>NC_080679.1:134054387-134751382 GCF_030445035.2 Dasypus novemcinctus
ATGTTAGTGCAGAGAATAATCCAAGTTGAATTTTTGATCAGATAATAAAAACAGGAGAAAAACATATGGAACCTAAAAACAGCAGCATTTAGGGATTTTTTAAGGCATGCATCATAAACTAGGTCTCTACATGATGTCGACACTTCTGCCACACAGAGGAACAGGCAGAAGTGATGGGAGTGCTACAAAAAGGCAGCAGACAACACGGGAGAGCAGCTCAGCCCTCCCCTGCTCGAAGGCCCCACAGGCACCACCTCCACTGGCCTTCTGAGGGTCCCGGAGGACCAATGCCGGGACAACTCACTGGGCTAATCCAAGCCATGGGTGATCTGCTCAAACCACGCTTGGAAAGCAATACTCAATATCAACTCTGTTCTCTCAAAGAGAACTGTATTAAACACATTCGGGGGGAAAACCACCAGAGGCCTTTTAGCAGATTTGGTTTGAGTGATTTAATAGTGCATTTTGAAGAAACAAGGGATACTTTATGAAACAATCGGTTAAAAAGGAAAAGTGACCTAAAATTTACTATTTGTTTTAAATAGAAATTCTTATTCTTTTATTACCTTACTTAAACAAAATTGAACTTTAGGTTATACTCAAATTCCTAAGAAATTATTTAAATCAAACTTTAAAGTAGTTTCTGGCATATAACAAAGAAGTGAATAATGGGCAAAGTTGACTGTAAAAACACAGTATTTGTTTTGGTACTTTATTCCCTTGTTGCCAAATAACTTATTTTATTTTCATGGATACTTTATTTTTAAGAGGTACAGGGCATTGAACACTGTACCTCGTACATGGGAAGAAGATGCCCAATTATTTGAGCTACACCCACTCCTCCGGGACACCATTTTTTAATCACACACATTATTAAAGGGTCTACTCATTAAAAATATACAGCTGAAGGAAAAAGTTATATGCATATTATAGATTCATCTAATTTCATCAGTCCTTTCCAAAACTCAGAATTTTAACTCTAAAAAAAACTATCAAAGACTTTCTTAGACAGGAAGCTCTGTAACGTAACAGGTTAACTAATTCATCAAGAAATGGAGATTTAAACCTTGCCCAAAATAAACACAAAAGCTCACAAAGCAGCTAAGTGTATCATTTTTAATATTAGCACAATACAGGGTCAACAGTCTTCGTAATTCATTCCAGAGAATTCTTGCTGAAGGCAATTT
Source organism: Dasypus novemcinctus (assembly GCF_030445035.2). NCBI lineage: Eukaryota > Metazoa > Chordata > Mammalia > Cingulata > Dasypodidae > Dasypus > Dasypus novemcinctus. The sequence continues at coordinate 134,055,575 of NC_080679.1, forward strand.
TAGAGCATTTCATAAATACAAAGATATAAAGGCTCTTTCTGAAAATCAACTTCCTAAATTATTAATCATAAGAATTTGCCACTGTCAAAAAACAAATCTTTAAATACAAGAGTATTTGGAAACTGCTCTTGACTCTTAATCAAACATTAAAAATGACAGCAGCATACATGTTACTATAAAAAGTGAAAAAAAAAAAGCTGAAATGAGGCTCTGCCATCATTTAAAGAGCCATAGATTTATTTTCCACAAGTCTTTGCCAAATTATGTTCAATATTTTAAATAAGCAAAGAGATGGAAACAAAATTCAATATAAAAACTTAAAACGATTCCTGTGAAAGTATGAATGTGCTATGTAAAATCTGAGTATTCGAGACCTTACACCACTAATTTCTTCAAATAGCATGCTTTAGAAGTTGAATGCTAAGTCATCCCTCCCCATAATATACAGGTAATTATTCACATGGGAAAACGACCACAGAGTCTATATGACCCAGTCTTTCCACGACAGCACAATGAAAAAAACGTAAATAAACGTCCCTTAAAATAAAGAACTACAGATAGAAAAGCAGTGTTCACGTTAAATGGTCCATGTGGTTGTGTGGATGATTAAATGAGATGTTCCTCAAGTCCTTTTCAAATTAAAACATGCCAAATTAAAACATTATTCTTCCACAGGCTATTTTAAAGGAACTGGGTGCTTTTGGTTTTTGCCTTGGGGAGAAGAGACAGGATTCTGTGTAAAGTTTCATAAGATTTTGTAGAAATAAATTAGGTGCATTGTTATAAACTAGGTGGCTTGTCAATTTTACTTTAAAAAGTAAAATTATGGGGAAGCAGATTTGGCTCAACTGATAAGAGCGTCCGCCTACCACATGGGAGGTCCAGGTTTCAAACCCAGGGCCTCCTGTCATGTGTGGTGAGCTGACCCACGAGCAGTGCTGAAGCGCTCAAGGAGTGCCGTGCCACGCAGGGGTGTCCCTCGTGTAGGGGAGCCCCACACGCAAGGAGTGCACCCTGTAAGGAGAGCCGCCCCGCGTGTAGCACAGCCTATCCAGGAATGGCGCCACACACACGGAGAGCTGACGCAGCAAGGTGACATAACAAAAAGAGACACAGATTCCTGGTGCCGCTGACAAGAATACAAGTGGACAGAGAAGAATACATACACAGTGAATGGACACAGAGAGCAGACAACCGGGGGGGGGGGGGCATAAATTTTAAAAAATCTTAAAAAAAAAAAAGTAAAATTATGTCCAATTAAAGCCTCACAGTTTTGGGAACACTCAAGAGTCCCTGCGAAGGGGAGCCCCAGGCAAGGAGCGCCGTAAGGAGAGCCGCCCAGCACGAAAAAAAGTGCAGCCTGCCCAGGAATGACGCCACCCACTAGGAGAGCTGACACAACAAGATGATGCAACAAAAAGAAACAGATTCCTGTGCCGCTGACAACAACAGAAGCGGACTAAGAAGACACAGCAAACAGACACAGAGAACAGACAACCAGGGCGGGGGCGTGGGGAGAAAGGGGAGAGAAATAAATAAATCTTAAAAAAAAGGGGAAAAAAACCTAAACAAACTTGAGTATCTAAATTAGTTCCCTTCACTGATACAAAGTCCTCCCTCAAAAAGCCTCTTAATTCCCAATTCTATCATTACAGCACAGGAATACACTGTTTAATCCATACTGACGATAGCTTCAAAACATAAAAGAGGCAGTCTAACATACTGGTTAAGAGCATGAACTCTGTACGCAGAAGGCCTGGGTTCAAATCCTACTCTACCTCTTACAACTTTGCTTAACTTTTTGGTGCAGTAGTTAATTCATTTGTAAAATGGAAAATAAGCAGTGTTTATCTCAAGGGGTAATTGGGAAGATTAAATAAAGTACTTAAAACATGCCTGATACACAGCAAGTTCAATGTTTCAGGTATTATTATTGTTAAAATCAAGAAGGTAAACAGAATAAAACATGCTGGTACCTGTAAACTAGATTCCTTTTAGGGTACAATGCTCTCACTAAAATGTATTTCGGTATTCTCACTAATTCCATTATTTTTAAAACCTTTCTCACTCACTAGCTAGGAGCAAGTGATCTCCTCCTAACTCAAGACCAATAAAATCCACTCTTCTGACACTCACATGCTCTTCTCCCCATTATCCAATACCTTACAAAGTTTGGGTAAACGTTATCTTCCCTATTCAACATTAAGAAGCACAAGAGTGGGAGTCATACTTCGTAAGAAATTCTTCTACCTGTATTCACGTGCATGTAACGTATGTTCATTATTTGCTGAGTAAATGGATTTCAGTGGGTCAATTTCAACTGAAGTCAACTCCACAGACATCAGTAACCTAGTTGCTCATTTAAATACATGTATTATTCCAACCCATAAGTTGACTGCTCTTAAACATGCTAGATAAAAAGAACACATGTATAAATCATGCTGATTTGTACACGGTTCTGTAATGGGTAGAATTTATAGGATGCTTCCCAATGCTATAATATATTCAATTTCATAAATGTTTATTTTTCTACCTATGCACCAATCAACACAACTCTATCAAAAGCAAATACCTCTCTGTCCATTTCACCCTTAAAAGTACAGATTCGTCTTCTTTTGTGTAACTGCTTCCTGTTCCAAGAGGTAGAAGACCACTTCAGAAAAGAAACTAAAAAAAACAACTGTAAATTCTGCAGTCTAAAGTATGGTATCATGGCTTCTGCCATGCAAAGGACCCTGGGTATTAAAGCTGAACGACCAGGTCGAGAAGACATGATGGCTGTCTTCACACACTTCAAGGGTGGCCATGCAGAAGAGCTAAGAGAGCGAATGTTTGGTGTTCCCCAAGGCAAGACAAGCTTTTAGAAAAGTAGAGTTCTGGTGTGAGCAAAGAACTTTCTGAAAATCAGAGCAGTCTAATTCTCATGAGGTAATGAATACTATATCGCTGAAAACGTTTCTGAGTAGAAGACAGGCTTTCAGGAATGCTGTAGGAAAAATAAGTACTTGATAAAGAGTTGGACTACATGAACACAAAGCTAATTAGAATGTTCTGATTTTTATAACACTTACTCCCCAAATACAATGCTACCAATATGGTAGGTGCATGCTTACCTGCCAGAAGCTAGTCTACAGAGGCTGTGTGAACATGACCCCTCAATATAGGGAGCTGACATTTTAGAGAGTGGAACCTGCTATCCCTATTTGTTTGACTTTCTGATCCGATTTGTTCTTTTCTTCCATACTGATTGAGATACTAAGAAAAAACGATGACTATAAAACAAGGGGCATTTTTTTTAAAGGAACAAAAAACACAGGGTAAAATGTAACCCCTGACAGTACATGGAAGTCCATTATACTTTTGTGCATGCTTGAAAATTTTGAAAAAGAACCCCCATGTAAAAAAATAAAATCCAACTCTCATTTAGTTAATATAAACATGATATTGGGGTATTTTAAAAGCTACAAGAGGAAAAGGTAGTAATTCAGCATCCAGGTAACTTTATTCAAATTACCTGGATTCAAATCTGGAAATTTTTACTGCTGGTTACTATCACATAAGCACTCTAAGTTTCACAGGAAAAGCTCTGAAGCATGATATACAGTTTGTCAAAATTCAACTGGAACTTGGCATTTTAAAAATGTTACCACACGAAAGGTTTTCTTCTTTCTTTTAAATCCAAGATGCAAAGTGGTTTTATGTCAGACTGCAGTTATTTAAGGCCATTGTAATAATAAAATGTATTGCTATCTTAGTGAATTGCTTTTCCTCTATCTTTTTGAGGGTGTTTAAAGAAAGCTGTTTACCTTACTTCTATTTAACAGCAGAGACTTCTAATAATAGAGGAAAGATGTAAGATTAGTGGAGCATTAGGCTAAGAGTCGAGAGGTAAGGGTCTCTTCCTGGCTCTGAGTCTACTCTACATCTGGAAGGTGTCACTTCAGCCTTCTGAGGCATCAAGCTCACCCAGAAAGGACTCCAAGCCCTGGAGATGCACAACACTATGGTGTTCACAGAGCCCTACGCCACGCCCTCTGCATGACAGACGTGGTGGCCCACGCCAACCACAGCCCTACAACATCAGGGGTGGACCCAAAACCCACACGAAGAGGCAAAGCCAGGACTGTTTCAGCAATTGTGATCAAAGACAGTGGCTTAAAATATGGGCGAAATATTTCAAGGGCTTTTCTCTTCCCAAATAGAAAACGTTGATGTTTGCTGCATATAAAGCTATGAAAATGTGTACCACAATTACAATTCAATCATTAAAATTCTACTGATTTTTAACAGAAAGGGAAATTTCTGAATAACAAATTCTTGAAACCCAGTATCTGCAGACATACTCCCCCATTCAGCATTCATGTGTCAATGGAAGATTTTACTTTAGTGTACGATTTTAAGTTGAGAATCAGAGTATGGAAGAGAATGTACTGCTTCTTAATACAGGTTCAAATTAAGCACCTGAGAAAACTACCTTCCTAATGAATAATAAGCTAATGGGATTTAGTCGGAAATACAAATGTTTTTGCTTCAGTATTTGTACTGCCTATGTAAAACCCCTAGTTAATTCTCTAATTCTAACACCACTGAATCCATACAAATGGCATCGATGTACTGTTAAAGGTTCAACATCCCCACTTAATGAAGTCTAAAACCAAGGTGATCCAAGTGAAAATATTTATTTCTTTAGTGGGACAGAATGATTCACAGAAGTTAATTATAAAACCAATACAAGAAGCAATCCCTCCCAAATTTAGTAGCAAGTGGACCATGTAGTACAAATGTGGTATACTGAAAACCAATTGCTTTCAGAAACAGCAATGTGAAGAAGTGTAGTAACTGACACCTCTATCTTGTTAGTTAACCCATATTATAAAAGGATTGCCAGGAGAATATGAGTTATCTAAACAAAATTATTGCATCAATGTTTTGAAAGGTATCCTGGGTATAGCCCTACATGATGAATACAAATAAGCAGGGAATGGGAATGGGAGTGGGAGGTAGTATAGCACATATTTAATTTATAGCTGAAAGTATTCAAATATACTATTAATAGTAAAAATCCTGATAATGACTGTGGACCAGAGAAAGTTTGGGTTTCCTTAAAAAGCCTGACTGAGGCGGTGTTTATATTTTTAAAAACTGAATGGAGAAATAAGCTAGGATTGTGGTATTAGAATGACTGAACCACAAATGCCTTCCCTATTTAAATATTCCAATCAGTACTGTTAGTACACGTACCTCGGAGAATTCTTTCCTCATGGCAACGAAGAAAGTCCCAGATTCTAACAGTGCCGTCATCAGAGCATGTAGCAAATTTATTATCCGTGGGTGAGAAACTGTTACATGAAGACACACAGCAGGGGAAAGAAGTCAGCATTTAACAGATTATCTGTGCTTCTCAGACAGGGAAAAAATTTTAAAACACTGTGCTGCTTATAAACAGGAGGGGGAAGTATCCAACCATGAAGAAGCCCTTTAAAGAGAATGGTGTCAGCTAACATAACGCATGTCATCAAAAGAAGAATTCAACAAAGTCGTCGTTTCTTAGTTTTCAATCATCACAATTCAGAAATCTTCGCCAGTGTGTTACAGGACTAATGCTACTCACACTCCCCACAGTACAGTATTTCCTGCCAGGCCAGTAAAAAAAACAAGGAGCTGATTTTAGTGTTGAAACTGATTGAACTCAACCTTTGCAATATTCCCGTAAGCAGTCTTTCTTTACATAGGAATACTGCTCAAAAAAATTAGCATCACCTTCTGCCTCAGACACTTCATGAGATGAAAAACAAAAAGTTTAGGCAGGCTAAAAGACTGGTTGCTAAACATCACTTCGTATGACGTTTCTCATTTATTTAAAAGGTCTGTGGAAAATGTTCACACCTTCTTCCTGGCAAGCTATTCCACGAATGTTGCTTCTTCTGAGGAAAACTTTAATAGTGATGTTCAGACTTGTGTTTAAAGCCAAAGCATCTGCTGCAAAGGAGAGAGCCCTTTTCTCCTCCCTGTAGGTGCAAGACCATCAAGTTTCCCAGCTAACTCTAAGAACTACCTCGAACTTTTCAATCTATAACTAAGAAAAGACCAAATGTGGAAACTCAATGTATAGGCATGACACTAGAGCAAAGTCCACAAAACATAACCATGTTTTTCCAACATTTTTTGTTAAGAGTCTGAAAGTGGAAAAAAGTGACTGGTGGGTGATGTTTCTATAAAGATGTGAACCTCCTCCCACACATGGGTAGCACCATGACCTTAAAGAACGCTGCTTAGCTTTATTCTGAGGCTGCAGCAATTCTTCAAGCTTGTTCAGGAACTTTTTTTTTTTGTCAATTTTACTACACATACCTTACTGGTAAGTAAAGATATACAGCTCACTGAAAATATTTTAAACTCTCCTTATTATACATTTGCATAACTGGTGTTATCAACAGTGAATCAGAAGAAAAGTCCTAGAGTCGTCTTGACAATGGTCTTAACAGCTTCAAAGTCTGAAGAACCCATTCATTAATCCATTATGTTTGCCACATCCAGAGAGTTATCTGTGAGGTTTATAGTTCTACTATATTTTGCTTTGGAAGTCGTGGCACAGTCAAGCCAACCAGTTCTTCACTTAAGCCTTTTTTCTTTATTTTGTGTGAACTCTGAAGGTGTTTTCTGTAGGCTTTATATTTTATTCAGTTATATAATTAAAGACTGAATTCTTTATTTGGAATGAAATATTCTTGTCTTACACAGTAGGTAATAAAAAGGAATAACGTATACACATTAACCATAAATGAAAAGAGAAAACCAGTGCAAAATGCGGCAGACAATACATCTCTAACATGTTGCAAAGGCTGATACCCGGACAACACTACTTCAGAAAGGTGCCAGCAAAATGGTGAATGTGTGAAAACAAAGAAAAATATTGTGTTTATAGGGTGCAGAAAGTTTCCCAGAATCCCATGCATCTCTGCACCCAGAATACACTTAGAGAATAGTTTAACCATGACAATAGGGACTACAGAAAATGGTATATTGTGTATAAACCTGGCCTCTCTAATCGCCTCCTTATGTGCCTGGAACATCTTGACGTTGTTCATGTTCGACTGCCAGTATTTCACATATCCTCCGTGGTCTGCTGTCAACATCCACATGTCATTATGAGACCAAGTCATGGCCCGCACTGGGCTATCGTGTGCCTGGGAAAACAAAAAAATATATGGAAGATACAGCTTCAAAAGATATGTGACCCAAAGCTCACATGAGCATAAATGAACTCACAGCAATGATGTGTCCAATTCTAAATTTAACAATGCCAATAAAGTATCTCAAGTTCTTAACAGTGCCACAGAATGCTGCTACCATCTGAAGATTACTGTTACCTGTAATATTGTTTCAAAATTGAAAGTGAGTCCATTCCACAAGGTGAACTCTCCACTAGAAGCTCCAGTAACCAACCGTCTTCCTTCTGGAGTCCACTAGAGAAAACAAAAAGATAGCTTGTACAAGGAAGCAATTTCCCAAACATAACTAATTTTTTTTTCTGAGGTATCAGGGCGGGCAATTGAACCCAGGACCTCGTATGTGGGAAGCCGGTGCACGACAGCTTGAACTACACCTGTACCCTTATAAATAATTTTTAAAACATCTGGAAGGTCTTTACTTCTAAAATATCCAGTAATTGACATTAACTGGCTTTTGTTTTTAAGTATAGCTTGGACTTAAAAACAATTATTTTGTCAGAAAATAATTTATATTAACATGCTGCACAGAAAGTTCTAGCACTTTAGTTCATTGACAAGATTAAGAATAAGCAGTGCATTATGAGTAGCTGGTTAAATGCACACACCTGAGCATTCTTAAGAGCATTTCAAAATAAAGTACGAAAGACCACGTTTTCCTAGAATACAAGGTAGAAAACTAACATAAATAAGATGCTCAGTCACCAATTTCTCACAATTCCTATTAGACCAATTTCGGCAAAAAATTGCTGCTATGAGAAAGCAATATAAATAGTAAGTATCACTTTAAGGATATCAGGGCTACTAAACTTTCCTGGTAACCATATATATATGGTTTAATTGTTTTAAACACCCTCTTTTCAGAGTATCAAACAGCGGCTAAGTCTTATACTGATCTACTCTCAGAAAACTTTATACAATATGATTGAAAAACAATTTTGAAACATGTCAATGAACATTGTTTTGAGGGCCCACTATGTGCCTTCATGGAGTTGACAATTACACCAACCACAAGGCCTCAACTCTTAAGTACTTTCCTGACTAGTAACACCTAGCAATTTTGTATTCACCTACACATACAATATGCTTCCTTCTGAAGAGGTGAGAGGACAGAATGACAACCATGTCAAGGAAGCATTCCTACTCAAGGGCAAGTCTTAGGCCCCCTGGAACGTGTGTCTGCATCCCACTCACAGAGAATTCTATAGGAACTGTAACATGGAGAAAAACAAACCAAAGTTAATCTCTGACTAAATGTCGATAATGTGGATAAATGCCTGGGAATTCCATAATAAAGGTATTTTTATCCCTGATATATATTTTAAATGTTTAATTTTCTTTTTCCTGTCAAATACATTTGCAGACTAACTCAAGATTAACATTACTTTAAAAAATATCCAACAGAATACTTACCCTAACAACAAATACGGGACACTTTACTTTGTTTGTTGATGTTCGAACAAATTTTGTTGTTACTGCATTCATAGGATTATTCAACATTCCTATAGGTGGGACCAACTACAAAAAAAGAAAATCAAGTTTGTAGAGCTCCTGTTTTAAAAGAGCAAAAACCAGTGACATGGCAAGATAATTTCTTAAATATTTTAAAACAAATTCAGAACTATAAAGAATTTTCAAAAATTGTAGATTGTACTTAATCTATAAATCAAATGAAGAAAGTTGAGGCACACAAAAGTTAAATACCCTTTATTACTAAACAAACATCAAATACTGACTGCCTTTCAAAGTCAACACAATTCACAATTAACTTTCCTATATAAAAGACTTTGAAGAAGTTCAACGTTTCGTTCCACACTGCTTTACCCCTTAAATCAAAGTTCATCCGTTAGCTTAAAAAGAAAACTCAAATTGAGATAAAAGATAGCCTAGGTGTGTTATATTATCCCCCTTGGGAATGTTTTATTTTAATTATTATGATTATTCAGAAAAAAGGCCATATTTGAATTTATGTTCACATATTTTTAAGTTTAAATGTTGAAGAAAGAGATTTTCATTAAGTTAGAATGACGGAAGCAGACATGGCTCAATTGAGAGAGCATCCATCTACCATGTGGAGGGTCCAGGGTTCCATCCCCAGGGCCTTCTGACCTGTGTAGTAAGCTGGCCCACGCGCAGTGCTGCCATGCGCAAGGACTGCCATGCTACGCAGAGGCTCTCCCATGTAGGGGGGCCCCACATACAAGGAGTGCGCCTGCGAGGAGAGCCACCCCGCATGAAAAAAAGGGCAGCCCACACAGGAGTGGCACCACACACATGGAGAGCTGATGAAGCAAGATGACGCGACAAAAAAGACGCAGTTTCCCAGTCTGCCTGATAATGCAAGCAAACAGAACACACAGAGAGCAGACAACGGGGCGGGGATAAATAAAAGAAATCTTAAAAAAAAAAGTTAGAATGACTCATCTTATACTTACATCATTATAATAACCTGCATCAGGCTGAATTGCCCGCATATCTCTCTGGTCTCTTTGCCATATTCTGTTCTGTTAAAAAAAATTAATAAATTGATGAATTAATTAAGTAACGTACGGTCTAATTATATTCTATTTGAAAATTAAATGTTATCTGTATTAAATGGAGAGAAAAGAATAATATTCATTATTTCCTAAAACAGAGATAACAGTGAGTATCCAAAGAGATTTCCCCTCTTACGCTACTGGCATTGCTTAGAATTTCCTTCTCTCTTGATTCACATCAACCCCTACCCACCCAACTGAGATGGATGCTGACCCAAACACTTTCTCACTCATGATACCAAAGTCCTGATGACAGCAAGCAGGTAGCCAGACCATCCCCAGTTTCTCCACAATTCTCAGCACAACACAATTCTTCATTATCTTGCTCTTGGTTTTCTTAATTTCTCTCAAATTCCCTATACTACTAGTCTAGTTTCCCAACTAAAACACCCAGAAAAGGCAAAATCTGTTTTTACTGCTTATCTTGTTCACCTCTGTGCGCCTGAAACATTCTAATTATGCCCACTATGCAAATAGGTCTTTAACCACAGGTATAAGATAATAAAACACTGAAAATTTTTCACAGGAGGCTAGGGGAGATTAAAACCTGATGGAGGTAACAGAGGCTAGTAATGAAAAATGAGTCACAGAGGCTAATTCCTAGGTTAAGACAAGTAAATAACTTAAAAGGGAGAAATGTCCAGGATATGCAGAGACCTGACAGAAGTTTAGGCAGACCCCTTACCCTGCCTTTGTTTATCAACTCAGAGTTGCTTTCACCCTCTAGGTCTATGATCAACCCTCAAGGTAGATAAAAACCTTTTTCCCTGACTACAGGAGCAACCTATCACAAGGGGCTTGGATATAGGAGAATCCATCTTCCTAGTGTCACAGTCTCTGACAATGAAAGTTACAATTCTGAATGTGGTTTCTCATAAAAAATATCCCCTATCATTAGTCTCTTATTATTATCATAAACATTGTGGTTTAGTATTTTAAAATTGGTTTAGGGAATAAAGTGTCCAATTCAGAGATCTGTTATGAACCTTTAAATCAAAACCTATTTCTAAATTAGAGTCTAATAATTTTGAGAGATGAGTTAGGCACAGAAGCAAAAAGAAAAGTACTGATGATCTGAGGCCCTCTTTAGGTAACCTCATTTGAAATTTCACTTCATTCCACTAATTCCAGAATATAGGTATACTTATCACCCTGCATTTAGAAGATATTATTCTTTACAGACCAAAGATAGGTCATCTGAAGCACATCAATTTGACTTACCTCCAAATATTTAATTACGGATGGATTATAGTCTATGGTTTTTCGGTTTACAGCTTTTCTCATTCGTTTTCCATCAAACGTAAGCTGTTGCATTGCTTGCTGTTGTGCAAAATCAGGTCGTTTATAAAACAGCTGTCGAGGTGCCTGATGTTGGAACCTTGGCATATGGAAAAAACGAGGAGGAGAACCAATTTCTGTGGCCATGATGAAGTTTTCTTTCTAGGACACTAGGGTGGGAAAAAGTGCTTTTACTACAAATATCAGCAATGCAAAACTGATTAAAAGTATTTTTAAATGAACATTTCATATACTTTGCTTTTCTAATGAGCATGATTTCTACCTTTTAATCAACCTATTTACGAAATGAATGGTTAAAGGCAGAGATCAGTTACACATTTTAGAAACAACAGAATTGGTACTAATAAGCACCTGTTATAAAATTCAGCCTGATGGAAAGAAAAACATAATTTATAATAGCAGGTTGTGTGTGTAACATATATCCATCCGTATGTAGGTAGGTCTGGGGGAAAGGAAAGGAAAATATAATTACTGGGAACTCTTCATTTTTAAATGAAGTTTTCATTTAGATGTTTCACAGCAAAATAAATTATTTTTAAGTTTATCATAAGATCCTATTTTATAAAAAACTGACTGAAAAGGTTTTTTACACCTTACTTTTATCCTGTTACAATTCCTAGGAATAGTGCAGAAAGAGGGAAAAACTATGCTATTCCATATCTATAATGAATGCAAAAAATCCTATACTTAGTTTCAGACCCAGAGTAACAACCACTAAAAAAAAAACAAAAAATCCCACATTTTTTGGCAAGTGTATTTGCATATTTTTTAAGGAATCATTAAACAATCGAAGAGAAAACTATTAAGGGCTTATAGTCTTTCAATTTCAATGCTCTATAATTAAGCTTGCATCCCAATAATACAAATATACATAAGTTTGTTAAAATTTCAAAGCATATTTTCAAAATCAGACCATTAAAACAACAAATGATTTGTAGAAGTTAGAAGCTTTCCACAATTATTTTTGTTTAAAGAAAAAAGATGGCACTTCCCATTACTTTTCTGTATTGTTACACTTGTTTTACCTCATTTTCAAGGCACTAAATAAAGGGTATCAAAAACTTATGATTTCAAGTGGGGCAGACGGAAATATTGTTTAGTACTACTTCATTCATCCTTTCCAGTTTGGTCTCTCCTAAAAGCCATTAAATAAGAAGGGGGTGGGGAGAGAAATTGTGACTCCTCTAACACCAAAAATAAATAGTGCAATAAAACACGCACTTAACAAGTATTATTTAAATCATTACAGAGCAATCCCTGAAGGTCCCTGACAAATGGTAATATGTAATAAGGAACATTCAGCGTGTCTCTTAGGATTGTGTGTGAATTAAATTAGAATATACAAAAAGTACCAAGCATTTGATTCAGTGAGGTTGGTGGAGGGACCAAAAGTCTACTCAGCTATCCAATGAATCCAGCCAAGTTTCAGCATCTAGATTCCTATGAATGTCTTCAATTCAAATGTTTAGGCCAGTACTTCTAAAAGGAAGAGGGTTTGTGAAGGATAATTTTAAATTAGCACTTTTCATTTAAATTAGCACATTTCATTAGGAATTCATCAAATTCCTAAATTTATTAGGGAAAAACTACTCTTATATTCTAGGTCCTAATATATTGGTGTCAAATAAGAATAAAGAGCTACAACATGGATGAACCTGAAGACATCATGTGGAGTGAAGTAAGACATACAAAAGGACTGTTTATTGTATGGTCTCACTGATATGAAATATAACTAGAACACGGAAAGTCATAAAGACAAAGCAGATTACGTGTTCCCAGGGATGGGGTGAGGGTGGGAAATAGGAGGATTAACGCTTAATGGGTAGAGAGTTTCTGTTTGTGGTGCCGGAAAAGTTCTGGTAATGATGATGGTGATGGAAGTACAACACAGAATATAATTAACAGCACTGAACTTCTAAGTACTTCTAAGCGGCTAAAATGGGAAACGCTATGTTGTAGATGTGTTACCACAATAAATTTTTTAAAAAACAGAACTGTACAAAAGTGTACATTATGAACTATAGCTAAAAATATAATTATAATATTGGTTCATCAATTATAACAAATATACCACACTAATGCAAAATGTTACTAATAGGGAAAAAATACAAAGGGAGGGTGAGAGAGTACTGTTTGTATAATTTTTCTGTAAACCTACAACTGCTTTAAAAAATAAGGTCTCCCCCCCACCCCACATAAAAAAAAGGAACAGCTTTATCCTTCACAAAAATACCTGCTGTGACCTACTCACGGCAACATTCACTTGCGGCACGCTGGGAACACTGCCATTTAGGCTAGCGCTCAGGCGTGCTTAAAAAGCACAGACCTCTCGTACTGGGAACCGAGCGTGTGGGGGAGATGAAGGCCTAAGGAGAAAGGGAGCAAGAGAGAGACTAAAGTACAGAGAAGACAAATAATTTGCCTATGTTTATTCAATACAAACTAACAATGGGCCCAAATTGCTAAGAACAAAACTCCACCTGAAACATGAATTGATCATGCCTCTTTCCCTTCCACAAAAATCTATGTTTCAAGCAATCAGTACAATCTTGTCAAGTGTCTCCTTTGCACAATACACTGCATTAGCATTTAATTTTTATTTAGAGAATATCACTAAGTTTATAAAGAATAGAATTCAAAGTTTGTGATACCTGATCCCCAACTCTATGTTTAGCAATTACCGAGATTCCTGAGTACACCAAAGTGTGCAGCAGGTCCTTTGGCCTTCAAGGGGTACTCAGGAATCTTCCAACTACTCCCGAATATTACGCAAACCACTCAACTTCTCTGTATGTTTTCTCAACTGGTAATGACATTAGTGCAGATTACCACAAAGATCCTTTCTGCCCAAATACACTATGAAATATATTATTCCTTCACCTCTCAGTATCTCTATGCTTCCCCTGCCACACATAGTTGCTATTTCTGGCTGTTCTTGCACATGTATTATTTATTAAGCAATTTTATGAGACATATTCACATAACATACAATCGATCCAAAATGTACAATCAGTAGCTTTTAGTATAGTCATTGTTGTGAACTCTTCACCACAAAAAATTTTAGAACAATTTCATTACTCCAAAAAGAAAAGAAAAGCTTGGGGAGTGGATGTGGCTCAAGTAGTTGAGCACCCACCTCCCACACGGGAGGTCCCAGGTTTGGTTTCCCATGCCTCCTGAAAAAAAACAAGAACAAGCAAAACAAATGAAAAAACCAACTGAGAAGAGCTGATGTGGCTCAGTGGTTGAGCGCCAGCTTCCCACATACAAAGTTCCATGTGCAATCTTGGGCCCTGCTACCTCCGAGACAGACAACAGGAAACCTCCATGCTCATTAGCAGTCACCTCTCAATCCCTCTATCCATCCCCAGCCCTACATAAAAACTAATCTAATTCCATCCTTATAAACTGATTTACATTTTACATAAATGGAATCATACAACAGTACTTTGTGTCTAGTTACTTTTGTTTAGCATGGTTTTTTGCCTGATATTAACATCTTGAAACATTAGCATACAGTTGTTCAGTTTCAAAGAAAAAGTTTTATACATTTAATATTACCCATATTCATATTAAACAGGAGCTTTTACTATGCTATCCAGTCCTGTGTTAAATTCTTTCGTTTTCCTTGTAATAATATACATGACCTTAAACTTTCCCTTTCAACCACTGTCATGCCCACATAACAGCAGTGCTAATTACAAACACTATCATATACTTTCCACCTTTTCTATATATTTTGAAAGATTAACAAACAACCTTTTTATCAATTCTGTACAGATTAACCCTCAGCTTTCCATTCTCTAACCTCATTCTATTTTCTGGTAACATATATTCTAGTTATTAACTCCATGAGTTTACACAATATATTTAGTTCATAATAGTGCAATCATACAGTATTTGTCCCTGTGTCTGGCTTGTTTCACTCAATGTAAAGTCCTCCAGGTTCATCCATGTTGTCATGTTTCACGACTTCATTTCTTCTTACAGCTGCATAATACTCCATCATATGTATACACAATTTGTTTATCCATTCATCAATGATGTTTTTTCCCTTAAATCAGAAGTCACAACCTATGGGTTTCTTGAAATCAATGGAGCTCCAAACCAGCATTATATTAATAATTATAAAAAATAAAATATATATGATTGAATTGCATATTATGAAGGAAAACTTTTGTGAAACTCATGTTTTAGTTGTGTGCATACTGGGTCATGAGGTAAAAGTATTTCTTCCTATGAATCTGTCAACACTATGAAAGTTAATGACTTATTAATGTTAATAAACCAACAGGTAAAAACCCAGATTGACTATCTATCTTCTGCTTAGGATTCCTTCATTTCGGCTGCCACTGCATATCCACAGCAAAAAAGTTTACATATGGCATCTGTCCAGTAGAATTCTTGTCCCTGGCTGGCAGGTAGCTATGGTACCAGGGTCTGGTCCAGTTATCAAATCCAACAACTCTTACCATGTCAACTACTAACCAGAGCTTCTGATCGGCATGAGATAGCTGGTCTTGCCAAACTGAGAGGCTAGAATTCTAATCAAAACAAAAATACTGCTAAATTAAAAAGAAAGGAGAACAGGAAAAGTTACTGTTGGGCTTTTAAAGATAATAAAAGTTTGAAGATACCTGCACTAACACAATCCTGGACACCCCAGGGTCAGATCTTTAGCCTGGGAATCTCTGCTTTAGATTATCTATCCCCTGCCCTCTAGGACCTGAAATGAATGATCTACCCTAAAAGAGTTCTGACACCTACTCTGTCACAGAGCTCTGAAGGGATTTAATGTGAGTGGTAGACTAGACCAGGAACAAAATGACCAACATGTTTACTTTCTTTTCCTTGCCCAATCTTTAATAAATATGAATCCTGAACAGATCAAATTATACTGAAACCCTACAGTCTTTCAAAGAATAACAAGAAAAAATCTGTTTAAATAAGCAGTTTTCAGAAGATTCTTTATGAATCTTAACTGTGTTGGGGCATGCATGAACCTATTAAAAAGAGTACATATGTATGGTCCCACATGTATGTTCCCACTCGTATAATATTCTTGAAATGACAAAATTACAGAAATGAAGAACAGGTTAATGGTTGACATGAGTTAGGGAAGGGGGAGGAGGGGGTATATGGGGAGGAGGGTGTATGTGGGGAGGAGGGTGTATGTGGGTAGGTGTGGTTATAAAATGGCAACAGGTGGACCCCTTGTAGGGATGGAACTGTTAAGAATATTGAGGTGGTAGACACATTAACCTACACATGATAAGTTTGCACAGAACTATACACACACACACAAATGAGTACAAGTAAAACAGTGGAAAATATGAATAAGATCTTTAGATTGCATCAACATCTTCAGGCTTCTAGTTCTCTTGCTATTTCTACCACATCTGAAGTTATTTCTTCTCCAATAAAGTCTTGAATCCCTCAAAGTCATCCATGAGTGTTGTAATCAACTTCTTCAAAACTCCTGGTCATGTTGATATTTGTCCCCCTTACATGAATCATGAATGTTCTTAATGGCACCTACAATGGTGAACTGTATTCAGAAGGCTTTCAATTTTCTTAGCCCAGATCCACCAGAGGAATCACCATCTGTGGCAACTACAGCCTTACAAAATATATTTCTTAAATAACAAGATTTGAGAGTTGAAAGGACTCCTTGAGCCACCAGCTGCAGAATGGATGTTGTATTAGCAAACAAGAAAACAAAAGTAATCTCATTGTTCACCTGTATCAGAGCTATGGGTGACCAGGTACATTGTGAATGAACAGTAATATTTTGAAAGGAATCTTTTTTCTGAGCAGTAGGTCTGAACCGTGGGCTTAAAAAAAAGTCAGTAAACCATGTTATAAACATATGTGCTATCGCCTAGGTTGTGTTGTTCCATTTATAAAGCACAGGTAGAGTAGATTTAGCGTAATTCTTAAGGGCCCTAGAAATTTCAGAATGGTAAATGAGCACTGGCCTCAACGTAAAGTCACCAGCTGCATTAGCCAAGACAAAAGTCAGCCTGTCCTTTGAAGCACTAAGTCAGGCATGTGTTTTCTCCTCTTCAGCAATGACAGTCTTAGATGGCATCTTCTCCCAGTAGAAGGCTGTTTCATCTACATTGAGAATCTGCTGTTTAGGGTAGTCACCTTCATCAATGATCTTAGCTAAATCTTCTGGCTAACTTGCTGCAGCTTCTCCATCAGCACTTGCTTCTTCACTTTGCACTTTTACATTATTAAGATCCCTTCTTTCCTGAAACCTTATGAACCAACCTCTGATAGCTTCACACTTTTCTTCTGCAGCTTCTTCACCTCTCTCAGCCTTCCAAGAATTGAAAAGTGGTAGGCCCTTGCTCTGGATAAGGCTCTGGCTTAAGGGAAATGTTGTGGCTGGTTTGATCTTCTATTCAGACCACTAAACTTTCTCCATATCAACAATAAGGCTATTTCACTTTCTGACCATTCATGTGTTCACTGGAGTATCACTTTTAATTTCCTGAAAGAACTTGTCCTTTGCGTTCATAACCTGGCTGTTTGGTGCAAGAGGCCTAGCTTTTGGCTTATCTTGCCTTTAGACAAGCCTTCCTCATTAGCTTAACCCTTCCTAGCTTTTGCTTTAAAGTGAGAGATATGTAAACTCTTCCTTTTACCTGAACACTCAGAGGCCATTGTAGGGTTATTAATTGGCCTAATTTCGAAATTGTGTCTCAGGGAACAGGGAGGCCAGAGAAAAGTGAGAAAGACAGGAAACGGTTGAGCAATCAGATCACACATAATTATGCATCAAGTTACTGTTTCACCATCTTAAATGGGGGCAGTTCACAGCACCCCAAAAGAATTACAATAATAACATCAAAGGTAACAAATCATCAAAATAGATATAAGGGAAGCAGACGTGGCTCAAGCAACTGGGCTCCTGTCTACTACGTAAGAGGTCCCGGGTTTGATGCCCAGGGCCTCCTGGTGAAGGCAAGCTGGCCCGTGTGGAAAGCTGGCCCACACAGAGTACTGGCCACGCAGAGTGCTGGCCCACACAGAGCGCTGGCACAGCAAGATCACCCAACAAAAAAGAAACACAGAGGAGAGATAATAAGAAGCGCAGCAGACTAGGGAGCTGAGGTGGCAAAGGGGAATGATCACCTCTCTCCCACTCCGGAAGGTCCCAGGATCAGTTCCAGAGCTGCCTAATGAGAATACAAGTAGATACAGAAGAATACACAGCAAATGGACACAGAGAGGAAACAACGGAGGGAGGGGGGGATAAACAAATCTTTTTTAAAAAATAGATATAATAATAATGAAAAAGTGTGAAATATTGTGAAAATTACAAAAATGTGACAAAGGAACCCAAAGTGAAAACAAACTGCTGGAAAAATGACACTAAGAGACTTGCTCAATACAGGGTTGCCACAAATCTTCAATCTGCAAATACGGCAGTACCTGCAAAGCACAACAAAGTGAAGTATGCCTGCACTGTACTATAGTTTTGAAGATGTTTCTTTGGGGAAAATTGGATAGGGTACAGGGGATCTCTTATATTATTTATTTTATGTGCATATGAATCTACAATCATCTCACTAAAAATCAGTTTTAAAAAGTTAAACATAAGCAATTCACTAGTTGGTAAAAACAAACAACGCATGCTAAAATCACACCATTTATGGACTAATCAACTTAAAGGTAAGTGATTTCAGACTGCTACCATAAATTCACTAATACTAAACTTTGCATTAAAGGTCAATTTTCATTAACCCTAAATGAGCAGTTTCCAACTTATGAAAGTTTTCAATGTTCAGCCACAGTTTTATTTTTTAATTTTATTTAATTATCTTTTTTAAAAGTTAATAGATCACACAAAAGTCAGCCACACTTTTAGTTATATAATTCTTCATAACTTGGAAGAAGCAGCTTCCACTGTGTACTTTACCATAAAGTTACTGAAAATTTAGCGAATACTGGACTGGATCAGTTTAATGCACATTACTGGATACAGTACTTGGGGTTTACATTTAGTTATCTGTGCCATTTCAAAACTTACCTTTAACATATAAAGCACATATGACCACAAATCTACCTGTCGTATTAATTAGAGAGTAACAACTCTTAGATCAGTATTTTAACAGTGTGATCCTGGGATAGAGAAAATTTTATCTTCAATGGGTTTCATGGAGATTAAAGTCAAAGGTTACTGGGTGTGTTTTCTCCCTTTCATCAGCATGCAAAGCAAAAGGGTTTTCCTATTTTTGTACCTTTTCTTTTTAACTGAATCATATGCTAATTTATTAACTATTTCACCAAGTAAGAACTGGGCAAACTAATTCTCACTGAATTCACCTTTGTACAAGTGGACAAAACTATTGCATGTTTTCCAAATAAGTGAGAAAGTGACCTCCCAAAAAAGGAACTAAGTATTCAAAGATAAGGGTTTGAGTCTAAGTCATCTGCTTAAACTAGGAATTGTTTTAAATATAAAAAAATTTAAAACACCACCTAATAATGCCTGGCTCCTGTCTCCAATCTGAAGTAACTGGTATGGGGATTTTTAAAAGTCCCAGGTGATTCTCAAGTGTAGATTTAAGTAAGAAACTTGGGAAAGTCACTTCTGAAACAGTTTTCTACGGCAGTTCTAAACCCCTTTACTCTTAAAATTTGAGAACCACCCCAAAAGTTTTGTTTACTGGGACATTTATTTATATCTATAGATAACTGCAACATTAGAAATCAAAACTGAAAAATTTTTAAATAATTCATTAAAATTAATTCATAATAATTAATGAGCACAGTGGCATTGTTTTACATTTCTGCAAATCTCTTTAATGTCTGGCTTAATTGAAAACAGCTGAATTCTCATGTTTGCATCTGCATTCAATCTGTTGCTATATGCTAATCTGGTTGAAGTTAATGAAAAATATAATATCCAGACTCATGCAGATATATTATTTGAAAAAGGGAAGAACAATGAGAAGTCTTCTCAGATGTATACTCTTCTTTGATGCTACAATGGAACTTGACAAGTAGTTTATTAAAGGTTAATTGCAATGTGACATCAGAAATCACACCAATAAACTTTTTGTACTCTGCTACATTAAAGTTTGGGAAGCAGTCCTTGGCCCAATGGATAGGGCGCCCGTCTACCACATGGGAGGTCCGCGATCAAACCCCGGGCCTCCTTGACCCGTGTAGAGGTGGCCCATGCGCAGTGCTGATGTGCGCAAGGAGTGCCACACCACGCAGGGGTGTCCCCCGTGTAGGGGAGCCCCACGTGCAAGGAGTGCACCCCGTGGGGAGAGTCAACCAGCGTGAAAGAAAATGTAGCCTGCCCAAGAATGGTGCCGCACACACTGAGAGCTGACACAACAAGATGATACAACAAAAAGAAACACAGATTCCCGATGCCGCTGATAAGGATAGAAGTGGTGCAGTTTCTTCACAGAAGAACACACAGCAAATGGACACAGAGAGGAGACAACTGGGGGGGGATAAATAAAAAATAAACCTTAAAAAAAATCCATTAGCTTGAATAAGGAGTTAGTTATTGCCTAATACATAGTTTCTGCTTGGGGTGATGAGAAAGTCTTGGCAATGGATGGTAGTCATGGGTCATGGTAGCACAATACTGTAAATGTAATTAATATCACTGAATTGTACATATGAAAGTGGTTAAAATGGGGGGGGTGGGGTTTCCAATGGTTTATCTTTTACCAAAGCATGATTTTGTAACATCACACACTGATCATTTGGAAAATACCATCATTGGTCTTACCAAGAAAGTTACTAAATACTGAAACCGTCAACCTCAGGGTGGCAGATAGTTTCCCAAAATTCTAACTTTGCCTGAAAATTCAAATTTTTATCAGTGACAACAAATACTGACAATTTTCCTTGAAGAGGTTCCCATCCCTCATTTTCAAAAAAAAAAAAAAAATTCTGTCATATACCCAAGTCTGAATGCCATGGTTTCTCATTCTTTTAACCTCATTTTTAAAGTTACACACAATAAAATTGACCTTTTGATGTGCACTTTTGAGTTTTAACAAATGCACAGACTCATGTAACCATGACCACAATCAAGATACAAAATAGCTGCATCACCCCCAAACACTCACTCATGCTGCCCCTTTTTATAGCTATTTCCTACTACTACCTCTGATTCCTGGAAACCACTGATTTGTTTTCCATAACTATAGTTTTGTCTGTGTAGCCTTTTGAGTCTGGCGTTTTTCATTTAGTATAATGCATTACATGTAAGTTGTCACAAGTATCATTAATCTGCTCTTTTTTATTGCTGGAAAGTACTTCCTTCTATGGCAGTACCACATTTTGTGTATCCTAATTCACCAGCTAAGGGATATTTGGGGTGTTTCCAGTTTGGGGCAATTTAAACAAAACTGTTATAAGCATTCACATGTAGGTTTTTGTATGAACATAAGTTTTCATTTGTCTTGGATAAATACCTAGGATTGAGACTGCTTGGTCATATGGTAAACTTATTTTAACCTTATAGGAAACTGCTGAACTGTTTTCCAAAACAGCTGTACCATTGTGCATTCCCAATGTATGAAAGTTCCAGTTGCTCCATTTTCCTCACCAATACTTGGGAATAGTCCTCAGTTTCTAAAATTTATTTTGTTACTTGGCCATTCTAGCAGGTGACCCATGGTATCTTACTATGGGTTTAATCTGCATTAAAAAAACACTATCCTGGTTGTGATGCAACAACTGAAGGAATGAAGAAGGGTAGCGGCAAGGAAGCAGTGGTATGCTTTAACACATGCTTATCTGTATGTTCACATCATTTCTGAAAAGATAAACCAGAAGCAGTACCTATGACTGCTACTGGGGAAGAACATGGATGATTTAGGGTGAAAAAGGAAATTTAATTTTGTGTCTTTGGAATTTTATACAATGTACAATATATTATAAAAACAAGTGAAATTTGTTTGACAGATAACAGTTAATGATTTGGGGTGTTAAAAATCTAATTGTAACTCCCTGTTCATTCATGCTGCAGGTCACGGGCTTGTTGGAGGCCAGAGAGAGCGTCTCGCAGGCCTTAGGAGGAAGATGGTGGTGGAGTCGCACGGTACCCAGGAGGAAATTAAGAAAGAACCCAAGAAGCCTATCGACTGCGAGAAGACATGCCTGCTGCTGCTGTGAGTCTTCATCACCAACAACAGCTACCACCACAGGGTGGATGAGTTCTCCCGAGGAAACATCCCCGCCACCAAGCCGCAGATCTACTCCTGGATGAATGCAACCTTGAAAGAACTAACTAGTTTAGAAAAAGAAGTCTACCCAGAAACCTGACAGAAGGGCACTCAATTCAATTTTGCAATTTTTTTACTGATCTTAAGAGACCTAGTTATGAATAAAGGAGATTGGCAGTACCACATCTGGCAGAAAGGGGACTAATGATTCCATGACCCTGCAGCCGCAGAAGTTCCAGGTAGGCGATTATTTGGACATAGCAATCACCCCTCCAAATCAGGCACCACCTCCTTCTGGGCACATGAGACCACATTAACTTTCTATTTACTATTTCTTGATTGCATTTTTCGTTAACTTATGTAAAATAAAATTGCACATTCTTTCCCACCTAATTTTTGCGATTAAACCTCTAAACTGTTGAGCACATTTTAATGAATCTATTTAGATATATTTTGACTGTGCTATGGTATGAATACTAAGAGAAGGTCCATATTGTTTCAAGCCTATAGCAGTTTTGATATTATTGATGAATTCCAAAAAGAAATAACAGATTATGTTTGTAAACTGATCTTTTCCTCTGGGCATATTAGATTATATTGGATTCAAAAGTTTACTTGATTAAGTACTCAGGTAAACTTCTTGTGCCAGTAGGGCGCTGAGTCCCCACCCCTTGGTGGGTGGGAACTCACAGATGAAAGACCTGGAAAAGGCAAGAGTTGAGGGTTTTAGATGTTGGAGTTTTAATGTTAGAGTTTGATGCTAAAGCCTTACGCTAGGGACCTGGGAAGTAAGCTCACAGAGGAAACAGAAGTCCCAGGAAGAGAAAAACCCTGAGCCCAGGAAAAAGAAGCCTGAGGAAGGGAGGAACCCAGGAAGCCTGAACACTCACAGACATTGGCAGTCATCTTGTTCCAACACGTAAAAACAGACTTTGGTGAGGGAAGTAACTTATGCTTTATGGCCTGGTATCTGTAAGCTCCTCCCCCAAATAAATACCCTTTATAAAAACCAACCACTTTCTGGTATTTTGCATCAGCACCCCTTTGACTGACTAATACAAAGCCCTTCTGTACAATATGAAGAAAAGCACTCTTAGCACTCTGTGAAAACTCGTATTGTTAAATACATGTCTATAATCAGCCCAAGTCTGAAAGTTAATAGAGGAATGGGAAGAGGGTTTAATCTAATGAATACTGGGTTTCTGTTAAGTGGTGGGAGAATGTGTTTAAGCTTAAAAGGGGCACAACAAGCCCTGGGATGGCATTAAATTGCGTGCATCTATGGTATACATTACTGTAGGCAGTTAGAAAAAACAATTGTATGTGAATGAGGTGTAGCATTTAAAGGCAGGTGAGGCATTTCAGGATAGTATAAGCTTTGGAAAGTTGAAAAAGCTGTTAGAGGAGACTGGTCTGCCTTGGATCTTAGGGTAAAATGACATAAAAAGGTTAAAGAAGAATGGAGAATAGGTACCACAATGAGGGCTCTCTATATGGTTTAAAATGGGAGAACAAGGGATTTTGAAGGCAGGAACCAGCAGAGAAAACAAGGGTGAGAATACAGGAATGAGTAGAAAGGTTTACCTTGCAGAGGATCTGAAAATGGAGGGAGAGATGAAAGTGTAATTTTATTTAGACCAAATAAGAGCCAGGGATGAGGCCAGCTTGAATAAGTAGGGAATATTCACACTCTCTGCTCTGTGTTGGAGCTGCTATGTATTTAAGTTTTGCGAATGCATAAACTATTTGGCTCAAGAAGCAATATAGTACATAGTTAAGATCAACAAGTGGGGCTAAAGATTGAAATCCTTAGGGTACCCCTAGTTCTGCAATGTGAACTACTTACTTGAATCAATTGCTTTTTCCTTTTTTAGTAATTTGTAAACCAGAATTAACAGCCCTTAGGGTTGTGAAGAGTAAATAATTATAAAGTGCTTGGGATACGGCTTACCATGCAAGTAACAATATCTCCTATTTACCAAAAATTGGCATTTACTCAAAACTCCATTGTACTGGGAAGTAGATTTGGCGCAATGGATAGGGCGTCTGTCTACCACATGGGAAGTCCGTGGTTCAAACCCCGGGCCTCCTTGACCCATGTGGAGCTGGCCCGTGCGCAGTGTTGATGCACGCAAGGAGTGCCGCGCCACGCAGGGGTGTCCCCCGCGTAGGAAAGCCCCACACACAAGGATTGCACCCCGTAAGGAGAGCCGCCCAGGGCGTAAGTTCAGCCTGCCCAGGAATGGTGCAGCACACATGGAGAGTTGACACAGCAAGATGATGCAACAAAAAGAAACACAGGTTCCCATGCCGCTAATGAGGACAGAAGCGGTCATAGAAGAACACACAGTGAATGGACAGAGCGAGCAGACAAGTGGACAGGGGGGGAAGGGGAGAGAAGTTACACTTCTCTGTTACATCTTGTTTTAAAGTTTATAAAGAGTATGGCAGTATGTCACTGGTGGAATCTAATAGTAATTCTTGAGGGTAGCCTAATTGCTTTTAGTCTATTACAAATCAAAAACCTATGTTTCAACATGAAAAAAAAAGTACTAGCAGTGATTTGCAAAGTAAAATTGCATTAGTTTTATCTTGTACATATAAAAGCAACCATTAAAAATCTGATGATCTTGTGGAATTGGTATCTACTGCAAAGGAAGTTAACAAATAACAGAGACAAGCATGGACTCTTCTATTTTCTATTTTACTCCTTAAATTATTCATTTAGATAAGACAGACTTGAGTTCTGAGCCATAAAATTTGGATCTAATTTTTTGAAAAGGAGCCATGATTATCCTCATATTTGTAGGGGAAAAATTGGGATGTACCGTACAGATCAATATAAGAAGGTAGAAATAAATGAAAGACCTCTGTAAAACAATTTTTTATATGTTATGAACTCATTAACAAGAAGAGTTCTGTAATTTGATTATTCTCCCAGTAGTTTAAAATAAAGTGATTTGGCTGGGGAAAAAAAAAAATCCAATTGAGGGTTAATCTGTGCAGAACTGGTAAAAAAGACTGTCTGTAAATCTTTGGAAATGAATAGAAATGGTGAGAGCAAATCACAGTGTTTGTAACTACCAGATCTATTACATGCGTATGAGAGTGGTTGAAAGGCTAAGCCTAGGGAAAGGGATTTGGCTCAACTGACAGAACGTTCGCCTACCATATGGGAGGTCCAGAGTTCGAACCCAGGGCCTCCCAACCCCTGTGGTGAACTGGTCCACGTGCAGTGCTGATGCGCACAAGGAGTGCCATGCCACACAGGGGTGTCCCCCGCGTAGGGGCCCCACATGCAAAGAGTGCACCCCCGCAAGGAGAGCTGCCCCACGTGAGAAAAAGCGCAGCCTGTCCAGGAGGGGTGCTGCACACACAGAGAGCTGATGCAGCAAGATAACACAACAAAGAGAGACACAGATTCCTGGTGCCCCCTGACAAGAATGCAAGCAGACAGAGAAGAACACACAGCAAATGGACACAGAGAGCAGACAACAGGGTGGGGAGGAGAGGGAGGGAGGGAGGGAGATAGACAGATAGATAGATAAAATCGTTTTTTAAAAAAAGAAAGGGTAAGTCTAAGATCATGTATATTACTAGAAGGAAAGCTAAAAAATGTAACATGGGTCTTTATAACATAGTGAAACCTCATGTAAAATACCAATATGGGTGATACTGCATATATAAGATTGCTTTTACAAAATATAAATACAAATAAACTAAAGAGATAGAAACAGCTAAGTATGGCAGGGGAAGCATAGAGAAATTGAGAGATGATGAGTTGTTGTCATTATTGGAATAATGAAAATGCTCTAAAAATGAACGCAGAACTATGTAATTATACTGAATGCTAATGATTGTACTCTCTGGACGGATTTAAGCTTTATTAATATGTATCAATAAAATTGATTTTTTAAAAATCTAATTGCAACACTGAAATTTCATCCTTCTCAATCAACTTGAGATCTAGAAGCCAGAATTAGGAGGTATTTTCTTTTTTAAGAAAACATTTTGGGAACTTTCCAGAACGCTCGGTAAGAGGCGGAGGAGTGGCGGCTGCCTGAGCTGTGCACAGCGAAGTGCTCCTTCCCGCTCCCCCTCACCTGCCTCGGCCCCCTCACTGGCCTCGGCCCCCTCACCCCTCACCGGCTGTATAAAATGGTGAAAGAAACCACTTACTATGATATTTTGGGGGTCAAAACCAATGCCACCCAGAAAGAGTTGAAAAAGGCTTACAGGAAACTAGCCTTGAAGTACCACCCTAATAAGAATCCAAATGAGGGAGAGAAGTGTAAGATTTCTCAAGCTTATGAAGTGCTTTCTGATGCAAAGAAAAGAGAATTATATGACAAAGGAGGAGAACAGGCCATCAAAGAGGGTAGAGCAGGTGGGGATTTTGGCTCCCCCATGGACATCTTTGATATGTTTTTTGGAGGTGGTGGAAGGATGCAGAGAGAAAGGACAGGTAAAAATGTTGTACATCAGCTCTCGGTAACTTTAGAAGATTTATATAACAGTGCGACTAGAAAACTAGCTCTGCAAAAGAATGTGATTTGTGATAAATGTGAAGGCTGAGATGCTAAGAAAGGAGCAGTAGAGTGCTGCCCTAGTTGCTGAGGTACTGGAATGCAAATAAGAATTCATCAGATAGGACCAGGGATGGTTCAGCAGATTCAGTCTGTATGCATGGAGTGCCAGGGCCATGGGGAACGCATCAGCCCTAAGGATAGATGTAAAAGGTGCAATGGAAGGAAGATAGTTCGAGAGAAGATTCTAGAAGTTCATATTGATAAAGGTATGAAAGATGGCCAGAAGATAACATTCCATGGTGAAGGAGACAAGAGCCAGGACTGGAGCCTGGAGATATCATCGTTTTAGATCAGAAGGATCACGCTGTTTGTTTACTAGACAAGGAGAAGACCTTTTCATGTGTATGGACATACAGTTGGTTGAAGCATTATGTGGCTTCCAAAGGCCAATATACACTCTTGATAACCGAACCATAGTCATCACCTCTCATTCAGGTCAGACTGTCAAGCATGGAGATATCAAGTGTGTGCCAAACGAAGGCATGCCAATTTATCATAGGCCGTGTGAAAAGGGTCACCTCATCATCCAATTTAAGGTAAACTTTCCTGAGAATGGATTTCTCTCTCCTGATAAACTGTCTCATAATATGCTCACTACTTGCTATCGTTTTTATTTTTTCAACTATAACAGTGTTTTAAAAGTTAAATGAAGAATAAACTCAAATACAAAAGCTCCAACTTTGCCCTGTATGTATGGTGACTTCAGTGTGCAAGATGAAGTTTAATACTTGTAAAAAAAAAAAAAAAAATGACTTTAAGAAAAAAAACCATTAGCATTTGTTAGGTCATATCTTATCATTGTTTTTCGCTGTATTTGTGGACAAGCTTAGAGTGAATTTTGCTAGGTTATAGGTATATGTGTATTGACTTCATTGTTAACTATGAAATTAAAACTATATTTAACTGGCAATCAGGAAAAGTTTGCAGAGAAGTGTTGGTCTGTATAGTTACCTGTATTAAGTGGGATTTGTTGAAATGCTTCTGCAGTTATTCTGTGGCCTCAAATGTTGTTTGAAGATGGTACAGTATATAATTTAGTCTTATCAGTAATAGAAATGATAGCTTTCTAAGAAGGGGTTTATCATCATATGCTGCTGCTTGAAGGGGCATGCACTTTGACAGCTGCATTCCCTTCTGTGCCATCTACATACTTGGCTCAATCCTGGCTACTTTTTTCCCCCACCCCCACCCCTTCTCTTTGGACCATGATAAGCCCCAAGTTCTGACTGTAGAAGTTGGGTAACTTAGAAGTTAAGTTGAGAAATTTACATGGAGAAGTTTGTATGTATGAGATAGGAAAATAGGTTCATTAGGCTCACTTTAAACCATTTAACTTATGCTCCAAAGTAACTGTAATTTAATGTTGGTAGTCTAGCAAATTATGATGAATAGCTTTAATTGTATGTTTAAAAGTCATCATATTGTTCACATGCTTAAATCTGGGTATCAGAATTTAAGCGATTCTTGAAATCTATGAATGTCTCCTTAATACACTGATTACAAAGAAAAAAAAAACATTTTGGGAAGTGGATGCGGCTCATGTGATAAGGCCTCTGCCTACCATATGGGAGGACGTGGGTTCGATCGCTGGAGCCTCCTGGTGAGAGAGAAAGCGTGCCTGCACGGCGAGCCAAGCACCCACCCACATGGCAAGCTGAGCGCCCATGTGGGTACCCACGCAGCAAGCCAAGTGCCCACGTGGTGAGCCAAGGGTCCACACAACAAGCCGAGTGTCCACACGAGGGCCCTCGTGGCAAGCCGAGTGCCTCCGTGGTCCAGTGCCCAAGTGGCAAGCCAAGTGCCCACGAAGCAAGCCAAGTGCCCGTGTGGTAAGCAAGTGCCTGTGCAAGTGAGTCACACAGCTAGATGACGACACAATGAGAGAGAAAAAGGCAAGAATCAAGGTGAAGCACAGCAGAGACCAGAAACTGAGGTGGTGCAATTGACAGGGAACCTCTCTCCACATCAGAGGTCCCCAGGATCAAATCCTTGTGAATCCTAGTGGAGAGAGAAGACAAAAAAAAAGAGAAATAGATACAGACACAGACACCAAAATGGACACAGACACCAAAAAAACAGCAGGGTAGTGGAGGGGGGAAGAGAAAAAAATACATATGTTTTTTCCATTCAAGTATATAGTGTATTTTTTTTTTTAAGATTTATTTATTTAGCTCTCTCCCCTTCCCCCTCACCTCCCCCCCACCCCAGCTGTCTGTTCTCTGTGTCTATTTGCTGCATCTTCTTCTTTGTCCGCTTCTGTTGTTGTCAGCGGCACGCGAATCTGTGTTTCTTTTTGTTGCATCATCTTGCGTCAGTTCTCCGAGCAGGCGGCGCCATTCTTAGGCAGGCTGCACTTTCTTTCGCGATGGGCGGCTCTCCTTAGGGAACGCACTCCTTGCACGTGAGGCTCCCTTATGCGGGGGACACCCCTGCGTGGCACGGCATTCCTTGCGCACATCAGTACTGCGCATGGGCCAGCTCCACATGGGTCAAGGAGGCCCGGGGTTTGAACCACGGACCTCCCATGTAGTAGACGGATGCCCTAACCACTGGGCCAAGTCCTCTTCCCTATATAGTGTATTTATCATCTTTCTAAAGCAATCAGGGGTCTAATGAATCTCCTTTCATGATTACATAGTATTAATTTATAACTGGCAAAAATAGAAATTCAGTTGCTAATCCTACATAGGATTAAGTTTTCAACCAAAAATCTGGAATCGTTTTTATCTGGAAGTTCTATAAGCTTGAAGAATCACATACATGCTAAATGGAGAATTAAGCCCAATCTAGTATTTCTGGAGACTAACTGAAAATCAGGTTCACTGTTCTACTGTTTAGGGAAAAAACAACCATAAGCCTAGTATCTAGAGTCTATGTAAAATACTTTTAACCAAAATTAGTTTTAAATGGGAAATAAACTTCCAAAGAACTGCTATCTTTTCCCATGTGCTTCAGCAATTCTTTCCATTCCCAAAATGCATGCTACTAATAACTCAGAAGACTCTGGATAATGACAGTGAGTATGAAATCTGTACAAAGGAAGAAAGTTATATAATAAGATCTTTTAATACCCATCAGGCTCTGATATCCTGATGGCCCAATCTTTAAACCAAGGCTATCAATTTGTCAGGCAGGCAAACCTGTAATACATTTCCTAATCCATAAACGTGAAACAAGTTAGTTACGTCACTAGAGCTATTCTCCAATTTAAAGGAAATACAGAAGAGACAGAACAAATTAACAAAATCACAGCACACACAAAAGACACTCCATAAGACAGCCTAGAAAATTCAAAAAGCTAATGGAAAAAGGGTTGGGAGAATTTGATGATATCCTGGTTTTTTTTAGTTATGAAGAAAATTTTGAGCCATTAGGTAAAATAAAGAATATGTTAATATTTAATAATTATTATTAATTTCTTTATATGTGATAATGGTCTTGTGATTATTTAGAAAAAATATTCTTACACCTGATGTTCAATGACATTTTTAGGAGTCTACATCTTTCAAAGAGATCAGCAAAAAAAATTAGAAAAGCATATCAAGTAATTAAGGCAAAAAGTTAGCAAAAGCTCAATGCAGTAGACAACATACAGGTGTTCACTATATCCTGCTCTAATCTTTTGTGTTTTTGAAAACTTTTATACTAAAAAGCCAGATGACAATTATAAGATGAAGTACTCTGGTTAAGTAAAAAACTGGACTGAAACCCACATATACCACATATACACCATTAATTTTCAAGTATGTAAACAAAATAAAATGCATTTACAGTAAGATCCAAACTCTTCAGCTTCATTTTTGTGTCCCCCATCCTTATTCATCATGCTCCAGTCAAACTGGCACCCCTTCCTTTCCTTAAATCTATTATCAAGCTATCTCCTGTCACACTCCTCAAATGTCTAGGTTCTTTAATGGCTGGCTCTCTCTCATCCTTCAGGTCCCTGTTAATTATGCCTTTAAGACCACCAAAGAGGTACCTACATTACGCTCTTGTGCAGCACTTCTCAAACGCTTATTATGTCTTATCCCACTACAATATAAGCAAGGACTATTCATTTTGTCACCAGCTCATAGTAAGTCCAATAGGTATTTGTTGAATAAGTTAAAAGCATGTTATACATAATTTAGTCTTTCTCTATTAGAAACACTTAAGATCCTATTTTTCCTTAGTGTCACATTATTATGCGCACTGATTAGCACACATTGTATACAATGTAAGCCAAATCTGTATTGCCCAAACATAATTTGCATAATTTTAAAGACCTGGTCCACTGTAAAAACAATTCATGTTTTCCTCTGGAAAAAGAGGAAAAAAGAGAAGGGGGAGGAAGAAATGTATCACCATTAGGTAACTATATGCACAACTTTGAAATCTATTATTTTTTTATTCTGATTTTTTTTCACTTAGTAAATACAGCCTAAGCATTCTTCCCATAACAAAATTCTTTGCAAATGCTTTTAACCACTTCCTAATATTCCACTAAGTGGCTATGGCATTATTTCATTAAATGTTCTACCGTCAGACATTTTTTATTATCTTTAATTATATCCTAATAAAATTCAAACAGTACTGATTTCAGTCTACATTTTAGTTGTTTGGATTCTAGATTAAAAGGCATAGCTTAAAAGGGAAAACCTGTTTATTGTTTCCATGTGCTCAAAACACTTGCCAGAACTTTTTTTTTTTTAAGATTTATACTTATTTCTTCCCCCTCCTTGTTGTCTGCTCTCTGTGTCCATCTGCTGTGCATTCTGTGTCTGTGTGTCTTCTCTTAAGGCAGCACCAGGACACAATCCTGGGACCTTCTCGAGTGGGAGAGAGGTACTCAATCTCTTGTGCCACCTCAGCTTCTTTGTCTGCTGCATCTCTTACTGGCACTCCTATGTCTTTTTTATTTTTTTTATGTCTCTCCCCTTCCCCACTCCCCCTGCCCAGCTGTCTGCTTTCTGTGTCCATTCTCTGTGTGTTCTTCTGTGTCCGCCTGTATTCTTGTGAGTGGCACTGGGAATCTGTGTCTCTTTTGCTGCATCAGCTCTCCAAGTGTACAGTGCCACTCACAGGCAGGCTGCACTTTTCTCATGCTGGGCGCGCTCCTTGCAGATGGGGCTCCCCTACACGGGGGACACCCCTGTGAGGCATGGCACTCCTTGTGCGCATCTGCACTGAGCATGGGCCAGCTCATCACACGGGTCAGGAGACCCTGGGTTTGAACCCTGGACCTCCCATGTGGTAGGAAGACACTCTATCCACTGAGCAAAATCCGCTTCCCCTATGTCTTTTTGTTGCATCACCTTGCTGCACCAGCTCTCCGCTCGGGCCAGCTTGCTGGGAGTGCATGGGCCAGCGCTCCTATGCAGACTAGCTCTCTGCTCCAGTCAGATAGTTGCGTGGGCCAGCTCTCCACTCAGGCAAGCTCGCCGCGTGGGCCAGCTTGTCTTCACCAGGAGACCCCAGGAATTGAACCCTGGACCTCCCATATGGTAGACAGGAGCCCAAATGCTTGAACCACATCTGCCTCCAGCCAGCACTTACTCATAAGGAAAAATAACAGAAATGGATGGTACAGTGCAAGGATTTTGTCTCTTTTAATCTCTTTCAGCAGAATTTTTCTTCAAGTCACAACCTAGAATCAAGTTCATTTTGTAAGTTCGCAACTTTTACGGTACATGTTTATTTTATGTATGCTCAGGTATGAATGATACACTTCAATAAAAAATATATTAAAAAAAAAAAGATTTGGCAGCGGATTTGGCCCAGTGGTTAGCACATCCGTCTACCACATGGGAGGTCCGCGGTTCAAACCCCAGGCCTCCTCGACCTGTGTGGAGCTGGCCCGCGCGCAGGGAGTGCCATGCCACGCAGGGGTGTCCCCCACGTGGGGGAGCCCCACGTGCAAGGAGTGCGCCCCATAAGAAGAGCCACCCAACGTGAAAGAAAGTACAGCCTGCCCAGGAATGGCGCTGCACACACAGAGAGCTGACACAACAAGATGACGCAGCAAAAAGAAACACAGATTTCCGTGCCACTGACAACAACAGAAGCGGACAAAGACGACGACGCAGCAAAAAGACACAGAGAACAGACAACCGGGGTGGGGGAAAGGGGAGAGAAATAATTAATTAATTAATTTTTTAAAAAAAAGATTCAAGTTCAAGATGTACAGCAAAGCTGTGTCACTCTCACCACTACTACTTATGACCGCTGGACAAAACCCATTAAGCCTAGGGCAGAAAGGAAGTATAAACACCACTGGAATGCAAAGAACAATGAACAAGAGAATCTGAGACTACTGGTACTTTCCCACCTTGGAGAGATCTTTTGACATCTCTGGGTCCTTGTTCACTAGCGCTCTAAAATGAGGGAACAGGAATAAAGATCTTTCATATCACTCAATGTTTAAAAGTTTTAAACCACAGACTGTTGACAACTTACAGTCTTGAATTTAATATTCAAGAAACAGTTTGTTTTTAAACCATGTGAAAACTGCTCATTTCCCAAAGTATTTTATGTATCTATAAATTTCAAAAAGCTATTCTATGATTTCATAAAGATCCACATAGGCAATCTAAAACAATTCTGTTTTGCAAAGGGGTTACAAGCTAAACCATAGGGCAATGACTAAATAAATTAATTAGTATATCTAAATAATTGTTTCTTAAACAATCACTGAAAATTTTTAATCTGTGGTATTCCTGCCAAAAATGCATTAGCTTACTCTAATTAAAAAAAAACTCAAATTGAGAAACATTCTACAAAATAACTGACCAGTACCCCCCAAAAGTATTAAGATCATGAAACACAAGTAAAACTTAGCTTCTTCCAATCTCTGATGATTCCTCGGTCTTTCTTTCTAGCTCATAATATCGATATATCTTACTACTGGTGAAAATCCAAAATGTAATGAGGATCATGGTTTAAGTCCTTGGTCAGAAAAAGGAAATGGAAAACCAGGTGAAATCTCAATAAAGTCTGCAGCATCATACCCATGTTAAAGCCTTGGTTTGGTATTTGTACTATGGTTACCTAAAACATTAACATTAGGGAAAGCTGGATAAGATATAGCGGAACTCTGTACTATTTGTTTGTTTTTAATTTATCCCCCACGCTTGCCACCTGTGCTCACTGTCGTCTGTGTCTATTCACAGTGCATTCATTCTTCTGTGCCTGCTTGGAAGACCCCAGACATGGGAGAGAGGCATTCAACTGCTGGAGCCACCTCAGCTCCCTGGCTTTGCTGCATCTCTCCTTGTCTTTATCTTTTTGTTGCGTCATCTTGTTGTTATCAGCTCACGGTGAAGGCCAGCTCACTGTGGCATGGGCCAGTTCTCCACAGCACCAGCCTGCTTGCCTTCACCAGGAGACACAGGGAACCGACCCAGGACCCTCCACATGGTAGATGGGAACCCAACAACTTAAGCCACATCCGCTTCCCTCTGTACTATTTTTTGCAAAATTTCTGTAAGCCTAAAATTATTTCAAAATTTAAAAAATAATTTAAAATAATCTATGCTAATTGAAGAATATTTGTTCACAGAACAGCAACTTTTGTCTGAATCTGCATCAAAGGAGTAAAGACTCTTGATCAAATCTGATTGGATATTTGGGATGGTCTAACTTAAAATACAGAACATGCATGGCATACATGAAATCTGTATTTTAGGGTAGGAGAACAACCCATGAGACTCACAGAGACATGCAGTCCTTCCCCGGACAGCTATTTTTAAAAAGGCACTGAAAATAATAGCTCTCTTAACTGTCCAGCAAGAGATATGCCTCATGTTTTAAGACACAGAAGGCAAATGACGGTTTCAAATAGGCTTGATTTGCAATTGAAAATACTTCTTTGGGCAACCCTGGAAAGGTTAAAAGCAACAGGAAATCATTTATTCAATTTATTCAATATGGGTTCATCAATTTAACAAAGGTACCAAACTAATGAAAGACATTAATGTGAGAAAGCATAGGAGGGGGAAGGAGAGGGGCATATGGGAATACCTTATATTTCTTATGTAACATTTATGTAATCTAAAGCTTCTTTAAAAATAAAAAAAAATTAAAAATTATAAAAATAAATAAATAAATAAATATAGGGACATTCACCGAAGGGGGGGGGGGGAGATGATCCCATATCCAGACACTGACTAGAAAGCTGGCTAGTTTTAAATAAATAAACTGAACAGGAAAAGGAATAAACAACGGATCCACTTCTAAATCTAGATGCACCAGCAAAATGAAAATCCTTAACTATGAAACTAAGAGGGTGGAAGAAATAATTTTATTAATAAAAGCTAGCACCGAGTCCTTGCTGGAATAATAAAGGTTAAAGCTTTAAATTTTTTTTTTAAAGATTTATTTATTTCTCCCCCCCCCCCCCCCCCCCCGTTGTCCGCTCTCTGTGTCCATTCGCTGTGTGTTCTTCTGTGACCACTTCTATCCTTATCAGCAGTACCGGGAATCTCTGTTTCTTTTTGTTGTATCATCTTGCTGTGTCAGCTCTCCGTTTGTGCAGTGCCATTCTTGGGCAGGCTGCACTTTCTTTCACGCTGGGCGGCTCTCCTTATGGGGCGCACTCCTTGCACGTGGGGCTCCCCTACAGGGGGGACACCCCTGTGTGGCAGGGCACTCCTTGCGCGCATCAACACTGCGCATGCGCCAGCTCCACACGGGTCGAGGAGGCCCGGGGTTTGAACCGCAGACCTCCCATGTGGCCCTATCCATTGGGCCAAGTCCACTTCCCAGGGGAAGTTCTATCTTGTAACAACCTGAGTCCTTAAAAGAGAATCACTCTGCAAAAACAGGTTTTCTATCATGAACTAAACATGGAAATAAAGTCTCTTATGGGAAGCATATGTGGCTCAAGCAAGTGAGCTCCCACCTACTTCACAGGAGGTCCCAGGTTTGGTTCCCAGTGCCTCCTAAAGAAGACAAGCAAGATAGACAGCTGATGCGATGGGCCAGCATGGCAAGATGATGCAACAAGATGACTCAACGAGACACAAGAAGAAAAACATAAGGAGAGACACCACAAAGCAGGGAACAGCAGTGGCTCAAGCAAATAGGTACCACTCTCCCACACGGGAGGTCCTGGGCTCAGTTCCCAGTGCCTACTAAAAAGAAAACCAGCACACAACAGACAGACACAGCAAATGCAAACAATGAGGGGGTGGGGAGAAATAAATTAAATCTTAAAAAAAAAAGTCTCTTATAATATCAAGAAGTATAAGTAGTCAATACACGTTCCCAGATTTAATCTAGATAAAATGGGGTGAAGGGTAGAAGAGTGATAGCTACAGCAGTGAATCTCCAAAGGATAAGTAAGGATCACCTGAAGAGCTGTTCAAACACTAATTCCTAGACTCCACCCTAAAGATTCTGATTTAGCATTTCTTGGATAGGTCTGTGGAACACATGTTGCATAGCACTGTTCTTGAGCCACGACCCTAGAAATAGTGAAAACCTAGAGTTAAAGTCTGAATCATCGGAGGGGGGGGGGCAGTTCTTTTGCTTCCCAAGATAAAAAACTGGAGCAGATTTGCTTAAATAGTTTGCCAAAGCTAGGTTAAAAAAAAAAAAAAAAGTGATTAGGACAGTATTTTTCCCAAACGCTATTCTTTCTAATTTAAAAAATGCCATTCTTGGGAAGCAGATGTAGCTCAAGTGGCTGAGTGCCTGATTTCCATGTACAAGGTCCTGGGTTCAATTCCCAGTACCGCCTTTTAAAAAAAGCCATTCTTTCTAAATGCCCCTTTCCAGTTAAGAATGCAGAAACACACACACACAAGTCCTTTTTTCTCAGATAAGCATCATCAGTGCCTCCTGGATGAGTAGTTGTTGGAAAGTAGGATTATAAATTCCTGATTCTAAAGTATTAACCAAAAAACCAACCTCTAAAGTGGTGAGCTTTGACTGGTACCACCTCAACCAAATGATCAAACTTCCCATCAATAAGCAACCTGACCTTATGTGCCTCCTGATTTGTAACAATATGAAGTTACCCCACATCCACTTATAATATATTGTCAAAAATGTTTGATCAGTATCTACCCAAGCCTTCAATGCTAACTTCAATTCACAGAAAAACCAAGACAGAGGAAAGCTTAAACAGCCCTAGCAAACAATCAAAAATACCCAGAATATGGAATACTATAAGACAAGTGGCCAGAACTCTTCAAAAAGTGTATGTATGAAAAACAAAAAAAAGAATACTGTTCCATCTTAAAAGATCAGAGACATACCATATGAAACATGTGAAGCTTGATTACATCCTGGTTTGAAAAAAACAACTATAAGACTTTTAGCATATAGAGGAGATATTAGATATTAGAAACTTAGTTAATTTTCTTAGATGTGCTATTATATGCATTGTGATAGTTGCAATTTACCTTCCAAATGGTTCAATATATACCTATGTACATACAGATGCACACACATGTATATATGTACATATTTATATTCATGTACAGAGAGAAAAGCAAATACAGCAAATTTTTACAAATGTTGATCCTAAGAGGTAAGTATATAGTGTTCACTGTACCTTTGTTTTAATTTTTCTGCATGTCTGAAATTTTTAATACCTTAAGGTAACATCTTAAGAGTAATATATTAGAATCATAGTGAACATCCTGTTCTCTAGTAAACACTTACGTGGTATACCTTGATAAGACTTACCTGAGAAAAAGTTTTGCTTTGTTTTTTGCATTCTTCAGATCTACTTTTAATACCAAAAAGTTGGTTGTTTTTAAAGAACGTTTCATGATCTTGGAAAATAAAATATTAAGTAAAAAAGGTAAGACTACTGTGTGTGTGTGTATATATAAATATATACACACCTTATTTTTTTTAAGTGTATATACCCAAAAAGGTCTGGAAGAAAATACCAAAAGAGAAGAAAGGTTGGATTATGGGTGATTTTTATTTTCTTCTTAAACCTTTTCGACTTTTCTATATCTACCAAATGTTTTAAATGATCACTGTTATAAACCGGGGTAGAGGGAAAGCATTTTTTCTTAAACTGTTTTATTATAATACCATTAAAAATTCATTTCTGGGAAGCAACTGTGGTTCAAGCAATTGAGCTCCTGTTTACCATATGCAAGACCTAGGTTCAATCCCCAGGACCTCCTGGTAAAAAAAAGGAAAAAGGCATTCCAGACCTGCACGGAGAAGACAGGCACATGCCCCCACGTGGCAAAGCAACACACTAAAAAGAAAAAAAGATGATGACACAACCAGATAGGGAAAAAAAATGTCATTTCTTATTTCAGATAAAATGACATGGTTATCTAGTATCTACCTCTAAATAATGGAGTGGGGGTTGGGTGGGCAGGGTAGATAAAAGACTGGCCCTGGGAAGCGGCTGTGGCTCAAGTGATAGAGCTTCCGCCTACCATCCAGGAGGACCTGAGTTCAATCCCTGGGACCTCCTGGTGAAAAAGAGAAGGTATGCCCGCCCAGCAAGACAGTGCCCACTCAAGTGCCCACGTGGTGAGCCAGTGCCCAGCACAAGTGAGTCACACAGCAAGATGATGATGCATCAAAAGAGAGACAAGGAGAGAAGCAAGGTGAAGCACAGCAGAAGCTAGGAACTGAGGGGCGCGCAAGTGACAGGGAACCTCTCTCCCCATCAGAGGTCTCCAGGATCAAATCCCAGTGAATCCTAGAGAAGAGAAAATGAGAAGTGAAGACAACACAGACAGCAAAAACAGTAGGGCGGGAGGAAGGAAAGTGGGGAAAATAAAAATAAATCTTTTTAAAAAATAAGACTGGCCCTAACAGTTAAAAGAGGGTAATAGATCAGCACTGGAGTATTCTCTACTTCTGTACAATTTGAAATTTTTCAAAATAAAAAGTTTAAACTTTTTTCATTTCCCTTTTTACAGTTGTGTTTACCAATACTGATTTGTTTTTATACTGTTTTTTAACTACAAAATACATAGTGAAACAAATAAAGTAGCTCTAGAAAAGCCTCGTCTCAGTTTTTCCTAATCCCCCTTTGTTCTTGTACCAAATTAATCACCCTAAACTCTTTCTCTTTATTAATTTCAACAATCACCTGAATTTGTACAAAGTAACAGGCACTGTGCTAATGCTAGGGCTGTAAGAGTAAGACAGAACGACCCTTACCCTCCCTGCCTAGCAATGATAGAAACATAGGCAGAGTACAGTATAAGCTCTATGAAAAAGGGCTACAAGGCGCTGGGAGAATGTCACAGGGGCACCTCTCCAGACCGGAGGATGGGGTAGGCAAGGTGACATACCCATTCCCTTGGCCAAGAACAGTCTACTTCTTACCCAACTGTCACCTTCCATCAAAGTGGCCAACTACCTACTCCCCACCTTCTAAATATATCAAGTTTTCCACCACTCTGCCTCTGCTTAAAACCTTCAGACTTGCAACATACTTATAACACAAGAGGACAAAGGGCTACAAGAAAAGTATTATAGGGAAACGGACTTTGGCCCAGTGGTTAGGGCGTCCGTCTATCACATGGGAGGTCCGCGGTTCAAGCCCTGGGCCTCCTTGACCCGTGTGGAGCTGGCCCATGCGCAGTGCTGATGTGCGCAAGGAGTGCCATGCCACGCAGGGGTGTCCCCCGCGTAGGGGAGCCCCACGCGCAAGGAGTGTGCCCATAAGGAGAGCCACCCAGCGCGAAGGAGGGAGCAGCCTGCTGAGGAATGGCGCGGCCCACACTTCCCATGCCGCTGAGGACAACAGAAGCGGACAAAGAAACAAGATGCAGCAAAAAGACACAGAAAACAGACAACCGGGGGAGGGGAGGGGAATTAAATAAATAAAAAATAAAAAAATAAAAAAGTATTATAAAATGATATGGGAAGTACTGTGCATCAATGTTCCTCACAGTATTCACAAGAGCCAAAAAGAGGAAGCCGCCCAAATGTCCATTAACTGATGATGGAGAAACAAAGTGTGGCCTATCCACACAATGGAATGTTAGTCATAAAAAAGAATGACATTCTGATACATGCTACACCATGGACCTTGAAGACAACATGTTGAGTGAAAAAAGCCAGACACAAAAAGACAAATATTTCAGGATTCCGCTTATATGAAATATCAAGAATAAGAAAAAAAAAAAAAAAAAAGAATAAAAAAATTCATAGAAGCAGAAAAATGGATTAGAGGTTACCAGGGGCTGGAGAGAAAGCAGAATGGGAAGTTAAGGCCCAATAGGTTCAGAGTTTCTGCTCTGGGTGATGAAAAAGTTTCGATAATGGATGGTGGTGATGGCAGCCTATCATTGTAAATGCAATTAATGCTACTAAACTGTACACTTAAAAATTATTAAAATGGCAAATTTTATGTTATCTATGGCAGGGACATGGATGTAAAACAGAACACTTTCAAATAAGCATGAGAAGTGATAAAAGACGGGTATATGAGGTGGAAAAGGGGAAAATGGGGAAAGGGAGCAATTCTAGGCAGAGGAAATAGCAAACAGGAGTATAAGGGAAACACTAAGCTTTTTTAAGTGTTTCATGTCCTGTGTATTAGTCAACCAAATGGGTGCTAATGCAAAACACCTGAAATTGGCTGGTTTTTATAAAGGGTTTTTATTTGGGGTAGGAGCTTGCAGATACCAGGCCATAAAGCGTAAGTTACTTCCCTCACCAAAGTCTACTTGGAGCAAGATGGCTGACGATGTCTGTGAGGGTTCGGGCTTCCTGGGTTCCTACGTTCCTGGGGCTTGCTTTACCTGGCTTCAAGTTTCCTTCCTTCCTGGGGTTCACTTCTCTTTCCTCTGCGTGCTGACTACCCAGGGCTCCAGTTTAAGTCTTCAGCATCAAACTCCAACATCACAACTCCAACGTTAAAAGCCCTCAACTCTGTTCTTGACCATGCCTTTATCTGTGAGTGCCCACCCACCAAGGGGTGAGGGCTCAACGCCCTAATCATAACTCAGTCATGCCCAGGTACAGATCAGACTACAAGCATAATCCAATATTTCTTTTTGGAATTCATCAATTATATCAAACTGCTACATCGTGTATGATGATATACACATTTGTTTTGTAAGTTCAACTTATACTAAAAACTTATTCTTTATGGATGCTCATGTATGAATGATAAACTTCAATTTTTAAAAAGTTAAAAACAAAAAAATGGTTCATGGACCAGGTCAGAAGAAGAGGAAGCAGCAGAGGATGAAACTGGAAACTTAGGTCGATATGTTGGAGCTGGAACCTAATATGTCTGGCATGCCAATTCATCTGCTAGAGCTTAATTCTGTCAAATAAAGCAGAAGGCCTCAACTGGGGTCTGTGGATGCAGAGATGAGCAAAAGGAAATCAAGACACACACAAAACCACCCTCCCCTGGAAATTCCATATAATATTCTACATGCACACACATATTTACATATTTTCTGGGAAGACAGTATACAGCTTTCATCAGATTCCCAAAGAGTGCAGAATGCATTAAAAACTCACTGATGTGAATAGTGAATTATTTCAGTAAAGTGATAAAATTTGAATTTTAGGAAGATAAATTATCATATGCAAGGTAAGGGAGGAATAAGAAAACAATGTAGTCAACTACAATAATCTCTGTAGAAGATGGGCAAATTTTTTTTTTATTACTAAAAACTGTATTTCCTCATAAAATTTTGACCTATACCAAACAGGACCCTAAATGACTGGGTTTTGGGATTTACCTTACATAATGTATGCATCAAGCTGCATAACATTTTACTACACAGTAATGTGTAACATGAAAATTATCAAAAAGGGACAAAATAATTATTTTAAATTCCCTTTGTCACTCATGCTAAAGAACAACTCCTCAAACATAAGAAGCAACATCACTCAAAAAAAGCAAATAATACAGTGTCAATAAGGTGTGTGAAAAACAATCATACACGTACAATGATAGTGCATATATTCTTTGACCCAGCAATTTCACCTCAGTGAGTTTATCCCTACATATAAACTCACACAAATGTATATTTAAGGTTATTCAATGGTACCTAGTTTGCAGTAATAAAAGACTGGAAACCACTCAATATCCATCAGTAGAGGACTAGTTAAAATAGCTATCTAATCTATACTATACAACCATTATAAATAGGAGGTTTTCCTATTTATGATCTCTAAGATACACTATTAAGTTAAAAAAGAAAATTGCAAAGCAATGTATACAATTCTAGTGTTTACGTAAAAAGCAAAAAAAGGGATATATACACATTTGTACTAAACACATTTGCTAAATACAGCCAAAAATCTCTTTGGAAGAATTCATAAGAAACCACTAATAGGAAGGATCAAAGGAGGCCTACAGGAGAGCCCCAGTTAGGAGAAAGATCACAGTACCTTTTACTTTTCTTTTTTTTTTTTAATGTATGCATATAGTGCCTATTTAAATAAACGAGTGAATAACTTTAAAAAGTAGCAACAGGGGAGCAGGTGTAGCTCAGTGGTTGAATGTGTGCTTTCCATATACACCTGCTTATGTAAGAGGACCCAAATTCAATTCCTGAGACCTCCTTTTAATTAAAAAAACCCCACTCAAAAAATTTTAATTAATGAATCTGGGTATCTGGCAAGGGGGGGTTAGGGGTATGTTGGCGTTCTCTGTATGAGTTCTATATTACTTCCCTAACTGTCCTATAAGTTTGAATTATTTCAAAATAAGCTTAAAGAAAGAAAAAAAAAAAGGAACATGCTCAGACCAAAACTTGAAATGTGGAGACAGAAGAGATGTAATCACATGATTCCTAATGGAATACTTTCCTATTTTAGACTTTCCTAGTTGTATTAACTCGTATAGTTTTTTTTTTAAGAGACAGTCTCTCTTTTTTTTTTAAGATTTATTTATTTCTCCCCCCTTCTTCCCGCCCTCTACCCTGGTTGTCTGTTCACTGTCTCTCTTTGT
This sequence comes from Dasypus novemcinctus, assembly GCF_030445035.2. Taxonomy (NCBI): domain Eukaryota; kingdom Metazoa; phylum Chordata; class Mammalia; order Cingulata; family Dasypodidae; genus Dasypus; species Dasypus novemcinctus. The sequence goes on from NC_080679.1 coordinate 134,098,331, forward strand.
TGCGTCTTCTTTGTCCACTTCTGTTGTTGTCAGCGGCATGGGAATCTGTGTTTCTTTTTGTTGTGTCATCTTGCTGTGTCAGCTCTCCATGTGGGCGGTGCCATTCTCAGGCAGGCTGCACTTTCTTTCGCGCTGGGTGGCTCTCCTTATGGGGCGCGCTCCTCATGCGGGGAACACCCCAGCATGGTAGGGCACTCCTTGCGCGCATCAGCACTGTGCATGGGCCAGCTCCACATGGGTCAAAGGAGGCCTGGGGTTTGAACCAAGGACCTCCCATGTGGTAGACGAATGCCCTAACCACTGGGCCAAGTCTGCTTCCCAATTTGTATAGTTTTAACTCCTTCCTAAAGACAATGAACCAAAAAGCTCTTCCAGGTAATACTATGAAATGTTCCATTTTGATTTTGTAAAAGCAGAGAAAAGAACACTAAACCAGTATTCAGGTGACCTGGATACAGCTACTGAATAAATGTGTGACTAGGAACAAATTTAATCTCTTCAGTTCTGTTTTCTGTCTTCAAATTAAGAGGTCTTGATGATCTTCAGAAGGAAAATAATTTTATCATTTCAAGATTTCACAAGGAGTCTGTCTAGACCTAGAAAAGCAGGTAAGAATTTTTCAAAGTTTCTTTCAGCTCATTTTTATTCCTGGCTTAACTAAAACTGAAGATAAAAGCATTTAATAGAATACATAAAGATGATCAAACCCAAAAGGGCAATCTTAAAGAGTTGTTACTGAATATTTCAAATCTGTCAATTCCTATTTAGCAACAGCAAGATTAAATGACAAACTTAAGGCTTTGAAACACTTGAATTTGGAAGTGGTTCTCAAGTTTCTACTTCCTAACTAACTGCTCAGTATATTTGTGATTCATGGTCCCTTTAGATTATCTTATGACACATATTGTCTTAACAGTTTGGCACTTCCCTCCAAACAAGTCATCTGGATTTCAAAAATATAGTGGTTATCGTGAATACAATGACCTGAAAGTTAAAAGAATTTTAAGTTCTACTTTAAAAGCTATAAAACTCTACAAAAACACCTCTCTGAGAATGCCAAACATCAACATAATATTCATAAATATGAGAGAGTCTCCAGTTATCTCAGATTCCAAAGCATTTTAGATTCAAAGAGCAGTGAAATGATTTATTTCTCACAAGGCCCAAAATAAGGCTAACGAGTAATGTCAAAAAGACCAGCATAGTACATCATCCCTTTTTATTATATTTCATTAAAATTCAACGGAAGGGAAGGGAGAAGGGAGAAAGGGGGAGAAGGGGGGAGGAGAGAGAAGAGAAGAGGTAAGATAAAAAAATAAATAAACTGTGGGAAGCAAGTGGCAGAGAGGGGAAGGAGTGGCCAGAGGGGCCAACAGCTTGATAAAGAAAATATAAAAGAAGCTCTTAAAGAGTATTAGCCAAATGAAGAACTCATGCAATAAGAACACATGAGATTAATGAAATTACAAAAGAAGACATTGAGCTAAAGGAGAAGAGCCCCAAAACGAAGCTGTTACTGAGACTGCCTGTGACTAATGCTGAACTGAGACTTCTGTATCAAAGATATTCCTGACACAAAGATGAAATTTACATCCATAGAAAGTCCTGAGAATATTAGCCAGTTTATAAATGTCTCCTGTTCATTTCAAGGAAGCTGCAAGTTCCTTATGAACTAAAACACTTATCACCTTTGAAAAAAGAAGTTGCTCAAAATGTGTTAAGTGTGAGGAAACATCATGTGCAAACAGGATGAAGATGTGGAGGTTATGGCCAAGTCCATTCCACTAAACTCAGGAGTCAGATTCCAGGTTCATGTAGAAGTTTCTAAAATAAAGACCAATGTTAACAAAATTCCTTCTGAGAGACAGCTATCATGAGATTTTATACGTCCTGCAAACAGGTATGTAGAGGTAGAAGGTGCAGAGTAGAAGCAGTCCTGAAGCAAAGCCATCATATTTGTGGAAAGTGGATTGCTGACAAGATTTTGAAAGAGAAAAAATATCCTCTATATAATATAAATCGAGTTGAAATGATTCAGGTATTTTCAGGAATATTTAGCAGGCTGTACCTCTGATTAGAATCAGAAACATTCAGAAGAAACTGTACAGAATTTATTTAACATTCACTTTCAACAAGGGAAAAGGAAGGTGAAGTAGATATTGTCAAGTGTTCTCTACTTCTACCTCAAATAGCATACTTTGAAAAATAAAGTGAAAGAATCATTTAAAAAATTAGTTTCTGAGCCCAAATTACCACAAATGTTTGACAAAAAAAATGAAAATGAGGGGGGAAAAACTGTCCCGGTTCTGTGCCTCTAGTTTCAGAATTTTCTTGTCTGTTTTTTTTTGCTAACTATTATTATTAAAGTAATGAAAATGCTCTAGTAATGATTGACGTGATAAATGCGCAACTATGTAATTACACCAAATACCACTTTGTTTTTTTTTTAAGATTTATTTTATTTATTTATTTCTCTCCCCTCCCCCCCCCCGCCCCCGTTGTCTGTTCTCTGTGTCTAACTGCTGCGTAGTCTCTGTCCGCTTCTGTTGTTGTCAGCAGCATGGGAATCTGTTTCTTTTTGTTGAATCATCTTGTTGTGTCAGCTCTCCGTGTGGGTGGAGCCATTCCTGGGCAGGCTGCACTTTCTTTCGCTCTGGGTGGCTCTCCTTATGGGGCGCACTCCTTGCACGTGGGGCTCCCCTATATGGGGGACACCCCTGCATGGCAGGGCACTCCTAGCGCGCATCAGCACTGCACGTGGGCCAGCTCCACACGGGTCAAGGAGGCCCGGGGTTTGAACCTCAGACCTCCCATGCGGTAGACGGACGCCCTATCCATTGGGCCAAGTCCACTTCCCTGATTATACGTTTTGATGAACTGCATGCTTTATTAATACGCACCAAAAAAACTAATTTTTTAAAAAAGATTATTTTTGTAAACTGAACTTGGCATGATGCAAGAGTTTAATTTTGACTCTATACAAAACTGAAAATTTTGTGTAAAGCTTTTTAAATTACTTCATATAGAAATTCCCTACCTTCTACAAAGAATTATAAAAGCAAACAGAGGATGTCCACATCAAACCAGTTATACACATGAAACCCTACCTGTACAACTTTTGCGCTCTTTAGCAAAACTGTGAACATCTAATTTTTTAAACTGAGTATCTGTACTGCTAAAATACAAAACTATTATCAGATTATAAAAGTAAAGATTTTCCAAATAAATACTCATTTTTTAAAAATGAGGATCAGCATGGTGGATGGAGTAAGACGATTCAGAACTCCATCTCTACACAGAAGCTTTAAAGTGCCAGCAAGAACTGGTAGACACATTTTTCTCAGTGCTCCTAAAACAGAGCGAGCATCAAATCAAGAAAAAGGCCACAGAGAGAATACAAGATGAAGAATTTAGTTTGTTTTTTATTATTACTGAAATAATGAATATGTTGTGATAATGACTTGCGATAAATGCACAACTATGTGACTATATCAAAAACCACTGATTGCACACTTTGGATGAATTGCATGCTTTATTAATATGTACCAATAAAATTGATTTGTTAAGAAAAAAGAAAGGGAAAAGTCTACTTGAAATCCCTCACCCCAATCTGGAATGTCTATATGCCACCTGGGCCCTGAGCCTCAGCGGAGTTGCAACACCTACTCTCTCCAGTCACTGGACTCACCCAGGACAACCAACAAGGAGGTGCGACTGGACAATCACCACATCAAGGAATCCAGAGAGTCTACAATAAGCAAAAGAGTCCCAGAATTCCATCCATCAGCCATATGGGATCAAGACCACTTCTCAATTAGAGGTGGAATGGACATCACCATCCCAGAATTCTCAGGATTGGGGAATAAAATATGGACTAGAGTTGACTGACTGGTACTCTACTATATACTTGTGATTCTAGCAATGGAAGTAATTATATCATTGATGTGACAGCAGTGGTCACTGAAGGTTCTGAGGTCAGGGAGAGGGAAAACAGCTGTAATACGGGGGTAATTTGGGGACTTGGGAATTGTCCTGAATGACATGGTAATGACAGATACAGGTCATTATATAGCCTGCCATAGCCTACAGAACTGAACAGAAGAGTGTAAACTACAGTGTCAACTATAATCCATCCTTAATGGCAATGCTCCACATGTGTTCATCAACTGCAATGAATGTACCACAGTAATGAAAGAAATTGTTAATGTGGGGAAGGGTAGAAGAGTGGGGAGTGGGGTATATGGGAATCCCTTATATTTTTGTGTATAACATTTTGTGTAATCTAAGTATCTTTAAATATACATATATTTTTTTAATAATCTAAAAAAAAAAAAAAAACCTCACCCCAAGAGGAGTGAGCCGCCCAAGATCCCAAGGAAGCAAAATGACCCTCTCTCCTGCACATGCTGGAAGCAAGTATTGGTGGCAAAATCTGCCTGATGGTAGCCTGAGGCACTCACCTTCCCAAAACTTGCCAAGAGTATAGGGAATTCAGAGAGCCCTCCTTCGGAATGCTGTGGGTGAGCAATGAAGCCCTGCTGTCTGAGGCAAAGGACTGCTGGCAGTAGGTCAGAGTGCAGTGCCTGAGACCCAGAGGAAACTACTTCCTAGGCAAGACGGGACATTCAGAACCATGTAACATAGAACCACACATGCATGTCTGAAATGATAGAAGTACAGAAAAGATCAGGGAGGCCCCTATGCTCCGGCCTGGAGCTATTCCCTAAACTTTCTGTATGGATAAACCCTGTAGAACAAGTGCACAAGTCAGTCGGCAAAGACTGGGAAAGATACTTTCTTTTTTTCCTTCTTTTTTTTTTCTGTTACCTCCTGGCATACAAGGAAAACTAAGTCCTAACACTAACTAGATACAGCTTAAGGAACAAACACCACAGAGTCTATTTTTCAGCAAATAACATATAAAAATATCAAATTGTCCCTGTTTTAACAAAAGGTTACAAATCATAGAAAGAAAGAGGAAGTCATGGCCCAGGAGATGACAAAAGGATTAAAATCCATCAACGATGAGAACCAGATGGGCATACCGGACAGACTTAATAGAAATGGTCCTCAATATGCTCAAAGAGCCAAAAGAAAACATGGACAAAGAACTAAAGGAAATTAGGAAAATAACAGACAAATGCAAACAGATTATCAATAGAGAGATGGAGGGAAGCAGACTTGGCTCAGTGGTTAGGGTGTCTGTCTACCACATGGGAGGTCCACGGTTCAAACCCTGGGCCTCCTTGACCCATTTGGAGCTGGCCCATGCGCAGTGCTGATGCGTGCAAGGAGCGCCGTGCCATGCAGGGGTGTCCCCCGCGTAGGGGAACCCCACGCGCAAGGAGTGCACCCTGTAAGGAGAGCCGCCCAGCGCGAAAGAAAGTGCAGCCTGCCCAAGAATGGTGCCACACACACGGAGAACTGACACAACAAGATGACACAACAAAAAGAAACACAGATTCCCAGTGCCACTGACAACAACAGAAACGGACAAAGAAGGATATGCAGCAGATAGACACTGAGAACAGACAACGGGGGCGGGGGGTGGGGGAGAGAAATAAAAATAAATAAATATATCTTTTAAAAAAAAAAGAGAGAGAGATGGAAATTATAAAAAGGAACCAAAGAAACCACAGTAATAAAAATTAAAAATCCCCTGGAGGGGTTAAACAGCAGATTGGAGTTGGTCAAACAATCAACCAGTGAACTTGGAGACAAGACAATCAGAATCATTCAGTCTGAGGAGCAGAAGGAAGAAATAATGAAGAAAAGTGAACAGAGCCTGAGGAACTTGTGGAACACCATCAAACATACCAATATGTACATTGTGGAAAACCCAGAAGGTGAAAAGAGGAAGGAGCAAAGAGAATATTCAAGGAATAATGACTGAAAACTTCCCAAATTTAATGAAAAGATAGGACCACACATATTCAAAATGCTCAACAAATTCCAAATAGGATAAACCCAAACAGACCCACACCATAACATGTTATAATAAGATGTCAAATGCTAAAATAATGAATTCTATAAGTAGCAATAGAAGAGCAATGTGTAAGACACAACGGAGCCATAATAAGCTCACTGGAAACCATGAAGTTAAGAAGGCAGTGGGATGACATATTTAAAGGGCTGAAAGCAGAAAACTGCCACCCAAGAATTCTATACCTGACAAAACTATCTTTAAAATAACAGGGAGATAAAAACATATCCAGATAAACAAAAGCTGAGAGAGTTCATCACCATTAGACCAGCTCTACAAGAGATGCTAAAAGGAGTTCTTCAGGTTGCAGAGAAAGGTTAATAGACAATAGCTCAAAACCACATGAAGAAATAAAGATTTCTGGTGAGGGTAATGACATGGATAAAAATAAATACCAGTCCTACTGTATTTTGGGTTTGTAACATCATTTTTTTTTTTTTACCACCAATGAGATCTAAAAGGCAAATGCATAAAATGCAATGATAAATCAGTGGTTTTGGACTCAGTGTATAAAGCTGCAATTTGGTAAGAATTTACATAAAGGTGGAGGGACAGGGAACAGTTTCTGAATACTACTGAAGTTAAAAGTTGGTATCAAAGCAAAAGAGACTGTTACGGATTTAGGATGTTAAATTTAAGCCCCATGGTAAACTACAAAGAAAATGTCAGAGAATACGCATGCTCAAAGAAACAGAAATTAGAGTACAGATTGGGAGGAGCAGGGGATATGGGAAGTTAAAGCATAATGGGTGTAGAGTTTCTGGTTTCTGTTTGGGAGAAAAGAAAGTTTAATAATGGGAGGTGCTGAAAGTACTACATTATTGTGAATGTGATTAATCCTACTGAATGATATGCTTGGAAGTGGTTGAGGTGGTTGGGAAAGTTTATTGTGTATACTTTACCACAATTTTTTAAATGGGGGAGGGGTAACAAGAGACAATGACAATTAAATGCAATACATGATCCAGAATGGGATCTAAAAAGGGAAGAGAAGAGGCCCAAAGGGACATTATTGGGACATGAAAAATGGGGAATATAGACTCTAAGCTTTATTTCAATGTTAAATTTCTTAAGCTTGATAACTGCACTTAAGTGGTTACATACGTGAATATCCTTGTTCTTAGGTAAAATACATGGCTGTATTAAACGTTCAAGCAGCATGATGTACACAACCTATCCTCAAGTATCCAGAAAATGGATGGACAGAAGTATAGAATGATATAGCAAATGGGGTAAAATGCTAAAATTGGTGAATCTGGGTATCTGAGGGATATGCTGGAGCTCTCTCTATAGGATTTGTATTATTTTTTAACTGTCATGTAAGTCTGAATGTATTTCAAAATAAAAAGTTGAAAAATACGTAAGTAAAGGAATAAAGAAGATTTTTTCAATGAGCAGGGTGGGGTTTGTTATTAAAAGGACAAAAATAGCGGCAATCAGTTATCAAAACTGCAATAAGAATCCACTCGGAAATAGCTCAGAAAAGCAGCATTAGTCATGAGAAGACACAAATTCTAGATTTTAAATATTTGCAGTACTAAGAAAAATTATTAGCCTTACTTAATGCCTTCCTTAGTCTCACATCTGTATTTCATACGCTGAGGAGCCATATCTTAAACAGTATCTGGGAAGAGGACTTGGCCCAGTGGTTAGGGCGTCCGTCTACCACATGGGAGGTCCACAGTTCAAACCCTGGGCCTCCCTGACCCGTTTGGAGCTGGCCCATGCGCAGTGCTGATGTGCACCAAGGAGTGCCGTGCCACGCAGGGGTGTCCCTGTGTAGGGGAGCCTCACGTGCAAGGAGTACGCACCATGAAAGAAAGTACAGCCTGCCCAGGAATGGCGCCGCACACAGAGAGCTGACACAGCAAAATGACGCAACAAAAAGAAACACAGACTCCCATGCCGCTGACAACAACAGAAGCGGACAAAGACGATGCAGCAAAAAGACACAGAGAACAGACAATTGGGGTGGGAGGGGGGAAGGCAGGAGAAATAAATAAAATAAATAAATCTTTAAACAGTATCAAAAGAGAAAAATCAAAGGTTGCTGTATCCAAAGAATGGGGAAAAATCAATTTCTATTAACAGCAGGATGACTACATATCCAAGTTAGCCCAAGAGAATCCCAGATTATGCCTGCTGTCCTGGCACAATCATTAACAGCTCTCCGTTTCACTCTCAAGTATGTCCCATTGGGAATGAATATACTATGGTACATCTACAGGGTGGAGTGCTAGAAAGCTTTAAAAAATAAATAAATAAATAATGAATATGTGTGTGTGGGAATGTACACATATATTTCATATATGAGGGAAGTGAGAACAGGAGTGGAGGGTTTAGGGATGAAAGCAAGACCTGAATTTTAAACCATGTAAATACTTAACGTATTATTTTATATATATAATTAACTCAAAAGGAAAATAGCAAGCTCTAATGATGAGTACAAATAAAAACGAACTAATCAAACTTTATATCAAACTGACAAAATAACAGCAAAAAAAAAAGGTGGAAAGCAGATATGGCTCAAATGATAGAGCGTCTGCCTACCATACAGAGGTCCAGGATTCGATACCCAGGGCCTCTTGGTCCGTGTGGCAAGCTGGCCCACGCACAGTGCTGCCGTGTGAAAGGGGTGCCGAGCCATGCCATGCAAGGGTGTCCTCCATGTAGGGGAGCCCCATGCAGAGTGTGCTCCACAAGGAGAGCCACCTCATGTGAAAAAAGCACAGCCCACCCAGGAATGGTGCTGCACACAAAGACAGCTGATGCAGCAAAATGACACAACAGAAAGCGACACAGATTCCCTGTGCCATCTGACAAGAATACAAGTAGACAAAGAAGAACACACAGCAAATGGACACAGAGAACAGACACGGGGTGGGGCGGGGAGGGGAGAGACTTTTTTTTTTTAATCCTTTAAAAAAAGGTGTTATTTCAAATAACTTTTGTTGTTTGACTCAGTTTTCTAACTTTATCTTTAATGGGATACATTCTAAGAAAAAAAACTAAAAAGTAATCAACTACACCCAATAGATTTGTTACTACTAATAATACTGGGATTGGGAAGTGGACTCGCTCAACTGATAAGAGCATCCACTTACCATGTGGAGAGTCCCAGGGTTGGAGTCCCAGGGCCTCCAGATTCATGTGGTGTGGTGGGCTAGCCCACGCGCAATGCTGCTGCGTGCAAGGAGTGCCCTGCCACGCAGTGGCGCCCCCGCATAGGGGAGCCCCACACTCAAGGAGTGCGCCCCGCAAGGTGAGCCACCCCGCATGAAAAAAAGTGCAGCCTGCCCAAGAGTGGCACCGCACACACGGAGAGCTGACGCAGCAAGATGATGCAACAAAAAAAGAGACACCATTTCTCAGTGCTGCCGAGAATGCAAGCGGACACAGAAGAACACACAGCGAATGGACAGAGAGAGCAGAAAATACGGGGGAAGGAAAGAGAATTTTTAAAAATTAAAAAAAAAAAAACAGGATTGTAAATTTAAATGTATTTTAGTAAGAAATCCCAATAATGCTAACTTTTAATTGGAACTTAAAATACTAATATAAACTCATATTTTTAAACATGTTCCTAGCTCTGCGCACTGAAAAGGGCCTAGAAACAAAGACAACCCAGTAGCAACATGTCCACCACCTAGAACCTATATCTTGGTTTACAAATAGCATTTTCTATCAAAAGAAACCCTGCTCCTTGGAGAAATGGGAAAATACAAAAAAACAAAAAAGCTCTAAAAGATAAAGGGGGGGCCAAAAAGGTCATAGGAAACAGCTTGAAGAGAGGCTCACACTGGCCAATTTGGGGACAATTCAAACATAAAAAACAATAATTATAACTGAATAACTAAAATAATTAAAATTCATTTGGCCCATGGTAATAGTAAAAAGAAAAATGAAAACAAATTTTGTGGCCTGTAGTCTTTAAAAAATCAGTAATGAGACAAAAAAAAAACATTAAAAAACACACTAAAGAGATAAGACAAATAAATGCAATGTTTGATTTTCGATTGGATCCTGGATTACAAAAAAAAATTTCTGTAAGGAATGTTATTGGGACAATTGGAGAAACCTGAGTATTAAATGAATATCATGGAAAGCTGACTTGGCCCAATGGATAGGGCATCTACCTACCACATGGGAGGTCCATGGTTCAAACCTCAGGCCTCCTTGACCCGTGTGCAGCTGGCCCATGCACAGTGCTGATGCACGCAAGGAGTGCCCTGCCACGCAGGGGTGTCCCCCGCATAAGGGAGCCTCACACGCAAGGAGTGCGCCCCTTAAGGAGAGCCGCCCAGCGCGAAATAAAGTGTATCATATATTGTATCAAGGTTAAATGTCCAAAATTTGTTAATAAGGTATTTAAGAGAATGACCTTGTTCGTAAGGGTCAAAAAGCACAATATCTACGAATGACTCTAAAGGGTTCAGAAAAATAAAATGGGGGAGGGGGGATAAAGCAACTGTGACACATGTTATCAACTGGTAAACTAGAATGAAAAGTATATGGGACTTCTTTGTACTAGGTCTTCCAAGTCCTCTAAGTTCAAAATTATTTTAAAATTTAAAGGCTTAAAAAATGAAAGAGAAAAAAGCAAAAGCTTTTTTTTTAAATAGAAGACACCTAATAAGTGTAAATAAATAACAAATAGAAAACTACGTTTTTACATTACTCAATAAATGATTTGGTCAAAAAGATTTTTGAGGAACAGGACTCTCACATGAGTATCACCTCACAGATAATATATAACTGAAGAAAAAGTGTAGCTTTTCAAAGGAAAAGCTGGTGGACACCACCCCTAATAAACTTAACACACACAAAAAAAACAAACAACACTGCAAATAATGGGACAAACTAACACCTGGCAGTCACCACCACCATATTAAGGAATCATTACTGGAAATGGGAGAATCAGACATTCTGTACCTTCTGGTGTAAGACAATATCAATTACATATCAACTCTGAAGTAATTTTGCCAAAAATACTTAACCAAAGTTTAATCAAACCTCTCTAAGACTAACCTCCTATTCATAGGAAATAAAGGGAACAGAGAAACAAGTTAAATGACATTTTAAGTACACAATGAGAAAATTCCAAAATATGAAACATTCTTTAGGAAGTCGATGCCATGATAATGATATTGTGGACTCGTATGTTCTTAGATGAAGACTGGTTTGAAAAAAAATACATAAAAAATATAGGAAAATGGCATTATTTTAAAGAGATGCATCCTGAGTATTTAGCAGAGAAGTAGCACGACAGCTACAACTTACTTTTGAATGGTTTAGGGGGAAAAAACATATAGAGAGAGCTAAAGCAAAATGTCTAAATGTTAGTAAAAGTTAAACCTAAAAGACAAATGGGTGGGAGTTCCGGCAAGATGGCGTTGGCTTAGTTTGTGGTGGAGTTTGTAGGTGTACGTCCAAGAGACTTGGGTCTTTGGGCTGTCCATATGCCTGCTGAGTCCTGAGCCTCAACAGAAGTGCAACACCTACTCTCCAGTTCATTGGACTCACCCAGAACAGCTAACAAGTAGGTGATGATGGACAGCAATCATACCAAAGAACTGAGAGAGTCTGAAAACAGCAAGCAAGAAAGTCCCGCTCTCAATTAGAGGTGGAGTGGGCATCACCATCCCAGAATCCTCAGGATTGGGGATAAAATATGGACTAGAGTGGACTTACTGGTATTCTACTGTAGACTTACTGTGATTCTAGCAATGGAAGAAATTATATCATTGATGTGGAGGCAGTGACCACTGGAGGTTCTGAGGTCAGGGAGAGGGAAAACATTTTCGGGGGCATTTTCTGGGAATTGTCCTGAATGACACTGCAATGACAGATATAGGTCACTGTATATCTTGTCATAACCCACAGAATTGTGCAGGAGAGAGTGTAAACTACAATGTAAATTATAATCCGAGCTCAGTGGCAGTGCTCCAAAATGTGCACCTCAATTGCAATGACTGTACCACATTAATGAAGGATGTTGTTGTTACGGGTAAATACGGGTGGTGTGGGGAGCTGGACATATGGGAATCCCCTAAATTTTTTTCTAACATTTTTTACTGCCCCTATATTTTTTATGTAACATCTGTGTAATCTAAATATCTTTTAAAAAATAAAAATAAAAAACATTTTTTAAAAAGGCATAAAAGTGTGTTCATTCCATTACTCCGGCAACTTTATGGATATTTGAAATTTTCTATAAAGTTAGAAAAAACTTACAAGAATACCCCACACACCAAAAACAACAACCAAAAAAATAAATTATTCATTGAAAGTATCCTATTATGAGGGACGGTATATACAGTGGAGAGCAGGTACCTATAACAACCAACTCTACCTAACACAGTTTTGCATTTATTATCCCACCCAAGGACCTGCTCAAAACGGTTATGGCAGAGTGCCAGATACTGTGTGGGACACAAAGTAATACAAGGCAGAGACACACAGACCCTAGGTTAACTGGAAAGACAAGTTACAACTGAAAACCTTTAATAGGGTGAGATTTAGTGGAAGGCTGACAACATATGAATAGTTTGAAAGGAGTGAAAAAGCAATGCAGGCAAAGAAATCTTGAGCAAAGGTCAAGGGACAGCAATAAACAAGTTCTGTGTGAAATACAGATCCCAGTAGAGTTCTGAGGATAATAACTGTAGAAAATTCATTCACTCATTCATTCATTCATTCAATTTTTATAATTCCAAAGCTTTAGGCATACAAAAATATAAGGCACTTAACTATCTGCCTTCAAAGAGTTCACAAATTAGTGAAAATTCATAGTCAAAATACATTATAACATATAAACACAAAATCCTTTAATAACAAGAAAAAGGAGTAATTAATTTACCAGAAGAATGAAATTGTCAGTATGTCTGCAACAAAGATATTTGAATTTGCCCTTAAAAACTGAAAAAGGTTTCCACCAATTAAATTCAATGCAGATTTATTAAATGCCTACTAATGCAAACCTTTGAGATAAATATAACTGACATTTTTAGATATAAGGAAACTGATGCTATGAAAACATAATCACTGATCCAAGTTAAAAAAAAAACAACAACCAGAAAAACTAGCTAGTGGCAGACCTGGCATTCAGACCTAGGATCTGACTACTGCTGAAACCCATGCATGCATAGTACTTCCCAGCTCTGGAGATTTACAGCTCTCAAATTACGAATATCAAGGAAGATATAAACTTTATAAAATCAGTCACTCTATCAGAAAATTATTAAATGTTCAAGGGCCAGAAAGGATGAAAGTAATGCGGGTCAGAGTTTCTAACCTACCGAAAATCCTCTGAATCTAGAACTCGTGTAGACAGATTGTTTACAACGTCGGGAAAAGTTTACCAATAAAAAATGGTGTTCAGATAGAAAAATTTCAGACCTAAAACTCTGCCAGACGAAAGATAAAAGAAGCTTGAAAACAACATTCTTGTTACACATCATACAAGGGAACTTTCATCCTACCAATAAAAAACAGAATTAACAGCTCTTACCAGCAAAAGTTTGAACACAAATAAAATCCTGGAATAAGATTTTATGTTAAACTAGGACATTCCACAATCTTTGCATAAAAAACAATATGCCAGTTTGTGACATTTAGCTAAACGTACTTTGATAAATAAAAATTTCTAATCAGAAGGTTCCAACTAAGTAATCATACTTTATCTAAAAGGCACTCATCATTAATTTCTAATTTTTCATAAGTAACCTCAAAAGGTTTACATAAATACATTCCTAAGTGCAAAACTTTTACTAATACCTTTGTCAATATATTTGTCATAATTATAAAACTTTTCACTCACCTTCTTATTCTGAGGTATGGAAGCCACAAAATGACACCTTTCCCCCAAAACAATATGAAAAGCATGTGGACTTATTTCTTAGCAAACAGAGTTCTGAATAACCACTTTAAGTGATTAGTAAAACTATAATTAAAGCCCTAATCAAGATAAAACTGTGATGGCAAAATCAATTTTGTTGTTATTGTTGCTGAGTTTTTAGTATTTTTCACCAACCAAAGAATGCAAATTAAACCATTAGCCTCACAGGTAATTTGGGGGGATTTTTTCCAGTAAAGAATTGTGATGTAAGGTCAACTTTTTACCAAAGTTTTTTTTACCACGATAAAGAAATTTTTCCTATCTTTGGGAAAGATAAATGTAAAGAACACAGACTATGGAACTTTAAGCGGCAGCACCAACTCAAATCGATAAAATATTTTACCTTCTTCAAGGTAAGGAGACCAATTAAAAATTGCAAAACTACCTTACAATAATAAAAGATAGGTGTCAGGTGCAATTATTAAGATTAGGAAAAGAAAAATGCCACCAGGGGAACAATTAACATATTTTCTTGTACCAAATAGCCTTTAAAAGTTTCACTGTTTGAATTAAATACATCTACCACCGCACCACGTTCACTGGCAAAAAATACCGCGCGTACTAGGTCTCGAAAATGTACTGAAGTCAATTCGGAGCTCCCGAGGTGTTCCTTTTAACAAAGGGTTTTTATTCATGCTCTAATGTCTTTCAAAGTTCCTGAACAATTAACGTTATCTACATATAAAATACTTCAAAATATTTCCTGACAAGTATTCTACAAGTAACGCGTGCTTTTCTGATCTGATTTAAACAGATCCAATTCCTTAATTCCCTTTCGACCCGCCTCCTCCTTTCTCTGGACCACTAACCACAAGGTCACAAGAAAGTATCACCATTTACTTTTTTTTTTTTTTTGCTTTCAAAAAGAAATGCTTTTAAGATCCTAAATACCAGCTCCTAGAAGGCTATTACGATAGGGAGTGATTAAAGGGACATTAGTAGGGAACATGACCTAAACCAAACCAATACGGATCTAACTATTCCAAAGGAGAACTTTGCCTGCTAAGCCATGAACTTATCCCAGTTACACATTTTGATTTTAAAAGGCACGTTAGCAAGACTAAAGCTTCAGGTGTTTTACAAGTTTCGCATTAGCGTCCCCTGAACCTCTTAACCAACCTCTCAAAGCCACACTCCATTCAACTCACGACCCACTCCCTTTCGCTCCCGCCCCAAATCTCATTTTAAACGCGCTTCTCCCCTTCCAACTTCACATCTTATCCGTGCCCTGCTCTTGGCCGTTTTCTCGTCGCCACCAGTCCCCAAGCATGGCCTAGTCCTAACCTCCCTCCTTTCCTGGTCTCTCTCTAGCCCCCAGCACCCTCCTCTGCGGTTCGACCCTGCCTCTACGAGCCCTCACTGAGGTCGGTCTTCCAGGCTCCTCCGACCTGTCCCCAGGCGCCCCTCCAGGTCCCCAAAGCACGCAACGGCCGAGCCTGAAAATGGCGGAAAGTGCCGGCGCCTGCTGCAGGAGAGTGGTCCCATGCCGCCGCCCCACTCACCGTCTGGCGCTGGGCAGAGCTCCTAACTGCGAGCAAAGCGCTCGTCTTCACTCTATCAGGAATGTCGCTCCTGTTTGGCCTCCCTCCCTCCGCCCCTCTCAATCCCTCTCCGCCAAAGGAGCAGCCGCCATCTTCCCCTCTGAACCACCGAGCGCACGCCCCTGCGTCATCACGCACCAGCGTACACAACTACGTCACGCGCGCCTGGGCCAAGGGCCTCCGTAGGGCTCTATCTAGGCATGCGCGTAGGTGAGGGGCCGGGCTTCAGGGTACCCGGCGTGGTCCGCTGAGCGTCTCCTTTGTTCCCGCTGCGGGGAGGTTTGCCTGCTTCCCGGAGGGTTTCTTCGCTTTGTGAGCTAAATTTGATGCTGTCCCCGGACACCCTATTTTCCAAACTTTGAATAAAGAATTTGTTCCGGGGCGGCGCGATCGGTACAGCAGACTGTGGGCAAGGAGCTTGACCTAAGTATTTGTTCACCTGTGAAACGGGGGTCCCCGCCTAAATAGAATTTAGGGGATTTGACTGAAAATGCCTAGCCGGGGCGAACACGCCCTGAAGGGTTCACACCTCCTGGTTATCTCTTTTCCTCACTTAGAATCGGGAGACTAGAGGCCACTTACAGAGACTGATCCCTAAGGTAACACCACTTTTTGGGAAACTGCCTCAACTCATCCTACAACCCACCAATTCCACCCCTAGAGGAATGAGCGAGTATGTCCGCCAAAGGCACAAACAAGAATGTTCATAGCAGTACAAGCGTGGACTGTATAGCACAGTGAACTATGTGGTTGTTGAACTGTGATAATCTCCTGAACATTAGTAAATGTGCAATAATAATACATGGTGTCTATAATGGGGTTGTGGAAAAAATACACCAAATGTAAGCTATGGACCATAGTTAGCAGTAATATTTTGATGGTGTTCTTTCATAATCTAACAAATGTTCCACAGCAATGCAAGGTGTTGGGGTAGGGGTGATGTCTGGGATTTCTGCATATTATGCATGACTGTTTTGTAAGCTCACAACATCTCTAAAAAAAAAATGCTGAAAAGAAAAAGAAAAGAATATTCACAGCAGCTTGCTTCCTGATGACCAAAAACATGTCACAACCGTTGCCCATCAGTAGTTGAGTGGGCAAATAAATGGTGGTATAGTCATAAAACAGACTACAAAACAGCAACAGGAAATAATTAAGTGCTGACAAATCCGACATCCTTGATGAATCTCAGATATTACAGTGATAAGCCGACATCCTGTATGGTTCCATTTATATGACGTTCAGAATACTGCTTCAAAACAAGGGAGTTGTCCTCCAAAGATACCTGAAAGTAATTTGGCAACGTGAATCAAGAATATTAAAAATATTTATAACTTTTGACTCTATAATCCCTCTTCTAAAAGTCTATAATAAGGATGGTTTCAGAAATGTGACAAAGATTTAGGTACAAGTCACTCATTGAGTTTTTTTTTAAGATTTATTTTATTTATTTCTCTCCCCCCTTCTCCCCTATTGTCTGGTCTGTGTCCATATGCTGTGTGTTCCTCCGTGTCCGCTTGCATTATCAGGCAGCACTGGGAAACTGCATCTCTTTTTTGTTGCGTCATCTTGCTGCATCAGCTCTCCATGTATGTGGCACCATTCATGAGCAGGCTGTGCTTTTAGCATGTGGGGCGGCTCTCCTTGTGGGGCACACACCTTGCACGTGGAGCACCCCTACAGGGGGCACCCCTGTATAACGGCACTCCTTGCTCCACGGCAGCACTACACGTGGGCCAGCTTACAACACGGGCAGGAGGCTTCTGGGGATCGAACCCTGGACCCTCCATATGGTAGACGGACAGTCCATCAGTTGAGCCTGCTTCCCTCATTGAGGTATTATTGATGATAGCAAAAGAAGGGGAAATACAAAAACAGCAGAGAATGGTTATATAGGACATATCCATACACAAGAATATGAAGCTGTATTAGTCATGGTACTCAAGGGAAACAGAACTAACCTGAAATTTCATAAAATTGTCTCATGCCACTGTGGGGACGCACAAATCCAAACTCTATAGGGGAGGCCACAAACTGGGAACTCTGATGAAGGTTTTCGATGAATTCCCAGGAGAAACTAGCTGGCTGAAGTAGAGGTGAAAATTCTCTCTTCTGACTGCTGAATTCACCACTTCTTTTAAAATTTTCAACTGACTGGATGAGATTCCTGTCAGTTTTGAAGGCAGTCTCCTTGGTTGATTGTAGATGTAATCAGCCATAGATGCAATCAACATATTGATGATTTAAGTCTAGGAAATGTCCTCACAGTAATAATCAGGCTAGTGTTTGCTTAACCAAATAACAGGGCACCATTACCTGGCCAAGTCGACACATGAGCCCAACCATCACAGTAGCCATTACAAAGTATCTAAACAAATTTTTATGACATCAGAAATGCTTATAATCTAGTTTTAGTGGAATATGAATACAAATAACTGTCTATGTGCCTAGAAACACCTAAGAAATGTATTAAAATATTTGTATCTGTAATGAGATTAGAGATGACTATTTTCTTCAAATGCAGATGTTTTGCTTTTGTAATCACAGGAAAGGGTGTGTTGTTTTAAAGTAGTACCATATTACTGATATTGTATGTTTTTTGTGTTATGAACACATCTGTGATCAGTTACAATATTCCGCTCCCTGTTGATTATTTAACATCTTACACATCATTTGGGGATCCACTAGAACCCCACATCTTCCCAGGTGATATGGATTTAGTCTTAGAATTAATACTAATCCTGTTTAAACCCTTGCAAAATACTGAAAAGGAGGAAAAATTACCCAACACTTTTTTTTTAAAGCTTTATTTTATTTATTTCTGCCCCCCCCCCCCCCATTGTCTGTTCTCTGTGTCCATTCGCTGTGTGTTCTTCTGCATCCACTTGCATTGTGAGGCAGCACCTGGAAATTATATCTCTTTACTTGTTGCGTGATCTTGCTGCATCACCTCTCCATGTGTGTGGCATCACTCCTGGGCCGGCTGCACTTTTTTTCACCCAGGGCGGCTCTCCTTGCCAGGCGCACTCCTTGCACATGGGGCACCCCTACTCAGGGGCGCCCCTGTGTGGCATGGCACTCCTTGCACGCAGCAGCACTGTGCGTGGGCCAGCTCACCACTCCGGTCAGGAGGCCCTGGGTATTGAACCCTTCGCCCTACATATGGCAGGCGGACACTCTTATCAGTTGAGCCACGTCCACTTCCCCCAACACTTTTTATGAAACCAACATCACTCTAATACCAAAACCAGATGAAGATATTACAAGAAGAGATAATTACAGACCCATCTCTCTAATGAACATAGATGCAAAAATTCTCAATGAAATACTTGCAAATTGAATCCAATAGCCTATTAAAGAATTATACATCACAATCAAGTGACTTTTATTCCTCATATGCAAGGGTGGTTCAACATAAGAAAATCCATTAACATAATACACCACATTAACAAATAGAAGGGAAAACAAAACCCATGATCATCTCAATCGATGCAGAAAAGACATTTGACAAAATCCAGCATCCTTTCTTGATAAAAACACTTCAAAAGATAGGTATAGAAGGAAAGTTCCTCAGCATGATAAAGGGCATATATGAAAATCCCACAATTGACATTGTACTCAATGGTAAGAGGTTGAAGGTTCTCTCTCTAAGATCAGGAACAAGACAAGGATGCCCACAGTACACCAAGGTGCTTTTCCAGAGGTGCCCTGAGATCACCTCTGACACTCAATTGGCCCTCGCAGAATTCTGGAAGGAGCATTTCAATATCATACACTGCCTTAACCTTATTGATAAGGCCCGGAATGAAGTCTCTCATAGGACAGTGAATTCAGCATGGAAGCGCGGACTCAGAAACGTGGAAGGGTTTGAGGCTGACCAAGCCCGCAGGTGCAGAGGGTGCAGCTGTGCAGGAGGTTGTTGTCTCTTTGGGCCAATCCATGGGTCTGAGGACGATGCTGCTGATGCTGAGGAGTTAGTGGAGGGGCATCATAAGAGCTCAGCCCAGAGGAGCTGCAGGATCCACAGAAGCAGCAGCAACTAGAGGTGGCTGAAGAGATTTCTTCAGGTGAGGAGACAAGGGAGGATGCCCCCAGTGCCCTGATAAAAGAAATGTGGGCAAAAAGGGCGCAAGTTCAAAACTTTGTGGAGAAGGACGGTATTAGTGAAAGGGGTGCTGATGCAACATACCAGAAATCTGTTGGCTTTTATAAAGGGTTATTTATTTAGGGTAGAAGCTTACAGTTACCAGACTTAAAAGAGTCCAGGTCAAGGTACCATAAGAGGTACTTTCTCATCCAAAGTCTCTTGCCACCTGTTGACATAAATGGCAGGCGATGTCTGCGAGGGTCCAGCCTTCCTCCTTCTCTTACGGCTCTGTGGTCTCAGCTTCTTTCAATCTCAGCTGTAGGCTGGCATAAGGCTTATCTCTCTCCCCTGGGCTCGTATCTTTGTGGGCTCAGCTGCTCTGGTCTCTTCAAAAGGTCAACTGTAGACTATCAGGCTCATCTCTCTTCTGGGGACCCCAGCATCCAAAACTAAAGTCTCTGTGTTCTCCTACTTGATGTATTTACTCTCCTGCCTTTTATTGAGAATCTGTTTATATAGCCCACAGCTGTAGGCTAGCTGTAGGCAGGGCCTCAAACTGAGTCACCCTGATGATGTAGTCAAATAAAAGCCCTAATCTTGATTTAATAAAGTAAATGTGAAACCTCTAAATCTAATAGAATCTAATATGCCCAGAGGAACAGACCTCTTTACAAACACAATCCAATATCTATTTTTGGACTTCATACACAATAGCAAACTGCCAAATTTTGACAAGCAGAAATGTGAATTTATTGAATGACCACACAATTTCACACTTTCGAGGAATTCTGAAAAGAAGACAGAAACAGTCCTCATTGGATATGTTTTTAGTGAAAGTGACAAAAGAGTGTGTCAGAGCCTGTGATGCAAGTTGAAAAAAGGCAGAAAAGAGAAAGAACGTCTGAAGTGCAAGTGCCCGATGCTGTACTGGAGGGACTCTCCTTCCAAGCAACACTCCGTGTACCTCCCTCCTCAGCACTCTCCTCCCACCATCCCGTTAGGCCTTTTTTATTTCTTCACTTAAGTATTTATTTTTAGGTTTATTTCTCATTGTAGAGTAATGATAACCCTATCTTTTTACATATTTTCTTAAAAATGTGCATTGTCTTTAGATTGGGAACATATTACATTTATTTACATTATTCCTTATGGGAAAAATTTGTTACTGGTTGTTTTTGGTACTTGTTGCACCTCCCAGAACCAATTAATGAGTACCAAGATATCACTGTTCTTCAATAAATTGTTTTTAAAATGGGGGAAAAGAAGAGTTTAGTCTTCATGCCTTCTATTCCAGGAAAGCAAGGACTATCAAACTGGGAAGCAACAAGCAAAGATTTGGGAAAGTACGAGTTTTATTCCAGGCTAGAGTATGTGAATGTGTTTTTTGTTTTGTTTTGTTTTCGAATGTGTGTATTTGAAGCAGGCTAGTAAGATGGGGAATCAATCGATGGATCTGGAACCTGGCAAGAAGTCCACATGGACATCAAGAAGCCCAACGATTCTGCCATTCAGAACAAAGACTCCTTCTGGAAGCCAGGAGAAGCCCCGCATATTCCCCAAGGACTTTATCATTGGGCCCTCATGGGAGATTGATGGGTGAGGTAATCAATCAAAACAGCAAACAGCTGGAACCCCTCCCCTGCCATTAGCAAAGGGGTGGAATAATTAACAGTTCAAAAGCCAGGCGAGGCCTGGACCAGCTCCCTCGCCCTCTCGCTCTCTCTCGTCTGTGGACCCGTGTCCTGCCCTCTGTGCCCTGCTCTCGCCATTTTTCCTCTGCCATGTGGCCATGCAAGTAAAACTTGGGCATTTGTAAGCTATAAAGGGGAACTGTAGTCTGTAAATCAGCCCTCTTTATCACTTTCCAACCCCTTCCTCTTCACCTGGGACCCCTAATCCATAATTTTCTCCCATTTCTTGTCCCTCCCTGCCTGAATAAATTACTGGCCTAACTCACCCGGCGTACTCTTGAAATTCGTTTCTGCAGCATAGCCAAGAACCTAGATAAAATCCAGCAATGTATCCCTGAAAGAATATATTGCAGGTCAAGGAATGGGTGATGTGGAAGAACCCGTAACTCAGTTAAAGACCTCTTATTCATGCGACAAATGGTTATAGCTCTGTATTTCTACTAACTTATGGGCACAGAATAAACAGATCTGAAGGAGTTCCTTGTCCAGTAGAAGAAACAAACAACTGCAGCGTCAGGCGGTAAATGAAGGGTGGATGGTCAGGGCGGAAGGCACCCAATTCTTGTGGGCCAAGTAGATCCTGGTGAGTCCACCCTTAAACTGGGTCCTGAAAGTAGTGTAAAAAAGAGAATCAGGGGAAGTGGACTTGGCCCAGTGGTTAGGGCGTCTGCCTACCACGTGGGAGGCCCGCAGTTCAAACCCCAGGCCTCCTTGACCTGTGTGGAGCTGGCCCATGCGCAGTGCTGATGCGCGCAAGGAGTGCTGTGCCTCGCAGGGGTGTCCCCGCATAGGGAAGCCCCACGCGCAAGGAGTGCGCCCCATAAGGAGAGCTGCCCAGCGCGAAAGAAAGTGCAGCCTGCCCAGGAATGGCACCACCCTCACAGAGAGCTGACGCAGCAAGATGACGCAACAAAAAGAAACACAGATTCCGTGCCGCCGACAACGACAGAAGCGGACAAAGAAGACGCAGCAAATAGACACAGAACAGACAACCAGGGTGGGGAGGGAGGGGAGAGAAATAAATAAATAAATCTTTTGGGGGAAAAAAAAAAGAGAAGCAGCAAGTGGTCCATTCCTAGAAGTTACCGTTACAAGTGGTGGTGGGAAAGGCATTCGGGTGTAGTGTGTCCTAGTCTTTGAAAATCGTTAAAATGTGCTAATTTAGAGTGGCAATCTGATCACAGGCAAAGGCTACCCATGGGTCGATCCCTGGAAATTGTTTTTTAAATTGATTAGGAGCTGGAGGAACCAGTTACCTACAGTACAAGTAGGCAATCGGCCATGTTCAGTATGTTGGACGGTCTAGGCAAGTGGTCCACTGTCTTCAACAACAACAAAAAGATTAAAATATGGAGGCAAGAGAACTGTTAGCAAGTAACCGTTCAAGATTAGAAACGTAAAAGACACACCAACCAAATGCAATGTGTAGTCTTCGGATGCTGGACTGAAAACTGAGAAAAGAAGACATTTTAAGAAAATGGGGACATTTGAGCACGGACCTGATGGGTCACTGAGGAATTAAGTGTGTTACATGTAATAATGATATTTGGTTAAGTTCAAAGATATTTTTACATATTAGTTATATTCTTAAGTATTTGCAGGTGGAATGACAGTGTCTGGGATTTGCTTTCAAAGGTGCCAGCCAAGGACATCAGCAGAAATGGTGAAGGAAGGACCTCTGATCATCTCTCCTCCATAAAAGCAACGAAGACCCTGGCAATTACTGTCAAAGTCAACTTGGTCAGTTTTTTCAGAACTCTGGAAATTAACCAAGGGCTCTCAACCATCTGAGGAATGTTACTCAAGGAAAGCATGGCTGAATCTCCCAAAGGGGGTGGGGAGGAAGAAAAGAGGGACTTAAATGACACAAGATTGGCTAGGTGACAGGTCAATGAGCATTCACTATGCTACTCTATTTTTGTATACTTTTTCAATCTTCTTTAATAAAAGGTTGAACAAATTGTTTCGTTAATTCAGGCAGAATGGCACAAAATTCAAGTTACAGAAGGGAATACAAGGAAAAGAGAATCCATCTATCCCTCCTGTCACCAAGCGTCCCGCTCACCTCTCTGGAGCCAGCCACTGTTACCAACGTCTTGGGTTTCCTTACAAAGACGCATGGATGAAAATAGTGGTCACGCAGGCTTTTTCTCCTGCATCGACAGGACGCTATGCAAACTTTCCTTACTTGCTTCGCTTTGGGCAGTATAACCAGGCACTTTTCAGTCTTGTTTCGCAAATGAATGAATCAGTCTTTTAAACGGCTTCTCAGTTTTCCATCCTATAGATGAAAGATAATTTACTTAACTAGTCCTCTACTAATGGGCATTTTAGGTTACTTCTAATCTTTTGCTAATACAAATAATGCCACAGTGACCATCCTTGTATCATCTTTTTGCACTTAAATACAGTTCCAGACGTCACTTTCCACTGGATTACGGCAGTGTTTGTAGGGATGCGATCCTCTGCCAGCTCTCCATAAGGCACCCGTCTTCTCTTCTCTGGAGGCAGAAAAAGCAAGCCTGCTGAACTTAGCAACCATGACAAATCAGAAAAGAGAACCAACGAAAGCCACACATATCTGAATTAAAGACCAGAGAAGGGAGTGCATGGAGTTTCTTTAAATATACAGTTCTGATGCTTGGAGAAAACAAAGCTGCATATTAGAACCCTGCACACAGATATGGTTTACAAAGCAGGCAGGAGGAGAAGAGAGCATGGAACCTATCCACGGGCCTGGGTCAGAGTCCTGGCTCCGCTACCAGGACGTACTGATGTGGGTCTTTGTTGCCTCAGTTGTAACGCCTGGTACAGAGCTCTAGGAACACTTAGCAAATTCAGTCCACGACCCACGGTGTGCCCTTGGCCTTTGGGAATACAGGAATGCCACTACTAAAACTATCCCTTTGAATCCCAAATACTTTCCTATCTCCTGTCACATACTCCTTGGCTCAAATCTTTTCTGGGGTTTCCATCTTATCTCTCTAATTCACAGGCTGCCAAATCTTGATTTTTCTGACTTTCAGTTTCCTATTTGGTAAAATGGAGTAATAAGGCTCCATCTTCAAAATAAGTCACAGATCTCATCCAAGTTTCAGAAGACTGCACCTGCAGGCTAGCTAACAGCAGCTTTTACATTTTAAAAGGTTGTTTAAAAAACAAAGAAGACTAAGAATATGTGGCTGAACTATAGATAGCCCACAAAGCATGAACTATCTACTATCTGGTCTTACACAGGTACAGTCTGTAAACCCAGGACTAGTCTAAGCCAGTTTTGCTCAAACTGCTGCCATCACCTCCTAACTGTTCTGCCTACTTCCCCTCTCCTGTTTCCCCCCCACCCAACTCCAACCCATTCTCCACACTGCAGCCACACTGACTTGTTGAAAATGGTCATACATCACTCCCTTATTTTAAACCTCCTACAATGTGCTTGCTATGTGGGAGACGATGTGGCTCAGCAGTTGGGCACCTGCCTCCCACATGCACATGAAGGTCCCAAGGTCAGTTCCCGATGCCTCCTGAAAAAAAACAGAACCGCGACATAAGCGCAAGAACCAACTCAGGGAAGCCGAGGTAGCAAAGTGGTGAGTGTTGGCTTCCCACATACAGGGTTCCAGGTTCAGGACCCAGCCCCGGTACCTATTTGGAAAAAAAAAAAATCCAAACCCCGTGATCTGGGCCTACTAACACCAGCAAGTACATCTTGCAACTTTTCCCTGATTCACAAAGCACCAGCCACTTCAGCTCATTTTCTCTGCTCCCCTACCCTGAACCCCTTCCTCTCCCCTGCACCCCCTTTTCTGCCTTTACACGTCCGCCTGTTCTCTGTCTCTTTTCCCCTAGAGTTTCCTGTAGCATCTCCTCAGAGGCCTTCCCCAAGCACCATCTTGGGTGCAATACCTGCTCCAGACTGAGTGAGTTATTGCTCTTTCTTGCCACCCTCCCCATTAGAACGTGCGCTCCGGGGGAGCTGGAGCCTGTCAGCTTGTGCTTTTTTTTTTAATCTCAACCTGTGTGGTGTGTGAGTATGCAATAAACTTAGTCAAATTAACGAATTAGCAGATATTGGGAAGGATATAAGGGCATTACAGAGCATAAGGGCTTCTGTAGAGTGTTTAAGGGAAGGAGACCAGAACAGAGCACTACATATTATATGATTCCATTTATAGAACATGTAAATATAAATCAATTCATAAAGATGGAAGGAGATTAGTGGTTACATAGGTCTGAGGAGGGAATGCTAAGGGGTTTGGAATCCTTTTAGAGTAATGAAATTTTCCTAACATTTTTAAGATGAAGGTTCAACCTTGTGATTGTACTAAAAGCCATGGATTACACACATTGGAGCCAGAAACAGCAGCTATGGACAGCGGGGGAAGCACAGAGAGACTGAAAGGTGAGGAATTTTCTTGTTTGTTTGTCTGCTTTTTGTTTATTATTATTATTGAAATAATAAAAATGCTCTAATAATGATTCAAGTGATGAACGCACAGCTACATGATTATAGCAAATACCACTGATTTTATATATATATATATATATATATATATATTTTTTTTTTTTTTTCCCCCCTAAAGGATTGTGGTGAAGTTTCAATAAGATATATAAAGCACTTAACAGGCCATAGCCACAAACATCTGGGCTCCATTGCCCCTTTCCTTCCCTCTTTCGAATGCAAATAAACCTGGGAGTTACAGGTCCTTTTCAACCAGCCGCTCCTGGGTGTGTGGGTGTGTGTCAGAGAAAGATTCGACTGACGGGACCCCAGCACCACAACCTCTATTAAAATACTGAAACACGTTGGTAAGGAACCCCTGACTATCCCCTCCTCCCCGGTGCCTCACTGTTATCCAGCAACTGAAGGGTTAATGGCTCCCAGCACAAAGGCCAGCGGCCCTCAGGCTGTTAACAGATTTCAAAACCAATCCCTGCGTCTGAATGGGAATTAGTTTCCTGCCAGAAGCAAGTTTCTGAAACTGTGGGTTCAGCCTAGAGCCCCAGGAATCCCAGGTTTACCAAGGGCTGCCTTTGTGCAAGCCACCACCCTCTTCATCTGCATCATCATCATCGTTTAAACCAGCCCATTTTCATCCCCCAAGAAGAGGGCCTCTCTAGAGCACCTGTGTTTCTACTTCACAGAGGCACATGCAACTGGAACTTCGTCTTCATCTGATCCAGAAATGCAGATAGCCCACGTGCAGGGAAGAGTTGTGGGAACCCCAGCTGCAGCGTGGAGGGATGCCGGGAGGCTGGCCCCACGGAGACCCTGGGAATATTTCCCAGGAACCCTGGGGGTGGCAGTGGGCTACTGGTCCTACCCAGGCAAGTGCCCCCGGCCAGTAGGGGTCCAGTAGGGGTCTGCAGGCATGATACAATTCACACGGCCATAAGGGGAACGGAGATGGGCATTTGGCATTTTCCTGTCCCTGCTGAAATTAATTGACCTGGGTGAGAAGGCAAGTCCAGTTCCCAAATGTCCCTTAAGGAAGGACCAATGTTTACCACCTTATGTGTGTGTTTACCCAAATTTCTGATTTTTTTAATGAGGTCCAATAAAATATTTTGACGTGAATCATTTGGCATATGGGGAAAGAAAAGGTCACCTACTTTTTATCATTATTTTTAAATTTATTTTCAGGAGGTACTGGGGATTGAACCCAGGACCTTGTACATGGGATGCAAGTGCTAAGTCACTGAGCTACATCTGCTCCCTAATGACAGCTGGCTTTTTCATTTGTTTTTAGGAGGTCCCAGGGATGGAACCTGAGACCTTGTCTGTGGGAAGCAGATGCTCAACCACTTGTGCTACATTTGCTTCCCAGGGGCTACTTTTAATTATTTCGTTCTAAGATTTGGAAATTCAGTCCTTTCAGTGACTCTTCCTACTTGCCTAAGGCTTATGCTTGGGTTTCTACCTTGTCATAGATTCATACCCCGTTGCTTTCCAGGCAATCTTTCCACGAATGCCCTCTTGATTCAGCCTTTCACTCTGCAAAATGATCATTTATACCTTCTCTCCAATCATTTTCTTTTTTTTTTTTTAAAGATTTATTTATTTTTGTTTATCTCTCTCCCCCCCCCCCATTGTCTGCTCTCTGTGTCCATTCACTGTGTGTACTTCTGCATCTGCTTGCATTGTCAGGCGGCACTGGGAATCTGTGTCTCTTTTTGTTGTGTCATCTTGCTGCATCAGCTGTGTGTGTGGTGCCACTCCTGGGTGGGCTGCGCTTTTTTCCTGGGGGTGACTCTCTTTATGGGGCACACTCCTTGCGCATGGGGCACCCCTACACAGGGGTGCCCCCGCGTGGCATGGCACTCCTTGTTTGTGGGCCAGCTCACCACACAGGTCAGGAAGCCCTGGGTATCAAACCCTGGACCCTCCATATGGTAGGTGGATGCTCCATCAGTTAAATCACGTCTGCTTCCCATCCAACAACTTTCAAGTAATGACTTTTAAAAGAAACACAACCAACAACTTTATTTTGACAGCACTGTAAAGGTTATGTATGAATTGTTCTATGCTAAAGCTTGGAGACAGAGATATTTTATAAAATGAGCATACTATGAACTAAATATATTGTGTAACATATTGTATCATTCCATTTACATAAAATGTAAATATAAATCAATTTATAAAGATGAAATAAGTAA
Organism: Dasypus novemcinctus; assembly: GCF_030445035.2. Lineage (NCBI taxonomy): Eukaryota > Metazoa > Chordata > Mammalia > Cingulata > Dasypodidae > Dasypus > Dasypus novemcinctus. Next base: position 134,126,184 of record NC_080679.1, read on the forward strand.
GCACATACTCTGAAGATAAAGGATGCGGTCAGACCCACAAGACACCAAGGCGCTATCTGTTGTTAAATGAGCCTAGTTACACTTGTCTTCACGGAACCAACTCTACCAACCTATACACCCTGTGTCCACATTCTCTGCCATCTTTTTTCCCCCACCCTAAGATGGCTCTCTCGTCTGTTTGCTCATTGTTTTTGCTCATTGACTGATCGTTGTTGTTGTGTTGTGGGTTTTTTTGGCTTGATTTCTGCTCGCTGTTTGTATTCTTTAGGAGGCATTGGGAACCCAACCTGGGACCTCCCATGGAGGAGGCAGGTGCCCAGCTGCATGAGCCACATCACTCCCTCTGCCTTCTTTCCTATTAAAACAGACAAACTGCCTCTGCTCTTATCCTTTCCGCCACTCAACCACTGGACCCTATTTCTTCTCTCCTCTTTCTGGGCTTTGCTCCTACAGCTACCCTCCATCCTATGCAGGAAGTTTCTCATTGCCCTGCTCATTCCCTTGAGAATGGGAACATGCGCCGTATTGGATAGGGCCCCCTCCACGTCCCCGTGTCCTCTGCCAACTCCTGCCCCATATCCGGTCCCCTTCACACAGCCTCCTGCCGGCCCTCCTCGATGGAGTCAGGCACTGACCTCCAAGCCCACTATGCTTTGCTTTCCCCAAGCTCACGCCCGCCTTGCAGCCACTACGTTTCTACTTGGCCCAGCACGTTCTGCCCTGAGATGTCACAGGACTGACTCATCCATCACTGCAGCCTCCTCAGAGAAGCCTCTGAGCAACCAACCCAAAGTAGTCCCAGAAGTCACTCTCAATTTTATTACCTTATTTCCTTCACTGTATTTACTACTACTGGAAATTAGCCTGCTTATTTGTCGAGGTGATAATGTCCCCTGACTGGACTGTAAACCTCCTGAAAGAAAGGCTCTCATGGAGCTTGCTCATCACTGTCTCCTTGGGACCTGGAAGAGTGGCTGAGAACACTAATAGGTGCTCAGGGCTATTTATCCAGCTAACAAAAGCCACACGGAATGTAGCTGAGATATGGGTAGAGTAACTAATCTGCCAAGAGTTTAAAGAGTTTTGACGGAGAGAATGACTGAGTGAAGCTGAGGAACTGGAAACCATCTGTCAAGTGGATGGAGGGAGCAGCATGCTTCACCCCACGCCGGAGACCCTGGTTGGTTGATTTCAGGAACCCTGAGAAGTCCATGCAGCTGAAGCAAGGACAGACTGGTGGAGTGTGAAATGCTCTCACCTATGCATGTGTTCACATGCGGGCTATCTGGAGATGGCTGGTTCCAGCGTTATTGTAGGCTGAGCCCTTATGATGTAAAACCTAGAAACACTGGAGAGAATATGCCAACAACTCATCTCCCCCATGTATTAGTCAGCCAAAGGGGTGCAGATGCAAAGTACCAGAAATCTGTTGGCTTTTATAAAATGTACTTACGTGGGGTAGAAGCTGACAGTTACAAGGCCATGGAAAGTCCACCTCAAGGTACCGTAAGAGGTACTTTCTAGCCAAAGTCAGCTGCCACGTGTTGGAGCAAGGTGGGGGCCATCTTGCCGGGTTCCAGCCTCCCTCTCTGGGCTTCCTCTTCCTCTTGAGGCGACTTGGGCCCAGCTTCTTCCTGCTCTCAGCTGCGGCTGGCACAGGGCTTGTCTCTCCATGCTTCCTCTCTCTCCTGGCGTAGAGCGCCTTTCTTTCCAGGATTTCTTTATCAGTCTCAGGTGTTCTGTTCTCTTTCCAAGGTCAGCTGCAAATGATCAGGCAAATGGGTCATCTCTGCCCCAGGTCCCAGGATCAAAAACGACAGAGCATTCTCTTCTGGCATGTGTCTTCCTGAGTTCATCTGTCTTTCTTTCTTGAGTTAGTGTCCATTTATATTGGCCCACCAAGGAGGCCCTACTGATGTGGTTAAATCAAGCCCTAATCTTAACAGGTAATCGAATCAAGTCCCCTCAACTGAGTCTAAGATAATCAAAGGGTATCACCCCTAGAAGAATGATTAGTTTACAAACATAATCTTTCTCTTTTTGGGATTCACAAAAATAATCTCAAACTGTCACACCCCGCCACCCCCACACACAAAAAGTTAATGTACAGTTAAACTGCCAGGAAAGCAAAGGAATCTTGAAAGGCAAGAAATAATTTGAGATGTCCAAAGGCAGAGGTGACATTGAAATCAATGCTGCAGCACCTTGACTGGGTAGTGGAGGTAGAATCAGGTCTGACAGGTACAGGCTTGAGTTTATCCTCAAGGTAGGGTCTTGAGTCTGGGCAGGCAGGAGATGAGAACTGAGCCCTCCGTGTAAAGCCAGGAAAAGTGGACTTTGCACACAGGCCCAGGCAGACAAGGAGGCTCGTCAGTGTCCACGGCTCTTGGTGAAAAAAAGTCTCTCCTGAGAAAACAAAGCCTGAAACTTATACCTCATGTGGGTGTAAAATTCAAATTTATAGTACCCATTTGCTCTAGGAATCCCTAAGCTCAGAAATTATTATAAATCTATTCCCAGGTCATAGATACTAGAGGCCTAGGAGAAGCACAAACCTATGTGCAGAAATACATCTGAAACTCATGCTTCTCTTGCTTCCACAGTAAGAGCAATCTCTACGAACAGCAAAATAATTACAAACCAAATGCAGAACACATCTCAAGAACTCAAATTTTAAACTGAGATTATAGTAATGGTTGCACAACTCTGTAAATATACTAAAAATCATTAATTGTACACTCTAATGAATTTTATGGGGTGTAAATTATATTCCAATATAGCTATTACAAAATACCTCAGTGAATGCATAAAAGCATATTAAGCATACTTGAGAAAGAATGATTGAAAAGATGTATTTGAGAAAATCACTCAAAGTATAGCATTGTGACCCTCTCTAAACCAAACCTGCATATAAACTCACTACGTTCCCCCAGATGAGGGACAAGACTCCCAGGGATAAGCCTCCCAGGCACTGAAGGATTATTACAAGCATTAATCAGCAATGCATTTGGAGAAAGATCTTGACCAACAGGGGGAAATATTCGCAGACCTGGTGTAGCTCAGTGGTTGAGCACCTGCTTTGAATATGAAGTCCTGGGTTCAATCCCCAGTACCTCCTAAAAATAAAGGGGGGTGCATGGAATACTCAATAAATTTGAGTTTTTATGGCTACAAGATTTCAAAGTGAGTTGGGAGGTCATTCCAGAGGTTATGCTTATACAGGTCTCAGCCAGACTTCACAAACTGCCACAGTAATCAAAGCCTCAAACAAAAGTGTTTTTGGAATAATGAAACTTTTCTAACATTTTTAAGATGATGAACGTACAACCTTGTGATTATATGAAAAGTCATTGAATATACACTTTGGATAGAATAGCCAGAAACAGCAGCTGTGTACAGTTGGGGAAGCATAGAGAGACTGAGAGGTGAGGAATTTTCTTATTTATTTGTCTGTTTTTTTGGTTTAGTATTATTACTGAAATAATGAAAATGCTATAATAACGACTGAAGTGATGAATGCACAACCATGTGATTATAAGAAATACCATTGATTGTACAACTTGGATGAGTTGTATACTTTATTACTATGTATCAGCACAATTGATTTTTTAAAAAAAGTGCTCCTGAGGGCCCTAGGAGCCATATGGCCACATGAAATCATCACCCCCTCAGCAGGTTCTATCTGGGTATATATAAAAAGCTATTTCCCCAATATAACATAGTCATTTATAACTCTTCTAATCATCATGCTTCTGCTTCTTTTATTTGAACCTATAATTTTCATTTACCTATTTCTCAGAGTCTTAAAGCTTCAGATTGTTCCTTTGCCTGTTGAGCCCTGAAACACAGCAGGCATTGCGGCCAACTTCTACTCTCTAGTTCCTTGGGCCTGCTCAGGACAACTAACGAAAAGATGATAATGGATCCTGTATTAGTCAGCCAAAGTGGTGCTAATGTAAAATACCAGGAATCAGTTGGTTTTTATAAAGGATATTTATTTGGGATAGGAGCTTATAGATACCAGGCCATAAACTTAAGTTACTTCCCTCACCAAAGTCTCTTTCCATGTGTTGGAGCAAGATGGCTGCCGACAACTTCTAGGGGTCAGGGTTCCTGGGTTCCTCCCTTCCTCAGGTTTATTTTTCCCGGGCTCAGGGTTCCTCCCTTCCTGGGGCTGGCTTCTGTTTCCTCTGGGAGCTTACTTCCTGAGGCTCTAGCTTTAGGCTTCAACATCAAACTCCAACATCAAAACTCCAACATCAAAAACCCTCACCTCTGTCCTTTGCCATGTCTTTTATCTATGAGCCCCACTCCTTGGTGTGATGTGGCCCAGTCAAAGCCCTAATCATAACTTAATCATGACCAGGTACAGACCAGATTACAAACATAAGCCAATAGCTATTTTTGAAATTCATAACCATATCAAACTGCTATAGATCCCAAGAGCAAAGAGTATCTTCAACTGCAAGCAAAACAATTCCTTTCCTCTGTTCCATAATATCTACATTCCTTCTCAGTCTGAAGAGGTCAGAGTGGACATCATCCCAAATCCCTCAAGATAGAGGAATGAACAAAAATAAGGAGGGGAGGAAAACGGATGTGGCTCAAGCAATTGGACTCCCATTTACCACATAGGAGGTCCAGGGTTCGATGTCCAGGGCCTCCTGGTGAAGACAACCTGACTGTGCAGCAAGCTGGCCCACGCAGAGTGCCACCCCATGCAAGAATGCTGCCCCATGCGGGAGTGCCCCCCTGTGCAGCAATGACACCCTAGCAGGAGTGCCAGCCGATGCAGAGAGCTGGTGTAGCAAGATGACGCAACAAGAAACACAGAGTGTAGGGTGGCACCGTGTGGGAGCGCAGCGACAGCAAGGGTCGGCTCGTCCCCAGGCGCCGGTGCGAGTCGGGCCCGGGTGGCGGGAACGGGCGTTAAGGCCCTCCACTTGGGGTTCGGGCGTACTGCCCGCCCCTCTGCCCAGCTGCACCCGCTTCCCCCTCGGTGGCCTAACCCCGCCTCTCCCCCGAGGGCCACCGCCGCGCTATGACAGCCCCGCCTCGCTGCCGCCGAGAACCCTGGCTACCCCGTCTTCTGCCCGCAACCAGTGATGCACCCCTGCACGAACCTATCAGCCGTCTGCCGCCCCCCGGCCACGCCCCCTGCCGCTCCCCCTTCTTCGCCCTATATTAACCGCTGTACTTCCTGAATAAATCAGACTTGCGCACAGATCCTGGTCTCCTCGGTAGTCTTCTTCCTACCGCGCGTCCTCCGCACCTTGCCGGCCCCGGAGCGCCTTCTCGGAAGGCCCCTCCTTGTGTGGCAGCCCTCCGCCCGAGCCCACACCGCCCCTGCAGCGGCCCTCCGGGCGAGCCCACACTGCGACAACAGAGGAAAGACAATAAAGAGACATGGCAGAACAGGGAGCTGAGGTGGCACAAGAGAATGATTGCCTCTCTCCCACTCCGGAAGGTACCAGGATTGGTTCCTGGAGCTGCCTAATGAGAATTCAAGCAGACCCAGAAGAACACACAGTGAATGGGCACAGAGAGCAGACAACAGGGAGGTGGGGAGAAAAGAAATAAACAAATCTTTAAAAATTAAAAATTAAAAAAAATAAGGAGGGGAGTGTAACAGCTGACCAAAGCAGATTTACTGTTATTGTAGTTATTATCTTGTGTTAACTGAGTAACTTGTAACATTGATATAAAAAATTTAAAAAGGGAAAAATATATAGCATTGAGAGATTTAACATTATGAAGGAGAGAGTGAGAAATGGAGGAGGGAATAAAAAAGTCATGAAGGAAAGAAGAATGGAAAAGAAAAGGCAGTTAGAATATCAATGACTAAGAATTGTCCAAAATTGTAAATGACAATATGTCTACAGACTGAAGAAGCACAGTAATAATTAAATTGAATAACTAAAAATTAATCTATACCTAGACACCTTGTACTGAAATTGTAAAAAAAAAAAAAGATAAAAGCAATAAAAAACAAGTTTTTACAAATGAATAGCATATTTCTTGTCAGCAACAATAGGGGTCAAGGGACTATGAAATAATAATACTTTCAAAGCACTCTGTGAAAATCTACGCAGAATACAGAATTCTACAACTGATATTCAAAATGAAGGAGAAAGACATATTTGGCCAGAGAAAGCTGAGAGCATTTACCGTCAAGCTCTTACTCAAAGAACTATCAAAGGAGGATCTTTGTGAAAAAGAAAACTGAGCCCAAAGGAAGGAGTGGGATGAGAGAGCAATGATAAGCAAATTGGTAAATTGTACACGTGTGGGTCAGTCTAAGCTTTGACTGTAAACTCCTGAACAGAATAACAGAAAGATGGGGGGCTGAGACCGCAGCAGCGGCAACCGTTCTACTGAGCAGGAGCAGGGTTCTTTGCCCATTCGCTTCAAATGACCAATTCCTGAGCCATCAGGGTTTCAAAGAGAGAAAGAGTTTATGCCAGCACAGAGTAAGGGCTCAGATGGCCTAACAGCCTAAAATCTGTCTCCCCAAGCTTGAGGAGTTTAGGGTTTTTGTGGATTCAAAGAAGGGAGGGTAGCGTGCTTACCAGTACAAAAGCAAGTCTAAACAAGGCTGAGGCCAGTTTGGAATAACCATAAACAAGGGTGAGACCAGTGAGTCTCAGTCATTTCAGGTATTAACTTTTAGCTACTCTATGATATACTGGAAAAGCAAAAAAAAAAAAAAAAAACCAACAAAGCAAGAGCATTTATATAATGATTCAGTAGTCATAATCAATTGTTAATTCCTAACTCTTGGTTACAACTTCTCCCTTTTGTTTTGATTTTCCTCAATCGTGATGCACATTTTTTTAGCAAGAATCATTTTTAACTTCTTCATGCTGCAATGGGGTGTCAGCATCATGGGGTAGAGGAATAAACTAGCTGTCACTCTTGAAGAGGCTCGTTCCTCTGGGTTTCAGGGCTTATCTGACATAGGAACAGTCTGGAGGTTTAAGTCTCTGAAAAATAAACTTAATAAATAAATTGAGAATTACAGGTTTAAATAAATGGAGTAGAACTATGTTACTTTGGGGAAATAAGTTTCACAGGATTTTTTAGAGGCTGCTTCAGGGCCTGGAGTAGTCCCTTTAGGGTTCTCAGGAATGCTCCTGCTTGGGCATTTGCCTGCTGCGGCAGTGTGCAGGATCTAGCTGAAACCTGAACAAGACTAACCTCCAGGATGACCTTCCGACTCTAGTTGCAATATCTTAGGCGTTGAAACTTCATTTTGTTTTATTTCTTTTTCCACCTTTTGATCAAGTCCCACAGTGCCAGGAAGATTTTATCCCTGGGAATTATGCCGTGTCCCACATAGGGGAGAAGGGAGTGAGCTTATTTGCATAGTTTGGCTTAGACAGGCCACATTTGAGCAACAAAAGAGGCTTATAGGAGGTGACTCTTAGACATTAATTATTATTAGGGTTAGCTTTGTCATTACAGAAATAAGTTTCATGAGTGCAAGTTTCAAGACCGAGGGTTTGTGTTATTAGCATATTTCCTTTTCTTAGGCAGGAATCATTTATTTCAGAGTTTATTTTCACAGGTGTACCACGCAGATATTCACAGTTTCAGGGAACTGGGAGACCTCACTGCCTGTGAGAATAGCAGGAATCCCCCAGGTGGGAGAGTTTAATAGTTCCATGCTTTCTTTCCCCAGGCCCTTAAGGGACTTTGCAAATGCCTTTTTTTTTTTTTTTTTTTTCAGGTACCAGGGCCGGGGATTGAACCTGGGACCTTGTATATGGGAAGCCAGTGCTCAACCACTGAGCCACGTCAGCTCCCATTCACTTGCTTGTTCCCATGCGGGAAGCATGCGCTCAACTGCTTGAGCCACATCCACTCCCCCGATACTTTCTTTAGCTTCATTAATTGAGATCTTTTAGAATTAATGCAACTTCTTCAGCACCTTTAGAGCTGGTGAAGCTTTGCTCGGAGTCTCAGATTCTACGGAGTTATTTAGGTTATACACAAAGAGTAAAGCATTTCAGAATTTAGAAATAACAATTAAATCCCAGGAATAAATGTGACTGCTGCAAGAGCTTACAATATAGGCCCTAACTGCCTTTGAGTATTTTTAAATGTAGCTGTTTTATAGCGAAAAAAAATTGATTAATTTATGTTGAGGTTATTAATCACAGACCATAGCAGAAGGTTTGTTTCATTTTATTTTTATACTTACAGGGGTTATGTTAATTACTATAACTTCTAGGCTTGCCCTGCTTCTTTTTTAACGTCTTTTAAGCTGACTGCTTAGAAGCTGGTAAATTGAGGTAAAAATTGGTGAATTTTTGGAAGTGGTTGTGGCTCAACTGATAGAGCATCCGCCTACCACATGGAGGGTCCAGGGTTCAAACCCAGGGCCTCCTGACCCATGTGGTGTGGTGAGCTGGCCCACGCGCAGTGCTGCCATGCGCAAGGAGTGCCATGCCACACAGGGTTGTCCCCCACGTAGGGGTACCCCATGGGCAAGGAGTGTGCCCCTCAAGGAGAGCCGCCCCACGTGACTAGCGCAGCCCACCCAGGCGTGGCGCCACACACACGGAGAGCTGACGAGCTGACGTAGCAAGATGACGCAACAAAAAAAAGTGACACAGTTTCCCAGTGCCACATGATGAGAAACGCAGGCAGATAAAGAAGAACCCACAGCGAATGGACACAGAGAGCAGACAACTGGGGGAAGGGGAGAGAAATAAATAAAATAAATCTTAAAAAAAAAAAAATTGGTGAATTCCACACACACACACAGGGGCATGCAGTGCCTCCTCTCCCCCAGCCACGTGGCCGGCGGCAGGTGGGCTGTAAGAACCTATTCTACTACACCCAGGGCTGAGCGACCTTACAGCTGACCACTGCACCCAACAGCCACTGCAGAGCCCTGAGGGCCGGCTCTGCAGTTCTCCACTGTTCTAACCCCCTCAGGCAGAAGCGGAAGCGGGAGACAAGTTTCCAGAAGGCAGTGGCATATATTTATTTTCTATTTTCTATTTCCATTCCTCATTTGGGCACTGAAATAGTTTAGAAAAGTCACAAACTGACAGCTCCAGCCCTTGACAACAAAAACAACAAAAAAACACAGAAAGCTAGCAAGCCCAGAGAGGGCGAGAACTCGATTCCCAGAGTTAGCGCACTAGCAATGCTTGGCATTTTCAGCTCTCAACAGAAAGTTACAAAATACACACACACTAACGTACGGTCCATTCGGAGCAAGAAAAAAAACCAAGCAATTTGCCAGAAACCATCCCTGAGGAAATTCATAAATTGCAGCTCTTCACCCGGCGCCCCGGGCAGCGCGGGGCGGCGGCGCGGGGGGCTCCCGGGTCCCCGAGAGGGACTCCGCCCCGCGCGGCCCGCGCCCTGGGGCAGGCCCTGCGGGAGGGCCGGCGGCGCGGGGGAGCCGCGGGCTGGTCCGGCTCGCGGCGGGAAGGACGCGGCGCAGGTGCCGCGGGTCCCGCCTGTCCGCGCAGCCGCCCGAGCCGCCCCTCCCCGGAACGGCGTCCCCGTGGCGCTGGGCCCCGGCAGGGCTCCCCGGCGGCTCCCGAGCCCCGCGCGCGCCGCACCCCGGCGAAGCGCCCCGCAGCGCGGCCCGGGCGCCCGGCGACGCGCGGCCCCGCGTGCCGCTGGACGTGCCAAGGTCGCTGCTGACCCACACCCCCGAGTGAAAAGCGGATCCGAGCTCCAGACGGGCTTTTTTAACTGGATTCTTTTTTTTTTTTAAGATTTATTTATTTACCCCTTCCCGTCCCCCTCCTCCCGCCGTGCTGTTTTTGCTGTGTGTCCATTCGCTGTGTGATCGTCTGTATCTATTTCTCTTTTTGTCTTCCCTTCTCATCTCGTCTTTCTCCTCTAGGATTTACCAGGATTGGATCCTGGAGACCTCTGATGTAGAGAGAGTTTTTCTGTCATTGTGCCACCTCAGTTCCTGGTTTCTGCTGCACTTCACCTTGACTTTCTCCTTTGTCTCTCTTTTTGTTGTGCCATCATCTTGCTGGGTGACTCACTGGTGTGGGCCCTGACTCACCAAGTGGGAGCTCGGCTCGCCACGCAGGCACTCGCACGGGCACTGGGCTTGCCACATGGGCACTCAGTTCCCTGCACGGGCACTGGCTGGCCTCACAGGCACCGGCTCACCTCGTAGGCACACTTTCTCTTCTTTTTCACCAGGAGGCCCCAGGGATCAAACCCAGGTCCTCCCATATGGTAGGCAGAAACCCTATCACTTGAGCCACATCCGCTTCCCTAGACCGGCTTTTAAAGGACGACGTGACTGAAAGCGACAATTTTGACCTGGTAGACTTCATCCCCTTGCTGCAGGATAGGATTTACGTCAACAACCAGTGTGCCCGGCAGTTCCTCATCGGGATCCATCTTCTGGAGTTCGTGCCAGACAGTAATGTGCTCGATTACCTGCCGGAGGCCCTGGCTGACTTTTCCAGATCTTGGGAGACAACGGCAAAGAGGTTCAGAAAATGTGCGAGGTGGTTCTTGGAGAATTCTTGAAGGAAACCAAGATCCCCTCCAGGGCTGAGTGTGCTGAGGCGGCCGACGTCCCGGGGACCCACTGCCAAACCATGGCTACTCTGGTCCAGCTGAGAGCAATGTGCTGGGTGCCGGAGTCCACCCGCTGGCAGCGAGTGATGCTGCTCCATTCCCTGCGGGTCCTGACCGCTGTCTTGCCCTGCCTGGCCTGTGCTGACCACAAGGAGAACATCACGGAGGTGGCTAGGGTGTGCAACCAGAGCCTGAGGAAGTGCGTCACCCGAGGACGACGAGCTGGACGAGCCAAGCCCACGGGGTAGAGACAGGCCGAGGCCAGCCACGATGACCCCGTGGCAGGGCCAGAGGGGACAGCCAGGGAGTCCAGATGGGTCCCGCGACCCTAGCTTCAGCAGCAGCATTGGTGACCCCTCCAGCCAGTGCGAAATCCCCTGGCTGGGATCGTGCAGGGGCTGAGCTGTTGCCGCAGTGACACGGCCATCGGGGACGATGGCCAGGATCGCCGTTCTCAATTGGCTCTACCACCTCTACATGGAGGCCCCCGGAAGATGTTCGGGCATGCAGCCAGCCCCTTCCCCAGCCTGCCGCAGACGCGTTCAGATGAGCCGGATGAGGCTATTCCAAGGGTCTGGAGGTGTTGGCAGAAACAGCTTCCTCCCCTGCAGGCCAGGCAGCGGCCCTGGCCCACCCAGTGGCCCTGAGCTGTGGGTCAGCCCCTTGGGGCTTTAGGTGCCCGCCCCAGGCCCAGCCGGCCTGCTGAGCAACTCCGGTCCCAGAGGCCTAGAACGGTCTCCTGCCACTCCACCATGAACGCCTACATTTTTTAAGATTTATTTATTTATATCCCCTGTTCCCCTCCTCCTGGCCTGCTGTTCCTGCTGTCTGTGTTGTTCTCTCTTTTCATCTTTTCTCCCCCAGGATTCATTGGGACTCGATCTGGGGGCCCGTCGGGAAGAGAGGCCCCCTGCCAATTGCACCACCCCAGTTCCTGGGGTCTCTGCTGCGCCCCACCTCGACCCTCCCCTTGTCTCTCCCTTGCTGTGTCATCATCTTGCTGCGTGACCCATCGGCGCGGGGCACTGGCTCACCACGCAGACTCTCCCGGCCCTGGCTTGCCACGTGGGCACACTCTCCCTTCCGCTTTCCCACCAGGGGGCCCAGGGACCGAACCCAGGCCCTCCCTATGGCAGGCGGAAGCTGCGTCACTGAGCCACGCCCCTTCCCATGAGCCCCTGCTCTTCTAGGTTCACGGTGGACCTTCTCAGGCGGGGCAGCCGTGCGTGGAGCTCCGGGGTGCGCGGAGTTCGCGGCGCTCCCGCGGGGCGCAGAGGCCGCCGGCCGCTTGCCCCGGGCGTTCCGCTCCGAGGGGACCTCGAGTTCCCCTGACCGCGCTGGAGAGTTGGACCCGAAGGGTATCGGGAATGAAAGAAGAGAAAAGGGAGAAGGAAACAAAGAGAAAAAGAAAGAAGGAGAGAACTGGGATCAGGGGGTTTGCAAGTAGTCACTCCTCGGACAACTTTATTTTCTACATGTGGCATTATATATACTCCAACTATCGAGATAACAAGCAGTGTTTACACATTAACAAGACTAGTAAATTAAAGAACTTATCTCAAAGTACAAAGATTTAGTATTCCTTTCAAACTACAAAGTGTGTTTGTTCATATTTCTCCCTGCCGAGACAGCTCTGTCCTGCTGACTGGAAAGGCTTACTTGGGAAACGGACTTTGGCCCAGTGGTTAGGGCGTCCGTCTACCATATGGGAGGTCCGCGGTTCAAACCCCGGGCCTCCTTGACCCGTGTGGAGCTGGCCATGCGCAGCGCTGATGCGCACAAGGAGTGCCCTGCCACGCAAGGGTGTCCCCCGCATAGGGGAGCCCCACGCGCAAGGAGTGCGCCCGTGAGGAGAGCCGCCCAGCGTGAAAAGAAAGTGCAGCCTGCCCAGGAATGGCGCCGCCCACACTTCCCGTGCCGCTGACGACAACAGAAGCGGACAAAGAAACAAGACGCAGCAAATAGACACCAAGAACAGACAACCGGGGGAGGGGGGGGAATTAAATAAATAAATAAATCTTTAAAAAAAAAAAAAGAAAGGCTTAATTGCCACATTCCTACTTAAAAGCATAGCCATGGAAACAGCACGTCTCCCTTTGCGAAACCGCCATGCCTCAGTTTCCAACACGACCCAGCCCACGGCCTCAGCCCTTCCTGCTGGCCTGCGCGCGCTCCTTCCGCCGAGGAAGCAGCTCGGCGGCCTCCAGCGCCAGGAGGGCCGGAACCTGTCCGGCCTGCGCGCTCCTGGGGCCACAGCCCCTCCGCGGCGGAGCTGCCGGCCTGCCGTGACCTCGGCCGGAAGTTCAGGGGCCCCGCGGTCGCCGTGGATTTCCTCGTGGATTTCCTGGTGGAGGTGGACGGCCCATCGAGGGTCCCATCTTCGCCTCCCGGCGCCCGCAGCTGCTGGACCCAAGCGCCGCCCTGACGGCTCTTGCCGCCGCTGCGCAGCGCCGTCCAGCTGCCCTCCCCCCGGCTCCAGGGGTGCCCCCCACGAAGCTGCAGCCCCCCACTCCCAGAAAGCAGACCGCCGCGGCGTCACCTACGCGCGCGCGGCAGCACCTGGAGGAGGTCCGGAACAGCACCTGCAAGTGAGGCACCAGCTGACCAGGCACGGGGTCACCTGGACCGGAGGACTGTCCTCTGACAGGCCTGGCACGGAGAAGGGCCCCAGGGCTGGGCCCGTGGAGCCCTCGGGCCTCCAGGCGCTCTCCCCGCGGAGCCCAAGCACCTGCCTCTGGGGGGCACCAGTCAGGGTGGAATAGGGGCACAGAGGCTGCGCTGTGCACCCCAGCTCCTCGCCGGCCCGCACCGTCAGCCGCACCCTGTCACTCAGACCAGACTGGTTTCTCACCGCGCGGGGCCCAGCCTCAGGCACACGCCACTCAACTTCAGTCCCTTCGTAATACCCTCTTCCACAAGACTTGACTTCTCTGCTCACCTGAGCGCTGTCCCCCTGCCTATGGGTACACATGTGGACATATAGACATACATGTGTGCACACCCATCGGGACCAGGGGCCAGCACTCCCCTGCCCCAATGACGAAGTGACGGGAAACCCTAAGAAAAAACTAGTAAAAGATTTTTTAACAAATCAATTGTATGGGTACGTATTAATAAAGCATACAATCCATCCAGAGTGTACAATCAATGGTATTTGGTATAATCACATAGTTGTGCATTCATCACCTCAATCATTATTAGAGCATTTTCGTTACTTCAATTTGATAATAATAATAAATGAAAAACAAGCAAACAAGAAAATTCTTCCCCTCTCAGGCTTTCTATGTTTTGCCAGCCAGACACAACTGTGACTTCTGGCTATTCTTGCACAATTTTTTATTAATTTATTAAGCAGTTTTATTGAGATATATTCACATACCACATGATCTATTCAAAGTGTATAATCAATGGTTTTTAGTATAATCACAATGTTGTGCATTCATCACAACAGATTTTTGAACCATTTCATAACTCTACACCCCTTAGCAGTCCTTTCCAGCCCTCCATAACCACTAACCTAATTTCATCTTTAAAAGATTATTTAAATTTACATTGTATATAAGTGGCATCATACAATATGTTACACAATGTATTTAGTTCATAGTAGTGCAGTCATACAGTGTTTGTCCTTTTGTGTCTGGCTTGCCTCACTCAGCATAATGTCCTCCAGGTTCATCTATGTTGTCCTGTGCTTTGTGACTTAATTTCTTCTTACAGCTACAAAATATTCCATCATGTGAATATACCACAGTTTTGTTTAGCCATTCATGTTTCCCTACATTTTCTTCTAGTAGTTTTATGGTCCTGGCTTTTATGTTTAGGTCTTTGATCCATTTTGAATTGATTCTTGATTCTTGTACAGGGAGTGAGATAGGGGTCCCCTTTCATTCTTTAGGTTATAAATATCCAATTGTTGAAGACAGTATTTTGTCCCGTTAACATGGACTTGGTAGGTTTGTCAAAAACCAGTTCAGGGAAACGGACTTGGCCCAGTGGTTAGGGCGTCCGTCTACCACATGGGAGGTCCGCAGTTCAAACCCCGGGCCTCCTTGACCCGTGTGGAGCTTTCCCACGCTCCTTGACCCGTGTGGAGCTTTCCCACGTGCAGTGCCGATGCACACAAGGAGTGCCGTACCACGCAGGGGTGTCCCCGGCGTAGGGGAGCCCCACGCGCAAGGAGTGCGCCCTGTAAGGAGAGCCGCCCAGCGTGAAAGAAAGAGCAGCCTGCCCAGGAATGGCGCCGCCCACACTTCCCGTGCCGCTGACGACAACAGAAGCGGACAAAGAAACAAGACGCAGCAAATAGACACAGAGAACAGACAACCGGGAGAGGGGGCGGAATTAAATAAATAAATAAATCTTTTAAAACAAAACAAAACAAAAAAACAGTTGGCTTGGAAGCAGATGTGGCTCCAATGATTGGGCTCCCATCTACCATATGGGAAGTCCTGGGTTTGGTTCCCAGGCACTCCTGGTGAAGGCGAGCTGGCCCACGTGGAGAGCTGGCCTGCCCAGAAGAGCTGGCCTGCACAGAGAGCTGACAGAACAAGATGATGCAACAACAACAAAAAGAGACACAGAGGAAAGCTAATGAGAGACACAACAAAACCTGAGCTGAGGTGGCTCAAGTGGTTGAGTGCCTCTCTCGCACACTGGAAGGTCCCAGGATTGGTTCCCAGTGCCCCTAAAGAGAAAGGCTAGAAGAGGAGACAAGCAGCCTCAGGAGAACATGCAGCGAATGGGCACAGAGAGCAGACGGTGAGCACAAACAGCAAAGGGTGTGGGGAATAAATAAAATAAGGCTTTAAAAAAATAAAAATTTAAAAATTATAAAGCCAGTTGGCTATAGAGGTGAGGGTTTATTTTTGACTCAAGTCTATTCCACTGAATAGAATTCTATTCCATTTCAGAATGCTTTTGGCTATTTGGGTGCACTTTCCCTTCCAAATGAATTTGGTAATTGCCTTTTCTAATTTTGTAAAGTAGGCTGTTGGAACTTTGATTGGTATTGCATTGAACCAATAAATCACTTTGGGTAAGATTGACATCTTCACGATATTTAGTCTTCCAATCCATGAACACAGGTTATCTTTCCATTTGTTTAGGTCTTTTTTGATTTCTGTTACCATTGTTTTGTATTTTTCTGCATATACTTCCTATACTTCTTTGGTTAAATTAATTCCTAGGTATTTGAATCTTTTTGTTGCTATTGTAAATGGAATTTTCCCCCTGATTTCCTCCTTAGATTGCTCAATACTAGTGTACAGAAACCTTACTGATTTTTGTGAATTTTCCCCCTGATTTCCACCTTAGATTGCTCAATACTAGTGTACAGAAACCTTACTGATTTTTGTGTGTTGATCTTTTATCCTGTCATGTTGCTGAACTAATTTATTAGCTCAAGTAGCTTGTAGTAGACATTTCAGAATTTTCTAAATATAGGATGATGTCTTCTGCAAATAGTGACAATTTTACTTCCTCTTTTCCATTTTGGATGCCTGAATTTTTTTTTTCGTGTCTAATTGCTCTAGCTGGAACTTCTAGAACAATGTTAAGTAACAATGGTGACAGTATGCATGCTTGCCTTGTTTCTGGTCTTAGAGGGAAAGAAGCTTTCAACTTTTCCACATGGAGTACGATGTTTACTTTGGATTTTCCTTATATGCCTTTTATCATATTGAGGAATTTTCCTTCTATTCCTAATTTTCAAGGAGTTTTTATCAAGAAAGGATGCTGAATTTTGTCAAATGCCTTTTCTGCATCGATTGAGAAGATCACGTTTTCTTTCTTTCACTTTGTTATCTGCAGTGTATTGTACATTGTATCAATGTACATTGATTGATGTGCTTATGTTGAACCAGTCTCGCATACCAGGAATAAATCCCATTTGTTTATGATTTATAAATCTTTTTAAAAACTATTTTAATGTTATTTTGTACATTTAATAATTGAAAATATAAGCAATAACTTAAAAAAAAGAAAATACAGTTGAATAAAAACATACATTTCTCAATTAAATGTACTGAATCATATAATTTTTTTCTTTTTTTAATACATTTTTTTAAAGAGTTATTTATTTATTTCTCTCTCCTTCCCCTCACCCCCACAATTGTCTATTCTTTTTGTCCATTTGCTGCGTGTTCTTCTATGTCCACTTGTATTCTTGTGGCGCCAGGAATCTCTGCTCTTTTTTGTTGTGTCATCTTGCTGCATCAGCTCTCCGTGTGTGCGGCACCATTCCTGGGCAGGCTGCACTTTCTTTCATGCTGGGCAGCTCTCCTTACGGGCCGCACTCCTTCCGCATGGGACTCCCCTATGCAGGAGACACCCCTGCGTGGCAGGGCACTCCTTGCGCGCATCAGCACTGTGTGTGGGCCAGCTCACCACACGGGGCAGAAGGCCCTGGGTTTGAACCCTGGACCTCCCATGTGGTAGGTGGATGCCCTATCAGTTGAGCCAAATCCGCTTCCCTAATGTTTTTCTTAATCATACAATGTGTTACACAATATATTAGGTTCATAGTAGTGCTGTCATATAGTATTTGTCCTTTTGTGTCTGGCTTGCTTTGCTCAACATAATATCCTCCAGGTTCATTCATGTTGTCATATGCTTTGTGATTTCATTTCTTTACTTAGAGCTGCATAATATTCCATCATGTGAATACACCACAGTTGACTTATCCATTCATCAGTTGATGGGCACCTGGGTTGTTTCTAACTTTTGGCAATTGTCAATAATGTTGCTATAAACATGGGTGTGCAGATGTCTGGTTGTGTCACAGCTCTCAGTTCTTCCGGATATATACCCAGTTAGTGGTATTGCAGGGCCACATGGCAAGTTGATATTCAAAATCTTGAGGAACTGCCAAACAGTCCTCCACAGTGGCTGTACCATTCTGCATTCCCACCAACAGTGAACACGTGTTCCTATCTTTCCACATCCTCTCCAACACCCGTGGTTCTCTGACATTTTCATAGTGGCCATTCCAATCATTCATTGGTCATGTTGAGCATTTCTTCAAGTGTTTTTTTGCCATTTGTATTTCTTCTTTGGACAAATGTTTATTCAAGTCTTTTGCCCATTTTTGAATTGGGTCATTTGTCTTTTTATTATTGAGTTGTAGCATCTCTTCATATATCCTGGATATTAAACCCTTATCAGACATGTGATTTCCAAATATCTTCTTCCATTGAATCAGCTGCCTTTTCGTCCTTTTGACGAAGCCCTGTGAGTTGCAAAAGTATTCAGTTTTGAGGAGGTCCCATTTATCTATTTTTTCTTTTGTTGGGTATGCTTTGGGTATAAGGTCCAAGAAAACACCACCTATTACAAGGTCTTGAAGATGTCTTCCTACATTTTCTTATAGAAGTTGTATGGTAATGGCTTTTATATTTAGGTCTTTGATCCATTTTGAGTTGATTCTTGTATACGGAGTGAGATAGGGGTCCTCTTTCATTCTTTTGGTTTTAGATATCCAGTTCTCCCAGCACCCTTTGTTGAAGAGACTATTTCATCCCATTAACATGGACTTGATAAGTTTGTCAAAAACCAGTTGACCTTAGAGGCAAGGGTTTATTTCTGGATTCTCAGTTTTATTCCACTGATTATCTTTATGCCAGTATCATGCTGTTTTGATCACTGTAGCTTTGTCATATGTTTCAAGGTTAGGCAAAGAAATTCTTCCCACATCACCCTTTTTTTCAGAATGCTTTTGGCTATTCGGGTGCACTTTCCCTTCCAGATGAATTTGGTAATTGCCTTTTCTAATTTTTTAAATTAAGCTGTTGCAATTTTGATTGGTTTTACATTGAATCTATAAATCAGTTTGGGTGAGATTGACATCTTCATGATATTTAGTCTTCCAATCCATGAACACGGAATGTCTTTCCATTTGTTCAGATTTTAAAAAAATTTCTTTTAGCATTTTTTTTGTAGTTTTCTGCATATAGGTTCTGTATTTCTGTGTTTAAATTAATTCCTAGGTATTTGAGTATTTTTGTTGCTATTGTAAATGGAATTATCCTCCTGATTTCCTCCTCAGATTGTTCAGTACTTGTGTACAAAAACATTACTGATTTTTGCATGTTGATCTTTTATCCTGACACTCAGCTGAACTCATTTATTAGCTCAAGTAGCTTTTCTAAATTCGGAATTTTCTAAATACAGGATCATGTTATCCACAAACCATGAGTTTTACTTCCTCTTTTCCTATTTGGATGCCTTTAATTTTTTTTTTTTCTTGTCTAATTGCCCTAGCTAGAACTTCTAGTACAATATTGAATGACAATGGTGACAGTGGGCATCCTTGTCTTGTTTTGGATCTTTGAGGGAAAGATTCAGCCTTTCCCCATGAGTAAAATGTTGACTGTGGGTTTTATCATATTGAGGAATTTTCCTTGTATTCCTATCTTTTGAAGTGTTTTTTTTTAATCAAGAATGAATGCTGGATTTTGTTGAACGCATTTTTGGCATCAATTGAGATGATCATGTGGTTTTTTTTCCTTCAATTTGTTAATGTGGTGTATTACATTGATTGATTTTCTTATATTGAACCAGCCTTGCATACCATAATAAATCCCAGTTGGTTGTGATGTATAAGTCTTTTGATATGCTCTTGGATTTGATTTGCAAGTATTTTGTTGAGAATTTTTGCATCTATGTTCATTAGAAAGATTGGTATGTAATTCTCTTTTCTTGTAGTACTTTTATCTGGCTTTGGTATTAGGGTGATGTTGGCTTCATAAAATCTGTTGGGAAATTTTCTCTCCTCTTCAACTTTTTGAAAGAGTTTAAACAGGATCAGTGTTAATTTTTTTTGAAATGCTTGGTAGAATTTACCTGTGAAACCATCTGGTCCTGGACTTTTATCTGTTGGGAGATTTTTGATGTTTGATTCAATCTCTTTAAATGTGATTGGTTTATTAAGTTCTTTTATTTCTTGTAACATCATTGTAAGCTGTTTTTGCATTTCTAGGAATTTGTCCATTTCATCTAGGTTGCCTAGTTTGTAGCATACATTTTCTCACAATATCCTCTTTTTTTTTAAAAAAAAAGATTTATTATTTATTTATTTATCTCCCCTTCCCCTCCATCTGCTCTCTGGGTCCATTCGCTGTGTGTGTTCTTCTGTGTCCACTTGCATTCTTGTCAGCGGCATGGGAATCTGTGTCTCTTCTTGTTGTGTCATCTTGCTGTGTCAGCTCTCCGTGTGTGTGGTGCCACTCCTGGGCAGGCTGTACTTTTCTTGTGCTGGACAGCTCTCCTCATGAGGTGCACTCCTTGCGCATGGGGCTCCCCTATGCAGGGGACACCCCTGAGTGGCAGGGCACTCCTCGCATGCATCAGCACTGTGCGTGGGCCAGCTGCACATGGGTCAGGAAGCCCTGAGTTTGAACCCTGGACCTCCCATGTGGTAGGCAGATGCTCGATCAATTGAGCCAAATCCACTTCCTCTTATGATTCTTTTTATTTCTGTGGGGTCAGTTGTAACTTCCTTCTTTTTATTTCTGTTTTTATTTATTTACATCTTCTATTTTTCTTTCTTTGTTAGTCTAGCTAGGGTTTTGTCAATTTTGTTAATCTTCTCAAAGAACCACATTTTGGTTTTGTTGATTTTACTGTTGTTTTTTAGTTTTCAATTCCATTTATTTCTGCCCTAATCTTTATTATTTCTTTCCTTTGCTTTCTCTGGCATTGGTTTGCTGTTCTTTTTCTAGTTTCTCCAGTTGTTTAGTTGGATGTTTGATTTTAGCTCTTTCTTCTTTTTTGTTATAGTGTTCAGGGCTATAAATTTCCCTCTCAAGACTGTCTTGCTGTATCACATAACTTTCGATAAGTTGTGTTCTTATTTTCATTTCTCACAATATATCTACTGATTTCACTTGCAATTTCTTCTTTGGCCCACTGATTATTTAGAAGTGTGTTGATCAGCCTCCATACATTTGCAAATTTATCTCTTTCCTGTCTATATTTGGTTTCCAGTTTCATTCCATTATGATCTGAGAAGACGCTTTGTAAAATTTCAATCTTTTTATATTTATTGAGACCTGCCTGTGACTCAACATGTGATCTATCCTGGAGAAAGATTTGTGAGCACACCCATTGAGCTTGGGTACAACATTTTGTTACATGTAACTGGATTATCATATTGTTAAAGTTTTCTGTTTCCTTGTTGATCTTCTATTTGTTCTATCTAATGATGTGAGTGGTGTGTTGAAAGTCTCCAACGATTATTGTAGAGATGTCTATTTCTCTCTTCAGTTTTGCCAGAGTTCACCTCATGTATTTTGGGGCACCTTTGTTAGATATGTAGATATTTATGACTGTTATATCCTCCTGGTGGATTGTTCTTTTAATCAATACATAATGGCCTAGTATATCTCTTATAACTTCTTTGCATTTAAAGTCTGTTTTGTCTGATATTAGTAGAGCTACCCCTGCTCTCTTTTGGTTACTATTTGTGTGGAGTATCTTTTTCCAGCCTTCCACTTTCAGCCTGTCTGTATCCTTGGGTCTAAGGCGAGTCTCTTGTAAACAGCATATGGATGGCTCATGTTTTTTAATCCATTTTGTCAGCCTATATATTTTGATTGGGGAGTTTAATCCATTCACATTCAATGTTATTACTGTAAATGCATTATTTACTTCCACCATTTTATTCTTTGGTTTTCATATGTCATATCTTATTTTTGTCTGTCTTCTTACTCTTTTCGTTATCCTAGCTGCTATTCTTTCTTTTAAACTCTCCTCCAAGCCTCTCTCAACTGTCTCTTTTTTTTTTTCAGGCCCTCAGCCTTCCTTTAATTTTTCCTGCAAAGGTAGATTCTTATTTACAAACTTAGTTTCTGTTTGTGCAAATTTTATTCCCACCTACATATTGGAAGGACAATTTTGCCTGATAAAGAATTCTCAGCTGGCAATTTTTCTATTTCAGTATCCTAATTGTATCATTGCCACCATGGTTTCTGATGAGAAATCCAGGCTAAGTCATACTGGGCTTGTATGTGAAAGTTTCCTTCTCCCAAAGCTGCACTAAGATTTTTCTCTTTATCTTTGAAGTTTGACGCTCAGAGTAGTATATGTCTTGGAGTAGGCCTATTCAGGTTTATTCTGACTGGATACACTGCATTTCTTGGACATATAAGTTCATTTCTTTCACAAGAGTCTTTCACAAGAGTTGGGAAATTTTCAGCCATTATTTCCTCAAATACTCTTTCAGCCCCTTTTCCCTTCTCTTCTCCTTCTGTAACTTCTGTGACATGCATGTTGTTGCGTTTTGTGTTGTCATTCAGCTCCCTGAGCCCCTGCTTAATCTTTTCCATTCTTTTCTCTTTAATTTCAGATATTCATTCTTCTGTATCACTTATCTTTTTTTTTAAGATTTATTTTTTATTTCTCTCCCCTTCCCTGCCCACCCACTCCCCAGTTCTCTGCTCTCTGTGTCCACCTGCTGCACGTTCCTCTGTGTCCACTTGTATTCCTGTCAGCAGCACTGGGAATCTGCGTCTCTCCTTGTTGTGTCATCCCGCTGCATCAGCTCTGTGTGTGTGCGGTGCCACTCCTGGGCAGGATGCACTTTTTCATGCTGGGCGGCTCTCCTTACAGGGCACACTCCCTGCGCTTGGGGCTCCCCTACGCGGGGACACCCCTGTGCAGCACAGCACTCCCCACGCACATCAGCACTGCACACGGGCCAGCTCATCACACGGGTCAGGAGGCCCTGGGTTTGAACCCTGGACATCCCGTGTGGTAGGTAGAAGCTCTATCCGCTGAGCCAAATACGCCTCCCTCACTTATTCTTTCTTTTGTCATTTCGAGTCTGCTCTTGTATGTGCTGTAATGTGTTTTCTGATCCCATCCATTATGTCTTTCATTCCCCTGAGCTTTGTTATATTTCTATTCAGGTTTTTAAATTCTTCTTTGTGCTTGTTCGGTGTCTTCTTCTTCTTCCTTTTTTTTTTAATAAACTTTTTTAAAAAAGATTTATTTTTTTATTCTCACCCTTCCCCCCACTGCTGTGTCCATTCACTGGGTGTTCTTCTGTGTCTGCTTGTTTTCTCTTTAGGTGGCACCAGGAACCGATCCTGGGACCTTCTGGAGTGGGAGAGAGGCAATCATTCTCTTGCACCACCTCAGCTCCCTGGTCTGCTGTGTTTCTTATTGTCTCTCCTCTGTGTCTCTTTATGTTGCATTATCTTGCTGTGCCAGCTCTCCACTTGGGTCCACTTGCCACGTGGGCCAGTACTCCTGCGCAGGCCAGCACTCTGCTTGGGCCAGCTTGCCATGTGGGCCAGCACTTCACATGGGCCAGCTCTGTGCTTGGGCTAGCTCACCATGGAAGCCATCTTGCCTTCACCAGGAGGCCCTGGGAATTAAACCCTGGATCTCTGATATGGTAGATGGGAGCCCAATCACTTAAGCCACATCTGCTTCCCTCAGTGTCTTCTTGATGTCCTTTATTTCTTTAGCCTATTGTCTTTCAACTCATTAATTTGATACTGGAAATCTATATGAATCTTGTTTATTTCTTTTTTTTAAAAAAAGATTTATTTATTTATTTAATTCCCTCCCTCCCCCGGTTGTCTGTTCTCTGTGTCTATTTGCTGCGTCTTGTTTCTTTGTCCGTTTCTGTTGTCGTCCGCGGCGGGAAGTGTGGGCGGCACCATTCCTGGGCAGGCTGCACTTTCTTTCACGCTGGGCAGCTCTCCTTACGGGTGCACTCCTTGCGCGTGGGGCTCCCCTACGCCGGGGACACCCCTGTGTGGCAGGGCACTCCTTGCGTGCATCAGCACTGCACATGGGCCAGCTCCACACGGGTCAGGGAGGCCCGGGATTTGAACCGTGGACCTCCCATGTGGTAGACGGCCGCCCTAACCACTGGGCCAAGTCCGTTTCCCTTGTTTATTTCTTGTCTCAAATCCTGTGTCTAATCTGCAGCTTAGGTATATTCCTTTTTCTTGGGCCATGACTTCCATTTCCCTAGTATGCCTCATATTTTTTTGCTGATGTCTAGGCATTTGATTAGGATGGTGAGTTTACTCAGATGTTCAATTTCTCTATCTTTCATAGGGATTTAGTCCAGGAGGCTATGTGTTACTGCTTTTTCTTGATTCTTGGTTCAAGCTGGGTCTTTAGTATTCTCCCTGTTAGTAGCTCAAAACTGGGCTCTGGACCTAGTAATGGGTTGCACACCTGCTTCCTAGGGCCTTGGGGAAGGAGGCTGTAAAGGCCAGAAAAAGCCTGTCTTACATATTTACTTTAAATGTTCTTACATGCACTTCCTTGGTCTGCCAGCAGATAGCACTCTTTGGCAGCCCTCTCAGTTCAATGCTTGGTTGGAGTGTGTTTGCTGCAACAGGGACTGGATCAGGAGGCTAAGACCCTTGTAATTCAACCTTTCTCAGAGGCAGTTTTCCAACCTTCACTGGCAGCCCCCTCCCTTTTCCCAGGTATGAAATAATTCCACTCCTCTCTGCATCCTCAACATGAGTCCTGGTAAATTGAAAGGGAGATTGAGAGGATCGGATCTCTTTAATCCTGAATCTCTTTGTGTCAAGCTGGATCCCAAGGCAAACAATGGCTCAGCACTCCCCCACCCTAGATGGGCTGGTGGGACACAGCAGACCAAATTCGTGGGTCAAAGCTGAGTCGCCTTAGGCTATGTCCCTCTTTCTCTCTCTCCCTTTTACTGGGGAGGTGGATACCTGAGGCCCCCTTTGTCTGTACCCAGTGGCCCAGAGGCCTGAATATTAAAAAGTATCTTTAGTGTGGAAGAGGGTATCAGCAGTAGCAGCTGCCACTTTTAACTCACAGTTTTGCCATTGCAATTATTTTCCTTTGTCCCTCTCTCTTTTGTGTGGTGTCCAACCTTCCCCTGGTATCATAAACCCTAGATTTTTTTCCATATTGTTTCTGCCTACCCTCTAGCTATTTTTATGGGAGAGAAGAGAGTCCCATGTCTTTCTAGTCCTCCATCTTCCTGGAAGTGCCCTCAAAGACTTTATGTATGTATGTATGTATATATGTATGTATTTAGAGGTACTGGGGACCAGGGAATGAAACTGGGACCTTGTATATGGGAAGCTGGTGCTCAACCACTGAACCAATTTGGCTTCTCTGAGTTTTTTTTTTTTTTTTAATTGTTTTACTTGTTTTTGTTTTTTTTTTTCATGAAGCACTGGAAACCGAAAGTGGGACCTGCCATGTAGGAGGTGGGAGTGCAACTGCTTGAGCCACATCTGCTCCCTGCCTTAAAGACTTTATATAAACTGTATTAAATATGTTCATTGAGTTAAAGGAAACCATATAAAAGAACTAAAGGTAATTATGAAACATTATCTGAATGGAATATAAAGATGGGAATTAGAAAAAGGAACCAAACAAATTTTGGAGTTGCAAAGTACAATTATTGAAATGAAAAACTCATTAGATGGATTCAACAGCAGATTTGAACAGGCCAAAGAAAGGGTGAGTGAACCTGAAGATGAGACAATTGAAATTATCCCATAATAAGAGCAGAAAGAAAAAGTAATGAAAAGTGACAGAGCCTAAGGGACCTGTGGGACACTAGGAAGAATGTGAGTATACAAATCATTGGAGTCCCAGAAGGACGAGAGAGAAAGAAAGGAACAATAGTATTTGAAGAAACAATGGCTCAAAAATTCCCAAATCTGATGAAAGACATGAATATACACATCCAGAAAGTTCAACAAACTCCAAGCAGTACACACTCTGAGACATCTACACAAAGGCACATTATAGTGAAATTGCCAACATCTAAACACAAAGAGAGGATTTTGAAAGCAACAAAAGAGATGCAACTTCTCACATACAAGGTATCTCCAATAAGATTAACAGTGAATTTCAGAAACCATGGAGGCCAGAAGACTTTAAATAGTATCAATATGTAAAGTCATTAAAGAAAAAAACTGTCAACCAAAAATTCTATATCCAGCAGAATTATCTTTCAAATAGAAAGGATAAATTAAGACATTTATAGATTTTTTAAAAAAGCTTAAAGAGTTTAATACCAGATCTGCTCATCCAGAAATGTCAGAAGGAGTCCTTAAGGCTGAAATAAAAGGACTGTAGACAGCAAAGTGAAGCCATGACAAGAAATAAAAAACACTGGTAAAAGTAACTACATATATAAATATAAAATCCAGTATTATGGTGCTTTTGGTGTATAATGTTTTCCCCCAATATGACTTAACAGGCAAATGTGTAAAATTGTATTATAAATCTATGTTAATGGGCATACAATGTTTAAGATATAATCTTAGACAAAAACAATATAAAGGGGAAGGAAGGAAATACACAGGAGTAGAAAGTTTGTATACTACTGAAACAAGGTTTATACTAGTTGAATTAGGTTGTTACTAATTTCAGATGTTAATTGTAATCACAAAGGTAACCACTAAGAAAATAACAAAAATATATAGAGAAAAGGAAACACTAAAGGGATCAAAATGGTACACTAAAAAAAAAAAGGCAACTAAATGCAAGACATAGAAGACAAACAGCTAGATGGCAGGGAAAAAATCCTTCCATTATTATCGTAAATACCAGTTGATTAAATTTCCCTATAAAAGGAAGGAAGAAATTGGTTGATTGGATGAAAAACCATGATCTACCTATATGCTGTCTACAAGAGACACAATTTAGGTACAAAGACATGAAGTGGTTGAAAGTGAAAGTGTGGAAAGACTATTCCATGCAAACAGTTATCAAAAGAAAGCCATAGAGGCAACCAGCAAGATGGAAGTGACTCCTAGAGTCAGCTCCTGCTACAGGGCAGTTAGCAAACACCCAGAGCTATCTGGAGCTAGTGGAAGCTCCAGTTTGGGGGCTCCAGAAGGCCAGAAGAGCATCCTGCCACATCATTGAAGGAATGGAAGGAAGAGACTGCCCATCTGCAGAGAAGACTTGTAAGTAGAGCACTCCACACTCCAGAGGCCAGTGCCCATCCTCCACTGGAGACACAAGCCAGTTCTGCGGCTGGAATTGAAAGCTCCACTTCCCAAAAACAGGGAAGGAAGAGATGGTTGGTCACCACCTTCAACTACTGATGAGTAAATTCAGTGGGTTAAAGTATAATCCTGAGAACAGCTGAAGTGTGAACCTGTCCAAGTCAGAAAGAGGCCAGGACCTGCCATCTTAACTCCACGCCTGGCACATGGGGAAGCAGGGTGGACCGATGATCCCAGTGCTGGTGGGGGCTGGCTTCTTTCCATCCAGATCAGATTGCAGGTCTAGCCTAGGCCCAGTGCCACCTCCAACAGGGAGGAAGCTGGGGGGACCTGTACCAGCCTCTCTGGGAAATTACCAGCCAAGCCATGGAGGCCAGTGATTGTCCTACTCTGGTGACAGGAGGCATCCCAGGAGCTGCTCTGTGACGGGAATTGGAAGCTCCATGTCCCAGAAACAGGGGAGGAGGAGGCGGTTGGCCACAGATTTTGGCTACTGATTAGTAGACTCAGCTGGCTAAGGTATAACCCTAGGAACAGCTGGGGTATGAACCTGTCCAAGTCAAAAAGAGGCCACTGGCCACCATTTTGACTCCATCTCCAGCCTGGGTAGAAGCCAGTCTGACTGAAAATCACAGTGAAAGTAGGAACCAGTATATTTCACCCAGATCAGTCTGCACCCTTAGCCTGGCTTCAGCCCCACATCTGTCAGGGAGGAGGTTGATGGTACCTGCACCAGCCTATCCAGGTAACTGCAGGTACCTTTGGCTGGCACAGGCCAAATAATCAGAAGTCTACTGGGGCAACTGCAGTCATCTTGGAACAGCACTACAAATATTGCTGCCCACACCTGCAGCTCCAACCCCGTCCCAGGCATGGGAGAAAGCAGTGTGAAGCTTCATCAGTCTCTCTGGACAACTACAGTCTAGGCCTGCACAACTTGGATTATTCCACACAGCTGTGACTCTGTCCCTGCCCCTGGCAAAGGAGAAAGTTGGGAGAAGCTTCATTGGTCTCTGGCACAATGAGGGCAGCTTGAGCTTCCACAGCTATAGCACCAACAACAACCTTGCCTCCTACTACACAACCAGCAAGGGAGAAAGGGCAGGAAGCTCTAACCAAAGAAAAAAACTGCACCCAGAATAAATACTCTAGTAAACCAGATACCAAGACACCAACAAAAAATTACAACCCACACCAAGAAACAGGAAGCTACAGCACAGTAAAAGGAACAAGATAAGCCTCCAGATGATGTAAAGGAGTTGAGACAATTAGTTATAGATGTTCAAACAAATCTCCTTAATAAATTCAATGAGATGGCTAAAGAGATTAAGGATATTAGGGGGAAGTGGACTTGGCCCAGTGGTTAGGGCGTCCGTCTAGCACATGGGAGGTCCGTGGTTCAAACCCTGGGCCTCCTTGACCCGTGTGGAGCTGGCCCACGCGCAGTGCTGATGTGTGCAAGGAGTGCCGTGCCACGCATGGATGTCCCCCACGTAGGGGAGCCCCACGTGCAAGGAGTGCGCCCCGTAAGGAGAGCTGCCCAGCATGAAAGAAAGTGCAGCCTGCCTAAGAATGGTGCCGCACACACGGAGAGCTGACACAAGATGATGCAACAACAATAACAAAAAAAAGAAACACAGATTCCCGTGCCACTGAAAACAACAGAAGAGGACAAAGAAGAAGATGCAGCAAATAGACACAGAGAACAGACAACCGGGGCAGGGGGGAAGGGGGAGAAATAAATTATTAAATAAATAAATCTTTTTTTAAAAAAGGATATTAGGAAGATATTGGATAAAGCACAAAGAAGAATTTGAAAGCATACATAAAAAAATAGCAGATATTATGGGAATGAAAGGTGCAGTCAATGAAATTTTAAAAAACATTGGAATCATATAATAGCAGATTTGAGGAGGCAGAAGAAAGGATTGGTGAGCTTGAAGAAATGGCCTCTGAAGGTGAATATACAAAAGAAGAGAGGAAGGAAAGAATGGTAAAAATTGGACAAGGTCTCAGGGAACTAAATGACAGCAAAAGGTATACAAACATACATGTCACGGATGTCCCAAAAGGAGAAGAGAAGGGAAAAGGGGCAGAAGGAATATCTGAAGAAATAATGGTAGAAAATTTCCCAGCCCTAGTGAAGGACATAGATATCCCTGTCCAAGAAGCACAATGTACTCCCATCTGAAAAAATCCAAATAGACCAACTCTGAGACACATACTCATCAGAATGTAAGATACCAAAGACAAAGAGAGAATTCTGAGAACAGCAAGAGAAAAGCAATGTATAACATATAAGGGATACCCAATAAGATGAAGTGCTGATTTCTTATCAGAAACCATGGAGGCAAAAAGACAGTGGTCTAATATATTTAAGATACTACAAGAAAAAAACTCCCAAACAAGAATCTTAAATCCAGTAAGACTGTCTTTTAAAAATGAGGACTGGACTGTCCATGTGACAGCCAGGCCCTGAGCCTCAGCAGACTTGCAACTCCTACCCTCTGGTTTGTTGGACTTACCCCAGCCAGCTAACAGGGAGGTGAAGGTGGTCAACCACCACACCAGGGACCCAAGAGGGCCTACAACTACAAGCAGGAGAATTGCAGCCATCATCCATATGGAATCTAAGACCCCTCTAGATATAGAGGTGAAGTGGACATAACCATCCCAGGGTCCACAGGATGCAGGAATAGAGTATGTATGGACTAGAGTGGACTTTCTGATATTCTACTATGGAACTATTGTGATTAGTAGTGGAAGAAACTGTAGCATTGATGTGGAGAAAGTGGCCACAGTAGCTGCTGAGGGTAGGGAGAGACAAGAAGAGATATAATGTGGGGGTATTTTCAGGACTTGGAGTTGTCCTGGGTGGTACTACAGGGACAGATGCTGGACATTGTATGTCCTGCGATGGCCCACTGGGTGGACAGGGGGAGAGTGTAAACTACAGTGAAAACCATTATCCATGTGGTGCAGCTGTGCTCCAAAATGTATTCACCAAATGCAATGAAAAAAATAAGGAGAGAAAATAAAAAGTCAAGGAAGAGGAGTATAAAAAAAAAATTAGGGCGAGATTAGGATATTCACAGATAAACAGAAACAGAGAATTTCTAAGCAAGAGACCAGATTTTCAGGAAATACTAAAGGGTGTGCTAGAGCATGAAAAGAAAAAATAGTAGAGAGAGGCCTGGAAGAGAGTCTAGAAATGAAGATTGTATCAATAAAAGAAACTAAAACTACAAAAAAGTGGTGAAAATAAAATATGACAGATAAAACTCAAATAGTCAGGAATAAACTTAACCAATGATGTAAAGCACTTGTAGTCAGAAAACTGCAACTAAATGTTAAAAGAAATTTAAAAAGGCCTAAATAACTGGAAAAACATTCCATGCTCATGGATTGGAAGACTAAATACCATTAAGGTGCCAATTCTACTAAAATTGATGTATAGATTCAATGCAATCCCAATAAAAATTCCACCAGCATTTTTTTTAAAAAAAGGAAACCATGATTATCAAATTTATTTGGAAGGGTAAAGGGTCCTTAATAGCCAGAAACATTTTCAAAAGGAAAAGTAAACCCTCATCTCCAGACTTTAAATCATATTACCTGGCTATAGTGGTAAAAACAGCATGGTACTGGCATAATGACAGACACATAGACCAATGGAACCAAATTGATGGTTCAGAAACAGATTATTACATGTATGGTCAAGTGATTTTTGACAAGCCTGTCAAACCAGCACAGCTCAGGCAGAACAGTGCTTTCAGCAAATGGTGCTAAAAGAACTGGATATCCATAGCCAAAACAAGGAAAGAGGACCCCTTTCTCACACCTTATCTAAAAATTAACTCAAAATGGATCAAAAAAACTAAAAATAAAAGCAAGAACCATAAAGCTCCTAGAAGAAACTGTAGGAAAATATCTTCAAGACCTGGTGGTAGGTTGTGGGTTCTTAAAGAAGATAAGAGGAGGCCTGAGATGGACTACTGATGTTTAATGTATGTAGAAGTTTAATTAGCTTTACTGTAAAAAGTGTGGAAATGTATAGAATAGATGGTCACAAATAGTGACTAACAGTTATTTTATAAATGGGGATGTGGCTGAAAATGGTAGTCTAGGGATGTAAATGCCAATTGACAGAATACTAGAGAATAATCTAGGAACCAAATAACACAGTAAACCCAGGGGTGGATGACAATTGTGGATGATGGTACAGATTCAAGAGTATCCTTTGTGAGCTAGAGCAAATGTACATCACTCATGCAGGGTGGCAGGAATGTGGAGAAGCATAGAAAAAATATACCTGGAGTCACCTATGGACTGTGGTTAGCAGTAATAGTATAATATTCTTGTTTCTATGCCAAAGATGTACTTTATTGATAATGGGGCAGTATGGAAAATGTGAGCCAAATGAACACATGGACATGGTAACAATCAGATCATATTATCTTATCTGTAACAAATACTCCACCACAGTGTGGTGTGTTGATCGAAGGTGTTGCTTGGGAATTCTGCACATGTGCATGATTACTTTATAAGTTTACAACTTCTGTCTTAAAAAAATGTATTTAAAAAATAATATGGTGGGTTAGGGGAAAAACCCACCAAATGTAAGACAAGGACTATAATTAGTAGTAAGATTTTGACAATATTCTTTAATAATTTGTAACAAATGTCTCATGACAATGCAAGGTGTTGGTGGAGGGTTGATGTGTGGGACCCCTGTATGATGTTATGCATGTTTGCTTTGTAAGTTCACAACTTTTACTATACAGTTATTGTTTATGTATGTTCATATATAAATGATATAAAGATAATAATAATAATATAGTGGGTTGGGGGAAAATACTTTGTTTAGTAGTAATATTTTGACAATGCTCTTTAATCATTAGTTAAAAAGGTTTAACAACAGTGCAAGGTATTGCTGGTAGGGTGATTTATGAGAGTCATGTATGATGCTATGTATGTTTGTTTTGTAACACACAACTATTACTATATACTTATTGTTTATGTATGTTTATGTATAAATGATATACTTCAATAAATTAAAAAAAAAAGAAAGAAAGCCAGAGAGGCTATATTGTTATCAGACAAAATAGACTTTAAGTAAAAAAAAAAAAAAAAATTATAGGAGAAAAAGAAAGATATTACATATTGATAAAAGTTTCAATCTAGGAAAAAGATATAACAATTAAAAACATGTTTGCACCTCACAAAAGAGCCCCAAAATACATCTAGCAAAACCTGACAGAAGAGAAAGGAGAAATAGATAATAATTCTAAAATAATAGTTGGAGACTTTAATATACCACACTCAATAATGGTTAGAACATCCAAACAGAAGATCAGAAAAAATATAGAGGACTTGAACAACACTATTAGCCAATTACACCTAATGGGCATGTATTGAACACTCAACCCAATAAGAGGAGACGACAAATTCATCAAATGCAAATAGAACATTTTCCAGATTAGGCAATATGTTAGGCCACAAACCAAATCTTAATAAACGGAAAAATTTTGACATCATACAAAATATATTCCAGATCCACAATGGAATAAAGCTAGAAAGCAATAACAGAAGGAAAACTGGAAAATCTATAAATATGTGCAAATTAAACAACACACTATTAAATGACCAATATGTCAAAGAAGAAATCACAAATGAAATTCAGGAATATCTTGAGATGAATAAAAACAAAAATACAAGATACCAAAACTTGTGGGATTCAGCAAAGGCAGTGTTCAGAGGGAAGTGCCTACATTAAAAAGAAGAAAGATGAGAAATCAATAACCTAAATCTACATCTAAAGTAAGTAGGGGGAAGCAGATGTGGCTCAAGCAGCTGGGCTCCTGCCTACCACATGGAAGGCCCTGGATTCAGTTTCCAATGCCTCCTAAAGAAGACAAGCAAGGCAGTGAGCTGGTGCAATGGGCTTGCACAGTGAGCTGATGCAACAAATGATGCAGTGAGATGATGCAACCAAGAGACACAGAGAGGAAACACAATGAGAGACACAACAAGGAGTGGAGATGGCTCAAGCAATTAGGTGCCTCCCTCCCAAATGGGAGGCCCCAGGTTCAGTTCCCAGTGCCTCCTAAAAAGAAGATGAGCAAACAATGAGGGGGGAGAAATAAATAAAAAATCTTAAAAAAAAAAATAAAGAAAGTAGGACAAGAGCAAACTAAACCCAAAGTTAGTAGAAGGAAAGACACAGTAAAGATTAGAGCAGAGAAATGAAAGAGAATCAAAAAAACCAAAAGTTTGGTTTTTTGAAAAGTTCAATAAAATGAACTAACCTTTAGCCAGAATGACAGTAATTAAAGTCAGGAATGAAAGTGAGGATATTACTACTGACCTTACAGAAATAAAAAACATTATAAGGGAGCAGATGTGGCTCAAGCAGGTGAGTGCCTGCCTCCCACATTGGAGGTCCTGGGTTCAGTTCCCACTGCCTACTAAAGAAGACAAACAAACAATGAGCAGAGAAGAAGAAAAAATAATGAGCAAGAACCAGCAAGATAGTAGCGCAGTAAAGAGCTCCTAGAGTCAGCTCCTGCTACAGGGCAGTCAGCAAACACCCAGAGCTCTCTAGCTGAAGCACCTGTTTGGGGGCTCCAGGAGGCCAGAAGAGCATACTGCAATGTCCTTGCGGGGGTGGAAGGAGGAGATGCCCGTCTGCAGAGAAGACTCGTAAGTAGAGGCTCCATGCCCCGGAGGCCGGTGCCCATCCTCCACTGGAGGTACAAGCTGCCTCGGGAGATGTTCCGCAGCTGGAACTGAAAGCTCCACTTCCCCAAAATGGGGGAGGAAGAGACATTGGGCACCAATTTCAGCTATGATGAGGAAATTCAGTGGGCTGCAGTATGGTCCTGAGAACAGCTAAGCTTTGAGCCAGTCCAGGTCAGAAAGAGGCCGGGAGTCGCCATCTTAACTCCGCGCCTGGCATGAGGGGAAACAGGGCAGGCTGAAGATCCCAGTGCTGTGGGGACCGGCTTCTTCCCATCCAGGTCAGATTGCAGCTCTAGCCTGGGCCCCAGTGCCACCTCCAGCAGGGAGGAAGCCGCGGGGACCTGCGCCAGCCTCTCTGGGAAATTACCAGCCAAGCAGCAGAGGCTGGTGATTGTCCTACTCTGGCGGCCCAAGCCACCCCAGGAGCTGCTCTGTGATGGGAATTGGAAGCTCTATTTCCCAGAAACAG
This sequence comes from Dasypus novemcinctus, assembly GCF_030445035.2. Classification (NCBI taxonomy): domain Eukaryota; kingdom Metazoa; phylum Chordata; class Mammalia; order Cingulata; family Dasypodidae; genus Dasypus; species Dasypus novemcinctus. The sequence goes on from NC_080679.1 coordinate 134,159,934, forward strand.
GGGAGGAGGAGACGGCTGGCTGCCAATTTCAGCGACTGATTGGTAGACTTGGCTGGCTAAGAGATAACCCTGGGAACAGCTGGGGTGAGAACCAGCCCAAGTCAGAAAGAGGCCAGGAGCCGCCATTCTGACTCCACCCCCAGCCTGAGGGGAAGCCGGGCTGACTGAAACTCTCAGTGTCAGCAGGAACCAGTTTCTTTCATGGAGGCCAGGCTGCAGCCCTAGCCTAGGCTTCAGCCCTGCCTCTGGCAGGGAGGAGGCTGAGGAGCCCTGCACCAGCCTATACAGGTAACTGCAGGGAACTTTGGCTGACACAGACTGAAAATCAGAAGTCTACCAGGGCAACTGCGGTCATCCTGGACCTGCACTGCATAGATTGCTGCCCACACCTGCAGCTCCATCCCTGCCCCAGGCAGGGGAGAAAGGGACGTGAAGCTTCATCAGTCTCTCTGGGCAACTACAGTCTAGGCCTGCACTTGGATTATTCCCCATAGCTGTGACTCTGTCCCTACCCCTGGCAAAGGAGAAAGTTGGGAGAAGCTTCATTGGTCCCTGGTGCAATGAGGGCAGCTTGAGCCTCCACAGCTTACGGCACCAACTACATGCTTGGCTCCTACTGCACAACCAGCAAGGGAGAAAAGAGCAGGAAGCCCTAAACTAAAGAGAAAAACTGCACCCAGAATAAATACTCTACTAAGCCAGATGCCAGGACACCAACAAAAAATTACAACCCACACCAAGAAAAAGGAAGCTACAGCCCAGTTAAAGGAACAAGATAAGCCTCCAGATGACATCAAGGAGTTGAGACAACTAATTATAGATATTCAAACAAATCTCCTTAATAAATTCAATGAGATGGCCAAAGAGATTAAGGATATTAAGAAGACACTGGATGAACAAAGTGGAATTTGAAAGCATACATAGAAAAATAGCAGATCTTATGGGAATGAAAGGTGCAATAAATGAAATAAAAAAAACATTGGAATCATATAATAGCAGATTTGAGGAAGCAGAAGAAAGGATTGGTGAGCTTGAAGAAATGGTCTCTGAAAGTGAACATACAAAAGAAGAAATGAAGAAAAGAATGGAAAAAATTGGACAAGGTCTCAGGGAACTAAATGACAGCAAAAACATATGTGTCATGGGTGTCCCAGAAAGAGAAGAAAAGAAAAAAGGAGAGAAGGAATATTTAAAGAAATAATGGTAGAAAATTTCCCAACCCTATTGAAGGACATAGATATCCCTGTCCAATAAGCACAACATACTCCCACCCGAAAAAATCCAAATAGACCAAATCCAAGACACATACTCATCAGAATGTCAAAGGCCAAAGATAAAGAGAGAATTCTGAGAGCAGCTAGAGAAAAGCAACGTATAATATATAAGGGATATCAAATAAGATTAAGTGCTGATTTCTCACCAGAAACCATGGAGGCAAGAAGACAGTGGTCTGATATATTTAAGATACTACAAGGGAAAAACATCCAGCCAAGAATCTTATACCCAGCAAGACTGTCTTTCAAAAATGAGAGTGAAATTAGAATATTCACAGATAAACAGAAACTGAGAGAATTTCTAAGCAAGAGACCAGAATTTCAGGAAATGCTAAATGGTGTGCTAGAGCCTGAAAAGAAAAGACAGGAGAGAGGGACCTGGAAGAGAGTCTAGAAATGAAGATTATATCAATAAAAGTAACTAAAAGTGTCAAAAGAGTGGTGAAAATAAAATATGACAGATAAAACTCAAATAGTCTGGAATAAACTTAACCAATGATGTAAAACACTTGTATTCAGAAAACTGCAACTCAATGTTAAAACAAATTTTAAAAATCCCTAAATAATTGGAAGAATATTCCATGCTCATGGATTGGAAGACTAAATATCATTAAGGTGTCAATTCTACTCAAATTGATATACAGATTTAATGCAATCCCAATAAAAATTCCACCAGCATTAAAGAAAAAATTGAAAACATGATCATTACATTTATTTGGAAGGGTAAGGAGTCCTGAATAGCCAGAAACATCATGAAAAGGAAAAGTGAACCCTCATCTCCAGCCTTTAAATCATAATATCTACCTATAGTGATAAAAACAGCATGGTACTGGCATAAAGACAGACACAATAGACCAATGGAACCAAATTGATGGTTCAGACACAGACCCTCACAGGTATGGTCAAGTGATTTTTGACTAGACTGTCAAACCCACACAGCTCGAGCAGAACAATCCATTCAACAAATGGTGCTGAAAGAATTGGACAGCCATAGCTTAAAGAAGGAAAGAGGACCCCTATCTCACACCTTACCAAAAATTAACTCAAAATGGATCAAAAACTAAAAATAAAAGCAAGAACCATAAAACTTCTAGAAGAAATTATTGGAAAATATTTTCAAGACCTGGTGGTAGGTGGTGAATCCTTAGAGGAGATAAGAGAAGGACTGAGTGGACTACTGATGTTTAATGTATATAGAAGTTTTAATTAGCTTTACTGTAAAAGTGTGGAAATGTATAGAGTGGATGGTAACACACAATGAGTAACAGCTAGTTTATAAATGGGGATGTGACTAAAAATGGTAGTCTAGTTATGTAAAAGCCAATTGACAGAACGCTTGAGAATAATCTAGAAACTGGGTAGCACAGTAAACTAAGAGGTGGGTGAGAATTGTGGTTGATGGTACAGATGCAAGAGTGTCCTTTGTTAGCTAGAGCAAATGTACATCACTACTGCAGGGTGTTGGGAATGTGGAGAATCCTGGGGAAAATACAGCTGGAGTGACCTATGGACTGTGGTTAGTAGTAATAGTGTAATATTCTTGCATCTATGCAAAAGATATACTGTGTTGATACTGAGGCAGTATGGAAAATGTGAGCCACATGTACACTATGGATATGGCAATAACCAGATGATATTATTTTATCTGTAGCAAATGACACACCGTGGTATGTTGATGGAGGGGTGTTGTTTGGGAATTTTGCACATGTGCGTGATTGCTTTATAAGTTTACAACTTCTGTCATAAAAAAATATATTTAAAAAAAAATAATAGGATGGGTTGGGGGAAAAACACACCAAATGTAAGATAAGGACTATGATTAGTAGTAAAATTTTGAGTGTGTTCTTTCATAGTTTGTAACAAATGTCTCATGACAACGTAAGGTGTTGGTGGAGGGTTGATGTCTGGGACCCCTGTATGATGTTATGCATGTTTGCTTTGTAAGTTCACAACTTTTACTATAGACTTAATTGTTTATGTATATTCATATATAAATGATATAAAGATAAGAATAATCATATTGGTTAGGGGAAAAATACTTTGTTTAGTAGTAATATTTTGACAATGCTCTTTAATCATTACTTAAAAAGGTTTAAAAACAATGCAAGTTATCAGTGGTAGGGTGAGATGTTATATATGTTTGTTTGATGTTATATATGCTTATTTTGTATGTTCACAACTATTATACATTTATTGTTTATGTATGTTTATGTATGAGTGATATATTTCAATAAATTAAAAAAAAACTATGAGCAGACAATGAGCAAAATCAAAGAGCAAGACAACAAGTGAACAACGAGCAGACAATGAGAAAAAAAAACAAACGAGCAGGGAGCAGATGTGGTTCGAGTAGCTGAGTGCCCACCTCTCATATGGGAGGTCTCAGATTCGACTTCTGATGCCTTCTAAAGAAAAAAATAGACAATGAGCATAAAATAGCATGCAGACAACAAGCAAAAACAATGAACAAATAGATGAGGGAGCCACGTCGGGGGGGGCAACATTATATGAGGGTGCTATCAACAATTACATACTAACAATTAGAAAAGCTGGATGAAATGGAAACATTTCTAGAAACATACATATTACCTAAACTGACACAAGAAGAAATAGAAAATCTCAACAGACTTATAACAAGTAAAGAAATTGAATTATTAACTACAAACTTCACAACAAAGAAAAACCCAGGACCAAATGGTTTCATTACTGAATTCTACCAAACATTTAAAGAAGATTTAACACAATCATTTGTAAACTCTTCCAAAAATAGTAGAGGAGGAACTACTTCCTAACTCCTTCTATCAGATCAGCATTATCCTGATACCGAAGCCAAATAAAAACAGCAGAAGAAAGGCAAAATACAGACCAATATCCATTAAGAATATATATGCAAAAACCTTAACAAAATATTGGGAAATCCAATCCAATATTAAAAAGATTATACACCATGACCAAGTGGGATTTATTCCAGGAACGCAACGATGGTTCAACATAAGAAAATCTTTCAATGTAATATACCATAAAAATAGAACATGTGGGGACTGGATGTGACTCAAGCAGTTGAGCACCTGCTTCACACATGGGAGTTCTGGGCTTTGGTCCCTGGTGCCTCCTAAAAACAAAAACAAAACACACAAACATATGAAAAAACCTACTCAGGGTTTCCAACGTGGCTCAGGAGTTGGGGCCCGGCTTCCCACACAAAAGGTCCTGGTTTCAATCCCTGGTCCCAGCACCTTAAAAAAAAAAAAAGAATGGAACGTGGATCTGTTGTTGTCCTTTTTGTTCTCTTTGTTATTTTGAACATGATCTCGATGCAGAAAAGGCATTTGACAAAATCCAACATCCTTTCATGATAAAAACACTTAGAAAACTAGGAATAGAATGGAACTTTTCATTATTATGAAAGCATTTATGACAAACCTGCAGAAAATATTGTACTCAATGGTGAAAGACTGAACGATTTCCCCCTAAGGTCAGGAACAAGACATGAATGCCCGCTGTCACCACTGTTATTCAACACTGTACTGGAAGCTCTAGCCAGAGCAATCAGGCAAGAGATAGAAATAAAAGGTATCCAAACTGGAAAAGGAGAAGTTAAATTATCTGTACCCACAGATGTCATGGTCCTATATATAGAAAACCACAGATACAATCCACAAGAGGGAAGAGGATTGAGTTCCCGCCTACCACATGGGAGGTCCTGGGTTCAGTTCCTGGTGCCTCCTAAAGAAGATGAGCAAGAGAGTAAACTGACGTGACGGGCAGATGTGTTGACCTGATGCAACAAGGTGACACAACAAAAAAAAACAATGAGGGAAGTGGACTTGGCCCAGTGGTTAGGGCGTCCATCTACCACATGGGAGGTCCGTGGTTCAAGCCCCAGGCCTCCTTGATCTGTGTGGAGCTGGCCCATGCGCAGTGCTGATGTGGGCAAGGAGTGTCATGCCACACAGGGGTGTCCCCTATGTAAGGGAGCCCCATCCACAAGGAGTGCACCCCGTGGGGAGAGCTGCCCAGTGCGAAGGAGGGTGCAGCCTGCCCAGGAATGACTCTGCACACGCAGAGAGCTGACACAGCAAGATGATGCAACAGAAAGAAACACAGATTCCTGGGGCTGCTGATAAGGATGGAGGCGGTCACAGAGGAGCACGCAGCAAATGGACACAGAAAGCAGACAACGGGGGGGTGGGGAGGGGATAAATAAAAAAATAAATCTTTAAAAACAAACAAACAAACAAACAAAAAACCAATGGGAGACACAACAAATGGGGAGCAGAGGTGGCTCAAGTGACTGGGCACCTCCCTCCCACATGAGAGGTCCTGGTTCAGTTCCCGGTGCCTCCTAAAAAGAAGATGGGCAAACACAGAGCAGACAGTGAGCTCAAACAACAAGGGGGGGATTTTTTAAAAAATCCACAAGAAAGCTACCAGAACTAATCAACAAAATTGGCAGTTTCACCAGACAAGAAAAGGATGCAGAAGTCAGTTTTAGTAATAAACAAGCGGAAAGGCAATCAAGAACACAGTTCTGGGGAGGGGATGTACTTCAGTGGTTGAGCACCTGCTTCCCATGTATGAGGTCCTGGGTTCAATCTCTGGTACCTCCTAAAAATTAAGAAAAAACAAACACAATTCTAATTACAATAGCAACTAAAAGACTAAAATCATTAGCAATAAATTTAACTAACAAGGTGAAATACTTGTACACTGGAAACTACAAAACATTACTTAAAGAAATTAAAGAAGATATCTATAAATGGAAAGATATCCTGTGTTCATGCATTGGAAGATATAAATTCTGCCTAAAGCAATCTACAGATTCAATGCAATCCTTATCAAAATTCTGGCAGACTCTTTTTTTTTTTTTGACAGAAATGAAAAAGCTGATCCTCAAATTCTATGGAATTGCAAAGGGTTCTGAAAAGCCAAAACAATCTTGAAAAGGAACAAAGTCAGAGGACTCACACTTCATGATTTCAAAATGTACTACGAAGCTGCAGGAATTAAAACACTGGGGTACTGGGATAATGATAGACATGTACACCAAAGGAATCAAATTGAGAGCCCAGAGATAAATCCACACACCTGTGGTCAGCTGATTTTCAGCAAGGGTGCCATGTCTCTCAGTGGGAAAACAACAGTCACTTCAACAAACAGTGCTGGGAAAAGTGGATATCCATGTGCAAGAGAATGAAGGTTAACCTTAGCCTCACACTTCATTCAAAAATTAACTCAGAATGGATCAAGCACCTAAATATAATGGATCAAGCACCTAAATATAAGAACCAAAACTATAAAACTTCAAGAAGAAAACAAGGAAGGACCTCAGGGCCTTGTGTTAGGCAATGGTTTCTTAGACTTTACCAAAAGCACAAGCAGCAAAAGAAAAAAGTAATTAATTGGGACTTTATTAAAATTTAAAACTCATGCATCAAAGGACTTCATCATGAAGGTAAAAAGATACCCACAAAATAGGAGTAAATATTTGGAAATCACATATCCAATAGGCTTTTCTCCAAAGCTATTCAAATAGCCAACAAGTACATGAAAAGATGTTCAGCATCATTAACCATTAGGGAAATGCAAAGTAAAACTACAATGAGATACTGCACACCCACTAGGATGGCTATTATTTAAAAAAAAAAAAAGAATAAAACAAGTGTTGGAAAGTATGCAGATAAGTAGGAACCCTCATACATTGCTGGTGGGAATGTAAAATGGTGCAACCACTTTGGAAAACTGTTTGACAGTTCCCCAGATGGTTAAACATAGACAATACAACCTGGCAACTCTGAGCTTAGGTATTAATATATACCCCGAAGCATTGAAAGCAGGCTCTCACACAAATATTTGCATGCCAATGCTCATTGCAGTATTATTCACAATAGGCAAAAGGTGGAAGTAGCCCAAGTGTCCATCAACAGATGAATGGATAAACAGAAGGTGGTATGCCCATGTAATGGAATATTATTTAGTTGTAAATAGAAATGAATTGCTGAAGTATGCTACAGTGTGGAAACTTGAAGACATCATGTTGAATGAAATAAGCCAGACCCGAAAGGTCTGGTTGTATGGTTTCTCTCGTGTGAAATACTTAGAAGAAGTAAATTCATGGCCACAGAAGGCAGAATTGTCGTTACCTGGGATTAGGGATGGGCAGCACGGGGAATTATTGCTAAATGAGTTTGGTTTTTTTTGATCTGGGACGATGAAAATTTTACAGAAATAGTAGTACAAGTTATAGAGTATTTCCCAGGTTCGGTCCTGGTGCCTCCTAAAAGAAGATGAGCAGATGCTGCCCCTACCACAAATGAGCTAGATGCTGGCCCAGCAGCAAAAGAGCTAGATGTCGCCCTGGCTGCCACGAGCAGATGGCAAAAGGCAGCAGAAGCCGCGGCCAGCGAGGGATATAGTTCAGGCTGCTGGGCACTCGCCTCCCACGTGGGAGGTTCTGGGTTCGGTTCCTGGTGCCTCCTGGAGAAGGTGAGCAGACAATGAACAGACAGAGGAGAGAACCTTCTGGGGTAGGGGGGATAAATAAAGAAAAAGTAAATAAATAAAGCTTAAAAAAAAAGTTAGGGAGCAGGTATAGCTCAATGGTTGAGTGCCTACTTTCCATGTACAAGGTTCTGGGTTCAATCCCTGGTGCCTCCTAAAATTTTTAAAAAATTAATTATTAATTGACAATTTTTATTTAGATATTTTAAAAATATTTTTAAAAGGGCTAATGCTGTAAAACCCTTAGAAGAAAACATAGGGAAATATCTCCAATATCTTGCAGTAGGCAATAGATTTTTAGATTTTATACCAAAAGCACAATTAACAAAAGAAAAAAAAAGATAAAATGGACTCATCAAAATTAAAAACTTTTTTACATCAAAGGACATTATAAAAAAAAGGGGCAAGATAACCTACAGAATGGGAAAAATTATTTAGAGGCCATGTATCTGATAAGCGTTTGTCACGGCATGTATGAGGAACTCCTGAACCTCAACAAGAGAAGACAAATGACCTAATGAAAGGGTGAGCCAGGGATTTCAACGCACATTCTCCAAGAAGATCCCCAAGGGACCAATAAGTATCCATTATGGGAACATGCTCAGCGTCATTAGCCATTAAGGAAATGCAAGTAAAACCGCAGTGATGGGGAAGTGGGTGTGGCTCAGTCGGCTGAGCACCTGCTTCCCACGTACAAGGTCTTGGGTTCAATCTCCGGTACCTCCTAAAAACCACCACCACCACCAAAACTACAGCGATGTACTACTTCCACTCGCTAGGTGGAGGCAGCAGGTGTCGGTGAGGACGTGGGACACGGGAGTCCTTGAGCATTGCCGACGGGAATGCAGGACGGTACAGCCACTGTAGAGAGGAGTTTCACAGTTCCTCAGAGAGCTGAATATGGAGTTGCTATAAGGCCCAGAAATTTCCACTCCTAGGTATGTACCAAAAGAGTTGAAAGCAGGGACTTAGACATATATCTGAACACGACTGTTCATCTCAGCACTATTCACAATTGCCCAAAGTGTCCACCAAGAGCTAAATGGATGGACGAAATAAGGTATATCCACATAATGGAGTATTATCCAGCCGTAACAAAGAAGTGAAGTGCTGGTACGGCCTACACCGTGGATGAACAGACTCAAGGGGACAGAGATGCTCTGATTTCTGTTGTGTGAGGCACTTCATTTAGGAACATTCATAGAGGAAAAATGGTTGCGAGGGCGGGGGGAGGCAGGCTGGGGGGTTGTTGCTGAATTAGTGTGCATTCCGGTTTGGGTGATGAAAGTGGCCTGGAAATGGATGGTGGTGAAAAGCTACCTGGTATTGTTTCTTTTCTTTTTTTTTTTTAAAGATTTATTTTATTTATTTCTCTCCCCCTCCCACCAGTTGTCTGCTCTCTGTGTCCATTTGCTGTGTGTTCTTTGTCTGCTTCTGTTGTCAGCGGCACAGGAATCTGTGTCTCTTTTTGTTGTGTCATCCTGTTGTGTCAGCTCTCCATGTGGGCGGCACCATTCCTGGGCAGGCTGCACTTTCTTTCACGCTGGGCGGCTCTCCTTACAGGTGCACTCCTTGCGCGTGGGGCTCCCCTACACGGGGGACACCCCTGCGTGGCACAGCACTCCTTGCGCGCATCAGCACTGCGCATGGGCCAGCTCCACACGGGTCAAGGAGGCCCGGGGTTTGAACCGCGGACCTCCCATGTGGTAGACGGACGCCCTAACCACTGGGCCAAGTCCGCTTGCCTAGATCCAGTTTTAAAAGCTATAATCAATTTGGAAGGTAACTTCAGAAATTTGAATATGAACTAGATATTAAATATCAGGAAATTCCCGAGGTGTGAACAGTGCCAGTTATAAAGGTGAATGCTTTATGAATAATTTTTAAAAAGCATGCTTAACAAAAGGACATATACTGTATGACTGCATTCCTATGAACCAAATATATTGTGCAACATATTATATGATTAAAAAAAAATTATAGGTATCCAGTATATTTAATTGACAAAGGTACGTTTTTATTCAACTGTGTTTTCTTTTTAGTTTTTAATTGTGTGCATTTTCAATTATTAAATGTACAAAATAAAGTTGAGAAAAAGTTAAAAAAAAGCATGCTTAGTATGTCAGAATCAAGTGCTTTCGAATGGTTCCTAGCAAAACATACAATACAGATGAAGCAAATATTATCTTTTAGAACTAGATGGTAAACACATAGGTGATCACTGTACTAGTCTTTCAACTTTTCTGTCAGTGAAAAGTTTTTCCTAAGAAAAAGTCAGAAAAAAAGAAAAACCTCAAACCAATGGCTTATCCTGTAGGCTTTAGTGGTTTCACCAGTAGGCTTAGAACATTCATAACATCACTAAGAATGGCTTGTGCTCAGAACCAACCTAGTAACCCTTGTTCAAGTTTCAACTTTTATAAATTTTAATAAAACCAGAATAACGAGGGTTTTCAGAAAAGGCTCTTCTGGTTGACTGAGTTTTCTGGTGAAGTGAGCGTTTGCCAGGGCAATACCTTTTTGTTTTCAGTATGTCCCCAAATTCTTTCCTGCTTTTGCAAACATGATTTGGTGAACGTAGTGATTAAAGAGGATTAAATATTTTGCAGGGTGTAGGACCAAATGCGACAATGACTCTTCAGCAGAATGAGTTAACCAAACTTTGCCCTGTAATACTGCATGAGACTGCTTTGCAAAAAATTCCCTCTTATTTGCTTTTGGGGGAATATATGCTTTTGTGGGTGACTGTGAAATCTTTAATGACTTATTTTCTGAAGCGGGATACCACCACTTTGCTTACTTATCTTAATGGATACGTCTTAGTGGATAACAAAGTTTTTTTTTTTTTAATATTCATTTTCCCCTTCATCCCACCCTGCTGTTTTTGCTGTGTCCATTCATACTGTCATGTAACTATTTCTTTTCCTGGCTTTTCTTGCTTTTTTCTCCTCTGGGATTCGCCGGGATCTGAACCTGGGGACCTCTGATGTAGAGAAGGGCTCCCTATCACCTGAGCCACCCAGTTCCTGGTTTCTGCTGTGCTCCACCTTGACTCTCCCCTTACTCTCTTTTTTTGCGCCATCCTGCTGCATTAATCACTTGCACAGGCACTGGCTCACCGCTTGGGCACACGGCTTGCCATTTGGGCACTCTTCCTCTTTTTCTTTTTTACCAGGAGGTCTCAGGGATTGAACCCGGGTCCTCCCATATGGTAGGCATAAGTCCTATCACTTGAGCCACATCCACTTCCCTCTTTTAATTTTTATTTTAAAAGATTTATTTCTCTCCCTTTTCCCCCGCCCCGGTTGTCTGTTCTCTGTGTCTATTTGCTGCGTCTTCTTCTTTGTCCACTTCTGTTGTTCTCAGTGGCATGGGAATCTGCGTTTCTTTTTGCTACGTCATCTTGTTGTGTCATTTCTCCATGTGGGTGGCGCCATTCCTGGGCAGGCTGCACTTTCTTTCACGGTGGGTGGCTCTCCTTATGGGGCGCACTCCTTGTGCATGGGGCTCTCCTACGTGGGGGACACCCCTGCGTGGCAGGGCACTCCTTGCATGCATCAGCACTGCACATGGGCCAGCTCCACACGGGTCAAGGAGGCCCGGGGTTTGAACCGCGGACCTCCCATGTGGTAGATGGACGCCCTAACCACTGGGCCAAGTCTGCTTCCTTCTTTTATTTTTTAAATGCCACTTTAGTGATCATGATTGCCAAATAGAAAATACGAAGCCACTGAAGACAGTCTGAGGTCCCACCATGTGATGCCTCCTGCAGACTCCATACTTGCCAGGTGGTTTCGGTGTAGCCCTTTTAAAAGGGGAGCTTCCTGTGCAGCTGTTTGTCCTTCGTTTAGATTCCTCTCAAGAAAGCTCTTTCAAGTAATACTCCCCCGGTCCTCACTTCGGCAGGCGCCCCTTCTAAGTTCTCCATGCTGTCACCAGCTGTCAAACACTTTGAATATCACACTCCAGCTCCTTCAAGCCACAGTAGTACCAGCCTGGCATCTGTGCTGTTAGGAGCCCTCTGGTTAAAGTTCCTGATCCTTTTTTTTTTTTTTAAACCTGCTCTTTGAGAGACATCTACTTTTACCGATGGGGTTCCCCAGTGCACAGTAGTTGACCGCAAGATTGTGACGTACACCTTCCACAACCTCGTTGGTGCTGGTGACCATCCTCATCCAGCCTCTTTCGCCCCATGGTTCACCCCATGAATTCTGGACATTCCAGTAGTAGGGCCCATTGCTGACACCCCACCCAAGCACACAAACAACACAGTTTATGAAGGGCACCTCACTGTACTCAGGGTAGATGCTGCCAGGATGCTGTTGGCATTAGACTACGGCTGACCCGACTCTGCATAGATTTCCTCCATCATCTTCACCCTCCTCGGGAACTGTAGCGGCCCTCTCTCCTGCAGGTGGTTCTCGAGCATGTCCTACACCGGTTGAACTTGGCACCCTCCCGGACCTTGGCCCAGCTGTTGCAGGTCTTTTCTGGAATGCCGCAGCGGTAGCTGGACTCCTACACCTGCAGGTCCTTGCCCCGTGCTGGGTCAGTGTTGTGCTCGGACAGCAGGCTGGAGGGCCTGCCGCCGCCTCCTGATGCTGATGGCTCCGCCACCGCCCCGAGCTGCTGTGGGCCTAGCAGCACCGTGCCGGCTCCTGGTGATGCTGGTGTAGTGACGGCGTCCACCCTGCACCAGCCCCAGCTCTCGGGCCACCCCAGCGGGTACAGGCACGCACACGCACGAGGTCGGGGATCGGCTCTCAACCATCAGGACGCGCCATCCAGCGCCAGGACACGGGAGCACTCGGCGTGCGACAGGGGCAGGGTGCGCTTGGCGGTCCCCCCGCGGCCAAACGCCAGGGAGTGTGGGGCTGGCCCTGCCCACAAAACTGCCTCTTAAGAAGTAATCCTAGAACAGATGACCAGGGGCCAGGAAGAGGAAGTTACTGCATCCTGGGTGCAGTGTTCTATTGAGGTGATAAAAAAGGTAGGATAACGGATATTGGTGATGGAAGCACAATATTGTGGAAGTAATTAATATTACTGAATTGTACACTTGAAAGTGGTCAAAATGGGAAATTTTGTTACATTAAGTTAAAAAAATAGGTTGTGAATAAAAGGCACCTACTCGAAGGTCAAGATTTAATACAATTAGTATTTCTTGGTGCTTCTTCAATGACCCTCTTAGCTGGAGGAAAAAAAGACTTGAGGAAGCTCCTTGATTTTCAGTCTGATAAGGGTAGCAGTTGCCAAATGACCAAATGCCTGCAGTAACTTCCATCTGGAGAAGCTGACTCACCATCTTTATATACTTGTTCACCTGATACCAGTTAACAGGCAATTTTTAACTGAAGGCATTCTGTATGTCAAATATCACTAGGCTCTTTACAATAATTTTCTAAATCTTGTAAAAAAATCCTTGGGCTAGATAGGACATAATATTGTAAAATTTTTATCCACATTTTACAATCAAGAACACTGAGGCTCCAAGAAGTGAAGTTGCCCAAGGAGAAAAAGGTAAGACTATTTCCCCTAAACAGCAATCAAGGATATTGGCAACTCAAGAACATTATTTCAGAAAGAGCACGAACTTATAAGAATATTTTATTTTTGCCTTAGCCAGCAGCTGACATAAAATTATTATGACTTCACTCAACCAGAGCTGCATCAGCTTTCCCGAGTTGGTTTTTTCATGTGTTTTTCCAGGAGGCACCAGAACCAAACCTGGGCTCGCCTATGTGGGAGGCAGGTGCTCAACTGCTCAAGCCACACCCACTCCCAAGCCAACTGTTTTTCCCCCAACATTTTCCTTGGATCATGAATTCATGTAGTTAGCAAGTGCTCCAAACCCACCCCCGTTCCCCCAGCCCCCCAAACTGTGACAAAAACAGGCTTATTTCCTTTCAGAAAAAAACTAGGTTTTCACCCAGAGAACAAGGGGCACCGCAATGGCCCAGGAATGGCCTCTCCTTCCAAATGCCCCCCACTGAAGAACCCTGTGCTAACTGCAAGCCCAGCACTCAGCCCGCTGCCCTCCAGAGGAAGAGGGAGCCTTCTAGGGCTCAGACGCACAAAGCCTGGCCTCTGAAGGAAACATCTTAATTTGGGATAACAAGAGGAGTGTTTTAGGACCACTTCCTCCAAAGTCCCAGTCCAGGACAAAGGCCAGGCCCTGCCTGGCCGCAAGGCCCTGGGCTCCGCACGCCCAGCACCTTGTCTTCAGGCGGAGCTGCCTTCCACCGCCCAAAGGCGCCAAGGCACGCTCGTGTCTAAGTCATCCTTTCTGTAAGAATCAACACACTGTTCTGGTTTAATTTTGCTTTTGTGCATCTAGGCAAGACTGTTCTTCCCTCAAACCTGTTTTTTCCCTGTCTGGTTGCAGCCATCATCTTCTTGACGTGTTGCTCCCCACGCAGGGGCTTGCGCCTCCATGCTGCATGGAAGCCTGCTGCTCACCGTGCGGATCTGGGACACCATTTTTCCTTCCTTTTTCACCAGGAGGTCCTGGGGATCGAGCCCAGGTCCTCAGAAGCGCAACTGCTTGAGCCACAGCTGCTTCCCGTTAGTTTTTTAAAGATTTATGTACTTCTTTTTTACCTCCCCTTCCCCAGATGGTTCTCTGGTCTGTCTGCTCGTCGTGTGCTCACCTTCTCCAGGAGGCACTGGGAACAGAACCCGGTACCTCCCACATGGGAGGCGCGTGCCCAGCGGCCTGAGCCACATGCCCATCTTCTTTAGGAGGCACTGGAACCCAAACCTGGGACCTCCCATGTGGCAGGACGATGCCCAGAGAGTTGAGCCACATCCACTTTCCCCAAATTTATTTTATACAGTCTAGTCTGGTTTCAAAACTACATACACGTTGAAACTAAAACATGAAATACAAAAATGATGCAGGGACATGGGTTTGATTTCAGAAATGGAGTTTCTAAATTAACAAAACAAACGAAAAACATAGGCAGGGGCCAAATATCATGGTACGAGGTAGTCAACAGTGTGGGTTATAGTCCAATCATCCCACCTCAGCCTTCCCAGAAGCTAGAGAAGACTGAGCAGGCTCTGGAAGCCACAGGCTCCATGGCAAGGCCCTCTAAGACCACATGGTTGCCAGGGTCCAAGAGTCTGGTTTCAGATGGCAACAAGCCAGGACCAAGCGGAGTCATTCTAGCCATAGGAAGCCTGCGTGTTTTCTGGAATAGTTTCTGGCCCAGCCCCTGTGCTGGGGATGTTGTCCAGCTGCTGTAAGGTCTGGAGATTAATACTGAAAGCTACGCTTTGTCTGGATATCATCAAGAATCTGTTGCAGCTCTTCATCTTCAAACCGCCCCTCCAGGCTACAAGAAATCCAAAAGAAATGGTGATTAGTAATCAACAATTCTCCTCACTCTTCTTTAACACACACTTATCTTTAAGCCCACCATACATTTATGCCTATACCAAGTATATTTCTTTTCTATCTGCTTCTTTTCCTTTTAAAAACATTATGAAAAGTTTCAAACATATGAAAGGTATAAAAAATAGATTAATCTTAGCAGTTAGCCCTATTTTAGATTTCTTTACTAAAACTTGTCAAAAACAATGGACGGCCCTGTGTATGTAGGCTCATCCCAGTACTTTCCCT
This sequence comes from Dasypus novemcinctus, assembly GCF_030445035.2. Taxonomy (NCBI): domain Eukaryota; kingdom Metazoa; phylum Chordata; class Mammalia; order Cingulata; family Dasypodidae; genus Dasypus; species Dasypus novemcinctus. Next base: position 134,175,333 of record NC_080679.1, read on the forward strand.
TCCTTCCCTAGAGGTAACCGCTATCCTATATTGAGTACTTACCATTCTTATACCTATTTTTACACTTACTATATATATTTATCCATAAGATATGTAGCACTGTTTTTCAACTTTTACATCTCCTCTTGCACCTTTTTCTCTCAAAATTTATTTTAACACATTATTCCATGTTGTTCTAGCCCATTAATTTTTTTAGTGCTGTAAAGTACACACTGTATGATTATTAATGATCTATTCATCCATCCTCTTGCTGACTGACGGACTGTTGCCAAATTTCTGCTATTACTAACAAAACTGCAATGAACATGGTAATACATGTCTTCCTGTGAACCTGCCTGAGCTGCTTTAGGGAGGGGCTCCATACCCAGGAATGGTACCTGGATCACAGGGCATATCACCAACCTTACCACATGCAGCCAAATTGCTCTTGAAAGTGTACTAATTTGCACTCCTACCAGCAGCTGCTCCACATTTCTGCTAACAGTTGGTGTAGTATAAAGCCAGTGTTCTCATACATTGTCAAAATGGCACTTTCATTCAAAGTCGGCTGTATGTACCCAAATTTTAAACGTAATCCAATACACATAGAACCTATTACCCCCAGTACTAACCTTGGGATCAGAGCCTTGGACTCCTCGGCAGTCTCTGGGCAAAGGTTGGCCAAACAGGCCAACTCAAACTTATGAAGCTTTTTCTGGAGCAACAAGCTGATCATGGGGAAGAAAATCCAAACAAAGAAAAAAAAAAAAAAAATCAAGGCATGATCAATAGGAAAAGGGAGGTCAAATACAGCCAGCAAGGAGGAGAGGAAGTGGCCACTCGCAATCCTTCCACTTCGGCAGGTATGGCTGCAAAGCCCTGCTTTCCAACCCCTCCTGTTCCTATCCCTGCAGAACAGGGAAGCTGCCAAGAAATCAGCTAGAGACAATGACAATGAAGATAGCACACAAGGGCAGAGCAGCCTGTTATCACAACTTTGGAAAGCTACTATATGTACAACTCAGGAGCTAGACAACCTTTGGCTCAGAATTTCATCTAGCTGCTCCCTGCTTTACCTTGCTTTTCTTGTTTTAAATTTTATGTCAGACACATGATGTTAAATATCTCCAATCCATCAGGTATTTTGACTTAAGGAAATTCTCTTTAAAATTTATCTAAAAATAAATATAGGTATGCCTTATTTTGTAAAAATACATGTGCAAACTGCATCTCCCTTTAATGTACTAGATTTCTTCCAACTGTATAAAGGAATGTTAAAAGAAAAAGTACCTTGGATTTTCATGCATTCACCTCTTAAAAATTGAGCTCATCTATGTAAAAACTGGTTTCAGCGAGGACTGCCAATAATCTCAATGAATCCCAAGTGACCTTTTCCATTAAGAAACAAAAACATTTACTGTGCTCATCACTCTACTACAAGAATATTAGTCAATACTCAAAATATAGAAAACAGAGAAAGGCAGAAAAGTAAAAGCTACTGTGGCAGTTTTGACATTATTTATGAATTCCAAAAAGAGATACTGATTATGTTTGGGAACTAGTCTGTTCCTCGAGGCGTGATCCCCTTTGATTGTATTGAATTCAGAGGTTTCACTCTTACTTTATTAAATCAAGATTGGGAATCTGAGCCTCCTCTTGACATAGAGGTGCAATGGACACAACCAATCCAATGTCCACACAGAAGAGGTGGCATTGGATTGGGAAAAGAGGACATGGTGGCTGATGGGTATGGGGAGAGGCAGGAAGAGATGAGAGGTGGGGGCGTCTTTGGGACATGGAGCTGCCCTGGATGGTGCTTCAGGGGCAATCACCGGACATTGTAAATCCTCACAGGGCCCACTGGATGGAATGGAGGAGAGTGTGGGCCATGATATGGACCGTTGACCATGAGGTGCAGAGGTGCCCAGAGATGTACTTACCAAACGCAATGGATGTGCCATGATGATGGGAACGAGTGTTGCTGGGGGGGGGGGGGGGGGGGAGAGGTGGGGTGGGGGGGTGGGGTTGAATGGGACCTCATATATATATTTTTAATGTAATATTATTACAAAGTCAATAAAAAAAAAAGATTGGGAGCTTTGATTTGACCACGTCATTAGGACATGCAAGGTTGGGTCCCCGCACCCTTGGTGGGCTGCAGAAACAAAGCTCAGCCAAGAACAAAGAACACACAGACAAGAACAGGGAGGAAGAAGGCAGAGGCCCCAGGAAGAGAGATGAGCGGGACAGTTTGCAGCTGGACCACAGAGCCTTAAGAGGAAGAGGAAGGCTGAGCCCTCACGGACATCACCCACCATCTTGCTCCAACACGTGGCAAACGACTTTGGGTGAGAAAGTACCTCTTATGGTACCCTTAGTTGCACTCTTTCGGGTCCTGTGACTTTAAGCTTCTACCCCAAATAAATACCCTTAAAGCCAACAGATTCCTGGGACTTTGCATCAGCACCCCTTTGACTGACAAATACGGACATCCACCCACATTGCTACCTAGACACAGCCAACGTTATCATTTTAGTATACCATTCCAAACACCTGTTTTTGAACATAAACTCACACGTTTCAGTTTTTAAACTTTTTGTCACTAAATAAAGCAACTTTCAGTTTGTAAAGACAATACTGTAGACTTAGCAACTTGGGAAGTGGTTCACAATGCAGTGTCTGTGTATGGAGAGGCTGTTATATAATGAACATGCATTCACAAACAACATAAATACAAAAAAAACACAACTTTTTAAATCAAAAGAAATCCTAACAAATGCTATTCTGTAACTGGCTTCTTTTCCACTTGACAATAAAGTAAATGGCTTTCATGTTGGTACACCCGTAACTCTGCTTTGAATGTAGCCCCCCTTTTTAAGATTTATTTATTTATTTATTTATTTATTTAATCCCCCCCCCACCTCCCCCGGTTGTCTGCTCTCTGTGTCTATTTGCTGCGTCTTGTTTCTTTGTCCGCTTCTGTTGTCATCAGCAGCATGGGAAGTGTGGGCGGCGCCATTCCTGGGCAGGCTGCACTTTCTTTCGCGCTGGGCGGCTCTTCTTACAGGTGCACTCCTTGCGCGTGGGGCTCCCCTACACGGGGGACACCCCTGCGTGGCAGGGCACTCCTTGCGTGCATCAGCACTGCGCATGGCCAGCTCCTTGCGCGTGGGGCTCCCCTACACGGGGGACACCCCTGCGTGGCCGGGCACTCCTTGCGCGCATCAGCACTGCGCATGGCCAGCTCCACACGGGTCAAGGAGGCCCGGGGTTTGAACCACGAACCTCCCATGTGGTAGACGGACGCCCTAACCACTGGGCCAAGTCGGTTTCCTTGAATGTAGCCTTCTACTGAAGGACTGTGCCATGATTTTTCTATCAAATTTCCTGCTATTTCCTATTATTCACTATTTTAAAATACACCTTTTGAATATAATTGCAAATCCACTTCCTTGTGCCTGTGATTACCTTGGTTTTAGAAGATAAATTCCTGGAAGCAGATTTACACAGACCAAGGACATGCCCATTTTGAAGGGTTCTGAGATGCAGGGCCAGCCTGTGCCCTAAGCAGACTTTCCTGATGTGTATTTCCACCAACAACAAGTAAAGTGCTTCCTCTATTTGTTACACTGGGTTTCCCCTTCTGGTCAATCTTTTTTTTTTTTTTTTAAAGATTTTTTTATTTATTTCTCTCCCCTTCCATGCCCTCCCTCCCAGTTGTCTGCTCTCTGTGTCCATTCACTGTGTGTTCTTCTGTGTCCGCTTATATTCTCATCAGTAGCACTGGGTATCTGTGTTTCTTTTTGTTGCATTATCTTGCGGTGTCAGCTCTCAGTGTGTGCGACACCATTCCTGGGCAGGCTGCAATTTCTTTTTTGCGCTGGGTGGCTCTCCTTACAGGGCACACTCCTTGCGCGTGGGGCTCCCCTACACGGGGGACATCCCTGTGTGGCACCGCACTCCTTGCGTGCATCAGCACTGTGCGTGGGCCAGCTTATCACAGGGGTCAGGAGACCCTGGGTTTGAACCCTGGACCTCCCATGTGGAAGGCAGACGCTCTATCCATTGAGCCAAATTTGCTTCCCTTTCTGGTCAATCTTTTAAAATCTATTACACTTTGGTGTATTACCAATTCTTTGATTTCCTTGAGGTTGAACATTATTTCACGTGACTAAGCTAGCCATTTGAAGTTCTTACAGACTAAGTCCATTTAATAAAATTGTCATCTTTTTCCATATTTGAAATGTTTATTATTAATAGCACCCTTGAGAGAAGATCACAAATCTGAAGAATTCTGCCATCCTAAAGTTTATATGTAATGGTATAAAGTCACATATGCAGAAAGAATAAAACAAATCATCACATTACAAATGTTTTACAAAGTGAATCTTAAACCTGGAGGTACCACGGCCAAGTGGAACATATCCGGGTGGTAGAAGGAAGAGGATGGGTATTGTAAAATCACATGCTGTCAGGCAAAAGATCTAGGGTTCCCATCTCTTCCCTAATTATTTGTAAGAGTTCTTAAGATTAAGGATATTGACTCCTAGTTTGCTCATGCTTAAATTTTACAGATGGCATTTGACACAGAGAAGTTTAAAGATGTCTGTGCAAATTCATTTAATTATTCAGCAAATATTTATTTAATGCCTGCACTGAGTGGTAATTCTGACCTAAGTTCCTGTCCTTATGAAGTTAAAATTCAACCAGGGGAGTTATTTGGTATAGCTCAGTGGTTGAATGCCTGCTTCCCAAGTATGAGGTCCCAGGTTCAATCCCTGGTACCACTTTAAAAAAACAAACAACTAAAAATAATAAATAAATTCAACTATAAACTATCAATTGTCCCGACATTTAGAAGCACTTTTGTTAACTATAATTTACATATAAATATTTAATCCCTGGGAATTTATTTTCTTGGCATAAGTTTTAAGGTAAAGTTAAAAAAAAAAAGTACATACAAAAAAAGCCTGTTTCAGGGGAGGGGTGGAGAAAGCTGACAGAGCAGCCCCAAATCCAAACAGCCCCTATAGCAGCAAGGTGCCCTTTGGCTAGCTCTAGCTTTGGCTAGCCAACTAGAGCATGCGCGTATGTCCTCCACCCTCTTCAATGCAAGGGGAGAGGGAAGCCCATGGAGGAGGGAGGCTTCTTCTCTTTCCAAATAGAAAATCTCAGTGAGAAACTATGTGTGATATACTGCCTGTACGTTCAAAAGCTCTAGCTCTCATCAGCTGCTTCACCCACTCCCCTAAAAAAAAAAAAAAAAAAAGCCGGTTTCAAAAAACTTCCGGGAAAGTCGATGTGGTTGAAAACAACTGGGCTGCGGCCTACCATATGGGAGGTCTAGGGTTCGATTCCTGGGGCCTCCTGGTGAAGACAAGCTGGCCTGCATGGCGAGCTGGCTCATGTGGAGTGCTGGCCCACACAGAGAGCTGGTGCAGCCAGATGATGCAACTAAAAGAGACACAGAGGACAGACAATAAGAGATGCAGGAGACCAGGGAGCTGAGGTGGGGCAAAAGAATGAGCACTTCTTTCCTACTCCAGAAGGTTGAAGGCCACCTAAAGAGAAGACAGATACAGAGGCACAGCGAATGGACACAAAGAGCAGACAGTGAAAGCAAAAACAATAGGGGGCGGTGGACTTGGCCCAGTGGTTAGAGCGTCCTTCTACGACATGGGAGGTCCAAGGTTCACATCCTGGGCCTCCTTGACCTGTGTGCAGCTGGCCCATGTGCAGTGCTGATGAGCGCAAGGAGTGCTGTGCCACGCAGGGGTGTCCCCCGCATAAGGAAGCCCCACGCGCAAAGAGTGCGCCCCGTAAGGAGAGTTGCCCAGAGCGAAAGAAAGTGCAGCCTGCCCAGGAATGGTGTCGCACACACCGAGAGCTGACACAACAAGACGACGCAACAAAAAGAAACACAGATTCCCATGCCGCAGAAGCAGACAAAGAAGACGCAGCGAACAGACATAGAGAACAGACAACCGGGGTGGGGCGGGGGGAGGAGAGAGAAATAAATAAAAATAAATAAATCTTAAAAAAAAATAGGGGAGGGGGCGAATAAATAAATAATTCTTAAAAAAAAAAAAATCCAAAACAGTGTGACCTTTTTCATGTACTGGACTCACTTACGATAGCAGGGAAGTGGACGGAGTTCAACTGACAGAGCATTCACCTACCATATGGAGGGCCCAGGGTGTGATACCCAGGGCCTCCTGACCCGTGTGGTAAGCTGGCCCACGTGCAGTGCTGCAGTGCACAAGCAGTGCCATGCCCCTACCTGGGGCTGCCCCACTGCAAGGAGTGCACCCCGTGAGAGCTGCCCTGCATGAAAAAAGCACAACCTGCCCAGGAGTGGTGCCGCACACATGGAGAGCTAATGCAGCAAGATGATGCAACAAAAGAGATGCAGTTTTTCGGTGCCACCTGATAATGTAAGCAGACACAGAAGAACACACAGCAAATGGATATGGAGCGCAGACAACGCAGGGGAAGGGGAGAAAAACAAATCTTTAAAAAAAACTACGATAGCAGATTCATATTTCTGTGCATTCCCAAACTTGCTATTCTGTTCACTTATCTGTCTATTCTGACACCAATATGAGACCATGTAATTACTGTCGTTTATTAATGTATTTTAGTATCTTGTAGGGCAAATTCCCCTTCATTATTCTTTTAAATAACTTTACTGACCATTCTTCCAAGTTTAAGATTTTTATTTTTTGAGGTATCAGGGCCAGGGACTGAATGGGACCTTGTATGTGAGAAGCCGGCACTCAACCACTGAGCCACATCAGCTCCCTTGAGTTGGCTGTTTCATTTGTTTTCTTGTTAAGAAAAGATTTATTTTATTTATTTCTCCCCACCCCATCACTGTTTGCACTTGTTGTGTCTGTTCATCTTCCCTGTTACTTTAGGAGACACCAGGAACCAAAACCGCGACCTGATATGGGAGGGAGGTGCCTAATCGCTTGAGCCACCTTCCTTCCCCACTTTGTTGTGTCTCTCATTGTTTTCTTCTTGTGCCTCTTGTTGCGTCATCATGTTGCACCACCTCTCTTCTTTAGGAGACACGGGAACCAAACCAGGGACCTCCCATGTGGAGGTCAGATATATATACTTCAGTACTGTTGTGTTCATAACGTTATGCTACCATCACTGCCGTCCATTATGAAAATATCAATCATCATTCCACACAGGAACCCTGTTCATTTTAAGCCTTAACAATTCTCATTCCCTATTCCCCTCCTGTCCCTTGGTAACCAACACTCTAGGTTCTGACTCTACGCATTTGCTTATTTTAATTGTTTCAAATCGGTTCTTTTCCGTCTGGCTAATTTCACTGAACATGAGGTCTTCTTCCATGTTGTCCCATGTATCAGATGCCTGAATAATAGTATTCTTTTACAGCTGACTATTTCATTGTAGACATACTGTATGTATAAGCCACATTTTATGTATCCAGAGAAATGACATTTTTATGTTATTAAAATCTCCTATTCCTGAACACGTTATATTACCTTCTTTAATGCAAGTCACTATTTTAGATGAACAGATTGAAGTTTGTATGGAAGCTCTGCATGTTTCCTTCCAATCTTTTTAAGGCAGATTATATTTCACATGACACTTTACCACCTTCATTGTCCCCATCCTTAATAGATGTGAATACCTTTCAATTTCACTTTCTACCACAACATCTAACAGCAATAGAGTAGTGCATCAAATGGATTTACCACAATTTATTTAATCACCATTAAAGGCTTAAGTTGTTTTACATCCTTGGCCTACGATAATAAATAGTTCTCTGAAGAATTTACATGTATCTACATCTTTTTGTCTGTCTCTGCCTTTTCCCTAGGACAGTATTTCTTAAACTGTTTCACAAAAGTAGAGCAAAGGAATACCCCTAGGGGACCTGGAGGCACAGGCTGAAGTGGCTTTCTGCAACATCAACCTTTTAAGTCTCATGATTTAAAAATTCCTATACTTTTGTTCTCCCTATGGTCTCCTATATTTCCAGCACATTGCTGTGTTTCCCAGACACACTTGACCCAATGCAAGAAGTGGTACCTTAGGAACAAGTCTAGAAGTCAGTCACCTTTTGAAAAGTAAAGCAAAAGTCGATAGAGAATCTATATTCATTAATACGAAAGGGCTTGGTAGCAGTCTGATATTACTGATGAATTCTAAAAGGAAATATTGGATTATGTTTGCAAACTGATCTCCTCTGGGCATATTAGATTCTATTGGATTCAGAGGTTTGCTTTATTAAGTGATCATGTAAACCTCTTGTGCTGGTAGGGTGTTAAGTCCCCACCCTTTGGTGACTGGGGACTCACAGATAAAAGGCACGGCAAAGGACAGAGTTGGGGGCTTTTAATATTAAGAGTTTTGATGCTGGAGTTTGATGCTGAAGCAAGAGCCCCAGGGAGAGAGACAGAGCCATTTGCCTGATAATCTACAGCTGACCTTGTGGAGAGAGGCAAAGCCTAGAAAGCCTCATAGTCTACAGCTGACCTTGTGGAGGAAATAGAGGAGCTGAGCCCAGAGGAACCCAGGAAGCCTGAACCCTCAGATATCGGCAGCCATCTCGCTCCACCACGTGAAAATAGACTTTGGTGAGGGAAGTAACTTATGCTTAATGGCCTGGTATCTGTAAGCTCCTACCCCAAATAAATACCCTTTATAGGGAAGCAGATGTGGCTCAAGCAATTGGGCTTCCATCTACCATAGAGGAGGTCCAGGGTTTGATGCCCAGAGCCTCCTGGTGAAGACGAGCTAGCCCGTGTGGTGAGCTGGCCTGCACAGAGTATTGCTCCATGCAGGAGTGCTGCCCTGTGCAGGAGTGCTGGCACAACAAGATGACCCAATGGGGGAGACAAAGAGGAGAGACAATAAGAGATGCAGCAGATCAGTGAGCTCAGGTGGTGTAAGAGAATGATCACCTCTCTCTCACTCTGGAAGGTTCCTGGATCAGTTCCCGGAACCACCTAACGAGAATACAAGCAGATACAGAGGAACACATAGCAAATGGACACAGAAAACAGATGGGGGGGTGGGGGTGGGAACAAATAAACTAATAAATCTTAAAAAAAAAAAAACCACCTCTTTATAAAAACCAACCGATTTCTGGTACTTTGCATCAGCACCCCTTTGGCTGACTAATACAGGCCTCTGTAATCATCAAGATACAATAGGACCTGTAAGAGGGAAAGAGATGTGGCCCAAGTAATTGGGCTCCCGTCTACTATACAGGAGGCCTAGGGTTTGACTCCTAGGGCCTCCTAGTGAAGGTGACCTGGACCACAAGGCAAAGCTGGCCCATCGGTAGAGCTGGCCTGTGTTAAGAGCTGGCCCATGTGGAGAACTGGTCCATGTGGAGAGTTGCTGACGCAGCAAGATGACATAACAAAGAGACACAGAGGAAAAGACAATGAGAGACACAACAAACCAGGGAGGTGAGATGGCTCAAGTGAATGAGTGCCTCTCTCCCATGTCGGAAGGTCCCAGGATTGGTTTCTGGTGCCTCTGAAAGAGACGATGAAAAGAGAAGACAAGCAGACACAGAAGAATGCGCAGTGAATGGACACAGAGAGCAGACAATGAGTTCAAGTGGCAAGGGGGGAGGGAATAAATAAAAACAAATCTTAAACAAAAAAAGGACCTATAAACATTTTAGGTGAATAACAAATAAGCCTGTCCTATTAAAAACCAACCAACCAGCAAACAACAAACCTACAAAACAATACTACATATTTCTTACAGGTATATATTGAATACATGGAAAGTGATGTGGATGGCTGCACTCACCCAACTCCTGAGAGCACTGACTTTGCCAGAAGATAGCTGGATTAGAGGAGAAGGAGGTCAAAGCAGACTTTGGCCTTATAAGTAGTTTTAACATTTCTGACAAAGCCATTATAGTTTAGTTACAGTGAACTCGCACATGAAGCGGGCGGCGGGGAAACAGAAGGTTTTCCACGAGCAGACGCGAGGCGCCTGGATTAACAACAACCTTCTTCTAGCACTCACCTCCGGACACTGGCTATGGTCTCCCTGTTCTTGAACCGACTGAAGCGAGCTGTGTAGTTTAGAGTCTTCATGAAGACCTCCGAGAGTTCCTGCTCATCCTCTGCACTCTCATTCTGCTGCTTTCGATGCTCCAGTAGCATATGAACCTCTGAATTGAGAAGAGTCTCTGCTGCTTCAAACTCTGTTTGCGAGACACAGAAACAACAGCAGAAAATACCCATTCAAAAGTCTGCTTCTAAACGTTCATTCTGCACCTGACACTAACGGCCTGTCTCTGCCTCTGCTGAAACTGAAAGGCTTTGGACTCTACGTGCTTACCCTCACTCACACTAGTACACCACAAGGTACGTTAGAGTCCACCAGATACTACAATTTAGATAATGTGGGGGGGGGGAGATGGGGATAAGGGAGTTTCTAACATCAAGGAACCTGACACACACTATAAATTAATGATACATTATCATAAAAGTCCAGTTACGGATTTCAAAATGGAGCAAAGCCAACAATTTTCCTCTAGTTTGCATGAGCTCATCTTTCATACTTCTATAATGTTAATATCATATTCTCAATTTTAAGGATTATCACATTAGAGACAGCCAAGGTATGACTACGCATATTAATAATGTACCCCCAATTCTAATTCTGCACTTGCACTAATTTTTATTTACTGATTCGACCAGGTCACTGCCTAGTTTGCCCTGGAAGCCCCCACCCTCCAGATCTGACAGTCTCATGTAGCCTATCAACTAAACCCATTTCAAATATTCCCCATTAAAAAATTTCTTGCCCTTTATCTTCACTTAAAATAATTCCTGGGAAGTGGACGTGGCTCAACTGATAGAATGTCCGCCTACCATATGGAGGGTCCAGGGTTCAGTACCTCAGGCTCCCTGACCTGTATGGTGAGCTGGCCCATGAGCAGTGCTGCTGTGTGCAAGGAGTGCCGTGCCACGCAGGGGTGTCCCCCGCGTAGGGGAGCCCCACATGCAAGGAGTGCACCCTGCAAGGAGAGCTGCCCTGCGTGAAAAAAGTGCAGCTCACCCAGGAGTGGCGTCCACACACACAGAGAGCTGATGCAGCAAGATGATGCAACAATAACAAAAAGACACGGTTTCACGGTGTCACCTGATAATGCAAGTGGACTCAGAAGAACACATAGTGAATGGACAGAGAGAGCAGACAACGGGAGATAGGGAGAGAAATAATATTTTAAAAATAAATAAAATAAAATAATCAACCAATGGGAATACTGATACACAATCTTTAAACATTAGGTTTGAAAGACAGAAAAAAAACAATACATAGCTCCTTTCTACAATATTCACCAACCTCCTGAATTTTCAGATAAACACTGTAAAAAAAAATTATCCCCCTTTGAAAATCATTCTCCCCCTTACATTCTCATAAAAACACATGTTCATAATACTTATCACAAAGGATGAAGAGCTGGTTTGTACCTGTCTTTCTCATTTACCAGTGAGTTTCCCACATCAGGAGCCATGTCTTATTCATGTTTATAATTCCCACACTGAAGAGGAAGCAACAGTGAGGAAAATCCCAAATTACTTGTAACTTATCCTTTACACGATTTAGGGTGTGCTGCCATTGGGGAACCCACTAACACCTCAGTCAGACTAGTAGTTCTACTCCAAGTACCAGCATCTCCTCGCTGACAAGTTGCCCGCTCCTTTCACAGCATGTACAGCCTCTGTGTTAAGTCAGGGAGTAACTTTTTTATTTGAAAGGTACTTACTGCTATTGAATAGACTAAGCATCCCAACTATTTTCAGCCTGAGGGCAGCAGTTCCACAAGGAGGAACCTCAGAGCACCTTCTTTTCCATCCCATAATACCTCATTGAGAGCCTATCTTGTGCCTAAAACTACTACTTCTCACCTTCAACCCTCCGAGGTGTTGCTGAAACAGGTGAAAAAGCTACTGCCTCAGAGGAGAGTGAAGAAGGCATTAAATAACAGGATGACCCCAAAACTTCAAAGTGAGAGTAACAACCCGCATAGGGTCAAAAAATGCCAATTAGCTGGTCAGTATTAATGCAGTCTTAGAAAATGGGAATTAAGAGGCTAAACAAGAGTTAATGAGAATCAGCAGTAAATTTGTTACAATTGTTCATGCTTTAAATACTGTTAGAAAAAGGGCCATAGTTAGGGAGGCCTCCTTTTCTGCACTGAAGCCAATTCACCTGTTAAAGAGTAGTGGCACCCAAGTTTCAGAATCCCAGGAGACTACTCAGCGATGGCTGTGTGCTATTTACACATTACTCTTGCTCCTCTCAGCACCCAGCTTCAAGGAAAGTTCAAACATGGTGCTGCTGAATCAAACCCACTTGGAACGCCACAGGGCCTTGTGGGGGATTTCCAGATTTGGGCACAAACAAATGGGGGTGGGCAGGATGGAGTGCAGACCTTTTCTGAAAACTGGAGAGAGGAGGGACCCAAGACCTTGCCACATGGCTAATTCCAAAATACTTTTTCTAGGTGAAACTCCATTTTTTATATATAATGTGTATACATTCATTTGGGAAACAAAAGGGAAACAGAAAACAGGCCAAGGAGATCTGTCTCCCATGGCAGGAGGAAGGAGTGGGCAGCTTGGAGGCCACTCACAAGTTACCTGCATATTATTCTTTTCTCTGTGCAGATGCTTTAAGAATAATTGCCAAAATTTACTAATCCCTGTTCCTTTAAAAAGGAAAAACAGCTCCCTGGCAGGGAATTTTCCTGCCATTACAACCATTAGTATGTATTTTGTAAAGGTGGTATCTTCGTTTGTGAGGGCTGCTGTGACAAATACTACAGCCTGGCTTAAGCAACAAGAATTTGTAATTCTCAGTCTTGGAGGCTACAAGTCCAAAATTATGTGTCATGAGGATTGTGCTTTCTGTGAAATCTGTAGGCTCTGGTGGTGCCACGCCGGCATAACTCAGTCTCGACACCCAACACATCTGCCTCTGAGTCTGCCCTCTGCTTGCAAGGTCTCCAGGCACATGGGCTCAAAGCCCACCCTCAAGCCATAGCCTCACCTTGACTAAAAGCATCCTCCAAAAGCCTATTTACAAATAAGCTCACACCCACAGGACCGGGGATGAGGACTTGAACATGTCTTGGTGGGGGACACGACTCACGCCTAACAGGTAGCAATTTCAGAAGGCACTCAATTATAAAGTATGTTTTCTCTCAAGAAAAAAATAGTTTAAGGGATTTTTTAAAGGGAGGGGGTGACTGAAATTGTTTCATTCCTTTTGGAAAAATTAGCCTCCTACCTTATATCTTTAATAGAATTGCTGTTAATTACATCACAAAGATGAGGGGAAATTTTGTGAGCAAATAGGCTTGTGAAGACTACCACTAAAAACTCTCAGAAACTTCCAGTAGTTTACTTTTAGTCTTAAAATGAAATATTACACATTTTTAATTTCCATCCCACAGCAAAGGCATTCCAAACTTTTTCAGCGCTTACTGCTGTTTCTAAATATCTAAATACATTCTAAAATACATAATATAAACTTTATTATCATTACAGCTGCTGAGAAGTTAAAAGTTAAGAGACATTTGGAAGTCTGATGTTGCAAATTCATAGGATCTAAGCTCTAATTATCTCTCCTTTTTTAAAGATTTATTTCTCTCCCCCCTGCTGCCCAGTTGTGTGCTCTTGTGTCCATCTGCTGTGTGTTCTTGTGTGTCTGCTTGCATTCTCATCAGGTGGCACGGGAATGTGTGTCTTTTTGGTTGCGTCATCTTGCTGCATCAGCTCTTCGTGCCTGTGGCACCACTCCTGGGTGGGCTGCGCTCTGCGCTCTTCGCGCGGGGCGGCTCTCCTTGCAGGGCACACTCCTTGCCTGTGGGGCACCCCTATGCAGGGGATACCCCTGCATGGCACGGCACTCCTTGCATGCGCACGGGGCAGCACTGCACATGGGCCAGCTCACCACACGGGCCAGGAGGCCCTGGGTTTGAACCCTGAACCTCTTACATGGTAGGCGGACACTATCAGTTGGGCCACATCCGCTTCCCTCTAATTATTTCTCATTCAATAAAACTTCATTGTACCAGATGTTACTAATTTTATCAGAACAAATATTTTCAAAAGTATTTTTAAAAACTAAATAAAAGTACCTAGACAAAAGCCAAATACAAAAAACTAGGTTAACTTGTAATGAAATTAAAAAAACGGTCTCTTTTTGAGTTATAAAAATTATATCTTTAACCCTTAAAAAGAAAACAAACGTTTTTCCTATGGAAATAGCACAGAAGTTTGCCTACCACTTCCAAATTCTGTGAAATACATTGGAAACAACCTTCATGTCTACTAGTAGGTAAGTGGCAATTAGTTCTATAGAGGAACCATTAAGTACTATTCAGCCCTTTAAAAGAACAGAACATTTCTTTACAACATATCTTTAAATTAACAAGCTGTAGGATTTCTAGAGAGTAATTCCATTTCTGTAAAAAAAAGAAAGTGTAAGTGTATGATATTCGAAAAAGCCTAAGATTAGTTCGGAAGTAGAAGCAGGCACTAAACTCTTTGAAGTAGCTTCCTCTGGACGAAAAGGGTGAAGACTTCTACGTTTTACGTTGTACATAAAATTTTTCTAAACGGGAAAAAAATTTTTCCCCACTGACTGTATTTTTCAGCACCTATAGTAAGATATGGCATTTAAAAATCTTAAGCTTCCTGCTGTTTTGGGTTTCTAAATTACGAATCGAGTACCTCCCCCTTCACAGAGGAACTTCCCTGACAACCAAGTGTGCTTCCCCAGCTACCATCCCTCTGGCCCCGGGGAGTGTCTTACAGAGGGGAAGCGCCCCGCGAGGCCGAGCGGGCAGCGCGGGAGCTGGGCTTACCGTCTCCCCGCAAACGGGGCCCTCGCGCCCCACCGCCACCCCCTACGAGACCTCGCAGGTCCCGGCGCGGGCTAGTGTCGACCGGATCTCCGGGAGCTGCCCGACTCCTACAGCTTCCCGCAGCCGGGTCGGCCCGAAAACGCACGCAGCCCTCGCTCGACGCCCAGGGCGCCAGGGCCGGCGGCGGGAGGTGCAGTTGGCCCCATCCCCGCGAAGGCGCCCGGGTCCCTGGCGGGCCCCTCCCGCGGCCGCACCTCCTCCCTGGCTCTCGCCGCGCCGCGGGCGGCCCCGAGAGCGCTCGCCGTCTCCAGCTTGCCTCACCTTTGGGAAAGATGAGCTGCGAGGCATCCTCCTCCACGTCGCCGGTGCGTGGGTCCCCGCCGCCCGCCGCCATGGCCGCGCCGCGCGCCGGGCCGCACGCCGCCGGAAGCGGAAGCGCGGGGCCGAGGAGGACGGCCTTGGCGGGCGGGGCCTGGGCGGCGGCGGGGCCTGGGCGGCGGCGCGGATTCAGCGGGCCGCGTGGGTAGCCGCGACGCGCGGGCGCGGCGGCCGGAGGCCTGCGGGGCGGCGGGGTCTGGAGCAGCGCGCTCCCCTCCCCCTCTGGAGGCACCCTTGCTGCGCGTCCTGGGCCGGGACAGTGCTCACGAGCCTCAGCTTCCTCACCTGCAGAGGGTGGCCCCTACACCGACCTCCGTGGGCCCAGGAAAGGACTAGGTGAGACTCGGATGGAGAACTGAGCAGTTGACCCCGAGAGTGGGGTTTCTGTAAATGCCTTAACCATTTACAACTTGCGATTGATTTGTAGTGGATTGTCTGATGCTTCTGAGTAATACTGGCAGACCTCTAACAGACCTTTTGCAACATTTGGGTGGTACAGGGAAAATTAAGCAAACGGGAAGTGATGTTTTCTTTTTTTTTTTTTTAACTCCAGAGAAAAGCAAAAGGTCGTACAATAAAATAATCGTAATGCAGGACATAGCTTAGCAGTGAACAATATTTAGGTAGTCACAGTGTAAACTCTACTGATTTCAGCAACAGTGAATCAAAATATACCATACAAGAATATGCGCCTACATTCCTTTTCTTTATAAATACTTTTTTCAAAAAGATTGACTTGCTCTGTATCTGTATTTCCAGAAGAAATATTAATATATTGAGTCAAGTCATAGTAGATTATATAGTGTTGGATTTCCAGCTCATCCTTCCATCTATCCATCCAGTAGGCCTTTATGGAACACCTACTACTAGACCTTACTACACCTTGGCCCAAGAGCTAGCCTGATATCCAACACTTGGTTCCTCTTGCACATAGCAGGATGTCAACATGTGAAGAAAGAGGAAAGGAAAATAATACATAACACATATAAAGATGTTTCATAGATCCATTTGTTCATGACACTCTTTCATTCTGAAATCTTTATGAAGTTATTTGCAAGTTAGATAAATCATGTGTGGTATATACATGTGCACTGTCTGCCCCAACTATGGGATATATGCATTTTCTCCCCCCAACCCTTTCAGTTCTTTCCCTTTGCAGTCACAGCAAAGTTCCATTCCCAAATGGTTAAAAGGCAAGCAAGGACGAGTTGTTTGTGATGACTGATCAGTGTCCCTGCATCATAAATACTTAACCTTTTCTCCCAGAGACAATCAGAGCAACCTGTTCTTTTGAAATGCTTGACTTTACCCTCGTATCAATAGATCTTTTAAGGAGTCACCTGAATGTGTAACTTCTGCCCTACTGATAAACATGGTAAATGTTTATTCCCTTGTTATCCCCTTCATTCACCTTCCCCATGGCACGTAGACACGTACTATAAAGGCCCTTCTCTGTTTGTGGCCAGTGTGGACAGTCGAGCACAGAACTGTCACCTCTCCTCCAACCATTGAGGCCAAGGACCCCATGTAAGCCCCCAATAAATGCTCGCTTGCTTGCCAAGCTGGACTTGTCCAAGTCGTTCTGTCTGATGTATCCCTTTCAGTTTGGCAGGAAGCTGTCGTTTTATACAGCCTCTCCTTGCTACATTTGGGACAGTTAGTCACAGATCGTAAACCACAACTAGCTCACAAAGACTAGTGATTATATATAATAAAAAACAGAAAGAGACCAGTGGTATGTGGGAAGTCAAAGAAAGTGCTATGGATGGCTACAGAGGAAAGAAGTCACTCCACTCCTAGCTGGGATAGGTAAGCTACAGGAGGATTTGGGGCAGGAACTGGCATTGGAATCATTCCCCTTCCATTTAGTCAAAGTGATGGGGAGAGGAGTATTAAGAAAGAAATCATCAGGTACATAAGAGGAATACTCACTCTTCAAGGTAAATTAAAATTTCAACTTCCTTAAATGTCATTTTCAAGGTACCATTCTTAAGAAATGAAGGAAAAATACATTATACAGACCTTATACAAACATTGATCAATGTTTGCTATAATAAACTTTTCATCAATGTCACTCTATCAAGTTTTCAATCAAAAGAATAAAAAGATAATAAGTAGCCACTTTTTATAACCTTTTACAGTACTTTTCGAAGGACCCCTTGTGAGCTGAGTCCTTCATGGACCCAGGTGTTCTGCTCTTAACTTAAAATAACAGCATGTCCCGGTTTTCTATACACTTGAAGTTTGTGTTCAGAACCTCCCAATTAAAGATCTTCTCCCATACATTTGAAAAATCTGTTATCTGCCTAAGAAGCTAGGCTTCCTTCGAGGAGCCTTCCCTAAACTTCCAGCCTGTTAAGCACAGGCTGACGTGTAGGGCCATGCACACCTGATTATGCAACTTGAAGGGCCTAGAGAAGCTTAATGTTGATACACGTCCAAGTGTCCCCACATACACCCAGCACTGGATGATGGTGCAGACAACCACAGCCACCTAGCCGTTGAATCACTGGGGACCACTGGCTTGCTGGGCCAGGGCAAAGCGTTTCCAACAGGCCGCAGTGAAGATGGGCAGTTCTGACACAAAGCAGATCAGGCTCAGTGGCGTTAGTGAGTTGTCTGGCAGGAGCAGGGTTTTGGCTCAGGCTTGTCAAGAGTCCAACCTGTGCAGATCGCAGCAACTTAGGTTGGGAGCCACTGTCGGATCAAAGAAACAGCAGAGTGTGTGGATACTGGGGGCAGTGTATAATGGCAGCAGGAATTTTTTGGGTGATGGGGTAAACTGGACATGCCTCCTGCTCCTTTTCCTGATCCAACAGTGCTGCTGTTTTGTAACTGGAGGGTCTCGTTTTTCAATTGGACTTGGCATCCAGGACCTGCACGCACAGGAATGGAGCAAGTTAAGGAGCAGGAAGAGACCCTAGCATCCTCCTGACAGCTGTTTTACCATGAGGAGTAAGAGTGTCAGAAGTGAACAGGACTTGCAGGCAGTTGCACAATGCATTGCATTCCTTTGGTCTCTACTGTGATTCTTTGTGTGGTATGATTCAGAAAGTCAAGTTTGGTCAACCAAAACCAGATATTCAAGACAGGGTCCCAGCACCTAGGTTGAAGGCCCTGGAAGCAGCTTTAGAGCACATCCCCTGCCCCCACCAGCTCTCAGACCAGATGGCGTATTTTACCATTTAAAAAGACCATAGGAATAAAGGCCTATGGGTTCCTTAAAGCTGCCCTTTAATCTTAAGAAAAAGCAGGCAAGAAGGAATTACATGCTATTTAACCACAGGCACTGTGACTGTAGTCTCTAGAAGCTCCATTTCTCCTGAAGAAACAGGATTCCACTTTGCACACACCAGTTACTACCAAAGTCTCAATGTTTAACCAGCCATCTGTAGCCTATTTCCAAAATTATCATGAGCCTCAGAGCATGAATAACTGTGGCCATGTATTTCTGAGTTCTGGCAGGAGTAAGGGCTTCAGAACCTGGCGTATTTTAAAAAATGAAGTTCACCTTCCTTCAAGTATGAATTTAAGCCAAAGACTGACAATCCCCAGTAGTAAACTGTTTGTTAGAGAATTCAGTTTGCCGGTTTTTCCTAAATTTACACCTAATTCTTTCTGGGATATCCCAAGGCAACAGTTTTTCTCCCCTTAGGCCATATCATCCCCATATTATGGGAATCTTTAATTGGCCTACCATCACCAAATGATCTCTTAAATTGAAGTGGTATTTTTTTCCTCTTTAGTTTTAAGTTTTTGGGCAAGGTCAGTTTCATTTGAAAACCTAATCAAAACTACAAGCCCTCATTCTAGAAAAACCCACAAACATATAAAGGACTGCATACAATTTCAAAGGGTTTGGGAATGCTAGCTCAGGAAAATTGACTACTAAAACCACTGGCATTGCCACCAAACAAAATGTATACGGAGTGCCAAGTTATTGGGTGTCTGTATCATAAACACACAGAATAAGCTGCCTGAATACAGTAGTGTTGCTTGTCTTAAAATACACAACACTGTTACTACATGTAATTCAAGACATGATTTTTAAAAAAGGACCAAAAAAATCAATTTTTTACCCATTATAATTTATTCTCTACAATACTTCATTAAAGAGTTCAATGATTTGCACTCAGAAGTTATATAGCCAAGAGGCAACCAAGTGTAATACAAAGAATTGGTCTGAAGTCTTTGTAATGAAGGCCATACAGTCTCTTGCTTCAGGGAAATAAGAGTGGAAACAAATAAAAAGAACATATAGCTTCCTAGGTTCCAGAATTCCGATAGAAAATAACGTCCACAGTTAGTGAAATTGTAGATGTTAACACATGGAAAACAGATCTTGTGCAAATATTAACATCCAGGACTTGTTTTGTATAGATTTTTATTATAAACAATAAAATATATGTAATGTTTCAACTACAAACCTTTCATGTTGAAAGGGTCTCTAACATGAGTTGCTTTAATATTATGAAGCGAAAAAGTTTTAAGAACCTCACAGTGGAAACAATCCAACACCGACAAACTCTAGTGATCAAAGACATTCTCTTTTAGTTAATGTAAAACAAGGACATTTCATAATTACAGAGAGAGAATGTCCTAGCTGTGGGTATCGTGAGACAAACCAACTTTCCAGACCAAAAGGCACTCACAGCTAGGGATGAAACCAACTCCAAACCAAGCCAGCACAGTTGGGCCGGTTCCTTGAAAACCGTGGTTACCTACTGTTCAGCTTGAGCAGCCCAAGGACAAAGGAAACACTACAGCAGAAAACACTCCCTCTTCTTCAAACCTACCAATCATCACACCACAGGTACTTGGCCACCCTCCTCGCTGCTTTGGTCAAGCACATGGAAGGCAGTTTCAGTTCTGGTTCAGAGCTGCGGTGATGACCCAGACTTGGCGTTTCTCCTGAGCGCCACCTGCCACGTTTCCACAAGGTGGCCGTGACTGTGTACTTGCAGGCTGCTTCCTGATGAGGCCCTGCTCAGGACTGGCACTGACGTGCCCATGCCTCGCAGGGTGTTTTTCCTTGGTCGACTCCTGCGTCCTCTTGACATGGCAAGAGGACCTAGAGCATTTCTGTTGCTGGACCTGTGTGGGAGCATGAGGGAATGTGCAGGGAGTAAGGCTTCTTCACTCCAAAAACCACTGAGCCCACTTCAGTGTGGTGCTGGGCTTGAACAAGCCCGATTCTTGTGCACTGATTTTTTTTTTCCCCATTTCATGGGTTTAAAAATTTTCTGTTCATTTTCTTAAATGGCAGGTATCCTACCCCACCCTCAATAAAACAAAACAAAACAAAAAACATACTCTATGTTGGGGAAGACAAATAGGGCAATAATTCTACAAGAAAAAAAAAAGGCTTTAAGAGCATGGCACTATAGATGCTTGCATGACTAGTCTCACTGAGCGTGCTCAGGGGTGAAAGTTTAGCACCAGTTTTTTTGCTTTTTTTAATCTCTAGAAATTAAACACAACTCTTAACGTAGAACATCTGAACAGTAATGAGTGTAGCCCTATGTATCGATACTGTTGTACGAATCAAAGGTGGGTGGCTGAGTCCAGAGCTGACCACCCTGACATCGCTCCCTGGCACCTAAGAGCAACTCATCACATTGGTTGGTAACAAGACCCATTTATTCTCAGCAGCAGGAAATCAGGAAACCATCCCTTCATCTTCAAAAGCTTTTCCTTGTTAACACTGCAAGGGAAAATGGCACGATGTGGAAACCCGGCTCAGCAGGAAGCCCGGGATGACGTGCTATGGGTGTCCCAATGACATCAGCCTCTGCCCTGGCATTCTTCACCTCCTCGCCAACGGCAGAGGATGCCAAGCAGATCCACTCACCCTTTCCGTGTCTTCCAAGAAACAAGACAGCAATGCCTAGAATAGCATGCACGTTGTTTCTTGGATGGTGCCCCTGCTCCCCCTGCCCCCTCCTTTCTGTCAGAAGAAAATTAGAAAGATCTCGCTTGAATATCTGCCCATTTTGGAAAGCCACACCATTACCGTATAAACTAGAAAAAATATATTAAATCAAAATGCTGTGTTTATGGGTTGATACCCAATCCACTTCACGAGTTTCTCAAGCATTTTGAAAACCAGTGTGTCATCTTTAGGATCCTTTCTTCCATCTGGCCACCTCCTGTGAATCATTTTAGCAGTGCCTTTGTGACAGTGTTTCCAAAGCATCTTCCAAGTCCCCTAGTTCTAAGAACTTTGCCACCAAATGAATGAAGAATAGGCAAGGAGGAGGAGGAAATTGCTGACAGATACTTGGAAATCAGCAACAATGGGAAAGGGAAATATATCCCATAAAAGTTTGAATGATCTAGAATAAAACAAGCTATTTGGAAATTTGCCCTGGTGGGGTGAAAGTTCCCAGCATGGTAGTAGGCAAGATAAAGATTCATCTTATTTAATTACACAGCTTTGTTCTAAAGTCCTGTAAAGGACTAAAACTTCAAGTCTTCCCACTTCCAAAGCAAACTAGGAAAGGAACTCCCCTGCTTCCAAGTCCCTTGGGACCCTTGCCTGAAAAGAAAAGGAGCTTGGAGACCCTGGATTCTCTCCTATGCCAGTGTGCCCTCCTAAAGCCCAACCCACCTGCTTGTTTGAACCTCTCCGCCTTCTGAGAACCTAGATCTGGCTATAGGCACTGCTACCAGTGGAGGAGTGAGGTAGCCTGGTGGTCAGGAAGAGCTGCTCCTTTCGTGCCCGCGTGCCACAATGCAGCCAGCCCTCCGGGGGGCACCTCCGATCATTCAGCAGAGCTGTCGACACCAGGAGAGACTTGATGCAGGAGCAGTGTTGGGAACGCCCACCGAGCGGGGTGAGGGAAAACCTTGGCGGCGTACTGAGCCATAATGAGAACAGCCACGCCATCCACAGGGCATCCAGGCTTGCTGTGGGTCTCTCTCTGCCAGGAGCCTCGAAGGATCCATGGTGCCCACACTCAACCCTAACACAGCGTCCGCTTTTGAAGCATGGAGGTTGTGATCAACTCTTGGTACGCAATAAACTGGAAGTTTAAAAAAAGGAATTTAAAACAACCTAAAAATGTTTCTTGTTGGTCTCCGTTGCCAGACTGCCAGGGAACACGCCTCCTTGCTGTGGGGAGGCGGCAGGGGTGTGTGTGGGGGTAAGCCCTCACAGAGCATCAACTCCACCTCCACTGTGTGGCAAGCACACATGCAGTAGCTCGCCAGTGGCACCTGCAGGCCAACGGTCCTCTGAACCCACACAGTACTTCTTACCAGTCGTGGAGGAGCCCCAATCCAACTGAACCCCATACTGAGGCAAGGCTGAGATAAGGCTTGGGCCCCTCAAGTTCTCTTTCATTCAGTGGAACCCCACCCCCCTCAGTCAGCTGGAGGCAGACTTGGCAACGGAAGCTAGCATCATAAAATGGTGCAGTAATAGAAGTAACTGGACCAGGAAGAGGAGGCGTCTGCTCCAATGATGTCATAGCCATTGGCGGCCACAGGGGGGTGGGACTGGTCATGCAGCCGTGTGTCAGGAGTAATGATTGTAGAGGGGCGGGGCATGGAGAGTGCCGTTCTGGAAACAGTGCTGGCGAGAAGCAATATACTCTGCGTAACTGATTGTCACCTTCTCGCTTCGGTACCTGCATGAGCAAACAGGAAAGAGTATTAGGAAATGCCAACCATTCATTTTGTAGAATCACTCAGCCGAGAAAACCAAAAGCTTTTTCCACATTTTGAAAGGATAAAATGGGAGACCAAGAGCAATCTTGTTTACAAAAAATGAAAGACAGCACAAGAAAACAATGTTGTTATTACGAATGAACAAGATGAAAAAGCACAATCACAATTCACACCTGTGAATGTATTTTCAGATCATCCCACCTTTAAGAGCTACATAAGCTTAACATCAGGCTGCTCTTAAGCAATCTGCTACTGGGATCTGGATGAAGAATTTCAGTGTCAAATTGCATGGGAGGAATACTGAAAGATGGTTACACCAAAGTCCAGTTTAAACTGCACAATCTACTTTCAGGTTAAAATGTGATAAATTTGACAGAAATGCAACAGTGTGTACCTCAATTTGCAGAAGAGCAACAAACAAGTTATTTGCAACTGAAAGGGGCACAGGTACCTAATTCTGGGTCAAATCCTGATGAAGCAGGCTAAAGGATCCTGGGGCTACACGGCGGGTCCCAATTCCCAGATGAGTATGTCATATCACAGGGTCATCAGAACAGAATTCAGAGCACTTTGGCTTTGCTCTCAGAAAGAGCCATGAGTCGGATGCAAAGCATGGGGTGTTACAAACCTATGGAGCCTACTACAGACCACAGGAGCTGGGTGTGACAATCCTTACCCAGAGCCATCTCTTTCCCACTGAAATCACTCCTCCACTGCAAGGTGATTATTCCTGAATTTTGACAGGGAAATGGCTGTTCAAATAAATTATAATAATAGTAATAATAATAATGCTTTGTATTTGAAGAGTGTTCTTTCTTTTCCTCTCTCTCTCTTGCTCTCTCTCTCTCTCTCTTTTTGGAATCCAAAGCATTTCAAAAGTACTGGGTCATCTTCCAAACAGACCTGTGAGGTTAGTACATGATCATCAGTACCTTGAGATGAGGGGCCACAGAGGCTAAGCGTCTCAGTGTTACCGATTTCGACAGGGAAGGGAAGAGCACTGCCGACTACTGCCCACCTACAGTGCTGCCTGGCCCTGGGCCCGCTGCCACATGCCTGCAGATGCTGTGAGGTAGTAACCGCCTCACAGACGCTATCACCTGACTTCACCGTAAGCCACCCGAAAACATTCTCTTTCACTTTTTACAGGGGAGGAAACAGGGTCAGAGCAGCTGAAGAATATGCCTGGGTCCTACAGCTAGCAGGTGGCACAGCTGGGACGCAAAGCCCGAGTCCATGTGCATGCGACTGCACCAGACGGCCTCCCCACGAAGTACTTGCCCTACAGTGGCAGAGGCGCTTCCTTCTCCCTTTCTGTAGAAAACACTTCCAGACTATTCTGTTGGTGTGCCGCTTGTACCCGCTGCCACCTGCTGTAGGTGCTGCGAGGTAGTCATCACCTCTCAGACTCCATACTTCTGCACTCGCGGCCTTCTCTCTTCACTCCACTCCTTGCCCTCAGCCCCCAACCCAGCGGGTCTGGCAGAGCCGTTTGCCTCTTGCTCCAACTCTGGCATCAGTTCAGCTGTGGCGACGCACAGGGCCTGTGGGTCAGTCTCTGCCTCTGCTGCCACTGCTTCCTCAGAGCTAAAACCTCACCCAAGCTTCTTTAAGTTTAGGAATCTTAGCAGGGAGGTTTTTTTCCTTCCCCTTTCCATCAAAGTATCTTCCATCTAACCCCGATTAAACTGACAAGGAAAACAAGGCAGTGGCTTACCTGGTGAGTTTGATCGTTTTTCTGAATTCACTGGTAATTGGAGCCTTAAAACCACCTTTCCTGAGCAAGGAGTCTATTGTCTGGATCTGATCCCAGTCTAGGGAGAGGAGAGGCCACAATGAGAAGGATATGGGATCCCACGAGAGAGGCATGTGCTTTCATACAATCAGCGTGAAGAGAGAAATGGGGTGCGAGAAGCAGCCAAGTCTGTGTGGGGCCAGCGGAATCCCAGCACGGCTCACGCACCTGGAGCCCCTCTGCCTCTGACAGTCTGAGTGGGGGCTCTGAAAGGTGAGTTGACAGCCTGACAATGGACGCTGGCTGCCCAGGTGCCTGCTTTTGTGCCCCTTCTGCCAGATGTGACCCAAGTGCAAGTGTCTATGAGCAAACACAGTCCCAGCTCAGACTGATCTACTGGCCTAGTGCTGGCAGCCAGGGCCACTCTGCGAGAAGAAAAGCAGCTAAATTCTGCAGCAGGTA
Organism: Dasypus novemcinctus; assembly: GCF_030445035.2. NCBI lineage: Eukaryota > Metazoa > Chordata > Mammalia > Cingulata > Dasypodidae > Dasypus > Dasypus novemcinctus. Next base: position 134,200,451 of record NC_080679.1, read on the forward strand.
CTCTTGTGTGTGGCCTGCCTTCAGTGTGATGACTGCTAGGAAACCTGTTTTCTATTATACAGAGAATTTAATGGAAGGAAAGAAGCTGTTCCTTTAGGAAGGACAGGGAAGTTGTTCCTATACATATATTGATATGCTTTTAATGGATAAAACCAAATACATCAAATTGAAAATCAAAGAAAACCCCCTAAATTACAGCATAAGGTGCCCCAAGCCTTCTTCTCAACCAGCTTTCAAATGGCTTGTCGTTTGCCCAGTTATCTCATCTATTAAAAACTCTTAGGATGTGCTTCCCCTCTACAGAATGTGCTGGTTATGACCTCAAAGAGGTCGCTAAAAGGCTTCCTTTTTTGGGTGCCAAATCCACCGTGCTTCTGAAAAAATTTAAACATAACCACAATAGAAACTAACATGGCAATCCTTTCCATATAATGAGTCCTTTCAGTGATATTATTTTTCTCTATTCCAGGTTCACACCCAACAAATACTGTGCTTCACATAGTCTTTTCAAGAACAGACTTAATTTCAAGACAAAAAGCAAACTGGGTTTCATATTACAGAACCCACAGTTAAAGGTAGTTTTCCAGATAATCTTCATGCCCTATCAGCTTCCTACCTTTTCAATGTTCCATAATAAGAAGTGATTAACTACTGAGTTCTTTAAAAAATAGTAGGGATTACCTTTTGCCTTTTTCCAAGTATAACACTGTTTAAGGATGCACTGATATGGGAAACTTCCTTTACAATAAACTGTATAATATGGTCAAGTTAATTGCTGGAAGTTTCCTACAATTACCATTACAGTTTAAGGGACATAGGAATAAAACTGTTCTATGAAAGTAAATGTTTGAAACAAGTAAGCAAATAAGGAGAGTATTTATCCCCCATCTCTTCCTAGCTCCTAGTTCTTTTTTAAAGTTCATTCCTAGTTCTCTATGGATTTGATATGTACTAGGAAGAAGAAAGGCACTTATTCTTAGTTGCAGTTGGGCTGATAGTGTACTTCATCTTCCTGCCCCTTAATTGGCAAAACCTAGTCGCACTGTTACAAAATCCCAGCCATCCAACTCACCTTGTTCCTTAGCAACCTCAGGCAAATATGTGGCTGTCCGCTTGACGCCTTTTTCATTGATGAATTCAATTCGAATCCCATGGACCCCTACCTACAGAAAAATACAACCAACTAAATGGCACTGACTTATTCAATGGCATTTCACTCATTTACATAGCTGTCGACATTGCCCCCTCAATTGGCTTGACCCCAGGTTTGGGAAAAGGACAAGAGAATCTCTTGCTTTTCATGGCTAACTCTCCCTTGGGTAGGGATGCCACAAAAGTTTCAGCTTTAGTATATGTAGCCACCTCTGAGCATGTGAAGGTTTTAGACATAAATTCTTTAAATAGCTCATCCAATAATTTGAAATATTTTACCATTTTACCATTAGTACCATGCACTAAATAAACATGCCACAAGGATTCACATCTGATACCTAACAAAAACTTCTACTCAAGGGCTTACTCAGAGGGATCTGGAATATCTTCCTTTACCCATTATGGTAAAAGGATATGAGAAAGAATGGACTGGAAAAATATGGGAATAAAAGAACGCCTTTACATTTTTCCTATTCTTAACATGGCAGACTTTTCCAGTCAACTGTGTTCCCCTCAACTGGCTCCAGCCTTATACCCTCTCTCAATGAAGGAGATACATTACCATGTACTAACCCGAACCCAAATGCAACGAGAGATGCAGAGTTCCAAATGCGGCTGTTCTCACCTCCCAGTCCAGGTAATCACTGGCATCCTCAAAGTTAGTGAGGAGGGAGACAGAGCAGAAAAGTTTAGGCAGCTCCTCTCGGGTCAGGGGGGGAAATCGGCTGTCCTTAAGTGCACTGGAGGGCGACAGAAAACACAAGTGAGACTGCTCTGGAGTTGGAAGCCAACATCATGGGCACAGAGCCTCAATATTTGTGAATCTTGAGCTACTATCTATTATCCATCCGTGCTATATGCTATGGCAAACTTGTTGCTATGAACTTTCTACACTTTAACTGCTAAGTGACTCACCAGATTAAAAGCCCCTGCATTTTTTTTTCAATCAGAGAAGTTTTAAGCTTACAAAATTATCATGCATAGGGTGCAGAGTTCCCACACATCACCCCTCCGCCAACACCTTACACTGTTGTGGAATATTTGTTACAGATTACCCCTCCATTTCTTGATTACCAAAAAGAGAATGCTCAAAATTGATCACTTAGAAGAAATAGGCAGTTGTTCCGAATCTAGCAAATTTATCTACAGGTCCTCTTGATCACTTAGAAGAAAAAGAGTCAGGCAGCTGTTCCAGATATAGGAAATCTATCTATAGTTCCTCACTTCTGGTGCCATTACCTGGTTAACGTGTATTCCCTGAGTCCTGAGTGAAGATTCATGGCTGAGAAGGTCCCAATGCAGCCACGAAGCCGCTTGTCCCGCCCTGTCTTCCAAGTCACAAAGAGCGGACTAAAAGAAGCAAACACAGAACAGTCTCCAGCCCCACATTAATCATGTATGAGATCATACCCTTTTGGCTTTGTCCCTGCTCATCTCTATTATTCCCCCTGGAGGACTGTATCTGGGGTTGCCAGCTATCTGAAGGACTCCCTGCCTTTCTGGGTGTTGTACAGCCCCTGGGTTGAAACGGAGAGAAAAACTTTGCAAGGTGGCCTGAAAAACGCTCGTGGTGCTGCCTTCCCAATGCCGACAACTCTAACGCCCTCTGACCACATGGATGTGCTGTTTAACTCTTCCTCTGCCCAGGACTTAACTTCTCCATCTTCTAATTCTCCATGTCTTTCTCCTCTTATTTTTACAACCACCCATGTTCCCCAGCTCCAGCCCTCGTTAGGGCCCACCTGGCCCATCCTGCAAGCTTCCTTTGCAACATCACATTGTTCCCCATAATTATGCCTGTCTCTGGCATGATTTTCCAGCAAAGAAAACCAATGTCTCCTCAAGAAATTTTTTTATGAGCTATTTCTAGACAAAGTCATGGTTGACCAGGTTATATCAGGTGCATGGTGATAGATATTTCAGAAAGAACTTACAGGGCTGTCTCCTCTTCCAGAAATTCCCACCCTCCTCCACACTCCTCTGCCCTACCTCTTTTCTGAGTTAAGAATTTCTAAAAAGCCACTTTAGTCTTAAAAGTTACTCATGTCTTTGACCAGTGTTACGAAGGCTCCCAGCTTATCCCCCACCACTAAAACACCTGACCAGCACCAGCCAGAGTTGCTGTTCTAAAATATCCTCAACGCCCCCCCCAACACACACACACACACACAAGATTTCCACAGCCTGCAGGAGGGTAACAAACCAGAGTATACTAGGGTAGCCTGCATGTGAGGACCACCATCTGCTCTTCCAAACTTATGTCCCTCTCCGGCATGGACAACCTCGATCCCACTCAGGATCATAACTCCCACCCGCTCAGCCAGGCACTACTCTCCTAAAAAGTCTTCACACTTCTCTCTACGTTTTCTCTCCTGACTCAATCCTATGTGAATAACTTGCCCTGCAGCACTATTTTGCTCTGCTGTGCATGTGATTTGCCATCTCAAAGAGGCAGGACTCTTCCTATGCCCTCCATTCCCTGCCCAGCAGGGCCGTGCACAGCCTCAGTGTGGTATTAAAAGGCAAGGAAGGATCCTGGGTCAGCAGATGCTTCAAAAGCATCTCCCAAAAACAAAAACAAAAACCAGCAGTCCTTGTCACATGTAATCGGTCCTCTTCCATTACCAAATCCAGTGGATGTTCTAAATATTGTCTGGGCATTTCTCACCATCCTATTCCCATTACCCATTGCCCAAATGATGTTAAAACTTTTTACAAGCAGCTGGCCCTCTCAAAAGGATGACCTCTGCAAGATGCCATTCTGCCTTGCTCACTGCCCCTGCAAGTGAACTACTCACTAGGGGTCATTGGTGAATCTAGGAAGTCGTGGCTGTGGGAAGCCATAGAGGTGACAGTAGAGGACATCGAAGCAGTAGCAGCACATCTCCGCGGTCACCACCAGATTTTTGGTGGTGTTGGCAGTTCCATTGGGCCGGGGCAGAGGGCTCAATGCTCCCGATGCGGGATTCATTCGGGTAATGGGAGAGTTTCCAGGCCCCAGAGTTAAGTCCGACACATTCTCCCGCCCACTGCTGCCATCCACATGCTGGTGGTTTTGAAGAGGTCCTGAACTAGAGCTGGGCACAGTTGTGGACTGGTTTCCGTGACTGTGCGTTCCACTTCCAGATAATTTGGGCTTCTTGACCCCACAACAGCCTGCTGCCAACTTGGGCTCGAGTGGAGGAACACAACGTCTTTTTCCCATCCTGATTCGGTGCTTGAGGTCTGGAATGCTGCAGAACCCTAACCAAAAAGAGAACAGGTAAGCATTAAATCAAATGGCTAGTTAAAAGGAGAAAATGAAAATCAAAGAGCAAAGAGCCTGCATGAGAGGGTAAGAGTTGTCAAGTTCTCTTTCCCTCCTGAAGCTCTGGCCCCTTGGTCACACAAAGGCTGCAGACCCACAGGGCCTGAGGAGAGCCAAGGGCCAGTCCGGAGCCTCCTCGTCTTTCCTGAGGGAAACAATTCTTTTCCATACAGCTGAAAACCGTGCGATGGAGGCGGCCACCAACAGCTCCCTCTCCCCAGGGCAGGATGAGGGTAGGGTGGCAGCCTGCTGGAAGCTGTAGGAGGACATTTCCAGACAGACTCCTCCTGAGGCTGCTCTCCATCTTTCTTTTGGCCCCTGATGGAATCATCCTAACTTGAAAGAACTCCAAAAGAACCTCTATGCTTTCCTAGCTAGGCAGAGCCTTTCAGAATTCACCGCGCCTGATGGACATCTATTTGTGTTATTTCAGGCCAGAGCTCATGAAGATGAACAGCACTTAGCTGCCATTCTGAAAAGCACCCACCTTAGCACAAGGCTCACCTTCTGTACTCACAGTTCTCCTCCAACACCTTATTCACTGACTCATTGGTTCTTCTCTTAATTCACTTTAGTTTCTATATGTCTCTCTCCTTGCAAAACCACACAAAAAACTGCAACTCATAGCAACCTTTATTCACACAATTGACCCAAGCTCCCCAGTCCTTTTATGAGGTAGCCGTGTCTACCCTGTCACAACACACAGCAAGGCAGACACAAAGTCACTTATCCCAAGACCCGGAATTTGAGGGCTAGGGGGCCAGCACGCTGCATCTCATCATGTGAGGGTGAGGTGGGTCGTTCTTTTCTTCAATTTTTTTCCCTTAAGAAGCCATATGTAAATATATAAATACAAATAAATTTATAGAGACGGAAACAGATTAGCAGTTATGTATGACAGGGGAAAGATTGAGGAATTTAGGATTACTAAAGGGTAGGGGGTTTTTCTTCTTGGAGTAATGAAAATGCTCTAACATTGATTGCAGTGATGAATGTACAACTGTGATTATACCAAATGCCACTGATCGTACGCTTTAGATGGACAGTATAGTCTGTGATATGCTTCAATAAAATTCATTAAAAACTGAACTACAAATGTAGTATTATGTGTTGATACTACACAGAATCAGGTAAATAGATCCTACATACTTCAATGTTGATATATCAGTTTGTACAACTCTGCTAACTTAGGAAAACTTTTGTTTTTTTTTCTGAACTCATTATATGTGTGATATTTTTGGCAAAAAAAAAAAAGCACGTTACCTTACTTAAAGTTTTCCCAATGATTTGGGCACACAGGCATGACTCTACTACATCCTATTCAGTTGTAAATTCTACAGCCTTTAAAATCAAAACATATATTCGCACACCGCATACCCATTGGCAAAGCCATTTCCACTACAACTACTTGTCCTTCTAGTTTGAAAGAGATGTAAAATTTTGACAGCCATTATGTTCTTCATGTAGGCTGATCCGTAACAGAATAAACATACTGGTGAATTGTGAAATGGAAGATATATGAGTTGTCTGAAGAATAAAACTGGCTTGAAATGGGCTTGCTTTTAACAAAGACCTTATGCATTTGATATACTAAAACCTCCAAGGAGTAGATTACTTTTGAGCCCAATATCTTTGTCAAGTTTATATTGCTAGGAGAGGGAGCATAAGGTCTTGGTTAAAAATGCCTCCAAAGCAAGACGGTTTGGGTTCAAATCTCAGTTCCTCCAGGATTAGCCTCTCTCTGACTCCGCTTCTTCGACATGGGGACACTACAATGGTAGTGGCCCCATGGGGCTGTTAAAGAGTTAAATGAGTTTTTTCCTAATTAATTTTTTTTAAAGCAGTTGGAGGTTTACAGAGAAATCCTGCAGGAAGTGGAGTCCCCACACTCCGACCCGTCCCCCTCCCCGGGGTTAAGTAAGTGAAAGTCTGTAAGGGCCTAGAACAGGGCCTGGCTGCTCCTGGTCCACCAGACCTCAGGGCCGGGGCCTGCCCGGCAAGCCACAAAGAAGAGGAGGCCTGCTGAGAGTATCCACTGGATTCAGTCCCTTTCCCGAGGGCACGATTAAGAAAAAAATCCTGAGCATACTAAAAACTAATGTAATCTAATAGTTTGCAAGTTTGCAAAATCCTGCCAGCAAAACGGAGCAGGAAGCAGCGATCAACAAGGAATGCCAAAGGCAATACCTCGGTACCTCCTGAAGCACCTCCACACCTGCTGCGCCCGAGTCCCCGGGGCGTGCCGGGTCCTCACCTGACTTTCCACCTGCTGCACAGCTGGGCGGGCGGGGGCTCTGGCCATGCATGTCAGATGAAGCAACAGCACTAGCTCCAGAAGGCTGGCTAACAGGGCCACAGCAGCGGGAACCAGGGACGACAGACACACAGGGGAAAAAACAAATGTCTTCCTTCATTTCCGCCAGCCCCCTGCCCAGCCGCACCTGAAGAAGAGCTCCATGCCCCTGGGTGGTGCAGCTGCGGCCAGCCACCTGATGGCTCAACACCGGCCACAGGGCAGTAGGAGGGGCCTCAAGTCCAGAAGACTCTCCCACAGCAGACACAATCCCCTGGCCGCGGCGGGACCCCACCACAGTTCATCAAGTGATGGTTCTTCTACAAGCCCCACCCCTTCCACACTGTGACTGGAACCCAACAGAATCAAGCACAATCTTGTGACTCTGAAGGACCAAGCATCTCTCTGGAGTCCCCCAGGCAAACAATTCAATTGATATTCTCAATTAGTGACCAAAGGCAGAGTTAGAAACATTCTGCATCAAGAATATATTAGAGGGAAACGGACTTTGGCCCAGTGGTTAGGGCGTCCGTCTACCATATGGGAGGTCCGCGGTTCAAACCCCGGGCCTCCTTGACCCGTGTGGAGCTGGCCATGTGCAGCGCTGATGCGCGCAAGGAGTACCGTGCCACGCAAGGGTGTCCCCCGCGTGGGGGAGCCCCAGGCGCAAGGAGTGCGCCCGTGAGGAAAGCCGCCCAGCGTGAAAAGAAAGAGCAGCCTGCCCAGGAATGGCGCTGCCCACACTTCCCGTGCCGCTGACGACAACAGAAGCGGACAAAGAAACAAGACGCAGCAAATAGACACCAAGAACAGACAACCAGGGGAGGGGGGGAAATTAAATAAATAAACAAATCTTTAAAAAAAAAAAAAAAGAATATATTAGAAAAAAAAAAGAAAAAATATATTAGAAGGCATTTCTTGAAGAAAAATGTATTCCATAAGTTTAGTTCTATGGAAAATTTCAAACATAAACAAATAGAAATGAACCCAGAGGACCCAATACCCAAATTTCAATATACTTTCAGTCTTATTTCATCTATACCCCACCTACCCACCTACTCACTCCGTCACTCCTCCTTCGGTCTGAATCATTTTGAAGGTACGTTTTTAAGCGCACCATTTTACTTAACTGCCAAGAGAAAGCAGATATTACAATGAACTACAGGAAAAGAATGTAAAGTAAATCAGGGTGCTGGTGGTAAATAAATAAAGGCTTCTTTGACAACATGAACCAACGACCACAATTTCACCAAAGCTTCCTGTCTAGGTTTGAGACTTTTCTAATCTGACTCCAACAAAGTGGGCATCACACCCAAATAAGGAATCTTACACTCAAGTCTAGGACTGCCTTGCAATGATCAAAGAGACGCGTGCTCCAGAGGCTTGGCTTCTGCGGGTAGAGTACAAGATACCTCCAATGTAGGAGCATTTTAATACAACTGACTAACCTGTCTGACCAGCTGAAAATAGTTACCCTGTCCAACAACCTACTTTTTGTTCTAAAACTGTGTATGAATTTTTCACCATTCTCTAAAACCTCATAAAAACTATTAACAATCTATGAGCTTTCGAGCATAGTACAAGTAACTTAATGATTGCTGTTCAGTCAACATTTCATTTGAAATAACTGGATGGAATCAGCTGTGAAAATCCTTGCTTTCTATGTTTGTATTACCAAGACCCTGCCACACCTGGAGCTAAACTCCAGGGGCCGCATGAAGAGCTGTGCGTCCACTCCAGCAGTCAATGGAATAAACTAGTTACAAGCGGATTTCCACCAGATGGAGCCAGTAGCCACACTTCAACAAAAAGCTGGAGGAAACAGAAATAACTGTTACCTCCTCACTCGCTCAGCATGAGTCAGAAAGGAGGATTCCCTCAGCTCTGAAAACCCCACCCCACCCTCTTCAGTCGTGCTGCTGCCTCCCTGCTCCCCAGTTCTTGGCCTGCCACAAGCAAAGCGTGGGGTCCTCAGCTTCATTAGGGTCCACAATGGAGAACAGAGGCACGACTCTCCCTCCCTGTGCGGGGCAGCAAGCAGGCCCTGCGGGCGCGGGCCAGGCGGCTTGCAGTGCCCTCTAGAGAGTCCAGCCAGCACTGAACTGACCCTCGCCTTCCACGTGGAGGCTGGTGGCATCCCTGCTCTCTCTCACAGCACTGCACACGGTGCCCTGCGCAGAGGCGGCACGCAAAAGAAGCAAAACTGTGACTGAAAAGATGGTCTTCACCAAAAACCTTCAATACCCAGCTCCCAGGAATTTTACTGAAGTTTGTCTCTTTTATAAACAGAACATTTACGGCACAACCTGGTCTTCAGCTCCTTGGTTCTACTGTGAGATGCTCACCATGGGGTGTCTCCTTAGGGGAGGGTGACAGAACTGCAAGGATCTGTGTTAGCAACAATACCAACTCTATTCAGCCCCAAAAGGGATGATTTTGTGATTATTCACAGCAAAATTCACTTCTTGACCCAATTTACACTAGTAACTACCTTCTACTGAAGTCCACCAATAAATGGCGAGGTGAGACTTGGCTTCCAGTGCTCTAACTGGGGGACAACTTCAGGTGGCTCAAGGCTTTCCTGACAGGTCAGGCAACCTAAACTGCACTTGAGAAGAATTCTTCCCCTTTTAGAACGAGGGGGTGTTTTAAGAGCTACGCACTGGGGCATTTATTTGTCCCTTTTCTATAAACTGGTGATGTTTGTAAAACAAGGTTTCAAGCCCAGTAGCGAGAGGGGGAGTGGGTGACCTGACCAAGGTGGCTGGCTGACTGGGGACCTTCCTTTCTCGCTGCAGGGCCCTCCCTAGGCACAAGTTCCACTGGAAACAAGCTGACCGCTTCCCAGAGCAGCTCCCATCTTTGGAAGACAGTGTAGGTTTTGAGGAGAGTCTAGGGCTAAAGCCCTCCTCTGACTTGCCGTGGGCTGGGTGTGTAAACTCGGGCAAGTTACCACAGCTCTGCATGACCTGGGCTCCCACTACCCTGCGAGCACTCCCTGCGAGCATTCAATGAACCGACCTGGCACAGTTCCTTGGCACGCAACTACTATTTATTGAGTGCCGCTCTTACTAATACCACCACAACCCATTCTAATAAAAGTTGTATTACTTCTGAGTTCTTACCATTTCTACAGAAACAAACACCCTCCTGAAAGAACTCTATTAAGAATGATCGAGTGTCTAATGATCATATTATTAACATGAAGTATCACTCCGATGACCTTGATGATTTCCCTCTTTGGAAGTAATGGCTTCTATAATAATAAATCTGCCGTTCTTTTCTTTGAGATGCAAGGAAATTTACAGAAAGAATCTTGGGTTGTATTTGAGTTGTACAGAGTTCTATTCTATTAGGATCCTCATTTAAGCTTACAGACAAACACTAAAAGAGACTAAATTTGTCATGATATATATTGAGTACTAATAGGAACTATGGTGTAAAACTGGTTAGACAGGGGTTCATTTCAAAATAATAACCAGATTAAAAGATCTAGACAAGTCTGGAGATTAAAAAATCTCTAGATTTTACCTTTTGAAGAGAAACTTCAAAACAGCTTATTGGAGGACATGACATCATATAAAGAAAACAGATTTGGGAGGTGGGAAAAATGCAAAGAGAAAAGGGGTTCTCTGCATTTTCTTCTGTTATTATTTAATGTCCAAATGTCTGCTCAAATAAGCTTTCCACAGAATGGAACAGGCTGTTGTTTCCTTTGTGACACAGAGTTGAACTGAAATTCAATTTAATAATTATATTATGGGTACCGAAATGGCACCTGAGCTACAATTCTGGCCTACTTATAGAACTATTCCAGGAAATAGAGTAAAAAAAACCCACAAACATTCTGACAAGCATTTTGAAAAATCATTTCTATCTTTTTGAAACCCCATCACATACACATACACATATCCAAAAATACTTGGTATGTGGAAAATTTCCCCTCAAAATACAGATTTACCTATACAATTGCCTTTTCTTTCCTTTTAGCTTTTTTAGGAGGTACTGGGGACTGAACCGGGGACCTCATACATGTGAAGTGTGCACTCAACCACTGAGTTACACCACTACTCCACTATACAGTTGATTTTCTTTTTTTTTTTTAAAGATTTATTTTTAAAATTTATTTATCTCCCCTTCTCCATCCCCCCCCCACCCCGTTGTCTGCTCTGTGTCCATTTGCTGTGTGTTCTTCTGTGGGAATCTGTGTCTCTTTTTGTTGCGTCATCTTGCTACGTCACCTCTCCATGTGTGCAAGGTCATTTTTGGGCAGGCTGCACTTTCTTTAGCTCTGGACAGCTTTCCTTACCAGGCGCACTACTTGTGCATGGGGGACACCCGTGTGGCACGGCACTCCTTATGCGCATCAGCACTGCGCGTGGGCCAGCTCATCACACAAGTCAGGAGGCCCGGGGTTTGAACCTTGGACCTCCCATATGGTAGGCGGATGCTCTACCCATTGGGCCAAATCCGCTTTCCTATATGGTTGCTTTTTAAATGAACATATTTAGAAAAATATGCACAACTATGCATTTTCCTGTCAACTAAGCTTAAGAAAAACATAAACATGAATCAAAAGTCTTGTCTTGAGCCTCCCCTTCATTCGTGAAACGAAAATGTTTGTTCCCTGCCTCCCTCACTGAGGGGTGTGATAAGAGGCACTTGGAAAAACTCATCTTACAAATGTTACCATAAATAGCTTCAATAAATTAGAGGGGATGCAGCAGTAACAAACTTTTCCCGAGAACTCTGTTTAAAGTTTACATGTAGAATTTCAATTACTTTCAAATCTGTGATTGGATTTCCAGTAAAAGCGTGGAGTTAGAGCATAAAGTTCCAGAAATCTCTGAAGACTCTGACCATGTGAAAACGACCCAACAGTTCACCTTGATCCAGAACTACCTTACCCTCTGGGCTATGATCTTTGGTTATCTTTCAAAAAACGGGAAGAGCTGGGAGCAAGCCCCTATGTACTAGAATGCAAAAGAAGTGTAAAACTTCATCACCATCTAGGTCACTCCAGAGGGTTATGGAAAATAAACTTATCTTTGCGTACTTAAATTATTTTAAGAGAGAGCAACTGGAAGGAACTTTGTCAACATTGGACTCCCTCGTGGGAGTAAAAAAATATAAGGGAGCAAAGTGCACCTACATTCTGAAGTCCTAACACAGGCCTAAAGCCAAAAACAGCAACGAAATTCTACCCTAAATATATCCAAGGTAATACTCACTGAAAGCAGAAAGTCTGTATTGCGAGGAAAACAGCTATAACAGAAGAGAGGAGCTATTTTGTCTCAGGAATGAACTCTCTTCCTTCGGATTCCATCCCTTCTTCCTGTACCTAAGGTGGGAATGCACGTGCAGTGAACGGATAAAATCAAGGTGTGCAAGAGACAGCTTTTGAAAAATCACAACCTAACAGAGCCATTTCTGGAAAACAAACATAGCTAGACAACTGGTCCTCCTACTTCAAAACATTTCAAGATCGCAAGATAAGGGTATGATGGCAGTCCCATCTGAGTCACCTCGTCCTTAGCATCATCATCAAAGGGGAAGGACTCTGAGGATCAAAGGTTTTATTGAACTTGGAACACGAGCCACACAGTAAAACTTCCCCCACTACCAATTTACACCAAAACTTGCTCTCAGGCCAGAATATAGACGGTTTGGGGGCTATCCACTGGTTCCAGAATACAAACATATTCCCAAATCCTCTGCAAAAACGATTCTGAAGAATTACTGGACAGTATTGTAGGGCCAGGGCACGCAGACAGTTCGCCTTGTTATCCAGGTCGAGGTGAATCCTGGTTAGTAACAATCAGCCATCCTTACTCTCAGTCTTGGATAAACTCCTTGACAGTTGCTCTTAACCAGCTCTTCCCAGTCCCAGCTACCCCCACCCCAGTATTTGAGAACTGAGTTATTTCCAAAGACGTAAACACGAGACTCCAGGCCCCACCCACTCCATCCGAGGAGAGGGCAGTGAAAGAGGATAGGCCCGAAGGGATGCGGGTGAGGCAGCGGGGCAAAGAGAGGAGTTCAGATCAGGACAGGGAATGAAGGGCAAAACCCATAGCCGGGAAGCGGCGAGGCATAAAACCCAAGAAGGGTAAGGCGGAGAGAAAGTGGAAAGGAGGGCTACGGGGGGGTAAGGAAGGAAAGACTGGAGGGTGGGGTTGGGGGTGGTGAGAGGGAGAGGAGGAAGCGCGTGTGTGAGCAGAGTTAAGCCAGAAGAGGTGATGATGGGGAGAGAGAGGCCGGAGGGAGAGGAGAGAAGTGCGGGAAAAGGGTGTGGGGCGGGAGAGCGCGGGGAGCTGGGGAGAGTTGGGGAGAAGACCGAGCGACGGGTAGAGCGGCGAGGGCCGAGCCGCGGGGGTGGAATCCCGACACGCGGCGGGGGAGGGGGCGGCGGGACGGGGGCCGCCAGGCGGCGCCGGAGACCACCAAACTTTCCAGGGGCCCGGGACTGTTTCCAGGAGGGAGTCCGGGCGCGAACCTCGCGTCGCGACCAGGGCGGGGACGGCCGCCCTCAGCCCCGGCCCCCGCGGCTACCCACGACTCCTGCCCTCGGCGAGACCCACCCGCGCCCCCGCGCCTCCCAGCGCCACGCCGGACCCTCGCCGGGAGCCGGCGCCCACCCACCCCCTCCCCGGGGCCCGCGGGTCGGGGCGCCCCGACGGCCTCCCGCTCGCCCGAGTTCCCCACCTTTCCTTCTGGCCCAGACGCAGCCGGGGCGGACGGGACCTCTCGCGCTCTGCCTCCTCCTGCTGCTTCATGGAGCCATGCGCCTGGGCGGGGGCTCCCGAGAGAAGCGGGCCCGCGGACGGGCCGGACGCGCGGCGCGGGCGGAGTGGGCCTCACCAGGCCGGCTGCGGGCGGAGGAGGAGAAGGCGGAGGCGGCAGCGGCGGCCGGGAGTCGCGGCTGGAGGTAGTCCCCGAGCGGCTGGAGGACTGAGCGAGCCGGGACCCGGGTCTTCCGCTATCCCAGCAGCCCCCGGAGGCAGTGAGGTAATGGAGGAGGGAGGAAAGCAGTCCTCCAGTGGGCCACACGCCCTCTAGCAATCGCGACGACCATAGAGAGCGGGGAGCTGCCAGAGCACCGCCCCGCCACTGTCACGTGGCCCTGGGCCCCTCGCTTCATTGGTTGGCGCCGACTGCACGGGGTTGAGTCTGCGAGGCCGCTCTCACTTCGCGGGGTCGGGTCCCCGGCAGTTGGAAGAGGCAAGTGCTGGCTGAGCGTTCCCACCCGGAGCACCGAGAGGGGGCCTGCGGCCTGCAGGGAGCGGAGCGGCCCGCCGCCGCTGCCAGCTGTCAGGCCGCCCGCGCAGTGCACGCTGGGCCGCCGGCTCGCGCGCGCGGGGCGCGCCGGGAGTTGTGGTGCGGCTGTCGGGGCCGGCATTGTGCGCGCTGGGGCCTCGGGGCCGGGTGGGACCCACCTCCCTGCGGTTTCAGACCCGCCCCCGGCCCTGCCGCTGGGGAACGCCAGCCCGGCACCGGGTCCTCTCTAGCCTCCGCGGCCCAACGCGCTGTCAGCGCGTCTTGCCTCCTGGAGCGGTCACGCTCCCGTGGCCTCGCCTGACCCGGCCGCGGCCTTAGAAAGCAGCCGGGAAGGACCGCACAGGCCAGCTTTAAAGGAGGCCGAGCTGCGGCCGCGGCCCGCCTGCCCAGACCCCAGGCCCTCGCCCCCGGCCCGGCCGAGGCGCCTGACTAGCTGGGGAGGGGCCATGCACCCTGTTTTAGCTGTGGAAGCGGCGCCCCCTCACGCGTTAGGAGTCGATCTCTATCACCCCCCACCCCCGGTCTGTAGGGCAGAGATTACTGTAGTAGAATTACCCACAGTACAGGATTATCCAGCAGACCGACTAAGCACGTTCTTAAGGACTAGCAGAGCAAGGGCCTCAAACACAACAATATTATTTTCCTTTTAATTGGAAGTACATTATTTTAATTTAAAATACCTGTCATTTTGACAAAGTTTGACTTTATGGCTTAGCATTTTTTAAAAAATTATAGATGGGATTTCACTTAAAAGGATTTATTTCTGCACTATTCTTTCACCCTTTCTGCTCCAAACATAAACCGTCTAGGCATGCCCTGTTTTAGAGAAGTGTTCTGAGTTAAGAACATGAATTCAAGCTCACAAGTAGACTGTGTTTTATTTTCTGTTCCTGCACAAAGGCATCCTTAGCATGTTTGTCCTTAAGGGCCAAAGAAAAGTATCTAGTAAAAAATGCAAATCAAGTCTAGTGGTGTAGCTTTCCAGCAAAAATTTCTGCTCCAGAATGCATAATGTATGCAAGCATAATACGATATACTAGGGCAGCAAAAACCAAGGCAACTGAATGTCTGGTGCCTCCTGGTCCTGGAGGTCACAGAGCCTGACAAAGGAAACTGGAAGGAAGAGATAGCTGTGTTTTGTGGAGCAGAAAGTAAACAAAACAAACAAACCTTTCTAGAGTAGCCTTCAGTATTCCTGTCACTGGCTTTGCTTATCTGCTGTTGAGGCTACATTTGCCAGATTCTAACCTCCTCTGTCTGAAAAACTACAAATTAGATGATCATATGGCCTAAAGCCAGAAATGCAGGAGGCAGCAAGCCAGAGAGGTCAGTTTTTTTTGTTTTGTTTTTGCTTCTGAATAAGAAGGCCAAATCCTGACTTAAAATCAGCAGAATAAATTTCACATAGTGAAGGTCTTTTCAGCTGAAAGTTTTAAAACATGGCATCTGGAAACAGGCCTTAGTCTATTGCTCCCAGGGTGGTGCTATATAGTCATTAAACAGCCTACAGATAAGGGAGTTATTGCTCCCTGGTTATCCAGCTGCCAGAAGATAAATGATGGAACTAAGTTGGACTTGAAACACTCCCAAATTAAAATAAAAACAAACCTTGCTTTGAGCTTAAAAAGACATTTTACTGGAAAGTAGGATCCAGATGCTTCTGCAGAATTTAACTGATGCTGAAAGGCAAAGGGTCAGGACTTACACAAAAGTTACTCTGAGGTCACCAAGCAACAGCCTGAACTGAATCAAAGAGAAACAATATGAAGTTAGGCACAAGAGGAAGAAATTGAAGGTTATATATGCCATAAATATGGAAGAGGCTGTGTCTTTTTTTTTTTTCTTCTTCATTTCCTACACATCATACAGAAACCTGGTACATAATAGGTGTATAATAATTATTTGTAGTGTCACTGAAGAAATGAAGAAGGAAGGCAGTGAGCAGTAGGAAGATAATATAGTTGGGAGAGGGGAACTGCAGAAAAGCTAGGTGTATGTAACATTTATGTAATCTAAGTATCTTTAAAAATTTTTTTAAAAGAAGAGTTAAGTGGCTCAAGCTTGATCCTGCATGATCCTGAAATGTCACCCCAATCTGCTGTGATACAGCTGTCCGGTTCATTATCAAAATAGCCCTAACCAGATTGTCTGCTTACTAATGCACGGCTTTCTATCATTTCTCACTTACCTCAAGTGGTTGAGAATATATGGCAATAATTAAGAGACTACATTGGAATGAGACTGCATGGGTTCAAATTCCGGTCCTGACACAATAGCTATAACTTAGGGCAAGTTAATATGTCAATGACTCAGATTTATCTTCTGTAAAATGGGGATTATAGCAGTAGTTACCTCAGTGGGTTGTTATGAGATTTAAATAAATTAGTACATACTAGTCTGCTGTAGTCTTGGCATGTCACAAATGCTTGACAAACCTGAGCTTCATTAGTAACAAGGTATCGAGAAAAGCAGGAGGTCAGCCTGAACACCAGTCCTACCCACTATTTTGGATTTGCCTCTTGTGTGAGTGATGAATTGGTGAGCAATGAATTGGTGAGCAATGGACATTTTCCAGCCCATAGGAATGGACTAAGTCTTCACAGGAGATAACGAGGGGTGATGCACATTTTATCCATCCCATTTTCCAGACGTGAGTATGCTCTTGGCTGGACATAGAGTCCGTAATTGTCCTTTGGCACAAGAGACAGTAATCATCTCCAGGCACAGAGACTGTCTCTTCTGTATCCCCCACAACCGTGACCAGCTGAGCACTTCAAAGGATGAACAACACTTGGCTGATTATAAGAAGCTTTTGTCCATATATACAGATGTGTACATGGGTTGAAGATTTCAGAAATATGAAGTAAGTTTAAATAAATTGATAAATCCCACAGTATGTTGTATGTGGTGTAATTAAACCGTGTTACTCTGAGAAGGTGTGTTTTCAAACTTAGTTTGTCCCTTCAGTACACATTTGAACATCAAAAGATTCTAAATAGGTACTAGCATTTCCAATGAAATAAATGGAACACAATTGAAGGGCTCAAGTCACACAGTGATTAATTCTATAAATATTCCCTTAAGGACGACTGTACAGTATGCTGTGCTTTAGTGTGTTGTGGTTTTTATTGAAAGATACATGCAGTACAAGGCACAGATCTCATGTGTACAGCATGGTGGTGCCTTACATTTGTGTGTACCCATTAGCCACCATCCAAAGCACGATGTATAACATTCCCAGCAGCCCACACGTCCCCCTGCCCCTCCTCCCAGTTCATAACCCCCCTCAAAAGGTCACTGTTATTCTGACTTCTCTCACTGTTAGTTTTGCCTGTTAGTGGATGTCATAGTGGACCCATACAGTCTCTACTCTTTGGTAGAACATTATGCTGAAGAAATTCATTCCTCTGTGTGCAGTTACAGTTCATTTTTTTCTTTGCTGCCCTGTATTCTATTGCATGAATGTGCCACAATGTTTATCCCACATTATTTTTTTAAATTTCCTGCCTTGTTTTAAAACACTTTTGCTACCTTCTAGTCATTACAAGGTTTCATGATTTTTGCAACCCCAGGGAAGGCCATGGGAGGGGAAGGCAGGCAGATATGGCTCCTTTACACAGTAAAAGTAGTTCACCCTCAGACCACTGGAGTTCAAAGATGAGCTGTTCCCCAGGCAGAAAACAGGTATTTCAGAGAAAGTCATATTCCTTCTGTGGCAGTTTGAAGTTCTTTTAGGAATTCCCAGAAGAAAAAGATTGTTTCCCTTCTCCACCCCACACTAAGATGGCTCCCTTGTCTGTCTGCTCGTTTCCACTCATTGTCTGCTCCTTGTGTCAGCTTGTCTTCTTTTAGGAGGCACCGAGAACAGAACCTGGGACCTCCAAGCTTGAAGTGGATGCCCAAACCACTTGAGCCACATTCACTCCCTGCTCATTTGTATACTTGTTGTGTCTGCTCATTGCATCTGCTCATCTCCCATGTGGGAGGTGGGCATCCAACTGCTTGAGCCACATCTGCTGCTTATTATGTTTTTTAAATTTAATTTTTTAAATTTATGTCTGTCCCCTTCCCCACCCCACCCCCCAATTGCCAGTTGTCTGCTCTCTGCGTCCATTCCCTGTGTTCTTCTGTGCCCGCTTGTATTCTTGTCAGCAGCTCCTGGAATCTGTGTCTCGTTTTGTTGTGTCATCTTGCTGCGTCAGCTCTCCATGTGTGCGGCGCCATTCCTGGGCAGGCTGCACTTTCTTTCGTGCTGGGTGGCTCTCCTTACGGGGTGCACTTTTTGCGCATGGGGCTCCCCTATGTGGGGGACACCCCTGCATGGTAGGGCACTCCTTGTGTGCATCAGCACTGCATATGGGCACTGCATCACATGGGTCAGGAGGCCCTGGGTTTGAATCCTGGACTGCCCATGTGGTAGGTGGATGCCCTATTTATTGGGCCAAATCTGTTTCCCCTTATTACCTTTTTAAACTAATCTGTTCTGGGTGTGAGACCCTTTTGACTGGATTATGTCAGTGAGGCATGATTCAGGCTGAGTCTCCACCCTCTTTCTAGGTCTGATATAAATGGAGACACAGGGAGAGAAATAGGAAAAGGAAGTCACTGGATTGATTCTGCCATGTTGAGGGAAACAGAAAAGCCCCGAGGGCTGAGGTCCTGGGGTCTGGAACCAGCAGAGCGATGAGGAGCGGAAACCGGCGCTCAAGAGCTGGGTCCCTGGAGTAGCTAAAGGTCGAGGAGACCAGCCCTGTGGCCTGCTGCCCACAGCTGAGCTCTGGGAGATGGTAGATTCTGGAGGGGAAGGCAGATACCTTGGCAGGGATCACCCGCCATCTTTCTTCACCACTTGGCAGCACGCCTGGACCGCCGTAGCTGACTTTGGTGAGAAAGCATCCTGATGGTGCCTTGATTTGGACGTATCACTGTCTTGGAACTTAACGCTTTTACCCCAAGTAAATCTCCTTAATGAAAGCCAGCACATTTCTAGTATTTTGCATCGGCAGCCCTTTGGCAAACTAAAACTCTCGCTCTCTGGCCCCAGGCTTCCGCCTGTCCTGCCCTCTGCCAGCCCGGCTGTGGGGAACTTAACCATCCTGACGTCCCAAAGAACATCGCTTTAGCCCATGACATTGATGACCCAATGAGCAGAAAGTAACATGTGCTGTAGATGCTTTTGAAAGCAACATGGCATCCAGAAGGTGGGAGAGGAACCCTGATCTTGGTACCAAGTACTGTGTCTGTTAGGGCCAGGCAAGAGAGACCACCCTAGGCCTATGCTCAAAGAGCCCACAGGTGCGGGCGCCAGCAGCCAGAGGAGAGCCCTTGCTGCTGAAAACCAGTCTTCCTCCAGCGCCTGCCGTGGGCAGAACCTCAAGGGAAAGGGGCCAAGGAGCCTGGGAGGTGTCATGTGCAGATCCAGGCCCAGCAGTGCAGCAAACAGAGAAGATGGGCTTGCCCTGAGCAATAATAGGGAAATAACCATTAACCAAGGGTTAATCTGAGTAAGATTGCTAGCTGTTGATTTTCTGGGAATATGTCAATAGCTACTCTTACTGATCTCTACTGAAACCTTAGAAATCCTGGGGCTTCTCCCAAAATGCCGTAGGCCGTCCCTGTCCTTGAAGCACTTGGTGCCTGATGGCTGGCCCTCACTTCTGATTTTCTGGCTCCTTGGTTGGCAGCTGTTGGATGAACTGAGAAGGAAAGAGAGGTCCTGTGCGCGTCCCTTCTTGCCCCTGGCTGAGTCAGAGGGACACAGCCTGAGGGTGAATGCCTTACAAAAGTTACCTTTTCAGAGATGCTCTTGTAGGAGGCCTTGGTGTCCAAACATAGGATGGGGCAACTAGACTGACTAGACAATTAACATCTAACCATAAAGGGAAAGTAAGGATCCCGGGACCCAGAGGAAGCTACACAACAGATACTGACATAGTGAGGAAGATGACAGCTAGCACCACGGCCTGCTCAGGGATCACAGAGAGCAGCCACGTCCAACGGAAAGCCCTGAACACAGGGTCGCAGCGCACTGAAACACGGGGCGACACCACGGCAGAGGGCCGCCGCCGCCGCGCTGTCTCCCTGCTCTCACAAGTATCTGGACTTGCCTGCTGAAGCTATGCAGCTGGTGGGTTCAACTTGTCAAAAGGTGAAGCAACACACATCTACAGCACGGGCACAAATGCGCCTGATTTGGACTAAACGTACCAAGGATATTTTCTTCCTTATCAGGGCAGGCATCTTACCTGATGAAGAAACTGTAGAGCCTTGGAACCCCCAGCACATGTTTCTCTAGAGATACAGAGAACCCAGATACTCAGCTACACCAACAGGCAGGAAGGAGGGTGCAGGAATAACAGGCCTCGGAAGTCCAGCAGCCGGATGGGGCCGGAGCATGCTCTGCTCACGGTGAGGCAGGAGGGGACAGACATGCAAGGGGGACGCGTCACACTGTCTGGCAGGGAGTGAATATGGTTTTTCCAGCCTTTGAGCACAGAGGTATTTTTGACTCAGCACCGCAACAGGACAACAATAGCTCGGCTTCTGCCAGCTGCCCAATTTAGATGTGAGGCCTCCTCTACATATATCTATCTCTTGCCTACTCAGAGAGAGGAGTTAACTTAGAATGCCCCCAAGTCAGAACTGCATTTTGCCTTTTCACTTTCTTTAGTAATAAACTTGAATTTAAAACAAGCAAGGCTTTTGGATCTCAAGGATCTTCTAATATATTGTGCTTGTAGAGAAGCGATGGTCCCAGGAGGGGTGTTGCCGATGTCCCTGGACCACTCTGCCATGGCTCATGCCCATCTCCCACCACCCCTTGCCCAGTCCGCTGGAGAGGAGAGGTCAGGGGGAATGCAGTCCCTTGGAGCAACCAGTGCCCTCTCTAGTGCCTGTACTCACCTCCTCGGTTTCCAGTTTTTCCCTGTTCTGTTATTATTTGATTCCTTATCTGTTTCTGTCTCTGGGATGAGAGCTGTTCCACAACTGAACTGCCATTACTCACCGCCATCTCCACAGCTCTCAGCCTAGGGATGTGTACATAGTACATGCTCAATTAATGTTTAACAGATAAAATGAAGAGGAAAAAACATGCTGAAATTGGTTTAGGTAAAAGAGGAGAAAAATTATTTATTCTCTTTTAAATGGGAGTATGTATTGAATATAATGTTGGAAATTCTAGCCAGAGTAATCAGGCAAGACAAGGAAATAAAAGGAATATATAATACAAAGGAGCAAATTAAACTGGGGTCCTTATTTACAGATGACATAATTGTGTATATAGAAAATTTCAAGAAATCTTTCTTAAAAATCTAATAAGTGGGTTCAGCAAGGTCACAGGATATAAGATCAACATTCAAAAATCAACTGTATGTCTCCCTACTGGCAATGAACATGTGGAAGCCAAAATTAAAAATACAATACCATTTATAATCATTAAACAAGAAGACCAACAGGGGAGCAGGTGTGACTGAAGAGATTAAGTGGCTGCTTTCCACATGGGAGGTCCTGTGTTCTGTTCCCTGTGCCTCCTAGAAGCAAGGACAAAACAACAAGCAAAACAAACAAAGAAACCAACTCCGGGGAGCCAATATGGCTCAGTGGTTGAGCTTAGCTTCCCACATATGAGGTCCTGGTCTCAGTATCTCAAAAAAAAAAAAGAAAGACAAGAAAAGAAAACCAACCAATGAACAACAACAACAACCACAAAAAACCAACAAAACACGTCAGTGTATAGCTAACAAAACACATACAGAATTTGTATGCTGAAAACTACAAAACAGAGAAATGGAAGAAGAAGATCCAAATAAATTAAGAGGCATACAGTGTTCATGGATTGGAAGACAAAATAGTAAAGATGGAAGTTCTCAAATTGATCAATAAGTTTAATGTAATTCCTATCACAAGTGTTTCGATAGGATAGGGTTTTTTTGGAGGCATAGAGAAGCATATTCTAAAATTTATATGATAAGGCACAGGGACAGGAAGCGGACTTGGCCCAGTGGTTAGGGTGTCCATCTACCACATGAGAGGTCCACGGTTCAAACCCCGGGCCTCCTTGACCTGTGTGGAGCTGGCCCATGCGCAGTGCTGATGCGTGCAAGGAGTGCCCTGCCACGCAGGGGTGTCCCCCGCGTAGGGGAGCCCCACGTGCAAGGAGGGCGCCCCATAAGGAGAGCTGCCCAGCGCGAAAGAAAGTACAGCCTGCCCAGGAATGGTGCCACCCACACGGAGAGTTGACGCAGCAAGATGATGCAACAAAAAGAAACACAGATTCCCGTGCCGCTGACAACACCAGAAGTGGACAAAAACAAGAACATGCAGCAAATGGACACAGAGAACAGACAACTGGGGGGGGGGGGGGACGGGGAAGGAGAGAGAAATAAATAAATCTTTAAAAAAAAAAGGCACAGGGACAAGAGTAGCTCAAACTATTTCAAAAAAAGAAGAAAAAAGTGGAAGGAATCACTCTATGATATAGCTACAGTCATCAAGACAGTGTAGTATTGGCAGAGGGACAGGCTCATAGGTCCTAGAACCCAGAACCCAGAAATAGTTCCCAGCCATGACACACCCAAGTACAGCCAACTGATTTTTTTTCAGGAGGTACCAGTGATGGAAGGCAAGACCTCGTACGTGGGAAGCAGGTGCTCAGCACCTGAGCTACATCTACTCCCCCAGCCAACTGATTTTTTTTTTTTAGTTAAGCCAGTAAAAATAATTTATTGGGCAGTGAGGGGAAAGAACAAAGCTTGCTGAGAAATGGGAGAGAAGGATGGAGATATGTACTGGGATTTGGTATGGGCTCCTCTAGACAGCGAGCTCTACTTTATGTAGTTACCTTTTAAACTAGTAATTATTCCTCCCCTTGTAATGCTAAGGGGAGGGGACCAGCTGTTGCTGGCTACCCCACCAATGGTGGGTGCCAGTGGTGAGGACTGCAGCCAACTGAGTTTTGACAAAGGTACAAAAGCAATTGAATGGGGAGGACTGATATTCTTGTCTCTCTTTTTTTTTAAGGTTTATTTTATTTATTTCTCTCACCCCCCAGTTGTCTGTTTTCTGTGTCCATTTGCTGCGTGTTCTTGTTTTTGTCCACTCTGTTGTCAGCGGCATGGGAATCTGTGTTTCTTTTTGTTGCGTTATCTTGCTGAGTCAGCTCTCCGTGTGTGCGGTGTCATTCCTGGGCAGGCTGTACTTTCTTTCGTGCTGGGCGGCTCTCCTTATGGGGTGCACTCCTTGCCCGTGGGGGACACCCCTGCATGGCAGGGCACTCCTTGCGTGCATCAACACTGCGCATGGCCAGCTCCACACGGGTCAAGGAGGCCTGGGGCTTGAATCGCGGACCTCCCATGTGGTAGACGGACGCCCTAACCACTGGGCCGAGTCCTCTTCCCCTGATATTCTTTTCAAATGATGCTAGAACTGTAATAGTCTGATGATGTTATCTCATAATCTATAATAAATGTTCCACAACAATGTAATGTGTTGGTGGAGGAGTGTTGCATGGGAATTCTGCACATTTTATGATTTGTAAGTCCATAAGTTCTCTAATAAAAATGTTTATATATTAAAAAATTATGCTGAAGCAATTGGATAGTCATAGGTCTTCCCCCCAAAAGAACCTTAACCTAAACCTTACACCTTATCCCAAAATTAACTCCAAATGGATCATAGGTTTAAATGTAAAATATGAAACTACAAAACTTACAGAAGAAAACATTCATAACTTGAGTCTGATAAACATTTCTGAGACATAACCTCAAAAGCATGAGACATGAAAGAAAAAAATCAATACGCTGGCCTTCATGAAACTTTTGCTCTATGAAAGACCCTGTTAAGAGTAAGAAGATATAAGCTGCGTACTGGGAAAATATATTTGCAAACCACATATCTGATAAAGCACTTATATCTAGAATATTCACAGAACTCTCAAAACTCAATAGTAAAAAACCAAGTCCAATTAGAAAATGGGCAACAGGCTTCAACAGGCATTTCAATGAAGAGCATATGCAGATGGCAATAAGCACCTGAAAGATTTGCCATCAGGGAAATGCAAATTAAAACCATAATATCACTACACACTTATCAGAATCACTAAAATAAGAAATACTGACAACACCAAATGCTGGAGACGATGCAGAGAAACTGGATCTCTCGTGTTGCTGGTGGACAGATGCTCTCTCAGTCGAGCCATGTCTGCCTCCCAGGAGATGCACTTCAGGTCACTTGATTAGATTGGGACTATGCCAGTGAGGTGTGACTCAGGATGAGTCTCCGCCCTCTTACTGGAACTGATACAGATGGAGACACAGAGAGACATGGGAAAAGGAAGCCACCATGTTTGATCCTGGCACGGGAGAGAATGGACTGCAGGTTTGCCCACAGCTGAGCTCCAGGAGAGATGCCCCGGGAGGCTGCAGGAGCGGAGGCTCAGGGAGAGGTGAGCTCTCTACCTGAGAGCTCGCAGCTGGACTCGGGAAGGAAGCAGAGCAGCTGAGGCTGATAGAGCAGGTCCAGAAAGAGACAAGCCCTGTGCCTGGCTGCCTCTCCCGTTGCTCTGGGAGACAGTAGATTCTGGAGGGGAATCTACTTGGCAGAGATCAGTGGCCATCTCAATTCACCGTGTGACCGGACAACAGGATCACAGTAGCTGCCTTCGGTGAGAAAGCATCTCTGATGGTGCCTTGATTTGCACATTTCAGGGCATTGGAACTATAAGCTTTAACCCCACATAAATACCCTTATAAAAGCCAACCCGTTTCTGGTACTTTGCTTCAGCAGCCCTGTGGCAAACTAAGACAGCTTGGGAGCCCCATTTCTGAGAGGTCCCCTGGTTCTGGCGCTTGACTCAGGCAGAAACCCATGACCCCTCAGGCCCAGGAGGTTCTGAGCAAAAGCCGTGGCTCTCCTTCTCCTGGAATGGAGAGGCCTGGCATCCGGATTTGCTGGGGGGAGAATCCCTGCCAGTGACATTGTCTGAGACTCTGCCTGGAGATGAGAGTACCTCCAGATCTGTCACTTACGGGATCTGTTTTAGTTTGCTAAAGTCTGCTGGAATGCAATATACCAGAAATGGGTTGGCTTTTACACTGGGAATTTATTAACTTGTAAGCTTACAGTGCTGAGGCCCTGAAAACGTGCAGATCGAGGCTTCATCAGGCGATGCTCCTCCCAAAGACGGGCTGCTGGTGATCCTGGACTCCTCTGTCACACGGCAAGGCACATGGCGGCGGCTGGCTCTCCTTTCTCTTCCCGGTTTCATTACTTCAGTTTCTGGCTTCTCTGGCTTTCTCTCTCTGTATTTATAAGACTCCAGTAAGAGGACAAAGACCCACGCTGGATCACGCCCCACTGAAATGACCCAATCAAAAGATCCCACCTATAATAATAGATTTACACTCACAGGAATGGGCTAGCTCTAAGGACATGATTTTCTGGAGTACATAGAGTCTCAAACTGCCCCAGGAACTAATAAACTATGTCCTTTTTATAAAACATGAAAGTCAAATGTCTCAAAACAATAGCAGACAACAAAAATGTCCCTGTGGCAGTTTGATATTATTTATAAATTCCAAAAGGAGATACTGTGTTTGTAAACTGGTCTGTTCCCCTGGGCATGAGCTCCCTTTGAATATATTAGATTCAGCTGAGACGTCTGATTAAATTGTGTTAAGATTAGGGCTTGAGTTAACCAGGTCATTAGAGTGCGACTCAACATTGAGTGCCAGCCCCCTGGGGCTGATAAAACAGACTCATATGGAAGTAGCTACACAAAGATACAAAGAGGATCCTGTAGCCTGGGAAGAGAGATGAGCCTCATAGTCTACAGCTGACCTGTGAAGAGACCACAGCAGTTGAGCCCAGAAAGAAACAAACCCCAGGAAGAGATGTGAGCCTTACGCCAGCCTACAGCTGAGATGGGAAGAAGCAGGAAGAGGAAGGCTGAACCCTCACAGACGTCGCCCGCCATCTTGCTTCAACAGGTGGCAACAGAGTTTGGTAACTCAAGAGTCTCTGAGTTGGACTCTTTAGGACCATGTGACTGTAAGCTGTTACCCCAAATAAATACCCTTTGTAAAAGTCAACAGATTTCCAGTACTTTGCATCAGCACCCCTTTGGCTGACTAATTCAGCCCCTGTCTGAATGCGGGAGTTTCTTTACTCCCCAAGTTTACGGGGAAGAGAGAATATGCTAGACAAAAAAGGTATTCTGTTACCTAAGCCCCACCTTCCCTCTCCCGAAAGTGGAGGGTCCCTAAAGAAGGCAGAAGACTTTCAGGAGCAGCTGCCCATTTTCCAGGTCCCCATTTGTGGCAGTCTCATTCAGGAATAACTTGCCAGTTGCATCTGGGGAGGCAGAATCAGGTTCTTTTTCCTTTACAGAGAAGGACCCCCAAGTGTGGGTAACCCCACAGCAGAAGTGCGGTGCTGCTTCCCTCCGCTAGAGGGCATGTGGGGACACAGGGGACTCCAGGCCCAGCAGGGCAGTGTCTCACGTTGCAGGCAGATTCTCTGGAGAAGGGGCACTCAGGCTGGTTTTGTCCTGTGACCGGGGTTGGTGGAGGGGCTGGCCCAGGGCCTGGCTGTGCTGTCTCTCCGTGGAGCACACCTGTGCCCTCCCCATGACGGGCCACCTGCTCCGGCTTTTACCAAGAAGAGCAAGACACTGAGGGGATGGGTGCGCTCGGGCACCAGTGCCCTTCACCTGAGCGAACAGCCAGCCCTGCTTACCCATTGAAACTTAGTCCTGGCCCTCACATTCAAACTGCTGGGTCGGCACAAGTTGTAGCAACCAGCACCATCTTTAAGGCCTGTCCACTGCACTTGCTTGTGGCCAGGATTCTTGTTACAAAGTGGCATTTTTCCTGAGATCTTTTCAGGAACTGTGGTGGGGACAGGGAACTGTCCCCAAGATACCTTAAATAAACACCTCTTCAGATCTCTTGGAAGGGAGTAACGGGAGCAGCTTATGCCTGCAGCGCGGACCGGCCTGAGGGACCACAGCACTGGCTGGAAGCTGCCCGAGTCCTCAAGAGCTCGCCTCTGCTGCCAGGCTGGGAAGGAACGGGCAGCACCCCAGGCTCACCCTGGGGGGGACTGGGAGGGGGTCACTCAACTGCAGTCCAATACACTCCCAATAAAAGCCAAAATTCAAAACAAAAATTTTTTAATTAAAAAAATATTTATTTTTAGTTTTTGAAGATACATAGATCACAAAAAATGTTACATTAAAAAATATGAGGTTCCCATATACCCCACACCCCACCCCCCGAAACAAAATTCTTATGGACCACAATTACTGGCAGGCCTTTTCCTTGGTTCCAAAAGGAGATGTCTGAGGGAAAGGACAGAAAAGGCGCTCAATACTTTGTCGAACAAATGTTTATTTAAAATCAGCATTGCTGGAAATGCTTTGCAATAGGAGAATATCTAGGGTATTCTAGGTAATGTGACACAGCAAAGATTTTGATATAAAATCATCGATCTGCTACTAAACCAACAGAATGGGAGAGGCTTTGCTTATCGAGCTCCTGAGTTGGTAGGAAAATAAAACCTGTATTAAAAAAAAAAAAGCCACTTCCTCGATGACTGGCAACCGACTCCGAATCAGACACACACACAAACCTCACGCAAGCTGCCGGGAGATAAACGTGTTAGCCGGCGGGGGTGGATGAGTGGGAGGAAGGCAAGGAAGGCAAACTGCTCGAAAATGGGTTATTTGGGCTTGACGGCTTCAGACTGTGGGTCTGCCCCCCTGGGCAGTGAGTGGCATCAGGGGACCGGGGTAGCAACACCGAAGCGGCGCTGTCCCCTGGACCAGCCTCTGCCGGACGGGGCCAGGGCCCGGCACCCTCTACCTCCTGGTGGCTGGAAGGGGGGAGGCGTGCTGGCTCCCGGCATAAAGGGACAACTGCCCACGGAAGGGGCCCTCTGGCAGAGCTGACTCGGTCCCCCGGGGCCCTGTCCTAGCGGGAAGTGCTCTGGAAGCCTGGCCTCCCCAGTCCAGGGCGTGCCGACCACCCCGGCCTTTACGGGGGGCTTCACCCCTTGCTCTGCTGCTTCACCTGCGAGGAAGACTTCCTGGCTCCTTAATTTGCAGAAGGAAGGAACTGGACTCAACTTAGGGGTTTTCGAACTTTAGAGGGGCAAAACCCTCTTTTGGAAGAAAATCACCTATTTGTGGAACCCCAGGAGGCAACAACTAAAAGTAAGGCTTCCTGGGTAGCAAAGGGAGGCGGAGGTGAAGTTCTTGTTCTCCCTCTACGTTATGTGTGTCCCGTGGGCCTGGGACAGGCTCGGTGTGTGCCTGGCGTCCTGGGGTCATGAGTGCTGGCGCCTCTTCCACACTGTGCCAGCAGAGGGTTCCGGCTGAGCAGGCTGCTAAGCACCCATGCCATGTCAGCCACGCGGCCCCACCAGTTCCTCCACCGGCCATGGCTGTTACCTGGTGAGACGAGACCCCCAACACACTCCAAATGATCTCTCCACTTCTTCACTTCCAAATGACTGTGCGACCCATAACCGAAAAGGAGCTGATTGAAAGAAGACAACCGGGGGAACCCAAGCCAAGGCGTCTCCAGGATCTTGGGAGCGTTCTCTCCTTCACGTTGTGCAGCCACTTGCCCAGGTGCTCGCAGACACTCTTTGCAAGACGTGGAAAACCGTGATGTAAGGTTAAGTCAAGGAAGGAGACTACGAAACTTACATCCAGTCTGGTCACAACTATGAAAACAGATGGTCTTAGTGTGCCCAAGGACTGCCAATGGCTTGGTTCTTTAAAGGTGATTCATTGGGGTAAAGCTTACAGTTCCTAGGCTGTGAATGTCCAAATCAAGGCACCATCAGAGATGCTCTCTCATCAAAGGCAACTGCTGTTGACCCTGGCATCCTGCCCGTGGCCCTTAGGCCTACGGCGGGCTCGTCTGCTCACCGTGAGCTGCTCCGTGTGAGTCCAGCTTCTTGGGGCCTTCGTGCTGAAATGACCTCTGTCACACGGCAGGATCAGACACGCACGGCCACACTCCCTCTTCCTGAGTCTCTGGCAGTGTCTCCATGTACGTCAGACCCAGCAAGAGGACAGATCCAACCTGGCCACCTCACTGACGTAGTCCAATCAAAAAGCCTCACATCCGCAGGAATGGAGTAGTTAAAAAGTAAAATCTTTTTCTTTTTGGGATTCATTAAAGAACTTCAGACTGTCACACGGATATATACATTTTATAGAGACAGAAGGAAACAATAATGGCTACAAGCCAGAGCTTTCTGAGACCTGATCTCCAAATCCTAAAGTCTCAACCTTCTCATCTGATAAATAGGTGTTAGGTGATAATGGATGTAAACATCAGAGGAGGCACACAGATAACTCAATGAATGGCAGGTGTTATTACTATTAATAATAAAATATCAGTGTTTATCCCTGCATGAGGTTTTAAGTGACTTATTTCCTTTTGACTTTTCTAATTTGCGTAATGGACATATATTTATATGAAAAAGTCTGTCCACGGAGGTGGGTTACCTGTTGGAGCCTGGAATGAGTAATGGAAAAGCCCTGCTGTCCTTTCCATCTGCTCTGAGTGCCGTGAGTCCCAAGTTTTAGCTCTGGGTTCTCTTATTGCATCTGGAGGTAATGGTGACATTGTGCTATGTTGGAAATCAGAGTTCAAGTCCATTTACTCTGGGTCCGTGGCCGAATTCCTCTATCTTTTGGGGGCATCAGGTTTCTTCTCTTGTTAAAAAAGGATGGATGCTTTCCTCCTACAAACACCCCAGTGTCCAGGGCCAGCAGAACGGGTCAATCAGCTGGGCATGTTCCCTCCAGGATGGGCGAGTCTCCCATCTTGTGGAGCCGAAGAAGGTAGAGTCCCATTTTATAGAAAGTTCCAGAGCCAGGCAAGCGGAGGTGTGGTGTTCAGGATTGGGGGTGGGATGGGTGACTGGGAGGGGCCCTGGAGGCAGGCGCCCCAGCACGGCTCAGGCTCTGCTGCTCGTGCGGCTGTGACCACGTGGGTGTGCTCCCTTTAGGAAAATCCCTGGCCTTTGTACTTAGGATTTGTGCAGTTGTCTTACGTACTTAAGACTTGAACGTAAAACGATAGTAGACCAAAAAACCAGTAAAGGTTCAAAACCGCTCACCCTGAGAACTGCGAGGACGAGACGCGCTCGCCCGCCCGAGGCGCCCCATTCCCGCCCGGCGGCAGCGCTACTTCCTGTCTCCTCTGGGGTCAAGGACAGGTCATAGGGCAGGTCACCGGCCCGTCGGCGGGAACGCCACGCCCACGAGGGGCGACCTCTAGGGTCGGCGCTCTCGCCCCGCACCCAGTCTCCCTGCAGGGGCCTCGTAGGCTCGCCCGGCCCGGGGCAGGCCCGGCCGGCAGCTGACGCGCAGGCGCCGTGGGCCCCGGAAGTGGGCTCCGGAAGCGGCCCCCGCGTGGGCGGCCTGCGCGTGGAACGCCGCCGCCCTCACCGGGCTTCGCGCGTCCTTCCTCACACCCCAACGGCCAAGAGGCCGGGGAGGGCTCGTGAGCGCCACGAGCAGGGGCCTCCGCGGCCACTGACGGCCGGCGTTCGTTCCCGAAGCTTCCACCGCTGCCCTAGAAAGACGCCCTTCCGGCAACGCGGTTCCGGGGCCTCCCGGGAGCGCACCTGCGGGGGCCGCGGCCGCGCCTCGCGTGGAGGCGGCCCCTGCGTGGGTGCCAAGCCCCGCCCTCCCGGGGCCTGGACCGGGTCGGGCGCGGGGCCGCGTCGTGGCGCGGGGAGGCGGCCCGCGGGCCAGCGAGCGCCGTCCCCGCCGCCTGCCTGCGCCTCCGCCTGCGCAAGTCCAGGACGCTCGGCAGGAAGTTGTGGCGGCGCACGTTAAGATGCTCCTTAATTGCACCGTTAATTTGAGTCACACAACTGAGTTTCCATGGAAACCCAGTCACAAACGTTTATGAAGGCGCAGACTCATAATTGCCGCCGCTCCCTCACGCCCTGCTGCGTTAAAACGGACATAACAGCAGGCGTTTCCCGCACCTCACGTGGACAGCGGCAACGTCCAGTGTCGACTTAGCCACCGCAGGGGAGGAGGAGCGCCACTTCCTACGGCCCCTGTTCTCTCCAGTGTGTCTTGGCTCTGCAAGGGCTGAAAGTCGGCCTCTCACCTCTTACTAGGTGTATGAGGGCCACACAACACACTCCTAGAATACACACAGCAAAGGTGAAGCAGGGGGAGCGGATGTGGTGCAGTTGAGTACCTGCCTTCCACACGGGAGGTCCCAGGTTCGGTTCCTGGAGCCTCCTAAAAATGAAAAAAACAAACACCAGGTAAACAAATGAAAAAACCAACCCAGGGGAGCCGATGTGGCTCAGTGGTTGAGCGCCGTCTTCCCACGTACGAGGTCCTGGGTTCCATCCCCAGCCCTGTGCTGAGAAACAAAACAAAAAAACAGGTAAAAGTGTCCAAGACCAGACAAAGGTGCCCTCGAGGAAGTGGCATTTAGAGTGACACAGACCATATCAGCGCATCTGCAGAGCGTTTTCTAGGAGGAGGAGGGGCCGTGGAACAGTGACCAGAAGACGTGCCCGGAAGTTCCAGCTCTGGCTTGGCCCCTTGCCTTGCTGCTTCACCTGAGAGGAAGGCTTCTGGTCCCGTATTTGCGGAAGGAAGGAACTGGACTAAATTCCTACACAAAAAGGGGTCAAAGGCACTCTGAAACGCGCATTTCCTTGGGAAGAAGTGGCATTCTGGGGTCATGCTCGTGGTCGTGGTACTGGATGGCTCTGGGTTCTGGCTTCTAGGTTCTTGGTTTATGTTGCATAAAAAATTTAAGGACACTCCGTAGGGTAGGCAAAGGAGTAAACAGTTTATTAAGAAAAAGAGAACAAGAAAAATACACGGGGACCGCAGGCGCCATGGAGAGTGGCGAGCTTGGGACCCTAAGTCCGGGCATTTCTAAGTCTGCTGTTCTGGCTGGTGGCCCCACCTGTCATTTCTCAGGGGGCCAGTGGTGAGTCCCCTTGAGGATACCCGGGCCTCCTCTCTCGCTCCAGATGAGACTCCCGCAGCTGGGATCTCCCAGTGTCCCCCAGCAGCCCTCCTCTCAGGAGATTTCCCGGCGGGGTCTCACAGCCGTGGGGTCTGCGGCCACGCTGTCTGCCCAGCCAGCCGCCTTCCCCCTCTTGTGGTCGACTTTCCTCTAGGTCCTTGGCTATGTGACGAAAATGGAATTTTAGGTGCAAGCCAGTTCAGTTAGGCCAGTAATTTATTAAGGAACTGAGAGGAGAAGTGGGAGAAGATAACAGATTAGGGGTCCCCAGCATACTTGCGGGCTGGTCCAGGCAGGGCAGGGAAAGGGGTGATTTAGTCTCCACTCTTGCTTTTTTTTTTTTGGGAGAGGAGGAGCTGAAATGATCATTTATTTTAAAAATTCTGTAGAATAAAAAACATTAGAATTAATAGCATAGGTTAGGACACACATTCTTGCTAGATAAATAATCAGAAATCAACAGGTTTCTGTCTATAGGTGATATTCTCTTTTAAATTGTAAAGGATATTATCT
This sequence comes from Dasypus novemcinctus, assembly GCF_030445035.2. Lineage (NCBI taxonomy): Eukaryota > Metazoa > Chordata > Mammalia > Cingulata > Dasypodidae > Dasypus > Dasypus novemcinctus. The sequence continues at coordinate 134,233,023 of NC_080679.1, forward strand.
TATGTAAAAGTAATTAAAAGTTGCAAAGTAGCACTATAAATAATTGTAAGGGACATTGAAGGCAAAGTAAGAACTCATAATAAGAACCAAATGAAGTACCAGAAGACACAATGACTGAGAGAGAAAAATCCAATACGGCAAATAATTCAATGCAAAAATAATTATATTATCTAATCAATAGCAATCTAAAATTCCTCTAATAATTTCACATTTTTAAGACATTAGTAGAAATAAAAAATTTTAAGTATGCAATGAAGAGAATTTGCCTTGATGAAGTGTATTCACAATCATTTTTACTTTTATAGAAATATACAATCAGGTCAGTGGAACAGAACAGGGAGTCACACACACATATAATTGTAAAGTTGATTAAAATTAGTTGCAAAAATAATTTACTTATATCATTTAAAATTTTTGAAACTTAGTTGAAAATAAAGAAGTAAATTTGACCTTATACATTAAAGAGCTTTGAAAACAGGATCTAAAAATAAGGGATGACACATATTCCAGCTAAAAATATTTACTTATATTTTACTAATCTTGGATAGGGGGAAATCATGACCACATATGGCACTGAAAGACATTTTAGTTCATAAAAATGAAATAGTAATGAAAGTAGAAATACACCACACATTAAAGGTGAACCAGACTAAAATATTTAAATATGTAGAATGTAAAAGAGAAAACTTTCGATAAGTCACCTCAGTATCAGTATTGATATTAATCAGTTGGATAAAAAAATTCTCAGTACTGAGAAAAATTAAAATTTGTAAAATAGCTTTGTTTCACAAATCATCAGAAAAATGCAAGTGAAATTGAAATTGTATTCTACTGTTTTTAACTACAACATATATTAATTTGCTCAAATTCTTCTGATAGTTTTATACTGTTTCTCTTTCTTAGGAAAAAAACCACAATGAATAAAAAATGATTTAAAATGGATAGATCTTAAAAATAGCTGAGCACTCACAGATTTTATATTTGAATTTGTATAGAATTACCGCCCACTTTTCACACATGCTTTTTAAACCATTAATTATTCCCCCCCTTTGCTAATGATGGAAACAGGGTCACAACAGTTTGCTGTTTTGATTGGTTACATCACCTGTCAATTCCCCTGGGGGGCCCAATGGCAAGGCTGCTTTAGAACATCTGGGGTTTTCCCTTGATTCTGGAGGAAATTCTGTTCCCAATGGGGAATTCTGGCGAGGTTCCTCCAGCAGCGTCTTGTCAGGTCTTTCCCGAGCAGGGCGTGGGGGTGGGGGTGGGGGTAGGGGTGCTGGCCGCCTGTCCCGTGGCCCGTTTTTCTGCCACGTCCCAGATTTGTCTGTTTCCCCCCTAATCTAGCCTGCCTCACTTCCACTATACTGACCTGCCCCAGTAGGTTCAGAATAAACGGTCCTGAATTTTCTGAGGAAAACGTCTTTGGTTAATGTAATCCCATGCTGACTTGCATGAACGTTTCATTTCCAGGCATAGGATAACTTAGTGTTCCTAAAAGAGGGCAAATTGGGTAGTTGGTGTGTTTTTTTTTTTCTTCTTAGGAGATAACATGAAGGCATTAGTAAATTTTTACTAATATGATTGTGAATGAAAGGGAAGTAGTAAAAATATTAGGGAAACAAGGTTAAAGAGAAAAGTTTTACACTGGAAGAAAATATTTGTATAACACTTCCAACAGTCAAAAGTTTCCTATTCAGCATGATTATAGAATAATCGCAAATCAGTAAGGAGAGACCTCAAAGAAAAACCAGCCAGTCTGTGAATAGGCAATGGATGGTGTAAATAATACACATGGCTAATGGACCATATACCAAAGAGCACTGTCTTACTAGTAATCAGGAAAATGCAAATGAAAACGTTTCCATTTGACTGGCAAAAATGAACACAATATAAACTGATAAAAATTAAAACGGTGCAGCAACACTTTCAGTAGGAGGGGGTGTGGGAGTGTGGTGGCGTAGCCTGTTTGGAAGGTGACCTGGCAGCCCGTAGCCAAAGCCATCCTCAGTCCCGCATTCTTTGGTGCAGACACTGCGGTGCGTTTCTCCAAGTGTCACTGCGTGGGAAAGGCTGGGTGGATACGTGCCAGCTGCCCAGAGTGGTTTCCCCTCCGCCCCATCTCCGGGTGTCCCAGCAGGGACACACTGGCACTAAAACGAGGTGGGCAGCTGTGTTTGTGAGGTGGGAAAAAAAACCCACCACCTAATGCCATCCTCAAGGAAAAGCAGTCTATACCTTGGTACATCCACTTGTGGAACTCTGTAGCCGGCAAAAGTAGCCAGGCAGAGCTCTCTATACACAGATGAGGAAAACGCTCTAAGAACTGGTGAGGTGAAAAGAAGCCGCACGAGAAGCGTTTTAGTCCAGATTCCATTAGTGTAAAAACACTGCCATGTTTCCCTATATGCTTATCTTTGGGAAAAGAGACTGGAAGGGTAGGTACCAGCTGTTAACAGCTTTTTCCTCTGGTGGGGAATTTGCAGAGAGCAGGGCAGAGGTGAATGGGGCTCTCGTTTTCTTTCCTTCCAGGGACAAGAACCTCAGTGGGGTTCCATCTGTATTAGCCAGTGCTTCTTTTACAGGTTGTACTCCTTTAATAATAAAAGTAAACATTACTAGTGTAAATGAACAAATGCAAGTTAAACAAAATGTTCAGAATCGGCATTATTTTGTTTAAAACAAGCAAATAGAATTACTTGTAACATGAGAGAAGGAAACGCAAAATTTGGATATCGTTCTTTTCAACGATAAACCACACATGACTGTATCTATTACAGGAAGCATAATGTAATCCAAGATTTAGCAATTATCCAGTGCAAAGTTTTCATTTTACAGATAAGGAAACTGAGGCTCAGAAAGGTCAAGCGACCTGCCTAGGCCACCCGTGTCAGGAGCAGGAGCTGGATCTGGGGCCTTCGGGCCACACCCATTCCAGTACCTTGGGAATTGTCTTTCCTCAAGGGACACTTCTTCTAACCAACACTAGCCAGTCTGCCCTGCTGAACTGCTGCTGGGATCAGAGGTCAAGTGGTGCATGCAAGGGGCTTGCCTGCGTTTTGAGATTAGCTCTTACAGGCTAAAACATTAACTTTGAAGATAAGGAGGGTGGGACTAGCCAGGAAATTCAGGATGTTCTTTGCAGAAATCTAGAGTGCAGCCTTTCTCTTCCATGTGGTCAACAAAGCTTTAGGTCCCAGAGCATCAGTGGAAAGGGTTTTTTGAGTCATTCCTGTACCAAACCCTGGCCATGATGGTAAACAAGGTTGCCACCTTGATCTTTAGAAAATTCATCTTTGACAAAACGACGGGGTGCAGGGATGGGGAATTAAGCTCTGACCAGGTTTGCTATGAGGAGGGTCAGTCTAGCCTGTGATTCCCAAGGCAGACTTTAGCCGCCTCTTTCTAGCAAGAGGCTGATCTCACTGCTTCCTTCACAATCACTTTCGTTTTGTTTTTTTTAAAGATTTATTTGACTTATTTCTCTCCCCTTACCCCCATTGTCTGCTCTCTGTGTGCATTCACTGTGTTTTCTTCTGCGTCCGCTTGCATTATCCAGTGGCACTGGAAAATTGCTTCTCTTTTTTGTCGCGTCATCTTGCTGCATCAGCTTTCCATGTGTGTGGCACTACTCCTGGGTGGGCTGCACCTTTTTTTTTCCATGTCAGGTGGCTCTCCTTGCGGGGGGCACTCCTTGCACGTGGGGCACCCCTACATGGGGGTGCCCCTACGTGGCAGGGCACTCCTTGCATGCAGCAGCACTGTGCGTGGGCCAGCTCATCACATGGGTCAGGAGGCCCTGGGGATGGAACCCTGGACCCTCCATACGGTAGGCGGATGCTCTATCAGTTGAGCCACGTCCACTTCCCCACAATCACTTTCAAAAGCTGAAAACTAGAAAAACAAACTTGTTCAAATCTTTTAAAAATCCAAGTAAAACAACTGTTTCATGTGTCCTTTTAAAAATAACAGTTTTTGGGAAGCGGACTTGGCCCAGTGGTTGGGGCGTCCATCTACCACATGGGAGGTCCACGGTTCAAACCCCGGGCCTCCTTGACCCGTGTGGAGCTGGCCCATGCGCAGTGCTGATGCGCGCAAGGAGTGCCCTGCCACGCAGGGGTGTCCCTGCGAAGGGGAGCCCCACGCGCAAGGAGTGCGCCCAGTAAGGAGAGCTGCCCAGCGCGAAAGAAAGTACAGCCTGCCTATGAGTGGCGCCACCTGCACAGAGCTGACGCAGTGTGATGACACAGCGGGGAGAGGTACATATTCCTGTGCGGCTGATAACAAGAGGAGCGGACAAAGAGGACGCAGCGGGTGGACACACAGAATGGATGACCAGGGTGGGGGGAAAGGGGAGAGAAATGAATGAATGAATGAATGAATGAATGAATGAATGAATGAAATAAAAATAACCATTTTGAGGTATAATTCACAAATCATGAAATTCACCCTTTTGAAGTGCACACTATTCAGTGGTCATTAGTATATCTAGGGCTGTGCAACCATCACCAAAATTCATTTTGGAATATATCTCTCACGCCAAAAAGTTTTCTTGTGCCCATTTGTGCTCAAAACCTGCTCCCACCCCAGGCATCTAATACATTTCTGTCTATAGGTTTTGCCTTTCCTGAACATTTCAGAAATATGTAGCCTTATGTGTCTGACTTCTTTCACTTAGCATAATGATTTTGAGGTTTAATGATGTTATAGCATAAATGGTGGTTAATTTCATTTGAGTCTGAATAGTGTTATTCCATGTGTGCATGTGCCACATTTTATTTAAGTATTTTCTGGTGGATGGACATTTGGGGTGTGTCCACTTTTTAAAAAAGCTATTATTAATAATGCTGCTTCGGAGTCCTGTCTCAGTCAAGATGGTAATGTGAGATGCTCCAGGGCTCCAGCTCCCATGCAGAAATATCTTTCTCAAAGCTCTGAAAAACAGGGAGTACATGTGGCTCAAGTGTTGAGTGCCTGCTTCCCACATGGGAGGTCCCGGGTATGGTTCCCAGTGCCTCCTGAAACAAAATAAAACAAAAAAACAAACAAAAAAGCCCTCACAGCAACCAAATACAAACAAACAAAACATCCTAACTCAGGGAAGCTGATGTGGCTCAGTGGTTGAGCACCAGGTTCCCACATACAAGGTCCTGGGTTGAATCCCTGCCCCGTGGTGCCTCAAAACAAACAAACGAAAACAAAAAACCCACACAACAACAAACAGTTAAAGGACTGCAGCAACAGGGAAGGCACTGAATCAAGAAAAAGGTAACCTAAAAAAGGTAGGATTTCATGGCGCCCTTGCCGGCTCCTCCCGTAGCCCTCGCTGCCTTGAGCCAGGCAGTACTCCTGGTGTGGGTCCCAGGGGCCGGTTTAGAAGAAGAGGAACCTTTATAGTCAATGTATGTCTGCCCCAGTGAGTCTGGTGACAACCTAAGAACTGAACTAGGTCACCCCTCAGAGAGTTACCATACCAGAACTTCCCCTGCTCCGAGAGGCAGCTCAAAGAGCTTTGTTACTGAACATTGTAAGAGAACAGTCAAACTGCAGCTGCCTGAGCCTTTTAGATTCTGGCTTTCAAGGAAATCTCTGTTCTAAGACTAGCTGGGTACAGTGTCTCAGAGCAGATGCCTCAGAGTCTAAGTTTCTGATATAACACATTAAAATATAAGAATGTCCATGTTGCAACATAAGATTACAAAAGATACAAATAAAAAGGAAGTGATGGTCCATGCAAAGGAGAAGATTAAGCTATCAGAAACCATCAGCAAAGAGGACCAGACCTGATACAGACCAAAGACTTTTTAAAAATGGTCTTGAATATGCTTAAAGAGCTAAAGGAAAACATGGACAAAGAAATAGGAGCTGAAGACCACAGTAACAGCAATTTAAAAATTCCCTAGAGGGGTCCAAGAGCAGACTGGCATTGGTCAAAGAATCCATCAGTGGATTTAAAGATAAGGCAATTGAATGCAGTCTGATGATCAGAAGGAAAAAAGACTGAAGATAAATGAACAGAGGCCTGGGAGACACCAGGAGCAGACCAATATGCATTGTGGGTGTCCTAGAAGGAGAAGAGAGAAAGGGCCAGAGAGGACGGTCAAGAAGGAATGGCTAAAAACATCCCAAATGTAATGAAAGACAGGAATATACACATCCAGGGAGATCAACGAACTCCAAAGAGGATAAACTCAAATAGACACTGAGACATATTATAATCAAACTGTCAAATGCCAAAGAGAGAATTCTTAAACCACAAGAAAGAAGCAAAGTGTCTTGTATGACAGAGCCCCAGTAAGATTAAGTGCTGGTTTCTCCTTGGAAAACATGGAGGTCAAAAAGGCAGTGGGATGACATGTGCAAAGTGCTATAAGGAAAACATTTCCAGCCAATAATTCTGTATCTGACAAAACTCTGTCAAAAGTAAGGGAGAGGTGAAGACATTCCCAGATAAAGCAAAAGCTGGGGAGCTTCATCACCACTAGAACGTCCCGATTAAAGGGAGTTCTTCAGGTTGAAAGGACGCTAGATAATAGATAAATCAATGGTTTGGGACTCAGAATGTACAAATATGTAATTTGTGACAAGAACTACATAAATGTGAGGATGAAGGTGCTCTCAAGTCAAATAAGATGGTTATAGATTTAGGTTAAATTTCAGCCCCATGATAACCACAAAGAAAATATCAGAAAAATATGCGCAGAATAAATGAGAAGGGATTCTAAATGATTCACACTAAAAAATCAACTTAATACAAAAATAGGCAGTAATGGACTCAGACTTAAAAAGGAGTGAAATTCTGATACACGGATTAACCTTGAAGACATCATACTGAGTGAAACAAGTCAGACACGAAAGGACAGATATTGTATGATTCCGCTTATATGAAATAGCTACAATATGCAAATGCATAGAGACAGAAAGTGTGGTATACAGGGGTGGAGTTGGATGGGGAATGGGAGTTAAAGCAGAATGGGTGTTGGGTTTGTGTTTGGGGTGATAGGTAAATCCTGCTAATGGATGGTGCTGATGGTAGCACAACATTGTGAATGTGATTAATCCTACTGAATGGTATGCTTGGGAATGGTTGAGATGGGAAAATTTACATTATGTATATGTTCTTAAAATTTAAAAAGAAAAAGCAACTAAATAGATAATGACACATGTGATACATGATTCTGGACTGGATCTAATAATGGAGAAAAGGCTCAAAAGGACTTTAGTGGGACATATGAAAAATCAGAAATTAGATTAAGCTTTATATCAATGTTAAAATTCTTGAATCTGATAACTGTACTTAATGTGGTTACATAAGTAAAATCTTTGTTCTTAGGAAAGATACATGGAAGTATTTTGTGTTCAGGCAGCAGGATGTATACAACCTACTCTAAAATATTTAGAAGATAAATAGATTACCCATCTGTATTAGTCAGCCAAAGAGGTGCTGATGGAAAATACCAGAAATTGGTTGGTTTTATTAAAGGTATTTATTTGGGGTAGGAGCTTACAGATAACAGGCCATAAAGCATAAATTACTTCCCTCACCAAAGTCTATTTGGAGCAAGATGGCTGCCGACGTCTGCGAGGGTTCAGGCTTCCTGGGTTCCTACGTTCCTGGGGCTTGCTTTTCTCTGAGTTCAAGGCTCCTTTCTTTTTGGGGCTGGCTTCTCTTTCCTCTGTGAGCTTAATTCCCAGGGCTCCAGCTTAAGGCTTCAGCATCAAACTCCAACATCAAAATTCCAACAACAGAAATCCTCAACTCTGTCCTTTGCCATGCCTTTTATCTGTGAGTCCCCACCCACCAAGGGGCAGGGACTCAATGCCCTAATGATGTGGTCTAATCAAAGCCATAAGCATAACTTAATCATGCCCAGGTACAGACCAGATTATAAACATAATCCAATATCTATTTTTGGAATTCATAACCTTATCAAACTGCTACACCATCTATAGATAAATAGATGGGTAGATTAATAGATTGCATATCTATAGATAGATATAAGATGGATAGATAAAATGATATTGCAAATATGGCAAAATATTAAAATTGGTGGATCTCGGTATCTGGACTGGGGGTGTGGTTGTAGAAGTACTTTGTGTTCTATTTCTTTTGCAACTCTCCTACAAGTTTGAAATTATTTCAAAATAAAAAGTTTAAGAAAAAGAATACTCCTATGTACATTTGCATATGTTTTTATGTGGACATGTGTTTTCATTTCTCTTGGGTATATACCTAGGAGTGGAATTATTGGGTCAAATGATAACTCGAGATTTAACATGTTGAGGAACTGCCAAATTGTCTTCCAAAGTGGCCATTTTATAATCCCACTAATAGAGTATGAGGTTCCAATTTCTCTACAATCTTGATAACACTTATTGTCTCCCTCTTTGTAAAAAAAAATTTATTTTATTTTTTTAAAGATTTATTTTATTTATTTCTCTCCCCTCTCCCCCTACCCCAATTGTCTGTTCTCTGTGTCTTTTTGCTGAGTGTTCTTCTTTGTCCGCTTCTGTTGTTGTCAGTGGCACAGGAATCTGTGTCTCTTTTTGTTGCGTCATCTTGCTGTGTCAGCTCTCCGTATGTATGGTGCCATTCCTGGGCAGGCTGCACTTTCTTTCGCGCTGGGCGGCTCTCCTTATGGGGTGCACTCCTTGTGTGTGGGGCTCCCCTATGCGGGGGACACCCCTGCGTGGTAGGGCACTCTTTGCATGCATCAGCACTGTGCGCGGGTCAGCTCCACATGGGTCAAGGAGGCCCAGGGTTTGAACCATGGACCTCCCATGTGGTAGACAGACGCCCTAACCACTGGGCCAAGTCTGCTTCTCTTGTCTGCCTCTTTTTATTTTGAACACCTCATGGGTATGAAGAGGTATTTTGTGATTTTTATTTGCATTTATCTCATGACTAATGGTGTTAAGTATCTTTTCATGTATTTATTGGCTCCTTGTATATATCTTTGGAGAAATGTCTATTAAACCTTTTGCCCATTTTTAATTGGGTTATCTTTTTATTGTTGAATTGTAATATTTCTTTATTATGAATACAATTCACTTAGATATATGATTAGCAAATATTTTCTTCCATTCTGTGTTTTTGTTTTTGTAGCTGGAAACTGTTTGGCACCTCCACTTCCTTCCCAAAATGGGTTGGCAGTTAGCTGAAGTTTAGCGCTTGAGCAATTATCCCTACGTCTCACCCTGAAGTCCGGGCAGTGCTGTGTATAATGCTCAATTACTATGATGAGGTAAGTCCTCAATTTTGAGAAAATGGAATATATATGATTGTGTCCTTGCATAGTTGCTAGAATGTGCTATTTCTTTTGTTTTTATTTTTAAAGGAAATAAAATTCTCATAAGAGCCAAACTGACAAAGGTAATTCTGTTAGTGGCCCCTGATGGGAACTGGAAATAAAACCTCCCATGCTCAACCCACAAATGTGGCTTTTCTATCACGGGTCTTACCCTTATCCACACAAGCTAATGAGAATACGGATTGTCCTATTTTAAGCTCAGCAGTCCCCTCTGTCAGGGCTCTCAGTTTCAAGTGACAAAAATCTACTTTGGCTGCTTTTAGAGATAAAGAGTTTACTGAAATGCACAGGCTCCTTTGGAGAGCTGGAGAATCAGGCTAACTCCAAGGCAAGCCAAAATTGTGCCTCACCGCAGGTCCCGGAGGACAGCCAGGCTCTGGCGGGTGGGTAGAAGACCCTGCTCTTCTGCTGCCCACACACTGCTGCTGGCTCTAATGCCGCAGGCCACGGGGAGTCTTTTCCACCACCACAGAGGCCTTCAATTCCAGGGCAGGCAGAAACATCTGGCTGGCCCTTTCCAAGTCTCATGCTGTGCTAGAACCTTCTCGAGCTTACCCACATCCATTTCTCCTTTTCTTCCAGAGACTTTAGAAGGTTACACTTTCTTGCCCCGTTGCAGTTAAGACGGGGCAGTGTGATGAGTTCTGAACCCAAAGCTGGGAGTGAAAGAATCACCATGTGAAACCCTTCTGCTGAGGGCCAGGTTCTCCCAGTGTGGCCCTGACGAGATGGCGGACCCTCCCTCAGGATGCGCCTCCCAGCAGGGTGAAGCAGGACCTCGGATGAAGCAAGGAAAAAAGCTGCGCTCTTATTAAAAAGGTTTTATTTATTTATCCCTGCTCCCCCCCCCACCACCACCACTTGTGCTCGCCATCTGCTCTGTGTGTCCACTGGCTGCACGTTCTTCTGTATCTGTTTGACTTCTCTTCTCATCTTCTCTTTAGGAGGCGTCAGGGGCCAATCCCAGGACCTTCCGATGTGGGAGAGAGGCGCTCAGTTGCTTAAGCCACCTCAACCCCCTGGTTTGTTGTGTTTCTCACGGTCTCTCCTCGGTGTCTCTTTCTTGTTGCGCCAGCTCACTGTGCAGGCCAGTTTGCTTTCACCAGGAGGCCCCAGGAACTGAAACTGGGACTCTCCATATGGTAGACGGGAGCCCAATCGCTTGAGCCATATCCGCTTCCCAAACTTGTGCGCTTAAGCTGCTGAAATTTTGGAGCTGTTTGCTCCTGTGGGGCGGCCTAGAACCTATACAGCCAATGTAAAAATAACCTAAACACCAAAACTGAGCAGCAGAGGAAGGGGAAAGAAGGAAGTTTAACATCACTTTTCAACTCATCTCTAAAAATTGGAGTCAATGATCTGTGTTTATAGTATTTACAGGCTGTTTCAAACCATATATTCCCTATTGCTCGATCTTGGTTCTATATTTAAATTGATTTAATTTTTGCCTCCAGTTCTTTTACCTTGACTTCTTCACTCGTGAGCTCTTTAGTTTGAATCTTTCTTGTCTGGCTGGATTTCGTCCTCAAGCAGCTTTTTCAGCAATGTCCCCCTGCCTGTTGCATTATATTTGAGCTGTCCTTTTGACTGTGTATGCTGTTCTTAGGTCAGTCTTTCCCTTAGTCTTGTTCCGTAGTCATCTGGCATTGAATTTGGCACGGGGAAGCCTTAGGCCAGTCTGATTTTACACCCTTGATGAGGCTTGCTTTTTGTTCTTTTAGACAGCTTTATTGAGTTATAATTTACATAACATAAAATTCGCCTATTTGAAGTGCACAATATAATGGATTTTAGTATATTTACAGGGTTTTGCAGTCAAATCTAATTCTGGAAATTTTATTGTCCCCAAAAGAAATCTGACCATTATCAATCACTCCCCATTCCCCTCTTCCTTTTGCCCCTGACAAAAGGAATCTGCTTTCTGTCTCTATGGACCTGCCTATTCTGGACATTTCATATAAATGAGCTGAAACAGACAGTATGTGGCCTTTGGTGTCTGGCTTCTTTCGCGTGGCAGCTTGTCAGGTTTCCTCCGTGCTGCAGCATGGATCAGATCAGAACTTCACTCCTTTTATTGTCAAATAAGGGGGTCCAAAACCGTTCTTTTGCATGTGTGGATATTCCCTTGTGCCAGCACCATTTGTTGAAAAGACTATTCTTTTTTCGTTGAATTGTCTTGGCATGGACACTTACTTTTTTTAAAAAAAAAAATTTATTTATTTCTCTCCCCTTCCCCCACCCCCCGCCCTGGTTGCCTGTTCTCTGTGTCTATTTGCTGCGTCATCTTCTTTGTCCGCTTCTGTTGTTGTCAGCGGCACGGGAATCTGTGTTTCTTTTCATTGTATCATCTTGTTGTGTCAACTCTCCATGTGTGCGGCACCATTCCTGGGCAGGCTGCACTTTCTTTTGCGCTGGGCGGCTCTCCATACGGGGCGCACTCCTTGTGCATGGGGCTCCCCTACGTGGGGACACCCCTGGGTGGCAGGGCACTCCTTGTGCGCATCAGCACTGAGCAAGCACCAGCTCCGCACCGGTCAAGGAGGCCCGGGGCTTGAACCGCAGACCTCCCATGTGGTAGACGGACGCTGTATCCATTGGGCCAAGTCTGCTTCCAGGACACTTGCCTTTTATGCCTAAATGTCTTAAGAATTCTTTTTCCTTAAAAGTTCAGAAACTTTACAAGGTAGGAACACTTTTTACTTGTGCACTTTGATAAGTAATTTAGGAATCTTCATTTCAGGGAAAACTAATCTATACACAAGAGGAGGGATTTTTTTTTTCAATTTTTAAATTTATCCCCCCACCCCACCCCCGTTCCCCGTTGTCTGCTCTCTGGGTCCGTTTGCTGTGTGTTCTTCTGTGTCTGCTGGGATTCTCATTAAGCAGCTCTGGGAACCAATCCTGGGAACTTCCAGAATGAGAGAGAGGCGATTACTCTCTTGCACCACCTCAACTTCCAGTTCTGCTACGTCTTCTTATTTTCTCTCCTGTGGCTCTTGTTGTGTCATCTTGCTGTGCCAGCTCTCTGCATCAGTGGGCATTTCTGCGCAGAGCAGATTTCCCGCGCTGGGTGGCACTCCAGCGTGGGGCGGCACTCCCCGGGTGCCAGCTTGCCTTGACCAGGAGGCCCTGGGCACTGAACCCTGGACCTCCTACACAGTACAGGGAAGCCCAATGGGTTGAGCCACATTCGTTTCCCTGAAGACAGATTTTTAAAAGAACAAATACCCCTTGTACTAAAGTTCAATCATTTTCATAGTTTCAGTTTAGTTTTTTTGTATCATCTTTAAAATCAAGCAAAAATTAAAATTGATATTGTTATATATTAAAAATAGCTGGTACAGTAAAATCCGTTCTATACGATTATTTCTGTCTGTTGTCTCTATTATCGCCACTTCATATTTCTGTCTGAATATGCACAAGATTGATAGCTAGAAGTATGATCACTAACACTGATTTTTTTCCTAAGTGGTAGAACTTTGGGGGAGTAATTTCTTCTTTGTGGCTTAATTTTTTAGAAATAAATATGTATCATTTTAAATAAAAAAAGAAAAGTAGCAAGAGGACAGGCTGGAAAAAGATCTAGGGTTTCAGACACCAGGCGAAGCCTGGACACTACCCAGAGAGGGACAGAGGAGGGGATCACGAGGACAGAACTGCGAGCTGAAACCTGCAGCAGCTGCCACCCACCGTCCCCACCGGAAAGACGAGGTAGAACCCTCAGGCCTCTGGGCTGTGGCTCCAGAGAAGGGGGCTCCAGGGATCACCACCCCAGGAAAGGGGAGAGGGAGGGGCACGGCCTGAGGCTGACTCAGCTTCTGACCCATACATTTGGTCTGCTGTGTCCCAGCCCCTCCAGGCTGGGCGGGGCTGCCCGTTGTTTGCCTTGGGAGCCAGCAAGGGGCTAAAGATGTTCGACCCTCCCAGGCTCCTCCTCTACTCAGAGGGACTGATTGTTGAGGACTCCGAGGAGAGTGGAAATATTTCCAACCTGGAAAAAGGGAGGGGGCTGCCAGAGAAGGCTGGAGAACTGTCTCAGAAAAAGTTTGAATTACAAGGCTCCTAGCCTCCAGACAGGAAGCTCTGTCACATGTATCCTGTCTGTGTTGCAACAAATACACTCTGACCAGGCACTGAACTGGTCTACCGAAGAGTGCCATCTGCTGGCAGACCAAGGAAGTGCACTCAAGAAAATAAAAAGAAGGAGAGGCTTTTTCTGGCCTCTATAGCCTCCTTCCCCAAGGCCCTAGGAAGTGGGTCTGCAACCAATTACTGGGTCCAGTGCCCAGTTTTGAGCAACCAGCAGGACAATCCTAACAATCCAGGTCAAGCCAAGAATCAAAGAGCGGTGGCAACACACAGCCTCCGGGCAATCCCTACAAAAGAGAAAGAAGTTGAGCATCTGGGTAAACTACATTCTAATCAGATGACTAGACATCAGCAAAAAATTATGAGCCATACTAAGAAAATGGAAGACATGGCCCAAGAAAAGGAATATACCAAAGCCCCAGAAGAGATGCAGGGTTTGAGAGAACTAATTAGTGAGAAGTGTACAATTTCCAAAATCAAATTAAATGAGTTGAAAGACAATATGGCTAAAGAAATAAATGACATCAAGAAGACATTGAGGGAGCACAAAGAGGAATTTGAAATCCTGAACAGAAAATTAACAGAGCTTGTAGCAGTTTGATATGGTTATGAATTCCAAAAATAAATATTGGATTATGTTTGTAATCTGGTTTGTACCTGGGTGTGATTAAGTTATGATTAGGGTTTTGATTGGGTCATGTCATTAGGGCATAGATAAAAGGGATAGCAAAGGACAGAGTTGAGGGTTTTTTGATGTTGGAGTTTTGATGTTGGAGTTTGACACTGAAGCCTTAAGCTGGAGCCCCAGGAAGTAAGCACACAGAGGAAAGAGAAGCCAGCCCCAGGAAGAAAGGAAGCTTGAGCCCAGGAAGAAGCAAGCCCTGGGAAGAGAGGAACCCTGAATCCAGAGAGAAACAAGACCCTGGAAGGGAGGAACACAGGAAGCCTGAGCCCCTGCAGACGTCAGTAGCATTCTTGCTTCAACATGTGAAAATAGACTTTGGTGAGGGAAGTGACTTATGCTTTATGGCCTGGTGTCTGTAAGCTTCTACCTCAAATAAATACCTTCTATAAAAACCAACCACTTTCAGGTATTTCGCATCAGCACCCCTTTGGATGACTAATACAGAGCTCATGGGAATGAAAAACACAATAGGAGAGATCAAAACAACATTAGAGGGAAATGAATGTGGCTCAAGCAACTGGGCTCCCAACTACCACGTAGGAGGCCCAGGGTTCAATTCCCAGGGCCTCCTGGTGAAGGCAAGCTGGCCCATGTGGTGAGCTGGCTCACATGGAGTGCTGCCCTGTGCAGGAGTGCTGGCCCACATGGAGAGCTGATGCACCAAGATGATGCAACAAAAAGAGACACAGAGGAGAGACAATAAGAGATGCAACAAGACCAGGGAGATGAGGTGGTGCAACAGAATGATTGCTTCTCTCCCACTCTGGAAGGTCCCAGCATTGGTTCCCAGAGCTGCCTAATGAGAACACAAGCAGACACAGAAGAACACAGAGCAAATGGACACAGAGAGCAGACAATGGAGGGAGGGGGGTGAAATAAAAGAAAGAAATCTTGAAAAGAAAAAGCACAGTAGAGGGAAGAGAATGTGGCTCAAGTGATTGAGTTCTTGCCTACTACATGGGTTCGGTTCCCAGTGTCTCCTGGACAAGATGAGCAAGGCAGAGAGCTGGTACAATGTGCAGATGTGGCAAGCTGACACAACGATTTGATGCAACAAGGAAACACAAAGAAAAAAGACAATGAGAAACACAACAAAGTAGGGAGCTGAGGTGGCTCAAGCAACTAAGCACCTCTCTCCCTCATGGGAGGTCCCAGGTTTGGTTCCCAGTGCCTCCTAAAGAGAGGAGCAGACACAGAGAGCACACAGCAAATGGACACAGAGAGCAGACAGCGAGCACAAAACAATGGAGGAGGATAAATAAAAATAAATCTTAAAAAAAAAACACAGCAGAGGCATACAACAGATTAGAAATGACAGAAGAAAGAATAAGTTATACAAAAGGCAGAACAGCTAAAATTGAAGAAAGAAAAGAATGGAAAAAATTGAGCAGGGCCTCAGAGAGTTGAATGAACACATGAAATGCAACAACATATGTGTCAAGGGAGTTCCAGAAGGAGAAGAAAAGGGAAAAGTGGCAGAAAGAATATTTGAGGAAATAATAGCTGAAAATTTCCCAACTCTCATGAAAGAAATGAACTTACATGTCCAAAAAGCACACCTCACCCCAATCAGAATAAATCCAAAGAGACCTACTACAAGACACATACTACTCAGAATGTCAAATGTCAAAGATAGAGAGAAAATTCTCAGAGCAGCAAGGGAGAAGCAAACCATCACTTACAAGGGACACCCAGAAAAACTTAGTGTAGATTTCCCATCAGAAACCATGGAGGTGAGGAGACAGTAGTCTGATACAGTTAGGATATTGAAAGAGAAAAACTGCCAGCCAAGAATTCTTTATCCAACACAATCGTCCTTCAGATATGAAGGTGAGTATAAAATATTCACAAACAAACAGAAACTAAGTTTGCAAAAAGAATCCACCTTTGCAGGAAATACTAAAGGAAACCTTAGAACCTAAAATAAAAAGACAGGAGAGAGAAGCCTGGAGGAGAGTATAGAAGAAAGTATAGAGAAAGGATAACCAAAAGAGGAAAAAGACAAAAATATGATATGACATAAGAAAACCAAAACCATTTTATTTTAAAAGAACAAAATGGTAGAAATAAATAATGCATTTACAGTAGTATCATTGAATGTGAATGGATTAAACTCCTCAATCAAAAGACATACAGGCTGACAGAATGGATAAAAAAATCTAAGCCTGCCATATGTTGTTTGTAAGAAACTCACCTTAGATCCAAGGATACTAACTGGGTGAAAGTGAAATGATGGAAAAAGATACTACATGAAAATATTATAGGAACAAAAAAAGAGCAGGGGTAGCTATACTAATACCAGACAAAACAGACTTTAAATGCAAAAAAGTTATGAGACACAAAAGGCCATTATATATTAATAAAAGGGACAATCCTCCAGGAAGATACAACAGTCATAAACATCTATGCACCTAACCAGGGTACCCCAAAATATATGAGGCAAACTCTGGCAAAACTGAAGGGAGATACAGACTTTGCTAAAATAATTATTGGAGACTTCAACACCCCACTCACATCATTAGATAGAACTTGGCAGAAGATGAACAAGGAAACAGAGAACTTGAACAATATGATAAGTGAGTTAGACTTAACAGACAACACAGAAGGCTGCATCCAAACTCAGTGGGTTCTACCTTCTTCTCAAGTGCCCATAGATCTTTCTCCAGGATAGACCATGTTAGGGCACCATGCAGCTGGGATCTCCCTTCATAAGACTTTCATGCTAATGTGCTGGAGGTGCAGTTAATGTTGGGGTTTAAGATATATTTAGGGGATTTGAATCTCTGGACTGACAATGTGATAGCCAGGTCCTAAGCCTCAACAGACTCCAGCACCTACAATCTGATCTATTGGACTTACCACACTCAGCTAAGATGGAGTTGAAGAAGGACAACCACCACACCATGGAGCCTAGAGTGATTACAACTGAAAATGGGAGGATTGCATCCAGCATCCATGTGGAATCTGAGCCTCCTCTTGACATAGAGGTGCAATGGACACAACCAATCCAATGTCCACATAGAAGAGGTGGCATTGGATTGGGAAAAGTGGACATGGTGGACGATGGGTATGGGGAAGGGCAGGAAGAGATGAGAGGTGGGGGCGTATTTGGGACGTGGAGCTGCCCTGGATGGCGCCTCGGGGGTAATCACTGGACATCGTGGATCCTCACAGGGCCCACTGGATGGAATGGAGGAGAGTATGGGCCATGATGTGGACCATTGTCTATGAGGTGCAGAGGTGCCCAAAGATGTACTTACCAAATCCAATGGATGTGTCATGATGATGGGAACGAGTGTTGTTGGGGGGGGAGAGGGGGGGTGGGGGGGTGGGGTTGAATGGGACCTCACATATATATATATTTTTAATGTAATATTATTACAAAGTCAATAAAAAAAAAAAGACAATACATTTTGCATTTTAAAATAAAAAAAAAATAAAATAAAAACAAGCAAAGAAGCACAATAAAAAAAAAAGGGTGGGAAAATTAAAGCACCTTACAGCACAGAGTAACCAGCCATGTGCAACCCAAAAGAACCTGCAATTATGGATCGGTATATATTCATATTTCAATCAGTGATTTTGTTTCAATAAAACCTAATTAATTATCAATTTAAAAAAAAAAAAGACTGAAATTATCCAACCTTCTCAGATCATAATGGAATAAAACTGAAAAACAATAATAGAGAAGGAAAAAAGTATTTGCAAATGTGTGGAGGCTGAACAACACACTTCTAAATAATCAGTAGGTCAAAAAGGAAATTGCAAATGAAATCCGTAAATATATTGAGACAAAGGAAAACAAGAACACAACTTACCAAAACTTATGGGCTATAGTGAAGGCAGGCCTGACTGGAAAATTTATAGCCCTAAATGACTATATTAAAAAAGAAGAAAGAACTAAAGTCAAAGATTTAACTGAATAACTAGAGAAACTAGAAAAAGAACAGCAAACCAATGCCAAAGCAAGTAAAGGAAAGAAATAACAAAGATTAGAGAACAAATAAATGGAATTGAATACAAAGAAACAATAGAGAAAATCAACAAAACCAAAGGCTGGTTCTTTGAGAAGATCAATAAAATTGACAGACCCCTAGCCAGACTAACAAAGAAAAAAAGAGAGAAGATGCCAATAAACACAGCCAGACATGAAGAGGGGGGGAGGGGCTGTCACAACTGACCCCACAGAAATAAAAGAGGATCCTAAGAGGATATTATGAGGGAAGCAGACTTGGCCCAATGGATAGGGTGTCCACCTACCACATGGGAGGTCCACCGTTCAAACCCAGGGCCTCCTTGATCCGTGTGGAGCTGGCCCATGTGCAGTGCTGATGAGTGCAAGGAGTGCTGTGCCACGAGGGGTGTCCCCGCATAGGTGAGCCCCACACGCAAGGAGTGCACCCTGCAAGGAGAGCCGCCCCACACACAAGGAGTGCACCCAGCAAGGAGAGCCACCCCACACAAAATGCTAAGTTCAGCCTGCTCAGGAGTGGTGCCGCACACATGGAGAGCTGACGCAGCAAGATGACGCAACAGAAAGAGACATAGATTCCTGGTGCTGCTGAAAAGAGTATAAGTGGACACAGAAGAATACACAGTGAATGGACACAGAGAGCAGACATCTGGGGGTGGGGGGTGAGGGTGGGAAGGGGAGAGAAATAAATTTTTAAAAAAAGAGGATATTTTGAGAACCTGTTTGCCAACAAAGTAGACAACCTAGATGAAATGGACAAATTCCTAGAAATGCACAACACACACTAATTTTACAAGAATTACAAGAACTTAACAAACCAGTTCTATTTATTTTATTTTTTAAAAGATTTATTTATTTATTTGTTTGTTAATTTTTAAATTTAATCTCCCCCTTCCCCTCCCCTCTCCTTCTTCCTTCCCCCACCCTTCTGTTTTTGCTGTTTGTATCCATTTGCTGTGTGATCTTCTGTTTCTTTTTCTCTTTCTGGTCTTCTCATTTTTTCCTCTAGGATTCAATGGGATTTGATCCTGGGGACCTCTGAAGTGGAGAGAGGTTCCCTGTTAGTTGTGCCACCTCGGTTCCTGGTTTCTGCTGTTTCATCTTGACTCTCCTCTTTGTCTCTCTTTTGTTGCATCATCATCTTGCTGTGTGACTTACTGGCATGGGCACTAGCTCACTGTGCGGGCACTCTTGCTGCATGGGTGCTCGGGTTGCCACGTGGGCACTGGCTCACCATGAATGTACTGGCTTGCCATGCAGGTACTGGCTCACCATGCAGGTATGCTTTCTCTTCTTCTTTTTCACCAGGAGGCCCCAGGGATCAAAACTGGGCCCTCCCATATGGTAAGTGGAAGCCCTATCCCTTGAGCCACATCTGCTCCTCCAAACAAATCACATTTAAAGAGAATGAGTCTGTCATCAAAAATCTCCCAGCAAAAAAAATATCCAGGATCAGATATCTTCACAGGTGAATTCTACCAAGCATTTTGAAAGAATGCCAATCCTGTTTAAACTCTACCAAAAACCTGAAGAGGAAGAGAAATTACCCAACACATTTTATGAAGCCAACATAATATCCAGGCCAGATAAAGATACTACAAGAAAAGAAAATTACGGACGAATCTCTCTAATGAACATAGATACAAAAATTCTCAACAAAATACTTGCAAATCGAATCCAATAGCATATCAAAAGTCTTATACATCATGACAAAGTGGGATTTATTTCTGTTATGTAAGGATGGTTTAACATAAGAAAATCAATCAATGTAATACACCACATTAACAGACTGAAAGGGAAAAAAACCACGTGATCATTTCAGTTGATGAAGAAAAGGCATTTGACAGCATCCAGCATCCTTTTTTGATAAAAACACTTCAAAAGATAGGACTAGAAGGAAAATTCCTCAATCCAATAAAAGGCATACGTGAAAACCCCACAGTCAATGGGGAAAGGTTGAAAGTTTTCCCTCTAAGATGAGGAACAAGACAAGGATGCCCACTGTCACACTGTTACTCAATATTGTACTAGAGGTTCTAGCTAGGGCAATTAGACAAGGGAAAAACATTAAAGGCATCCCAATAGGAGGACGAAATAAAACTCTGTTTGCAGATGACATGATCCTGAATTTAGAAAATTTTGAAGTACTCACAACAAAGCTACTTGAGCTAATAAATAAGTTCAGCAAGGTGGCAGGATACAAGATCAACACACAAAAATCAGTAATGTTTTTGTACACTAGTACTGAACAATCTGAGTAGGAAATCGGGGGAAATTCCATTTTCAATAGCAACAAAAAACTCAAATACCTAGGAATTAACTTAAACAAGGAAGTTCAGGACCTATATACAGAAAACTACAAAAGGATGCTAAAAGAAACTTTAAAAGACCTAAACAAATGGAAAGACATTCCGTGTTCATGGATTGAAAGACTAAATATCGTGAAGATGTCAATCTTACCCAAACTGATTTATAGATTCAATGCAATACCAATCAAAATTCCAACAGCCTACTTTACAAAATTATAAAGGGCAATTACCAAATTCATTTGGAAGGGAAAGTGCACCTGAATTCTACAACAGAAGAGCGACATGGGGGGACTTTCTCTGCCTGACCTTGAAACATATTAGAAAGCTATAGTGGTCAAAACAGCACGGTGCTGTCATAAAGACAGATACATTGATCAGTGGAATAGAACTGAGAATCCAGAAATAAACCTTTATCTCTCTGGCCAACTAGTTTTTGACAAATCTACCAAGTCCATATTAATGGGAGAAAAAAGTTTCTTCAACAAATGGTGCTGGGAGAACTGGATATCTATAACCAAAAGAATGAAAGAGGACCCCTATCTCACTCCCTGTACAAGAATCAACTCAAAATGGATTAAAGACGTACATATCAATGCCAGTACCATAAGCTTCTAGAAGAAAATGCAGGGAAACGTCTTCAAGACCTTGTAGCAGATGGTGTTTTCTTGGACACTACACTCAAAGCACATGCAACAAAAGAAAATATAGATAAATAGAACGCTTTTACACCTCACAGGACTTTGCCAAAAGGGTGAAAAGGCAGCCGACTCAGTGGGTGAAGATATTTGGAAATCACATGTCTGGTTGAGGTATAATATCCAGGACATATAAAGAGATGTTACAACTCAACTGTGAAAAGAAAAATGACCCAATTAAAAAATGGGCCTAAGACTTGGATAGACATTTGTATAAAGAAGAAATACCAATGCAAAAAACAAAACAAAACAAAAAACCCCCACAACACAAGAAAAAATGCTCAGCCTCACTAATGATTAGGGAAATGCAAATCAAATTACAATGAGATATCATTATACACCTACCAGAATGGCCGCTATTGAAAGGACAGAGAACTCTAAGTGTGGGGAGGATGTGGAGAGATAGGAAAACTTATTCCCTGTTGGTGGGAATGCAGAATGGGACAGCCTCTGTGGAGGACTGTTTGGCAGTTCCTAAAGAAGTTGAATATAGATTTGCCACATGATCCTGCAATACCGCTACTGGGTACATACCCAGAAGAATTGAGAGCAGTGACGCAAACAGACATCTGCACATCTATGCTCATAGTGGCATTATTCACGATTGCCAAAGTTGGAAACAACCCAGGTGTCCATCAACCAATGAATGGATAAACTGTGGTGTCTTTACATGATGGAATATTATGCAGCTGTAAGAAGAAATGAAGTCATAGAATTCAAGACGGCAAGGATGAAACTAGAGGACATTAGGTTGAATGAAGCAAGCCAGAAATAAAAGGACAACTACTGTATGATTGTGTTACTATGAACCAAATAGATTGTGTGACATATTGTTTGATTCAAGGAAAAAAATTTTAATGTATCCATTTGTAGCACTTTGATATAGTTATGAAATCCAAAAATAGATATTGGGTTATGTTTGTAAACTGGCCTGTACCTGGGATGACTAAATTATGATTAGGGCTTTGATTGGGCCACGTCATTAGGGTGTTGAGTCCCCACCTTTGGTGGGTGGGGACTGGAGACTCACAGATAAAAGGCATGGCAAAGGACAGAGTTGAGGGTCACTGATGTTGGAGTTTTGATGTTGGAGTTTGAATGCTGAAGCCTTAAGCTGGAGCCCTGGGAAGTAATCTCACAGAGGAAAGAGAAGCCAGCCCCAGGAAGAGAGGAAACCTAGGCCCAGGAAGAAGTAAGCCCTGGAAAGAAAGGAACCTTCAACCCAGAGAGAAGCAAGACCCTGGAAGGGAAGAAACCCAGGAAGCCTGAACCCTTGCAGATGTTGGCAGCCATCTTGCTCCAACACGTGAAAATAGACTTTGATCAGGGAAGTAACTTACACTTAACGGCCTGGTATCTGTAAGCTCCTACAACAAATAAATACCCTTTATAAAAACCAACCAATTTCTGGTATTTTGCATCAGCACCCCTTTGGCTGACTAATATACCATTTAATTGAGAAGTAACTTTTTACTCAACTGTATTTGTTTTTATTTTTATTTATTTATTTTTTAAGATTTATTTATTTTTATTTAATTCTCCCCTCTCCCCTGGTTGTCTGTGTTCTGTGTCTATTTGCTGCGTCTTGTTTCTTTGTCTGCTTCTGTTGTCATCAGTGGCACGGGAAGTGTGGGTGGCACCATTCCTGGGCAGGCTGCACTTTCTTTTCACGCTGGGCGGCTCTCCTTATGGAGTGCACTCCTTGCGTATGGGGCTCCCCTATGCAGGGGACACCCCTGCGTGGCACGGCACTCCTTGCGCGCATCAGCACTGTGCATGGGCCAGCTCCACACGGGTCAAGGAGGCCCGGGGTTTGAACCACGGACCTCCCATGTGGTAGGTGGATGCCCTAACCACTGGGCCAAGTCCATTTCCCATGTTTTTATTTTTAATTACTTATATTTTCAATTATTAAATGTACAAAATAAAGTTTAAATTTTATATAAAAGCAAAATCACTACTTACAGTAAAAGAGTCAGCATCTTGAACATTTTCAACACTCTGAAATGTTTCAAAGTGATTCCATTCTTTCCTATCACACTGTAATGTTTCATTTTATCGAGTTCTGACCTAGGGATTCTTCAATTCTGAGCAAACTAGCTAAATATCCACCACAGTCCAAATATTGGCCCCTTGGTACTATCTGAAAGGGCTCTGAACAGAATATCTCATTTAATAATTTCATCAACATCCCAGAAATAGAAACTAGTATCCCAGTTTGACAGGTGTGGCAACAGTAGTTCAAAGATGTTAAAAAGTTTACCCAAGGCACTAGAATAAGTGCAGGGGAAAAAACAGTCCTCTGTGATGCCTTTGGTGCCCTCTATTTGCCCCTCCAAGCCCGTTAATATATTCTCATGACTCTGAGGTCAAGTCAAAATTACAGAACAGGGCGTACCAGACTCGAGGCTTGGATTCGGGCACATTTTTGTGGTTCCTTTTGTCAGGTCTTCCTCCCCCTTGCACCCTGCCCTTCTGCCTTACCATTTCTTGCTCCTCCCTTTTTCTGCCAAGGTACTTTAAACCTGACCTACCTGGG
Source organism: Dasypus novemcinctus (assembly GCF_030445035.2). Classification (NCBI taxonomy): domain Eukaryota; kingdom Metazoa; phylum Chordata; class Mammalia; order Cingulata; family Dasypodidae; genus Dasypus; species Dasypus novemcinctus. The sequence continues at coordinate 134,256,624 of NC_080679.1, forward strand.
AGCCCCTACGTGTTCTGTCTCTAATCTACCAATTTTGTAATCTGCCCACATTCATTTGGCTCAGTGCTTGTCTCTCTCAGAAGACTCTACCTTCCTGGAAGGCAGTGACTGATTCATCTTTCTATGCCCACAGCTTCAGGCAGGATTCAATAAATATTTCTCCAATTCAATTCCAAGGTCCAGCTCAGTTACTATTGCTACAAAATTTTTCCTGCCACTTCCATCCTCAGTGATCATTTTCTCTTCTGAGCCCTGAAAGCACTTTTATTTTATACCACTCATTTAGCACTTAGCACATGCTGAGTGCTCTAACTGCCCTCAAACTTAACCCAGAAACTCAACACATGATAATGATAGAAGAAAAGAAAATGGAATTTTGGAAAGCTTGCTGCTGTTTTACACACTTAAACAAACAAACAAAAAACTCCATTAAATCTGCCTGTGGAAGGCAGAAACCTGCTGAGCTGTGCTGGACTCCTGAGCCAGGGCAATGGTGAGATAATAAATGTGCTTTGTTTTAACCTGATAAATTTGTGGTAATTTGTTTTGAAGCATGGAAATGGGACAGCTGTAAAGAGAGGAAGCAGCAGGGTGCACCGTATGTCAGCTGCAGCAACCGGCGACCCACACTCCCCGAGAGTCCTGCAGAAACTCCAAATCCTAGGCTGTTATAACGGCAGAGGTTAACTAACTACTGAGACTTCTGAGACACTGTTGTGCTAATCGGAATAAAAAAAAAGACACATTGTAAGGATTCCATTTTCTCATTTGTAAAAATAAAAAGTGATATGTGAATGAAACATTTTATATCCAGCCAAACTGACTTTCAAGTATTAAGACTGTGAACAGTTACTAATATATAAGAACTCAAGGAATATTGTATTCCTGAACTCTTCTTGAGGAATCTACCAGAAAACAGGTTTCAAACAGTTAAAATGGCTAGAGAAATAATGGCATAAGTGTTTGGTAAGCTTTAAATATGTTGTCATTCCTAGAATTTAATACTAATTGAGGGTAAGAAGAGACAGTATAGTATATAATGGCAATATATGCTATCATTGTAGATTTAGCACAACTGTTTGAAAAATGAGGGGAGACCCTTCAAAGAGGTGCAGCTCAGTTTCCCCACCACTAGAATGTGGCTATGCTTACTCACTTATTTCCAAAGAGAGGATTTCGGAAAGAGGGGGAGAAGGTAACTGCGCAGCGGTACACCTGGCAAACACTGTTTCATGTATGTTTAGATTTGTGTATCTGCCTGTTAAAAAGTCCTAGAAGCAACAGCCAATCAACAGCAACGAGCATGCTCTCCTACCAAGGCTGTGGTGTGAAATGCCACTTTTCAGTAAATGAAAGCAGGGATTCTTAAAGGAATGACAAATTCCCAGAGCAGGAAATATACAAGATGAGTCTGGAATATATTATCATACCAGTTGGCAAGGTCAGATCAAAAAAGATTCAAGAGCCAACCTGAGGGTTTTTCTATTGGCCAAAGATTGGAAAATTTGAGCCTCAATAAACCTACTGACTGAAATTGATTTGAAAGATGTTACATTTGTTTAAATCCGTAAACTAAAAAAAAAAAAAAAAAAAAACAAAGACAAAAATAATAAGAAAAAATAAAAATAAATCCACAAATTTATGATACTGAAAAAGAAAACCTAATTGGTTACCTGTGGAGGATGATATAACATATATATTATTTTGAAAGCTGATAAATAAAAGGTTGGTGCCAAGTACTTAACTAGCCCTTTCTATACGGACTGTTCCAGGGGGGCAACCAAATAGTAGATGAGGGAAAATGTCTCTTTATAAAAATATTCCAGGTAACAAATGAAAAAGAAATACCATATTTACATTAAGAGCAAGCAGACACTGAGCTCAGGTACAAGCATCAGAAAAAGAGACAATCAGACATAACGTATCTCCCAATGAAAGACCACAAGACCACATGTAGTCCAACCAATGTCAAAAATCACACCTGAGTCTGAGCAAGTCTCTGGATCCAGCAAGCTATTTATAGAATTATAGAGGATAAATATGTTGAACTATACTATTAAGTACAATCAGCAAACACAGTTGAGAAACATTCTAAGTTAAACAATTGTGTTTTATAAGGATCACTTATAGATTAGAGATTTAAAAGGCATATAAAAAATGGGCAAGATATAATGTTTAGGGATATATACTTGGGTGATAACACCATAAAGAAAGGCAAAAAAAAAATTGATTAATATAAAGGTCAAAATAGTGGATTGTGGAAATGGCAAGGCAGAATATTTCAGTTGTTCGGTTGGATCTTTAATTTTAGCTCTTTCTTCTTTTTAAATATAGGCATTTATGGCTATAAATTTCCCTCTCAGCACTGCCTTTGCTGCATCCCGTAAGTTTTCATAAGTTGTGTTCTCATTTTCATTTGTCTCAATATATTTCCTAATTTCACTTACAATTTCTTCCTTGGCCCACTGATTGCTTAGGAGTGTGTTGTTCAGCCTCCACACATTTGTGAAATTTCCCCTTTCCCATCCTTTACTGATTTCCAGTTTCATTCCACTGTGATCTAAGAAGGTGCCTTGTATATCAACCTTTTTTATATTTATTGAGAGCTGCATTGTGCCCTAACATGTGGTCTATCCTGGAGAAAGATCCATGGGCACTTGAGAAGAATGAATAACTCCCTGATCTGGAATGCAATATTCAGTATATGTCTATTAGGTTTAGCTTATTTATCATATTGTTCTCTGCTTCCTTGTTGATCATCTATCTAGTTCTATCTAATGATGTAAATGGTGTGAAGTCTCCAACTATTTCTGTAGAGATATCTGTTTCTCTCTTGAGTTTTGCCAGAGTTTGCCTCATGTATTTTGGGGCACCTTGGGTAGATGCATTGACATTTATGAGTGTTATTTCTTCCTGGTGGATTGACTCTTCTATTAATATATGACAGCCTTCTGTATCTCTTATAACTTTTTTTTGCACTTAAAGTCTCTTTTGTCTGATATTAGTATAGCTATTGCTGCTCATTTTTGGTTACTATTTGTGTGGAATATTTTTTTCCATCTTTTCACTTTCAGCCAGTTTGTATCTCTGGGTCTAAGGTGAGTTTCTTGTAGGCAGCAAATGGAAGGTTTATGTTTTTTTAAAAATTCATTCTGTCAGCCTATATTTTTTTATTTTATTTTTATTTATTTCTCATCCCCATCATTATTTTGCACTTGCTCTCTGCTCTCTGTGTTTATTCGTTGTGTGCTGTGTCTGCTCATCTTCTTTTTAGGAGGCACTGGGAACCAAATCTGGGACCTCCCATGTGGTAGGCGGGTGCCCAACTGCTTGAGCCACATCGCTTCCCAGTCTATATGTGTTTTTTTAAGATTTATTTTATCGGGAAACGGACTTGGCCCAGTGGTTAGGGCGTCTGTCTACCACATGGGAGGTCCGCGGTTCAAACCCTGGGCCTCCTTGACCCGTGTGGAGCTGGCCCACATGCAGTGCTGATGTGTGCAAGGAGTGCCGTGCCACGCAGGGGTGTCCCCCGTGTAGGGGAGCCCCACGCGCAATGAGGGCACCCCATAAGGAGAGCCACTCAGCATGAAAGAAAGTACAGCCTGCCCAGGAATGGTGCCGCACACACGGAGAGCTGACACAAGATGATGCAACAAAAAGAAACACAGATTCCTGTGCCGCTGACAACAACAGAAGTGGACAAAGAAGAACAGGCAGCAAATAGACACAGAGCAGACAACTGGGGCGGGGGGGAGGGGAGAGAAATAAATAAATAAATCTTAAAAAAGAAGATTTATTTTATCTTTTTCCCACCCTTTTGTTGTTTGCATTTGCTGTGTCTGTTTGTTGTGTTGGTCTTTTTTTAGGCGGCATGGGGAACTGAACCTGGTACCTCCCACGTGGGAAAGAGGTGTCTAATTATTTGAGGCACCGCCACTCTCTGCTTTGTTGTGTCGCCTGTTGTTTTCCTCTGTGTGTCTCTTGTTGCATCATCTTGTTTTGTCAGCTTACCATGCCGGCCCATTTTGTCATCTTGCTGTCCTGCTCGTTTTCTTTAGAAGACACCAGAACTGAACCTGGACTTCCTGTATGGTAGGTGGGAGCCCAATCACTTGAGCCACATCTACTTAACCAGTCCAAATATTTTGATTGCAGAGTTTAATCCAGTCACATTCAATGATATTACTGTAAATACATTATTTATTTCCACCATTTTATTCTTTGCTTTTCATATGTCATATCTTCTTTTTCTTTCTTTTTCTTTTTCTTTTTTGGCTATCCTTTCTCCTATTGCCTTCTACATTCTCCTCCAAGCCTCTCACTCCCGTCTTTTTCTTTCAAGCTGCAAGGCTCCCGTAAATACTTTCTGCAAAGGCAGATTTTTTTTTTCAAAGATTTGTTTTTTTATTTTTATTTCTTTCCCTTCCCCTCCCCCCCAGTTTTCTGTTCTCTGTGTCTATCTACTGCGTGTTCTTCTTTGTGCGCTTCTGTTGTTGTCAGCAGCACTGGAATCTGTGTTTCTTTTTGTTGCATCATCTTGTTGTGTCAGCTCTCTGTGTGTATGGTGTCATTCCTGGGCAGGCTGTACTTTCTTTTGCGCTGGATGGCTCTCCTTACGGGGCGCACTCCTTGTGCGTGGGGCTCCTCTACGCGGGGACACCCCTGCGTGGCAGGGCACTCCTTGTGCGCATCAGCACTGCGCATGGGCCAGCTCCACACAGGTCAAGGAGGCCGGGGTTTGAACTGCGGACCTCCCATGTGGTAGACGAATGCCCTAACCACTGGACCAAGTCTGCTTCCCAGATTCTTTTTTATGAACTGTCTTAGTTTCTGTTTATTTGTGAATATTTTTTTTTTTTTAAGATTTATTTTTATTTATTTAATTCCCCTCCCCTCCCCCGGTTGTCTGTTTTCTGTGTCTATTTGCTGCGTCTTGTTTCTTTGTCCACTTCTGTTGTCCTCAGCGGCACGGGAAGTGTGGGCGGCGCCATTCCTGGGCAGGCTGCTCCCTCCTTCGCGCTGGGCGGCTCTCCTTATGGGTGTACTCCTTGCGCGTGGGGCTCCCCTACGCAGGGGACACCCCTGTGTGGCAGGGCACTCCTTGTGCGCATCAGCACTGCACATGGGCCAGCTCCACACGGGTCAGGGAGGCCCGGGGTTTGAACCGTGGACCTCCCATATGGTAGACGGACGCCCCATCCACTGGGCCAAAGTCCGTTTCCCTATTTGTGAATATTTTAAACTGACCTTCATATTTGAAGGACAATTTTGCTGGATGAAGAATTCTCAGTTGAGAATTTTTCTCTTTCAGTATCCTAATTAAATCATACCACTGTCTTCTAGCCTCCATGGTTTCTGATGAGAAATCTGTACTAAATTCCACTGGGTGTTCCTTGTACGTGGTGGTTTGCTTCTCCCTTGCTGCCCTCAGAATTTTCTTTCTTTCTTTTTTTTTTAAGATTTATTTTATTTTATTTCTTTTCCCTTCCCTGTGCCCCACCCCCCATTGTCTGCTCTCTTGTGTACATTTGCTGTGTGTTCTTCTGTGTCTGCTTGGTGGCACCAGGAATCTGTGTCTCCTTTTGTTGCGTCATCTTGCTGCATCAACTCTCTGTATGTACCACTCCTGGAAGGGCAGGAGGGCTGTGGTTTTTTTTTTTTGCATGGGGCAACTCTCCTTGTGGGGCGCACTCCTTGTGCATGGGGCTCCCCTATGCAGGGGACACACCTGCATGGCACGGCACTCCTTGTGCGCGGCAGCATTGCACATGGACCAGCTCACCACATGGGCCAGGAGGCCCTGGGTTTGAACCCTGGACCTCCTATATGGTAGGTGGATGCTCTATCAGTTGAGCCACATCTCCTTCCCAGAATTTTCTCTTTATCTTTGACATTTGACATTCTGAGTAATATGTGTCTTGGAATAGGTCTATTAGGATTTATTCTGATTGGGGTATACTGCACTTCTTTAACATATAAATTCATTTCTTTCATTATAGTTGGGAAATTTTCAGCCGTTATTTCCTCAGATACTCTTTCTGTCTCCTTCTCTGTCTCTTCTCCTTCTGAGACCCCCGTGGCATGCATGTTGGTGCCCTTCATGCTGTCATTTAACTCCCTGAGCCTCTGCTCAATTTCCCTTCTTTTCTCTCTCTTCAATTTCAGCTGTTCTGTTCTCTCTATCACTTATTCTTTCTTCTATCATTTTGAGTCTGCTGTTGTATGCCTTTAATGTGTTTTTTTAATATCGCTTATCATGTCTTTCATTCTCATGAGCTTTTATTTTTCTGTTTGGGTTTTCAAATTCTTCTTTGTGTTTACTCAGTGTCTTCCTGATGTCCTTGATTTCTCTCTCTTTTATAGGGAGGTAGTGGTAGAAGCTGTGTGTTGCTGCCACTGTTTGATTCCTGGTTCAACGAGCTCTGGGTCTTTAGGATTGTTCCTATTCGTTGGTCATATCTGGGCCATGGACCCAGTACTTGGTTGCAGATCCACTTCCAAGGGCCTTGGGGAGGGAGGCTGTAAAGGCCGGTAAAAACCTCTCTTACTTATTTACTTTTTTTTCTTTATTTTCTTTTAAATGTTACAATCAATAAATATGAGGTCCCCATATACCCCCCACACCCCACCCCACTCCTCCCACATCAACCTCTTCCATCATTGTCGCACATATTTACTTTTAGTTTTCTCACATGCACTTCCTTGATCGGCCAGCAGATGGTGATCTTCCCCAGGTCTCTCAGGTCAAAGCCTGGCCAGGGTGTGCACACCGCAACATAGGCAGCAGCAGTGTGGACAGAGGGTCCTGCCTGGGGCTAAGAGCCTGGCAAGTCAAACTGCCCCGGGGCTGGTCTCCAAATGTTGCTGGCCACCCCCTCCCTTTTCCCAGGTAGGAAATAGTCCCACTCCCCTCTGTGTCCTCAACTACAGTCCGTCCATAGGGAAAGTGTTGAGAGGGTTGGATCTCCTTGGTCCCTGCTGGCTCCCAGGGCACACAGCCTCTGGCTGGCACAGACTGGACAGCAGGAGCTCCATCCCCACCCCCCCTGGGGAGGCGGGAGCTGTCTTTCCTCGGTCTCTGGGCAGCTGCAGGTGCTTTGGGCCCACACAGACTGGCTGGTTGGATGGCCATGCTTCCGTTCTCACGCCCGTAGGCAGAGGGACAGCACTCCTTCAGCCTCTCAGGGCAACCGCAGGTGTTTTCAGCCCACGTGGATGAGACTGTTGGGCCCTCCAGAGGGTCCATCTCCACAACTGGCCGGGGAGGAGGGGGCCCAGTGCTACACCAGTCTTCCTGGCAACTATGGTCAGTTTTGACATGCACGGCTTAGTTTGCTTCCCACACCTGCAGCTCCATCCCTGCTCCAGGAAGGGGGGGGGGGGGGATGTCCTGAAGCTTCATCAGTCTCTCCAGTCACCTACAGGTTGTCTTGACCTAAGCGGCTAGAATTAGTGCACATGGCATGGCTCTGTCCCTACTCCCAGCAGAGGAAGAAGTGGGAGATACTTCGTCAATTCCTGTGTAGCTCGGGCAGGTTTGGCCTCCACATCCTATATTACAAACTACATCCTTGGCTCCTACTGTACACCCAGCAAGGGAGAAAGGTCAAGAAAGCCCTAAAATAAAGAAACTGTACCCAGAAAAACCACTTCTAGTAAGCCAGATGCCAAGAACCAACAAAAAATTACAATCCACACCAAGAAACAGGAAGATATGGCCCAGTCAAAGGAACAAGATAAGCCTCCAGGTGACATAAAGGAGTTGAGACAACTAATTATAAATGTTCAAACAAATCTCCTTATTAAATTCAATGAGATGGTTAAAGAGATTAAGATATTAAGAAGACACTGGGGGAAGTGAATTTGGCTCAATGGATAGAGCATCTGCCTCCCACATGGGAGGTCCAGGGTTCAAACCCAGGGCCTCCTGACCTGTGTGATGAGCTGGCCTATGCGCAGAGCTGATGTGCGCAAGGAGTGCCGTGCCGCACAGGGGTGTCCCTCATATAGGGGAGCCCCATGTGCAAGGAGTGTGCCCTGTAAGGAGAGCCGCCCAGCGTGAAAAAAGTGAAGCCTGCCCAGGAGTTGCACTGCATGCACGGAGAGCTGACGCAGCAAGATGACACAACAAAGAGACACAGATTCTGGGTGCCACTGACAAGAATACAAGTGGACACAGAAGAATACACAGTGAATGGACACAGAAAGCAGACAACTGGGGAGGGAGAGAAATAAAAAAAAAATAAATCTTAAAAAAAAAGACACTGGGTGAGCACAAAAAAGAATTTGAAAGCATATATAGAAAAATAGCAGGTCTTATGAGAATTAAAGGCACACTAAATGAAATTAAAAATACACTGGAGGGAAGTTGATCTGGCTCAAGCAGTTGGGTGCCCACCTACCACTTGGGAGGTCCAGGTTTGGTTCCCAGTGCCTCCTAAAGAAGATGAGCAAGACAGTGAGCTGATGAGATAGGCTGGTGCACAGAGCTGACACAAGATGATACAGTAAGATGATGCAACAAAGAGACATGGTGAGGAAACACAATGAGAGACACAATGAGCAGGGAGCAGCGGTGGCTCAAGTGATTAGGTGAATTCCTCCCACATGGGAAGTCTCAGGTTCAGTTCCCAGTGCCTCCTAAAAATAAGATGAACAAAGAGCACACAGTGAGCACAGACAATGGTGGGTAGGGTGGAGGGAGAGAAATAAATCTTTAAAAAATACAATGAAGGCATATAACAGCAGATTTGAGGAGGCAGAAGAAATGATCAGTGAGCTTGAAGACATGGCCTCCAAAAGCAAACATACAAAAGAGCAGATAAAGAAAAGAATGGAAAAAATTGAACAGGGTCCCAAGGAACTCAATGATGGCAAGTGATGTGCAAACATGCATGTCATATATGTCCCAGAAGGAGAAGAGAAGGGAAAAGGGGCAGAAGGAATATTTGAAGAAATAATGGTAGAAAATTTCCCACCCTATTGAAGGACATAGATATCCATGTCCAAGAAGCACAATGTACTCCCATCCAAAAACATCTGAATAGACCAACTCCAAGACACATACTCATCAGAATGCAAATGCCAAAAACAAAGAGAGAATTCTCAGAGCAGCAAGAGAAAAGGGGTACATTGCATACAAGGGATGCCCAATAAAATTAAATGCTGATTTCTCATCAGAAACTATGGAGGCAAGAAAGCAGTAGTATGATATAATTATAGTATTGAAAGAGAAAAACTGCTAGACAAGAATCTTATATCCGGCAAGACTGTTTTTCAAAAATGAGGGAATGGGAGTGGATGTGGCTCAAGAAGTTGGGCACCTGCCTCCCACACAGGAGGCCCCAGGTTTGGTTCCCAGTGCCTCCTAAAGAAGACAAGCAGACACAATGAACAGATATAACAAGCTGCTTCAACAAGCTGATGCACAAACAGACACAACGAGAAGAGAAAATGAGCAATGTGCAGACAAAATGAGCAGATAAAGCAAGCAGACAACGAGCAGAAAAAAGAGCCACCTTGGGGGAGATGCATTAAAATAACACAGTAAATGTGAGGGCAGACCATGTGCAGTGTTGATGCGCACAAGGAGTGTCATGCCACATAGGGGTGTCCCCCACATAGGGGAGCCCCACATGCAAGGAGTGTGCCCTGTAAGGAGAGCTGCCCCACACAAAAGAAGTCCAGCCTGCCCAGGAGTGGCATCGCACACATGGAGAGCTGATGCAGCAAAATGATGCAACAAGAAAGAGACACAGATTCCTGGTGCTGCTGACAAGAGTACAAGCAGACACAGAAGAACACACAGCAAATGGACACAGAAAGCAGACAACTGGGGTGGGGGAGAAGGGGAGGAAAATAAATAAAAATAAATCTTTGAAAAAGGGATGGCAGGGAAGCAGCTGTGGCTCAATCATTTGGGCTTCCATCTACCATATGGGAGGCCCTGGGTTCATGCCCCAGGGCCTCTTTGTGAAGGCAAGCTTGCCCACACACTGCAGAGCACCGCCCAGCCTGCAGGCACTGTGGAGTGCCACCTGGCTCACAGGCACTGTGAAGAGCTGACTCAGCAAGGTGACACAATTAAAAAAGGGAAACAAGCAAAAACACAGAAGAGCACACAGCGAATGGATACAGAGAGCAGACAGCAAGCAAGCCACAAGTGGGGAAGGGAAATAAAAATAAATAAATAAATACAGACACAGAAGAATGCACAGTGAATGGACACAGAAAGCAGACAACACGCAAAAAGCCACAATGTGGGGGGGGGGGATAAAAAAATGAGGGCAAGTTTAGAATATTCACAGGTAAACAGAAACTGAGAGAGTTTGTAACCAAGATACTGGCATTACAGGATATACTAAAGGGAATGTTACAGCCAGAAAAGAAAAGAAAGGAGAGAGAGATTTGGAAAAGAGTCTAGAAATAAAGATTATATCTGTAAAAGTAACTACAAGTGTAAAAAGAATGTGAAAATAAAATATGACAGATAAACCCAAAGGTCAAAATGGGTGAAATATGAACTGCCTTTACAGTAATAGCAACGAACGTTAATGGATTAAACTCCCAATTAAAAGACACAGACTGTCAAATTGGATAAGAAAATAAGAGCCATCAAGGATACAAACAGATTGAAAGTGAAATATATTGGAAAATATATTCCCCACATGCAGTGAACAAAAACAAACACATAAATAAACAAATAAAACCCAAAAACTGGAGTAGCTATATTTATATAGGGTGAAATAGACTTTAAAGCAAAACTGTTATTAGAGACAAGGAAGGACATTATATATTAATAAAAGGGGCAATTCACCAGGGAGAAATAACAATCATAAATATATATACACGTAACCAGGATTCCCCAAATTACAGGAGGCAAACAATGGCAAAATTGAAGGGCGAAATAAATGTCTTTACAATAATAATTGGAGACTTCAATACACCACTTTCAGCATTGGCTAGAACATCTGGGTGGAGGATCAATGAAGAAACAGAGAGGTTGAATAATATGATAAATGGACTAACCCTAATAGACATATACAGAACCCTGCACCCCAAAACAGCAGGGCAAACATTCTTCTCAAGTGTTCATGGATCTTTCTCCACGATAGACCACATGTTGAGTCACAAAGAAGATCTCAGTAAATTCAGTAAGATCACAGATATACAAAGCACTTTCTCTGATCATAATGGGAAAAAGTTGAAAATCAAAAACTGGCAGAAAAAGGGAAAATTCACATATATATGTAGATTAAATAACACACTACTTTTGTTAAAGATTCTTAAAAATTTCTTTCTCTCCCCTTTGCCCCCCCACCATTGTCTGCTCTCTGTACCCACTCACTGTATGTTCTTCTGTGCCCACTTGCACCCTCAGTGGCACTGGGAAACTGCATCTCTTTTTTGTTGTTGTTATATCATCTTGTTGCATCAGCTCTCTGTGTGTACGGCACCACTCCTGGGCAGGCTGCACTTTTTTCACGTGGTGCAATTCTCCTTGCAGGATGCACTCCTTGTGTGGGGGGCACCCCCACATGGGAGCACCCCAGCATGGCACGGCACTCCTTGCACGCGGCAGCTCTGTGTGTGGGTCAGCTCACCACATGGGTCAGGAGGGCCTGGGGATTGAAACCTGGACTCTCCCTTATGGTGGGTGGGTGCTCTATCAGCCATGGCTGCTTCCCTACACACTTTCAAAGAATCAGTGGGTCAAAGCAGAAATTGCGAGAGAATCAATAAACATCTCGAGATAAATGAAAATGAGAACACAACATATCATAATCTATGGGATACAGTGAAGGCAGTGCTGAGAGGTAAACTTATAGCCCTTAATGCTTACATTTAAAAAGAAGAGCTAAAAGCAATGTCCTAACTACACAGCTGCAGGAAATAGAGACAGAAGAGGAAACTATTCCAAATGCAAGCAGAAGAAATAAATAACAGAGCAGAAATAAATTGAGAGCAACAACAGGAAAAAACAATAGAATTAACAAAACCAAAAGTTCTTCAAGAAGATGAACAAAACTGACAAACCCTTAGCTAGACTGAAAAAGAAAAAAAGATGTAAATAATTAAAATTAAAAATGAAAATGGGGACATTACTACTCACCCCACAGAAATAAAAGAGATCATGAGAATACCATGAACAACGTTACACCAAAAAACTAGGCAATGTAGATGAAATGGAAAAATTCCTAGCAATGTATGAACAACCTACAGTGACCCTAGAAGAAATAGAAGACCTCAATGAACCAATCACAAGTAAAGAGATTGGAACAGTCATCACACAGCTCCCCAAAATGAAAAGCCCAGGACCAGATGGTTTCGCAGATGAGTTCTACCAAGTATTCAAAGAAGATTTAATATCAACCTTATACTCAAACTCTCCCAAAAAATTGAACAAGAAGAAACACTGCTAAATTCATTCTATAAAGCCATCATTCTAATATCAAAGCCAGATAAAAATATAGTGAAAAAAGAAAATTACACACCCATTTCCCTAATGAATATGAATGTAAAAATCCTCGACAAAATACTTGCTAAAAATCCAACAACACATTAAAATAATTATTCATCATAATTAAATGGGTTTTATACCAGGCATGCAAAGTGGTTCAACAACAAAAAATCAATTAGCATAATACATTAATAGAGAAGAAAAAACACATGATCCGATCAGTTGATACAGGAAAGGCATTTGATGAAATACAGCATCCTTCTTGATAAAAATACTATAAAAGGTAGGAATTGAAGTAAACTTTCTAAACATGATAAAGGCCATATATGAAAAACCCACAGCTAGCATTGTACTCAATGGTGAAAGAAAGAAAGTTTTTGGAAACAAGACAAGGATGCCCACTGTCATCACATTTGCTCAACATAGTGCTAGAGGTTCTAGTTAGAGCAGTCAGGCAAGAAAAGGGAATAAAAGGCATCCACATCAGAAAGGAATAAATAGGGAAACGGACTTGGTCCAGTGGTTAGGGCGTCCGTCTACTACATGGGAGGTCCGCAGTTCAAACCCCCGGCCTCCTTGACCCGTGTGGAGCTGGCCCATGCACAGTGCTGATGCGTGCAAGGAGTGCCCTGCCACGCAGGGGTGTCCCCTGCGTAGGGGAGCCCCACACGCAAGGAGTGCGCCCTGTAAGGAGAGTTGCCCAGTGCGAAAAGAATGTACAGCCTGCCCAGGAATGGCGCCGTTCACACTTCCCGTGCCGCTGACAACAGCAGAAGCGGACAAAGAAACAAGACGCAGCAAATAGACACAGAGAACAGACAACCGGGGGAGGGGGTGGGAATTAAATAAATAAATCTTTAACAAAAAAAAAAAGAAAGGAATAAGTAAAACTTTTGCTATTCACAGGTGCTTTAATACTATACTGAGAAAAATCCCAAGAACTCTACAACAAAGCTGCTAGGGTTAATAAACAATTTCAGTAGAGTGGCAGGATAGAAGATTAATATGCAAAAATCAGTAGTGTTCCCCTACATTAGTAATGCACAATCTGAGGAGGAAGTCAGGAAAAAATTCCATTTACAAGAGTGACTAAAAGAATGAAATATTTAGGAATAAACTTAATCAAGGACATAAAGCACTTATATTCAGAAAACTACAATGCATTGGTAAAAGAAATCCTAAATAAATGGAAGAATATTCTTTGCTCATGGATGGGAAGACTAAATATTGTTAAGATGTCAGTTCTACCCAAATTGATATATAGATTCAATGCAATCCTGATAAAAATTCCACCAGTAGTTTTTAAAGAAATGGAAAACACAATTATCAAATTTATTTAGAAGGTAAAGGACCCTGAACAGCCAGAAACATCCAAAAAATGAAGAGCAAGTTGGAGGACTCTCACTTCTGGATTTTAAATCATATTAACTAGTGATAGTGGTAAAAAAAAAAAAAAAAAACACAAACCAGTATGGTACTGCATAAAGATAGACACATAGACAAATGAAGCTAATTTGATGGTTCAGAAAGACTCTCACATCTATGGTCAAGTGATTTTTGACAAGGTGGTCAAACCCATCCAGCTGGGCAGAGAACAATCTGTTCAACTGGATTTCCATAACCAAAAGAAAGAAAGAGGTCCCCTCAAAATGGATCAAAGACCTACACATAAAAACTAGAATCATATATCTCCTAGAAGAAATTTAGGAAAACATCTTCAAGACCTGGTGGTAAGTGGTCGATTCTTAAACCTTACACTGAAAGCATAAGCAAGGGAAGAAAATAGGGATAAATGGGACCTTCTCAAACTTAAATATTTTTGTGATTCAAAGAACTTCATCTAGAAAGTGAAAAGCCAGCTCACTCAATGGGAGAAAATATTTGGAAATCACATATCTGATAAGGGTTTGATTTCCATTCTATATAAAAAGATCATACACTCAACAGTAAAAGAGCAACTTCTGGAAAGATGGCATCAGAGTAGCTGGGCAGGGCTCAACTCTCCCACAAAAACAATGGAGGAAGGGCAGAAAGGTCTCCAAGCGAACTGCTCTGGAGATGTGCAGAGGAGGAGAGTGCTGCGCATCACCCAGGAAGGAGGACAAAGAGACCAAATGAAAACCAGAAGCATGGACAACTACAAGGATTTAGAATAAATGGAACCAAGTGTCAAAGAGGAAACTTAATAAAACAAAACAAAACAAAAAAAATCAAAAACTGAACCCTAGAGTAGAAAGAGAAAGTAAGCCCATCAAGATAAACAGATGCGTATACACCAGAAAAAAACTACAAACTGGAAGATATGGTCCAGTCTAATGAATGAACTAAAGAATAGGAAGAGATGAAGAACAGGGAACAACTAACCAAGGCTGTCCAAATAAATATGAATCAAATTAATGAAGTAAAGGAAGAGATAAAGAATATTAAGAGGACACTGGGGAAACATACAGAAGAAATTGTAAACATACATAAAAATATAACAGATCTGATGGTGACAAATGGCACAATGCAAGAACTCAAAAATACCCTCGAAGGACATAACAGCAGATTTGAACAGGCAGAGGAAAGAATTAATGACATCTAAGATACACATCTGAAATCAGATAGATAATAGAACAGATAGATAAAAAGAGAAAAAAAGTCCAGCAGGGATTTAGGGACTTGAATGACAACACGAAACACACAAACATATGCAATATAGGCATCCCAGAGAGAGGAGAGAAGGAAAGGAGTAAATTTCTCAATTCTGTTGAGGGACATAGATGTACATGTCCAGGAAGATCAGCTCACCCCAAACAGTATAAATTCTAACAGGCCTACCCCAAGACATACTTGTCAAATTGTCCAATGCTCAAGACAAAGAGAGGATACTAAAAGCAGCAAGAGAAAAGAGATCCATCACATACAAGGGAAGTTCAGTAAGATTAAGTGCTGATTTCTTATTCGAAACCATGGAGCCAAGAAGGCAGTGGTATGACATAGTTAAGATACTAAAAGAAAAAAAAAACAAAAAACTGCCAGCCAAGAATTCTGTATCTAGCAAAGCTGGCATTCAAAAATAAGGGAGATAGGTTGTGGATGTGGCTCAGGCAACTGAGCTTTCACCTACCACGTGGGAAGTTTGTGGTTTGGTTACCAGTGCCTCCTAAAAGAGACAGTGAGGAGGTGTGATGGACAGGCATGACAAGCTGACACATCAAGATGATGCAACAAGAAACACAAGAATAAAAAACATAAGGTGACACAATAATGCGGGGAACAGAGGTGGCTCAAGCAGTTAGGCACCTCCCTCCCACATCGGAGGTCCCAGGTTCAGTTCCTAGTGCCTAGTGCAGCACACAGCAAGTGCAAACAATGAGGGGGTGGGGAGAAATAAAAAAATACATCTTTTGAAAAAATAAAGGAGAGTTCAAAATATTCACAGGTAAACAGAAATTAAGAGAGTTTATCAACAAGAAACCTGCCCTTCAAAAAAACTAAAGGGAGTTCTGTAGGTTGAAAGGAAAAAAACAGGAGAGTTGGAGGAGAGTGTAAGAATAAAAAGATAAATAAAAACAACATATGGAATATAAACCTAAAGAAAATATGGCTAATATAAGTAATTCCCTGACAGTAATAACAATGAATGTTAATGGCTTAAACTCTCCAATCAAGAGTCTCAGATTGGCAGAATGGATAAGGAAATATGACACATCCATATACTTTCTACAAGAAACTCACCTTAGTCTCAGGGAGGCAAGGAGACTAAAAGCAAATGGTTGGAAAACAATTTTACATGCAAATAATAACCAAAAAATGGTGAGAGCAGCTATACAAATATTGGACAAAAAAGACTTTAAATGCAAAACTATTGTAAGAGACAAAGAAGGGCACCATATATTAATAAAAGGGAAATCTATCAAGAAGAAAGAACAATCATAAACATTTATATACCTAATCAGGGCACCTCAAAATGCATGAGGCAAACATTGAAAAAACGAAGTGGAGAAATAGATGTCTCTAAATTATAGTGGGGGACTTTAATACACCATTATCACCATTAGAATATTGCAACAGAGAATCAATAAATAACCAGAGACCTTGAATAATACATTAGAGGATCTAGACCTAATAGACGTATACAGAACATTACACCCAAATACAGCAGGATATACATTCTTCTTGAGTGCACATGGATCATTCTCCAGGATAGACCACATACTAGGCCACAGAACAACTCTCAATGAATTCAGAAAGATTGAAATTATACAAAGTAATTTCTCTGCCTACAATGGAATGAAGCTGGAAATCAGTAAGGGGCAGAAAAGCAGATTAGGCACAAAGATATGGAACTTAAACAACACACTTTTAGATAATCAGTGGGTCAAGGAGGAAATTGCAAAACATATCTGTAACTACCTTGAAACTAATGAAAATGACAACACAACATCTCAAAACCTATGGGATGTAGCAAAATCTGTTCTGAGAGGGAAATTCATAGCCATAAATACCTATATTAAAAAAGAAGAGCAAGCTAAAATCAAAGACCTAACTGCACATCTGGAGGAATTAGAAAAAGAACCAAACTAACTCCAAAGGAAGTAGAAAGAAGGAAATAACAAAGATTAGAGCAGAGCTAAATGAAGTTGAAAATAAGAAAGGACTAGAAAAAAGAAAACCAAAAGCTGATTCTTTGAGAAGATTAATAAAATTGACAAACCCATAGCTAGACTAACAAAGAAAAAAAGAGAGAAGATGCAAATATATAAAGTAAAAAACGAGGAAGGGGATATCTCCACTGATCCCACAGAAGTAAAAAGTATCATAAGAGAAGCAGATTTGGCTCAATGGGTAGGGCAATCTGTCTACCACTTGGGAGGTCCAAGGTTCAAACCCAGGGCTTCCTGACCCATTTAATGAGCTGGCCCATGCGCAGTGCTGATGTGCGCAAGGAGTGTCATGCCATGCAGGGTTGTCCCGTGTAGGGGAGCCCCATGTGCAAGGAGTGCACCCCGTAAGAAGAACCGCCCAGTGTGAAAAAAGTGCAGCCTGCCCAGGAGTGGTGCCACACACATGGAGAGCTGACACAGCAAGATGACGCAAAAACACAAGACACAGATTCTGGGTGCCAGTGACAAGAATACAAGTGGACACAGAAGAACACACAGAAAATGGACACAGAGAGCAGACAACAGGGGCTGGGGAAGGGGAGAGAAATAAATAAAAAATAAATCTTTAAAAAATTTAAAAAAAAAAGAGTATCATAAGAGGATACTTTGAAAAATTGTATGCCAACAAGATGGGCAATTTAGAGGAAATGGACAAATTCCTAGAAACACACAAGCAGCCTACATTGACAAAAGAAGAAATTAATGAACTCAACAGACCAATTACAAGTAACAAGGTAGAATTAGTCATCAAAACCTCCCAAATATGAAGAGTCCTGAACCAGATTACTTCACAGATAAGTCTACAAAACATTCCAGAAAGAACACCAATCCTGCTTAAACTCTTCCAAAATATATAAGTGGAAGGAACATATACTAACTCGATCTTTGACATGAACATCACCCTTTTACCAAAGCCAAACAGACGCCACAAGAAAAGAAAAGAAAACTACAGATCTTTCTAATGAATCTAAAATTCTCAGCAAAATACAGGCTAATTGTATCCAACAACATATCAAATAAATTATACACCATGATCAAGTGGGTTTCATCACTGGTATGCAAGGATGGTTCAACATAAGAAAATCAATCAATGTAATACACCACATATACAGATCGACAGAAAAAAAAGTCACATGATAATCTCTATAGATGCAGGAAAAGCATTCTACAAAATACAGCATCCTTTCTTTTATTTTTATTTTTTAGGAGGTACCGGGGAATGAACACAGGGCCTTGTGCATGGAAACAGGCACTCAACCACCGAGCTATATTTGCTCCCTGATGAAAGCTGGTTTTTTTGATTGTCTGTTTGTTTTTAGGAAGTACCGGAGATTGAACCTGGGACCATGTACGTGGGAAGCAGGTGCTCAACCACTTGAGCTACATTCACTCCCTCAGCATCCTTTCTTGATAAAAAACACTTTGAAAGATAGGAATAGATGGAAACTTCCTCAACATGATAAAAGGTATCTATAAAAAACCCACAGTAACATCATATTCAATGGTAAAATGCTAAAGGATTTCCCTTTAAGATTTGTAGTAAGACAAGGATGCCCACTGTCACTGCTCTTATATAACACTGTTAGGAGTACTTGCTCAAGCCCTTAGGCAAGAAAAAGAAATAAAAGGCATCCAAATTGGAAATGAAGAAGTTAAAATCTCACTATTTGCAGATGATATGATCCTATAGATAGAGAGCCCTGAAAAAAAAAGCTTCTAGAGCTGATTCATGAGTTCAGTAAAGTGGCAGGATATAAGATCAACATGTAAAAATCAGTAGCATTTCTGTACACCCATAGTGAGCAATCTGAGGAAGAGAAGAAAAAATTGCATTTACAATAGCAACTAACAGAAGCAAATACCTAGGAATATACTTAACTAAAGATGTAAAGGCCTTGTACAGAGAAAATTGCAAAACATTGTTAAAGGACATAAATGGAAGAATATTCCATCCTCATAGATCAGAGGACTGCACATAATTAAGATATCTGTCCTACCCAGATTAATTTACAGATTTAATGCAATGCCAATAAAAATTACAACAGCATTTTTTTTACTGAATTGGAGAAGCTAATTAGGAAATTTATTTGGAAGGGCAAGGGGCCCCAAATAGCCAAAAAAACATATGGAAAAAGAAAACAAAATTTGAGGACTCATGCCACTTGATTTAAAACAGACTACAAAACTACAGTGGTCAAAAGTGTAGAAGGATAGACATACTGACCAACGGAACCAAACTGAGAGTTCTGATACAGATTCCTGCATATATGATCAGATGATACTCAATGCCGTCAAGACAACTCAGCTGGGAGAGAAGGGCCTCTCAGCAAGTGGGGCTTGGAGAACTGGATTTCCATATCCAAAAGAATGAGAGAGGATCACCATCTTATGCCCTATACAAAAATTAACTCAAGACAGATCAAAGATCTAAATGTAAGAGCCAAGACCATCAAGCTTCAAAAAGTAACATAGGGAAGCATGTGTAAGATCTTGTAGTAGGAAATGTCTTCATAAATTTTACATCCAAACTGTGAGCAACAAAAGAAAAAAACAGATAAATGGGACTTCCTCAAAATTAAAACTTTTGCACTTCAAAGGATTTTGTCAAGAAAATGAATAGGCAGCCTACTCAATGGGAGAAAATATTCGTAACTATCTGATAAAGAAATTCTACATCTTGAAAAGAAAAAGACAAACAAACCATTTAAAAAATGGTCAAAAATTGGAATAAGCACTTTTCCAAAGAAGAAATACAAATGGCTAAAAAGCACATGAAAAGATGCTCAACATCACTAGCTATTACAGAAATGCAAATCAAAACTACAATAAGATATCATCTTACACCTATTAGACTGGCAGATATTTTAAAACACCTCAGAGAACTACAAGTGTTGGAGAGGATGTGGAGAGGGAACACTCACCCACTGCTGGTGGGAATGTAGAACGGTGCAGCCATTGTGGAGGACAGATTGGCAGTTCCTCAGGGAACTAACTATAGAACTGCCATATGATCCAGCAATGCCTTTGCTGGGTATATACCCAGAAGAACTGAAAGCAGGGACATGAACAGATATATGCACACCAGTTTTCATAGTGGCATTATTCACTGTTGCCAAAAGTTGGTAGCAATCTAATTGTCCATCATCAGCTGAATGGATAAGCAAATTGTGGTATATACATACAATGGAATATTACTCAGCTGTAAGAAGGAATACAATGTTATCACACAGGATAACATGGATGAATCTTGAAGACTCTATGTTGATTAAAGTTAGCCGGTCACTGAAGGACAAATATTATATGGCCTCACTGATATGACTTGAGCAAATTGAGCAGACTCACAGAGCTAGAGTCTGGAAGCTTGGTTATCAGGAGCTAGAGAGGGAGTAGGGTGTGGTGAGCCACTGCTCTATATGGGCAAGACCTATGACAAGGTGGAAGGGGGTAGTTGGGCAGTGGAGGAAGGTGATGTTGGTGCAGGGATGTGAGGGGAGTCGACAGTGCTGGAATATGAAGGGGTGTAGGGGGGTTGTGTCGGACTATCCAGGAAAAGAGAGGGAGGGCTGGACGAAGGAACAAGTGAACTCTGAGGATTTGAAGACTGTGGTTAAACTACCATGATGGTAATGTTCTTTCAGCAACTATGGCAGGGGAGAGTTACTGGTGCAGGGCTTTGGGGATAGGGGGATATGTGGGATAGGGCACATCTGGGGCATCCATCTCTGGAATATGACAGTGTTCATCTTGTCATAGTATGTTATCTCGGTGGGTGGAGACCCATATGATAAACAAGAAAATATTAAAATCCCATCCTGGGGAGTCCTGCTATGTTCTCAATTAGAGGGGCAAGAATCTCTCAAGAACATAGGCATAACCTAATAAAAGAAGACAGACCAATATGTCAAACCCTCAAAATTAATGCATGTAACTATGAACTTTATTCTTCAAAAATTGAAACACAGAGGTTACCATATGTGCCAAGGGGTGGGAGAGGGAAGAGTAGAATAGATGGCACATAGGGCATTTTTAGGGCATTGGAATAGTTCTGCACAATCTTGCAATGATTGATACAGGCCATTATAAATTTTGTCAAAATCTATGAAAGTGTACCGTGCAAAATGTAATCCATAATGTAAACCATTGACCATGGGTAGTAGCAATACTTCAATATTTGTTCATCAATTGTAACAAAAGTACCATAGTCATGTAAGATGTTATCAATAGGTGAAAATGTGAGAGGGGGAGGGGGTGGGATATAGGGGAATCCCCTATATTTTCTATGTGATTTTTCTGTAACCTAAAACTTCTTTGAAAATAAAGTGAAAAAAATAAGACACTAGTGGAACATGGAGAAGAAATTGTCACTGCACATAAAAGATAACATGTTTTATGGTGATGGAAAAATTTTTAATTTTTTATATTTTTATTTTTAAAAAATGCTTATTCATTTTTTGGCTTTGTTTTTGGGGAGGTTTTGGATTGTGGAAGGATTGGAACAGTGGCAGGGGAGGGTCACTGGTGCAGGGTGTTGGTGATGGGGATGTATGGGGAGGGGTGCACCTGGGGAATGTCTTTATGATATATGAATAGGTTCAAGTGGTTATGGGGTATTGTCCTGGTGGGTGGAGACCTACACAATATCTGCAAAAGTATTGAATTACCATCCTGGGAAGTCCTGCTGCATTCTCTAATAGAGCAGTAAAAATCCGTGGAGAACATGGGCAGTGCCTAGCGAAGGAGACAGACCAATATGCCAGGCCCTTGACACTGATGGTTGTACTTACAAAACTTGTTCTTGTGAAATTGAAACTTAGCTTAGTAGTATATATTCTGTTAGAGTTATCTCCTGAAAGCCAACTTGTTGCTCAAATGTGGCCTCTCTCTAAGCTAAACTCAGTGCTCACTACCTTCCCCTGGAATGGTACATGACTCCCAGGGATGAGCCTCCCTGGCACCAAGAGATTATTACCAAGTGCCAAATAGCAGTACATTTAGAAAAAGACCTTGACAAAAAGGGGAAAATATTAAATATGAATGAGTTTTTATGGCTAGGAGATTTCCAGTGAGTCAGGAGTTCATTCTAGAGGTTACACTTATGCACATCTCAGGAGGATCTCATTTACTGTCACAGTAAACAGTGCCTCAAGCAGGGGTGCTTCTGAGACTCTAGAGAAATCTAGACACTATAGAAAGGGCAGACAATCTCAGGAATTTGGCATCCTGACTGTGAAACATATATTACCTTGGAGTATATGTTCCCCAATGTTACAGCGTTACACTCATTTATAATTTCCCTATTCATGGCTCTTTTGACTCATTTATTTGAACCTATAATTAGCACTATACTCATTAAATATATGTACAAGAGACACAATTTTTTAAAAAAGATTTATTTTATTTATTTCTCTCCCCCTTCCCCCCATTGTTTGTTCTCTGTGTCCATTTACTGTGTGTTCTTCTGTGTCTGCTTGCATTCTTGTCAGGCGGCACCAGGAATCTGTGTCTCTTTTTGTTGTGTCATCTTGCTGTGTCACCTCTCTGGGTGTGTGGTGCCACTCCCTGGTTGGACTGTGTTTTTTCATGTGGGGAGGCTCTCCTTGCAGGGTGCATGCCTTGTGCATTGGGCTCCCCTACCTAGGGGGCACCCCTGTGTGGCATGGCACTCCTTGCACACAGTGGTGCTGTGCTTGGGCCAGCTCACCACATGGGTTAGGAGGCCCTGGGGCTCGAAGCCTGGACCCCCCATATTGTAGGCAGATGCTCTATCAGTCACATCTGCTTTCCCAAATTTTTGGTCTGTTCATATGCCAGTTGAGCCCTGAAACTCACCAGTCTTGCAATACCTATTCTCCAGGTCATTGTACTCACCCAGGACAACTAACAAAATGATAATGATGGACAATGCCCATCCAAAAACAGGGCATCTGCAACTGCAAGACAGTTTCATCCATCTGCCGCATGGAACCTAAGAACCCTCTCAGTCAGAAACAGAGTGGGCGTCACCATCCTAAAATCATCAAGATTGAGTAATGAACAAACCTAAGGAGAAATGCAACTCTGGACTAAAGTAGACATTATTATTTTAGCAATGGAAGATCTTGTAACATTGATATAAAGCAGTACTCACCAGAGGTTCTGAGGGATGTGAGACCCTTTGATTGAATTAGATTCAGTTAAGGGATCTTGATTAGATAATTTGATTAGGTTGATCTTGATCGGACTATGTCAGTGAAGCATGACTCAGATGGGGTCTCCACTCTCCTGCTGGGCCTTATATTAACTGAGAGAGACATACACAGACAGAGAGGGACATACACAGCAAAGGAAGCTCTGCCATTTTGACTCTTCCATGTGAGAGGACTCCAGATTCACCTACAGCTGCAAAAAGAGAAGCCCTGAGAGGCTCAAGGAGATGACTCAGGGAGAGATTCCTCTTCATTCACAGCTGAGCCCCAGGATAAAGGAGAGAGAGATTGGTACACCTGTTATCTTGCCTCCCCATATGACATGACTCTAGGATCTCTAGCCTCTGAATTTTGGTGAGGAAGCATCTCTGATGATGCCGTGACTTGGACATTTTCATAGCTTTGGAACTACTATGTTTTACCTCCAAAAAATCCCCTTTTAAAAGCCAACCTGGAAGCGGATGTGGCTCAAGTGATTGGGCTCCCATCAACCATATGGGAGGTCCAGGGTTTGATACCTGGGGCCTTCTGATGAAGGCAAGCTGGCCCGCATGGTGAGCTGGCCCACATGGAGTGCTGCCTCTCTCAGGAGTGCTGGCCCGTGCAAGAGTGCTGGCCCGCGCAGAGAGCTGGCACAGTAAGATGATGCAACAAAAGGAGACACAGAGGAGAGACAAAAAGAGATGCAGCAGACCAGGGAGCTGAGGTGGTGCAAGAGAATGAGCGCCTCTCCCACTCTGGAAGTTCCTAGGACTGGTTCCTGGAGCCGCATAATGAGAAGACCAGCAGACACCAAAGAATGCTCAGTGAATGGATGCAGAGCAGACAACCGGGGGCATGGGGATGGTGATAAATCAATCAATCTTAAAAAAAAAAGCCAACCCATTTCTGGTACTTTTGCATTGGCAGCCTTTGGCAAACTAAGACATATTTATTATCTTCTATCACTTTGAAACACTACAGTTTACTATGGGACAATGTTTACATTTTTTACCATAATGATAAATGACTGATTGATATATCTAAGAGTTAATAAATTTGTAATTTATGCTGACCAAAAAAAAAAAAAAATCCAAGTTGATTTCTTTGCAGTAATTGACAGGCTGATCCTAAAATTCATATGAACATGGAATGGACTCAGAATAACCAAAACCACCTTAAAAAAGAAATAGGAAAATCCACATTACACTTCCTGATTTCAAAATCCACTACAAAGCTACAGTAAAGAGGACGGTGTAGCACTGGCCTTAGGACAGACATCATTAGCTTAGAATTCAGTGTCCAGAAAAAAATCTTCACATTTTCTTATCTTCAACAAAGATGCCAAGACATTTCAATGGGAGAAGGAATAGACTTTTCAACAAATGGTGCTAGGCCAAATGGATATTCTCATGCAAAAGAATAAAATCGGACCCTGGTTAAGTTTCTTTTAGTTGCTTAAGCAAACAGCAGGCAATGGGTTGGCTTAAACAATGGGAGTTTATTGGCTCATGGTTTTGAGTCTGGGAAAAAATCCAAATCAAAGTGTAATCAAGGCAATGCTTTCTCCTAAAACCTGGCATTCTGGGTCTGGCTGCCAGCGACACTTGGTCCTTGGCTTTTCTTTCACATGGCAATGCACATGTGAAAGAAACTCTCCTGGTTTCTCCCTTCTCTTCCAGGTTCTGCTGAATTTCAGTGCCTTACTTCCAGTGGTTTTCTCTTTCTGTCTGAATTTCATTCTCTTTCTAAGGATTCTAGTCATAGGATTAAGGCCCATCCTGTTTGAGGTGCGCCACGCCTTAACTGAAGTAACCTCATAAAAATGTTCTACTTACAATGGGTTCACACCCTATAGCAGTTTGAATTTGGCTATCCCAAAAAAGAGAAAGATTATGTTTTAAATTAATTTATGACTGTGAGTGTGGCAGACTTTGATTGCCTTATATTCAGTTGAGGACCTTTGATTAAATTACTTAGGGCTTTTGATTGGACTACATCAGTGAGGCATGACTCAGGTTGAGTCTCTGCCCTTTTGCTGGGTCTGATAAAAACGGAGACACAGACACAGGAAAAGGTAGCCGCCATTGCTGACCCCGAGAGAGGACCAAAGAACGGCTCCACCACAAAGCCCCCGAGAGCTGGGCCGGTGGAGCAGCTCGCGAGGAGCGATGCCTCTGGGGGGCTTCAGGAGCTGAGGCCGGGGAGTGATGCATGACGATAGCTTGCAGCCGACCTTGGGAAGAATGTGGAGCAGCTGGGATGGATAGGAGGGGCCTGGAAAGAGAGAAGCCCTCTCCCAGGGGCCCTCGACTGAGCTCAGACCTCCGTGGAGATCAGTGGCCGCCTTACTTCACACATGGCAGCTGACCAGTGGGAAAGCATCTCTTATAGTGCCTCAGTCTGGACTTTTCACGACCTTGGAACTTTAAGTTTTTACCCCCAAATAAATCCCCTTTATAAAAGCCTACTCATTTTTGATGCTTTGCATCGGTGTTCCTTTGGCAAACTAAAACACACCGACAAGAATGGATTGGATTTAAGAACATGTTTTTCTGGGTTATATTCAGCTCCATTACCACCACAGATACCTACCACAATACATATTTTAAAAATCAACTCAAGATGAATTAAACACCTAAACGAAGGAGATAAAACGATGAAACTCTTAGAAGAAAACATAGGTGTAAGCCTTCATAACCTCAGATTTGGCAATGGTTTCTTAGATATAACACCAGAAGCATAAGTTACAAGGGTAAAATGAGATAAATTGGATTTTGTAAAAATTAAAAATCTACACTATGGTTTCTGAGACATGACTCCAAAAATACAAATGATAAATGTTACAAATGTAGATGAACCTTGAAAATATGCTAAGTGAAAGAAGCCAGTCACAAAGGACCACTTATGTAAAAATCCAGAATAGGCAAATTTATAGAGATAGACAGTAAATTGTGGTTGCCTAGGACTTGGGAGCGTGAGGTCTTGGGAGTGATGAGTCAGGACAGCAGCGTTTCTTAATGGGGTAATGAAAAATTAAAATTGATTGTAGGGATGGATACACAACTCTGTGAATATGCTAAAAGTCATTCATTATACACTTTATATTGGTGAATTATATAGTAGATGAATTATATCTCAGTAAGGGTGTTAAAAAATGAAATGAGAGAAAGGTCATCCCTCCTGATCCTATGGATATTAAAAGGATTATAAAGTGGGAAGCGGATGTGGCTCAACTGATAGAGCATCCGTCTACCATATGGAGGGTCCAGGGTTCAATCCCCAGGGCTTCCTTTACCCGTGTGGAGCTGGCCCACACGTACTGCTGCTGTGCACAGGAATGCTGTGCCATGCAGGGGCACCCCCACGTAGGGATGCCCCACACGCAAGGAGTGCGCCCCTCAAGGAGAGCCGCCCTGCATGAGAAAAAGCGCGGGAAGGGTGCCGCGCACACGGAGAGCTGATGCAGCAAGATGGCGCAACAAAAAAGAGATGCAGTCTCTCAGTGTCGCGGATAATCCAAGTGGACACAGAAGAACACACAGCGAATGGACACAGAGCAGACAACAGGGGTGAAGGGGAGAGAAATAAAATAAATCTTTTAAAAAAAGGACTATACAGTAATATAAATAGCTTTATGCACACAAACTTGATAATTCAGATGAAATATATCAACTCATTGAAAGTCACAAACTACCAAACTCACATAAGAAGTTGACAAACAGAACTCCTATTTCAAAAATTGAATCTATAAATAACAACCTACTGAAAAATAACGTACCAGGACCAGATTGAGATTGGCTCACTGGTGCACTTTAGCAAACATTTAAGCAATAAATCCTATCAATTCTCTACAGTTTCTTCCAGGCAACTGAAGCAGAGAGACAACTTCCCCACTTACTTGGTGAACCTCGCATTACCCTAACACCAAAACCATATAAAGACATTATTATAAGAATGGAAAACTACAGACGAATCTCTGTCATGAACATAGATGTAAATATCCTCAACAAAATATTAGCAAATTGAATTTAACAATATATAAAAATTACATATCACAACCAAGTGGAATTTATTCCAGGTATACAAGCCTGGTTCTAAATTTAAGAATCAATTAATGTAGCATACCAAATAAACAGGATAAAAAAAATCCTATGTTCATATCAAAGGATGCAGAGAAGGCTTTTGGGAAAAATTCAATACTTATTCATGATAAAAATATTCAGCTATCTAGGAATATCAGGAAACTTCCTCAACTCCAGTGAGAACATCTACAAAAAGCCTACAGCGAACATCCTACTTAATAGTGTGAACCTGGATTTTCCCCCCTAAGACTGGAAACAAGACCAGAATGTCCCCTCTCACTACTCCTATTCAAAATTGTAGTGGAAATCCTGATCAGTGAAATATGACAGGAAAATAAAGGTATACAGAGTAAGAAGAAATAAATAAAACTATATTTGCTTAGATGACATGAGTGCATATAGAAAATTCCAAGGAATTGACAAAAGCCTGCAAATATAGCAAGGTTCCTGCAGAAAGGTTATTATACATATGTCAGTTGTTTTCCTATATACTCAAAGTGAACAATTGGAATTTGAAATAAAATGTACACTACCATTAGAATAGCAGAAAAAAAGAAAATACTTAGGTATATGCCTAACAATATATGTACAGGATCTATACGAGGAAATACAAAAGTGTGATGAGAGAAATAAAAGAAGATCTATATAAAAAAAGGGGTATTCCATGTTAAGATGTCAGTTCTTTCCAACTTGATCTATAGATGTAATACAATCACAATGAAAATCCAAGCAATTTATTTTGTAGATATAGACAACCTGATTCTAAAGTTTATATGAAAAGACAAAAGCTGGAAGACTGACAGTACCCAACTTTAAGACTTGCTATTAAGCTAAAGTAATCAAAATAATGTGGTACTGCCAAAAGAATAGACAGGTAGAACAATGGAATATAATAAAGAGCCAGAATTAGACCCATATAAATGTAATCAACTGATCTTTGACAAAGGGGAAAAAGAAATTCAATGGAGAGAGAATAATCTTTTCAACAATGGTGCCGGAACAATTGGATGTCCACATGCAACATAATGAATCTAGACATAGACTTTATATCTTTCACAAAAATTAATTCAAAATGAATCATAGACCTAAATGTAAAATGTGAAACTAAAAAATCTTACAGAAGATAACATAGAAAATCTAGGTAACCTTGGGTCTGCAGGTAAGTCTTTATATACAACATCAAAAGTGCATTGATGAAAGAAAAATTGGTTAAGTTGGTCTTTATTAAACATAATAACTTCTGTTCTTTGAAAGATACCATTTAGAGAATGAAAAGATAAGCCACAGTCTGGGAGAAAATATTTTCAAAACACACATCTGAAAAAGGACTTGCATCTAAAACTCTGTAAGTAAACAAGCAACCCAATTATAATATGGGGGAGAGATCTGAACAGACACCTCACCAAAGAAGATGTATGTATGTCAAATAAGCACATGAAAAGATGCTCAACATCATATGTCATTAGGAGACTGGAAATTGAAACAATAATGAGGTACTAGTTATGACAGTTTGAGATTATTTTATGAGTCCCAAACAAAGAGAAAGATTATGTTTGTAAACGAATCTATTCTTCTGGGTGATCCCCTTTGATTACATTGGATTCAGTTGAGGAGCCCTTGATTAGATTACCTGTTAAGATTGCTTTGTGGGTTTTCTTTGATTTGACCATGTCAGTAGGTCATGATTCAGGTTGAGTCCCCACCCCTTGGCGGGTCTGGTAAAAAATGGCAACTCCCTGGAGATAGACACATAGGAAGAGAGAGCTCTGTCGAGTGTGATCCTGGGGCCCTGGGAAGAGATGACTCCTTTACCTGATAGCTTGCAGCTGACCTTGGCAAGAGAACAGTACAGCTGAGACTGATACGGAAAACCCAGAAAAAAACGAGCCCTCTGCCAGGAGAGGGAGGAAGCCCTGAGAGACAAGCCCCATGCCTGCCTACAGCTGAGAGAGGAAGACCAGAGGGAAAAACTGAACCCAGGCAGAAATCAGCCGCCATCTTGCTTCAACACGTGGTAACTGACTTTGGTGAGAAAGCAACCTTGAGTTGGACTCTTTAGGGCCTTGTAACTATAAGTTTTTATCCCAAACAGAAACATTTCATAAAGCCAACAGATTTCTGGTACTTTGCATTGACACACCTTTGGCAGACTAATACTAGTACACACTTATTACGATGGCTAAAATCTAAAAAGCTGATAATACCAAATGCTGCTGGGGATGCAGAGCAATCATTGCTGGTGGAAATGCAAAATGGTACAAGCACTTTGGAAGGCTGTTTGTTCGTTTGGCTGTTTTTTACAGAGTTAAACATATTCTTACCATGTGACCCAGTCATTACACCCCTAGGTTTTTACCCAACTGAAATGAAAATTTATGTCTACTGTGATGGCTAGGTTCCTGTGGCAACTTGGCCAAGTAATGGTGCCCAGTTGTTTGGTCAAGCAAACCCTGGCCTAAATGTTACTGTGAGGACATTTGGTACATCCCTATTAATTATTAATATTAATTAGAAATAAAAAGAAATGATTTATCAAGCCTTGAAAAGACATGTATGAAACTTAAATGCATATTGCTAAGTGAAAGAAGTCAGTTTGAAAGTCTACATACTTATGATTCCAATTATATGATACTTTGGGAAAAGCAAACCTATAGAGACAGTAAAAAGATCATTGGTTGCCAGGAGAGGAGAGTGGCAGTGTTGAATAAAGCATTAAGGATTTTTAGGGCAGTGAATCTAATCTATATGATACTATAATGTTGGATATATGAGAAGCATTTGTGAAAACCCACAGAACTTTACAGCAAAAAGAGTGAACCTTAATGTATGCAAATTTAAAAGATTTTTTTAGCTGTCTGGGGAATCCCAGTAAAGAAAGCAGGCAGTTTGAATTGCGGTGCAACGAAGGAGTAGGCGGTGGTATCTCCCTGAGTGTTTGACGAGGCATTTTTCTGCTTTGCTTGTCTGAGCTTCAGCAGAATTCGAAACGGCTAGTGGTAAGGTGGAGAAGGACTCTGCAAAGGCCAAGACAAAGGCAGTTCCAGCTCACAAAGAGCTGGCTTGCAACTCCCAGCGGGCCGCATCCCTCGACACCTGAAATCTAGGACAACCGGTCATGGGTGTGTGGGTGCAACTGCCACTGTGTACAGCACAGCCATCCTGGAGTACCTCGCCTCTGAGTGAACTAGCAGGAAATGCATCTGAAGATTTAAAGGCAAAGCACATTATCCCTGCTCACTTGCAGCTTGCTGTTAGTGGAGATGAAGAATTGAACTCTTTGGATCAAGGCTACGATTGCAGGTGGTGGTGTCATTGCACATACCCACTAATCTCTGCTTGGGAAGAGTGGCTGAAGGATGTCTGGAGTCCTTGTTATCGCAGGACACTAAATACTCTAACAGCCATCCAGTGTTGGTGATTCTGGTGGACCGTACCTCTGTGAAAAACATAATTCTATTTGAGCAAGTTGGAAGTTTAACTCTCCAACCAACCAAATTTCTGCATTTGGGTCTTAATCATATTTAAGTGCTACTGTGGCTTCAAAGAAGCTATTGATTCTGAAGCAGTGGGTTTTGACTGAGTTGGCTATTTAAAAAAAAAACTGGATTTTAATTGTGATGCAGAAGTTATAGTAGCAAACATTTAGTTTTATACAGATATTCTTTCCACCTGGTGAGATAAGCTCAATAAAAGTCATCTCCCAACCTAAAAAAGAAAAATAAAAAAGAATGCAGACTGCGATAAAAGAATCTAGCCATATACAAATGTGTGGAAAAAGCCTCACTGAAGGCGGTGGGTGGGAAAAGTGATGAATTAAGTCACTTTGGAAAATTAGTGGAGACTCTGGGACTAACGGCAAAAGGAACTGCACATAAGCACTGGACTGTAGTTGATAAAGTTGCTTCCCATGGGGTTGCAGGTTAACAATTTTGATACTGGTTTGCATGTGTACTGGGAATTGAACAATTAAATGAATGGATGGCAGATAGTGGAGCCAGGTTTCTTACTGCTATAGTGGGAATTTACAGAGATGTAAGGGGAATAAGTTAGAATGACCCATGTAGTCATGGATTAGAACTGGAGACATCAGTTTGCACTGTTTCTATAGACACAGAATTACATGCAGAAATATTTATAGATGTGTGTATATAATAGGGTTAGTATACATACACATTTCCCTGCTGTTAGCTGAGTCAAAAATCAAGACGCCCCAGTAGGAATGAGCATACCTACAATCCAGATCTTGGTTTCTAACACTATTTGGGGGGGAAGGGGGAAAGAAGGGTGGCCAAGGGGCGTTTCCTCTGCTTTTGGTGTTTGTATATGTAAAGAATTGACCAGTGAAGCCATCCTATTTGTTTCTGGGGAACAATGAAGAGGTGGGAGGAGGGAGAGAAGGAAAGAGGTTGGAGAGGGAGATGGAGAAGAACTCACGGACACTGTGACACTGCCCGTTTCACACTTGGTCACCGCCTCTACCTTCCTTCACATCTCTGCCTGGACACTGAGTGGCCAGGCACCATTTTGAAGGGGTGGCAGGAATTCAGGGTGAAGTGCAGAGTACTGGGTGCAGCAGTGGATTCACACGGCAAGAGAAGCCAACACAGTATGCTATTGGTGTAAGGACAGAAACTTAGAAGAATGGTTCCAGATCAATGCGGGTCTTTTCCACAGATGAAACATTTGGATACTTCTGCAGGAACAAAAACCAAACAAAACCAACTAAACTCAACCCCTACACTCACACTATGCACAAAAATTATTCAGGATGGATCATACACACAAATATAAGTATAAAAATTACATACTTTCTGAAAGAAAAATACAAATATCTGAGACCTTGTGACAGGAAAATATTTCTTAGATGGCACACCTAAAGCACAGTACAAGAAAAAATTAATGAAGTGGACCATAAATATTCCTGCTCATAAAGGATACCATAAAAATACTATTCAGCTGTAAGAAGAAATGAAGCCGGGATGCATATGACAACATGGATGAAACCTGAGGATACTGAGTGAAATAAGCCAGTCAAAGAAGGACAAATATTTTATGGTCTCAATAATCTGAACTAAATACGATGAGGAAACTCATGGAGGTAAACTCTAGAGGATAGATTAGGGGATAGAATGTGGGTTGAGAGGGGGAGTTGATGCTTAATGTATGCAGAATATTTAATAAGATTTATTGTAAATGTAAGGAAATGAATACATGGATGGTAACACATTACAGTGAGATTAACACTGCTGGTTTATAAATATGGTTGTGGCTGAAAGGGACAGTCTAGAGATGTGATCATCAATTGAAAGGAAGCTAGAGGATGATCTGGTAAGTGTATTACTGATTTCCGTAGTGGATGAAGTTTTTGGTTAATGGTACAAATACAAGAATGTTCTATTACAAGGTGTTAACACAGTGATAATTAGGAAAATACAACTAATGTAACTCCTGGACTATATTTAACGGTAATATTGTCATATTTTTGCAGCAATGGCAAAGAAGATATTATATCAGTTCTGAGAGTCACCAATAGGAGGGTAAAGGATGCATGGGATTTTTCATTGTGGAGTAATGAAAACATTCTAAAACTGACTGAGGTGATGTCAGTACAACTCCATGATGAAGCTGAGAGCCACTGAATGTACAATTTGGAAGGACTGGAAAAGGTATGGAACACAGTGAATTATGGACGATGGGCTGTGGTTAATGGTACAGATGTGACAATGTTCTCTCATGAACTGTAACAAATACACAATACTATTACAGGGTGTTAATACGGTGGTATGGGGGAAAAATGCACCAAATATAAGACATGGACTATAGTTAGCAGTAATATTTTGATAATATTTTTTCATCATTTGTAACAAATGCTCCACAACAAGGCAAGGTGTTGGTGCTGGGGTGATGTAGGGGAGCCCTGTATGTTATGCATGATTGTTTTTTAAGCTCACAATTTTTCTAATAAATAAAAAAAATCATTCTCATTTAAAGGGGCAATCAGAATATGAGCTATACAATTCATGCAAAATAATAAAACTGTTATTTTTATGGATTGTGTGATATTTGTATTATTTGCCAGCTTTCCAAAATTTGCAATTTGCTTTTATTCCCTTTTTCATTCTAAATATTCAATTTCAAAAAAAAAATCACAAGTCAGAGACAAGGAGAAATACCCAACTGAAATTGGACATATATCTAGAAAATATAAAGAACTCTTACAATGAAAAGATGATCTAGTTTTTAAAAATGGGCAAAAGATTTGGACATATCGATAGAGTATATGAATGGTTAATAATTATTGCACATGAAAAGATATTCACCAACATTAGTCACAGGGAAATGCAAATATAAAACCACAAAGAGATTCCACTACCACCAACCAGAACGGTTAAAATTAGACTGCCAATATCAAGTGTTGCTGACTATGTGGAACATTTTGTTGTGTACAAATTTTACGTCAGTAAAATTGATTTTTTAAAAAGATGGAATCGCTGCCCCTCTGAGCTTATAGTCTGTGGCTTGAATGGGAGCTTGTTTATTGTTTACTTTCTCCCCCCCCCCCTTTAGAATGTAGAGGCAGGGATCTTCGCTTTTTTGGTTCCTATATCCAAGTGCCTAGAACAGTGCCTTACACATAGTAGGCACTCAACATATATTTTTAAAATGAATTATTTTTAAGGGGTGCTCAACAGCTTTAGTTGTCAGAGAAACGCAAATTAAAACCACAATGAGATACCATTTCATAGCGCTGAAGCCACTAGAACTTAAAGAGCACTGCTGACTATTGGGAAGGCTGTGGAGCAAATGGCGCTCTCATCTACACGAATATGTATAGCCATGCTGGAAAACTTCGGCAGTTTTTTAAAAAAATTTATTTCTCTCCCTTTCGCTGCCCCCCCCCCCCCGGTTGTCTGCTCTGTGTCCATTTGCTGTGTGTTCTGTATTCACTTGCATTCTTGTCAGCGGCACTGCGAATCTGTGTCTTTTTGTTGCATTGTCTTGCTGGGTCAGCTCTGTGTGCGCAGCACCACTCCTGGGCAGGCTGTGCTTTTTTTTTTTTTTGCGCAGGGCGGCTCTCCTTGTGTGTGGGGCTCCCCTACACGGGGGACACCCCTGCGTGGCACGGCACTCCTTGCGTGCATCAGCACTGCGCATGGGCCAGCTCCACACGGGTCAGGAGGCCCTGGGTTTGAACCCTGGACCTCCCATGTGGTAGGCAGACACTCCTATCAGTTGAGCTAAATCTGCTTCCCGGCAGTTTCTTATAAAGATAAACATATACCTACCCTGTCATCTAGCACAATTCCACTCCTAGGAATTCAATGAACTCAGGACAAATGGAAACGAGCCCACAAAACATATGTACGCAAATGCTTATAGGAGGTTCATATAGAAAAGCCCCAAACTAGAAACCCAAATGTCCATCAACAGGTGAATGAATAAACTGTAGCATATTCACACAATGGAATAAAAAGTAAGAATTTACTGATACAACATAACAGCTAGGGAAACGGACTTTGGCCCAGTGGTTAGGGCGTCCGTCTACCATATGGGAGGTCCGCGGTTCAAACCCCGGGCCTCCTTGACCCGTGTGGAGCTGGCCATGCGCAGCGCTGATGCACACAAGGAGTGCCGTGCCACGCAGGGGTGTCCCCGCGCAGGGGAGCCCCACGCGCAAGGAGTGCGCCCGTGAGGAAAGCCGCCCAGCGTGAAAAGAAAGAGCAGCCTGCCCAGGAATGGCGCCGCCCACACTTCCCGTGCCACTGACGACAACAGAAGCGGACAAAGAAACAAGACGCAGCAAATAGACACCAAGAACAGACAACCAGGGGAGGGGGGGAAATTAAATAAATAAATAAATCTTTAAAAAACAAAACAAAACAAAAAAAACATAACAGCTAATGGATGAATTTAAAATCAGGTTAAGCAAAAGAAGCCAGACACAAGCACACACACTGAATGATTCGATGTGCACAAAGCTCAGGAGCAGTGATGACAGACAGTGGTCAGTGCTGACCTTTGTGGGGCTGGGAAGGGTAAGAGGGGGCGCTGGCTGCAAAGGGGCACGTCTAGGGGGAGGGACATCATGCGTCTTTACTGGGGTACAGGCTACATGGCTGTAGATATGCCAAAATGCACAGAACTGCACATTTACTATGTGGGCATTTTACTCCGTAAATTATACCATATTAAATTAGTTACTTGGGGAAAAAAGCCAAGATAATGGTTACAGCATGGGGCTGTGATTGGGATAGAGCTCTTTTGGAGCTCCTGGAATAACTAGAAAGTTCTATTCCTTGCCCAGATGGTGACTGCAAAGTTGTTCTGGTAATAATTTATAAAACCACACATTTTATGAAATTTTCTGTACCTGTGATGTATTTTACTATAAAAAGCATACATGCTTTCAAGGTTGTTTTGGATTATATAACTTATAAATAAGCTTTCAACTCTAAAACTGTATGAATCTAATTATTATTAAACTAGTCACTGAAAATGAAAATATTACAAGGCATTTTCTATTAATCTTTGGAAATATCCAGGTTTTAAAAAGTAATATATAAAAGATTTTCTAGACCAGGCAGATAGGTTAAGCCTTTTTTTCCTTTTTTCTTTTATTTATATTTAAATTTCTCTCTTCTCCCCCTCCCCCACCCCACTGTCTGCTCTGTGTGTCCATTTGCTCTGTGTTCTTCTGTGTCCGCTTGTATACTTGTCAGCGGCACTGGGAATCTGTGTCTCTTTTTGTTGTGTCATCTTGCTGCGTCAGCTCTCTGTGTGTGCACCACTCCTGGGCAGGCTGCACTTTTTTTGCATGGGGCGGCTCTTCTTGTGGGGTGCACTCCTTGCACATGGGACTCCCTTAAGCAGGGGACACCCCTGCGTGGCATGGCACTCCTTGTGCACATCAGCACTGTGCATGGGCCAGTTCATCGCATAGGTCAGGAGGCCTGGGGTTTGAACCTTGGACCTCCTATATGGTAGGTGGATGCTCTGTTCTATGATTTGAGCCAAATCTGGTTCCCAAGCCTTTTTTTCCCAAAACTTATGATTCTTTGGTTTTCTACTGTAAAGAATAGGAGCCAAACCTAAGTCTTAACTCAAATACATTTCAAGTTCTTCCTATTCTTCATGTTTAATGAAAAAATGTTTTTGGACCAACAAGCACTTGGCCTTTGGACTTCTCAGCACTATCTCCTGGTCATAAAGCAGCTAGAAAGCACAACTTAAACATAAAATAACCATTAAAAAGTTGTGTACAAGCCTATGTCTACATAAAGACTCACATACAAATGCTCATAGCGATTTTATCTGTAACTACCAAAAACTGCTCTCTGTTTCCTTGGGCTACTGTAAAGTGCCACAAACCGGGGACTGAAAACAACAGAAACTTATGGTCTTTGAGTTCTGGAGGCTGGAAGTCTGAAATCCAGGGGTTCCAGGGCGCGCTCCCTCTGAAGGCGAGGGAAGAGTGCTTCACGCCTCTCTCCTGGCTTCTGGTGGTGGCTGGCACTCGGGGCTCCTTGGCCTGTGGCAGCACAAGTGCACCTGCCTGCATCGTCACACGGTTGTCTTCTCTCTGCCTCTTCTCTTCTTGTAAGGGCAGCAACCTAGTGGAATAGGGGTCCACTCTACTCTAGTATGACTTCATCTTAATTTAACTAATTCTATCTGCAACCGCCCAATTTCCAAATAAGTTCATGTTCTGAGGTACTGGGGTTAGAACTTTACCCTATCTTTTTTGGGGGAACACAATTCAACCCTTAATAACTGGTAATATTCCAAGTATTTCCCAACAAGTGAATGAATAAACAACTTGTGGAATATCAGTACCATGGAATGCTGTTCAGCAAGCAGCAGCAATGAACTCTGTGCAAATGTAAATCAAAACCACAATGAGCGCTCACTTCGGCAGCACATGTACTAAAATTGGAACAATACAGAGGCGATTAGCATGGTCCCTGTGCCAGGATAACGAGAAAATTCATGAAGCATTCCATATTAAGAAACAGAACAAAACAACAACAAAACACAATGAGGGAAATGGACGCGGCTCAATCGACTGGGCTCCGTCTACCATACGGGAGGCCTGGCTTCGCGTCCCAGGGCCTCCTTGTGAAGGCAGGCTGGCCTGCACCTGTGGAGAGCTGGCGGCCCGTGTCCGAGGAGGGCTGATGCAGCAGGATTATGCAACAAAGGGAGACAAGCAGACACAGAAGAACGTGCAGTGAATGGACACAGAGAGCAGACAGCAAGCAAGTGGCGGTAGGAGGGATAAATAAAAATAAATCTTGAAAAAAAAAACTTAGGGAAAAAAACCCCACAATGAAATACCACCTCAAGCCTAGTAGGAAGGCTAGAATTAAAAAGAAAGCACATTAGTATTGGTGAAGATACAGAGAAACCAACAGGGACCTTTGTACACTGCTGGTGGGAAGGTAAAATGGTGCAGTCACTGTGGAAAGGAGTTTGGTAAGTCTTCAAAAAGTTAAACACAGAACTACCAGCAATTTCACTCATAGGTGAAATTCATAGTAACTGAAACTAGGGAGCCAAACAAATGCTTGTACACAAGTGTTCAAAGCAGCATTATTCACAATAGCCAAAATGATGGAAACAACCCAAATGTCCACTAATAAAATGTGGTCTATCTACACAAGTTATTATTCAATCATGAAGAGTGACGTTCTGATAACATGCTGTAACGTGGATGAACCTTGAACACATTATGCTAAGTAACAGCAACAGACAGAAAAACCCCACACTGCATGGAGAGAGAATGCAGGCTGGCAGTGGTCCAGGGCTGCAGGGAGGCGAGGAGGAGGAAGGTGAGTGATGGCCTAATGGGCATGTGCTTTGCCTCTGCGGTGGTGAAAATGTCTTAGAACTAGACACAACACTGTGACTGTGCTAAATGCCAATGAACCATGCACTCTGATGTACTTAATTTCATGTCATGTGAATTTTACCTTATGAAAAAAAGCAGTTAACTAGGGAAACAAGCTACAGCTTAGTGGCAAAATTTGCCACTATGCTGAAAGTAGCCAATCTCCCCTCTCCTCCAGAGAGTACATATTATTATGATTTCTAGGAGCTGCCAACCAATGCAGAGTGACAGGAAAGAGAAGAAAGTTTGCCTGGAGAAGGGGAGGGGAAACAGGGGCAGGTGGGTGGGCTCCCAGAGACACAAGGCATCTTTTGGGGCTGCTAAAGATGTCCACTCTGTCGAGTATGGTGACGGTTTCTTGGATGTACACCTATGTCAGAGTTTATCAAATTGTACATTTTAAAATGCTTAGTTCATTGTTATTTATTCTGCAAAAAAAGCTGTTTTTAAAGAATGATGTGCATTGACAAGATCCATGCCAACTGCCACTCCCAACTTCTGGCTGTATTGTTCTCCTAAGATGGGGGAATAGTGAAAACCTCACTTCCCACTGCGAGGACAACAAAGCTTGTATTGAACACACCTCCTGGAGAAGAGACCAAATCTAAGTTTTGTTTAAGTGGAGGTATCGCTGTTTCCCAATAGCACAGGCTTGCAACATAGGATCCCAAATACTTGACTCCTGTCCCCCACCAGCCAGCATGCCCTTGACATCACTGGGGTAAGATGTGCAGAGGAGAAACAGAGGCAAAAGAACACTACGCTAGCACAGTCCCACTATAGTGGCACCTAGTGAACACTCAGGAGTATCTCTCAAGTTGGCTCCAACCCCCGTGAAAAGTCCCAGTGAACTCTGCAGGCTTCAAGGACTTCCCAGCCAGGGTATGCAGGGAAGTGAGCCGGCCTGAGCACGGCCAGTGGTACACTTCGCTCCCCTCCATCCCTCACCAGAGAGCTTACAATTCCAACAGGAGGAAAGCTGTTTAAACAGTGTCGGTCCCAAAGACCTGGGCGGAAGTGGCATGATGTCGGTCTCCAGGTCCAAGAAAAAGGAGGGGGACAGCTGGGCTCCTCCCACAGGGGCAAGCCTGGGCTACCTGACCCCTCGGGCCAGCTGAGCGCAAGGAAGAAGCACCTTGTGAAGAGAATCTGCCCACCTGCACTGCTCCACCCCCAGAATCCAGCTTAACCGTCCTAGAATTTGACCAATTTATATCTGCCCTGGGCCGTAACATTTAGACTAACCAAGATCCAACAGACTCTGCCACTATGACAGCTCTGAAATCCTGAGTAAATGGCGTGCTTCATGCAGAATAACAAAACTTGAACAGAGCATGCACACTCGTCGATGTGAGAGAGACGACAGGTTGGTAAACGCGCCAGTGGTGCTCAGCACAGCTCCGAGGGGCTTGACACAAAGATCCACACTGCTCACGTACAAAAACCTCTGAGTCCTTTATTAACGTTTGGCGATGTGTGGAACGTACAATTAACAGCATCACACCAGCTACAGAAGTACAGAGAGCCAAGAACATACCTCAGAACAAGGATCTCAGAGCAGCCGAGGTGTTGCCTGCTGAACCTCCACTGAATCC
The DNA here is from genome assembly GCF_030445035.2 of Dasypus novemcinctus. Classification (NCBI taxonomy): domain Eukaryota; kingdom Metazoa; phylum Chordata; class Mammalia; order Cingulata; family Dasypodidae; genus Dasypus; species Dasypus novemcinctus. The sequence goes on from NC_080679.1 coordinate 134,296,468, forward strand.
AACTCTGACACACACAGGACAGACAACATAACAGTTCACTTTGAAATGGTTTTAAAAAGTGACAAGAATAGTTCAAACCCTTTCAAAGTAAGATGCGGCAGCTCTCAGTGCCATGGCACTGCTCTCAAAGGCCCGCTCAGGCATTTGAAGGTCAGACAGAAGAACCGACAAGGGTGAGAGGAAGAGGTTTTATTTTCAGCGCAGCAAGATACCAGATGGTCCAAGTGGATACTTTTAGTCCAGGCTCAGTATGGGTCCTGCAGGATCCACCAGATAAGTACAGTTTATAAAACAGGCAGGCTGAGAAACGCCAGCCATCCGTTTGTGTCACGGATTCCAATGGGCAGACACTGACGCATCAGGAGTCTTATTCATGACCACAGAGTGAGTTTAAAAAGGGTACACCTGAAAGAAAGAATGGGATTCACCGAGTAGGGCAGCTCCGATCCTTTCGTGCCAATGGATGCCATGGGTCCCTCTGCTTTCATATGTGAATTAAGGAACACTTCCTTTATTTCAATGTTCCACTTTGAAAATAACCAAATCCCACCCCCCACCCCCACCATCATTCTTCATAAATTCTTTGTTTCCAAAGTCCTGATTCTCCTGGTTCTAAACTTTTTCCTTCCGCTTCAATTTTGACACTTTCTTGACAGTCCCATTCTTGTTTAGAAGTTTCAAGACACGGTCCTTATGATCTAAAACTTTAAGCATGGAGTCTCTGGCCTCACTGATTTGATCCATCACAAGTTTACATCTCTGCATATTTCCCTGAAAAGAAAGACATGACATCTTTAATCAGTAATTATGAGGACAATACAGCTTTTAATAAACTTCTCACCAACTGGGCTGTTGTAATTTTGAGGTTATCACGAGGAAAAAAGTGTCTTAGTGTTTTTGGTAACTCAGGCTGAAATAAGTAATAGGTCTTTACTAAAGATATTAGTGGGTTGGGGAGGGAAATGGGAGAAGTAAAATCTTTAAATGACTCCATAAAGAAGAAGATGCACAGTGAAAGGGCTCATTCAAACCTGTATTAGCTCATTTATTCGGTGGAGATCATCATCAGTTGCTGCTTTTTTCTTTGGGATAATTCCTTCTTGTAGGTTGGTGAGTCTTTCATAAACATCATGTTCTAGATTTGTCTACAACACATAAGAGGGATGACATCAGGATCTTGAAGAAACTGTGCTCTGTCAACCCCACGCAAACTGCACTTCTCAAACGAGCCCACCTTGAACCAGCTTTGTAAATAGGCACAAGAGCTGCTCAGGTGATCAGTGCTCTCTCCCAAGAGGTGAACATACAGTAAGGAAAACGGATCAATATTAGTTTACATCGTAATTTACCACACTTAAGTGTCCGGCTTAAGGATAACTTTCAAACAATGCCATGAATTCACACTCCCTCTGAAAGGCCTACGACTTTCATAAAAATAAGCTTTTCTGGTAAGAGCGAAACTAACCAAGGCATTTTTAGGTACTCATAACAGGACAGTGCTCTTCAGATCTTCTCCTTCTCCAAAGATGGGAAACTTTAGGCAGTGGCTCCATATATTATGGACCCAGGAAGTAGAACTAAGATATATTTACATCAAAGCTTTAGGAGGCACACGCAAAAATTCTACCATGACTCCTGCTATATGGGACTACTACAGAAATTGCCCAAAAGAAAATGTTCTATCAGCTTAGACATCTCCAGCAATGTGTCTTTTCTGCAAAGGAACGATACTTGCAAAGTATGACATAACAATTGCTAGAACTCTACCTACCAGCTGTAGTAATTGGGCAGCACAAAGGTGGACTTTCCAACCTTGGGCACGGCAGGATACTCCTTTCTGATTAGCTATTTCTTGCAGCATAGCTTTCTTCTCCTCTGCAACCATATAAAAATAAACATACATATTTTGATTTTTACAAAGCTAAAACCACCAGTATTTAAGTACCTTAGATCCTAGTATTTTATGAGGATTTTTAAACCAACACATCTTAAAATAAATCTTCTGAATTTAAGTCATTAGGAGTAGCTGTCAACAACATGAGTGAAACTTTCCTGCCTTTCTTCCACCCCCCAAAATGCTTTAAAAATATATTCTGTTAATCTCAGGAGTTAAAGCTGTATCTGTAATGTTTTAATATTTGTTTAACTAGGACTTAAAATGCATTCACATTACATGTATATTTAAAAAACACTTTAAAAATTAATCATGAGGGAAGAGGACTTGGCGCAGTGGTTAGGGCATCTGTCTACCACATGGGAGGTCCGCGGTTCAAACCCCGGGCCTCCCTGACCCGTGTGGAGCTGGCCCATGTGCAGTGCTGATGTGCACAAGGAGTGCCGTGCCACGCAGGGGTGCTCCTGTGAAGGGGAGCCCCATGCGCAAGGACTGCGCCCCGTAAGGAGAGCCACCCAGTGCGAAAGAAAGTGCAGCCTGCCCAGGAATGGTGCCACACACACGGAGAGCTGACACAACAAGATGACGCAATGAAAAGAGACACAGATTCCCGTGCCGCTGACAATAACAGAAGTGGACAAAGAAGAATATGCAGCAAATGGACACAGAGAACAGACAACTGGGGGGGAGGGGGAAGGGGAGAGAAAATTAAAAAAAAAATCTTAAAAAATAAAATTAATGAGAAAACCTTATAGTTGGCAAATACTAATATGAATATACTTAGTTTTGTGTTTTTTTTTTTTAACTTTTTGAGACAATTGTAGATTGCCTGCACAATCTACAGAATAATAGAGAGAGGTACCCTTTGCCCCATTTTCACAGTGGTAAAAGGGTGTATAACTAAAGCACAATATCACAACCATGACACTGATATAACTTTACATGTATTTCTATGTGTTTCACTCTAAACATTAAAAATGTTAATGTGAAATGATTATACATTGACAAGTTGTAAAGATGGCATAGAGATATATCTGATAAGGAACCTGTATCTAGTATAAATTCTTAGAACTTAGGGGAATTCCTTATACTTTTAATGTAACTTTTCTGTTATCTAAAACCTCTTTAAAAATAGTTTATTACATTAAAAAATGTATTAGAGCGTTTTCATTACTCAAAACAGAAAAACAAAACCAAATAAAAATACCCTACCTCTTTACCTCACTTACTCTATACTTCTCTTGCCATACATAACTGCTAATCTCTTTGTCTATAAGTTATTTGTATTTACATTTTATATAGAGTCAAACACTATATAGTACTTTTTGTCTAGTTTCTTTCACTTAGCATACATTTTTTTTTACCACTGATGGAAAGTTAATACAGTACACTACTGTTAAAAAAAAAAAAAAAAGTCAATCAGTAAAAATATTTGCAAAGTACTATTGGCTATTTTAATTAGATGTGGCGTTATTAAAATGTCATCCTTAGGTTCACAACAACAAAAACATTTACTGAGGGCTTCCATGGACCATTCCAAGAACTTCACATGCAAGTTCAAGTGAAGGTCCTTCTGGAAAGTAAGCTCCTGGGGGGTTTCAGACGCTTGTACATTTTAGCATTCTAGGAACTGCTGCGGACTACGTCAAACAATTAGTATAGTTCTTCCACAGTTACTCTGGGGGCTACATGGGTCATCTATCAGCACTTGGGAAGCTGTTGACACATAAACTTCACTAAAAGCAATGTTGCTACCACTTACCCAGTAGACTGAGTTTCCAATAAAGTGCACAGAGCTTTTTAGGAGCAAAGCATAACTTCCAAATTTTACACTCAACTGGTTATTTCACCCTAGATGAACACTAAAGTCTTGAGCTTTTATAACAAAAACTTACGGTTTGGAAATTGGTTAACTTGTGACTGTTTTCTACTGTACTGCAGCACAGCTAAGTGCTGCGTCAACACTGGATGTCCGTGGGACACTAACCTTTGACCCGGACGTCACTGTACCGCTGAAAGTGGTGGTAAGCAGCTTTCCAGGGGTTCCGATAGTGACGGAGCAGAGTAATAGGAGGTCTTGGACGCACTGGGACATACCTTACACCTTCCTCATCTGGTCAAAAGGGGAAGAAAATATGACTTTAAATAAGTTATACATTTTCAACAATCCTCCAAGCGAAACTCCAGCAAATGAACCCTCAGTCTGCTTAGGGAATCTGGCCATGGAGGGTGCCCAGGAAGCACTACTGACCCGGCACCAAGGATTAGCCCAGGGGACCGTTACCAATATACTCTTTGGGAGGAGACTTGCGCTTCTCAGCCTTCACCAGGAGACTCTTGGTGGTGGATTTCTCGTCGTCAGTGCTGTTTGTCTCCATCATGTCACCTTCTTCTGTGGAAATCACATGCTGCTGCTTCCGAGGCTTCTTCCGTGGGGAGGCACCAGGTGGGAGGTCACTTGTGGGCATGGACAAGTTGTTAGCCAGCAACGCAAGAGATGGAGACACGGTGTTGGTGGCCAGCGGGGGCACTGCTGCCAGGGGAGAAGGAGCACACACTGATGAGAAGCCAGCACAGGGGAGAGCTCCGCCAGCAGCGCGGACGACGAAGGGCTTGGTGAGGACCGGTCGTGTCTCTGTGCTAAGCACTCTCACCGGGGCAGGGGCTGATGCTCATGTGCTCGCTGTCTGACTGCCAGCACCATCCAGCTAAAGAACTCTATTTCCTAGCCTATCCTGCAGGTAGGTGCAGCCGTATGAGAGGGACATGGATGCGTTCTGTAGCATTTTTAGGAAGTCTCCTACGTCCCTAGTTCTTTCTACACCCCTAGGTCTTTCTGTGGCTCTGGAACTCAGATGTGACCGCTGGAGTTCCAGGACCTACCCTGAATCATGTCCCAGGAGCTTAGATTCCTAATGGTTTTATGGAGTTCCCATAACAGTCACATACTGTCTGCCTCAAGGACTGCTCCAAGGGAGACAACGCAATCTTTTGTGTTTAAGCCACTACTTTTCAGGTCTTTGAACATACTTCCTAGCAGATAATGTATTCACTCATATAATCTTAAAATAATCTGAATAAGTAGACATTATTGTTACCCCCAATTCACTGATAAGGAAATGTGGCACAGGCCACACAGATAAAAACTGGCAGAGCTGGGCTTTGATAGACGCAGCCTGGCTTCAGAGCTTGCATTAGCCATTATATACACTGCCTCCAGAGAAACAGCATTCTTAGTGATGAAGTAAACAATTGTTTAAGCTTTTATGGGTCATAAATCTAGGGATTTATACACGTTAAAGGCTCACCTCAACGTTACTTTCACTTTACCACGCACGTGCCCCATACTTTCCCTGAGCCCTGCTTTAGTCCAACCCTAAATGCTGTCACTGCACCAATCACTGCACCCTGCCCACAGCATCGCAATTTCCAGCGTCTCACCCTTCAGCCAAAACCCAGCTCTCTCTGTGGGTCACTCCACTTAGTAACCAGACTCGGCAACCCGTGACCCCACAAGGACCTGCAACCACTTCAGCCTACCAAACTTTTCACTGTCCCGTCCCTCACGTCCTCTCTCTTTCATTACCCTGCTTAAATTCTACAACACATTTTATCCCTCCTTGACCCTCCTCTTCATTATACTCAGCAAAATCACGACAGGGGACATCCTCCTCCCCAGCAGGCCCACATGCGGGGCAGCTGGGCTCCCTGACCAGGACGGTGGACCCCGGGCCCTCCCCAGGCCTTCTCCCTCCTCGTAAGCTCAACGCCTCCTTCGCCACTCTCACTCTCAGCGGGTGCCTTGCCTTCTACTCTACTGGAAAGAAGTCACAGAAGCAGTCAGGGCCATCGAGCAGACGGGCTTGCTGGCTGAGTCAGACATGAGCCTGGCCTCTAAGGGGAGTCAGAACAAGGGGAGGACAAGTGCGTCCTGGCACGAACGTACCGGAAACCGGCCTCATGATGTCCACTGGTTCCACCTCTTCTTTAACTTTGATCTCAGGTACAGGAGGGCCCAAAACGGAGGAGAAACTTGCCCCCACAGCTGCAGACGGTGTAGGGGCTGCCGCGATGGTGGTGACAGGTGGCGTGACGGGGACCGCGGTGGGGAGTGTGGGGAGGGCGCCTGCGGGCTGTGCAGGGGGGCTGGCGGCGGCACTCATGGCCGGCAGGGCTGGTGGCTGCGCAGCGGCGGGCGGGGCCGCGGCGGGAGGCTGCTCGCTGCTCTGGCTGGACGCGGTCTCCACAGACACAGGCACTGCAGTGGCCACAGACACGTGCATCTCTGACTTCGGTTTGGCACTGTGAAACACAGAAGGAAAGCGCATGGAGCAAGAGACAGAAAATGCCCTGAACATATCTGCCCATTTATTTCTGTACAGCGCACGGCACATCTGATATTCTCCTTGATTCTGAAACTTGAACATTAAGGTGACTTTTCAAGGGAATTCAGGTTTTTAAATATTCCCATGGGAATTTTGATGTAGATGCACTGAATCTGTAGATTGCTTTGGGGAGTAGCATCATCTTAACAATAACATTAAGTCTTCCACTACATGAACATGCATGTCTTCCCATTTATTTAGGTATTTAATTTCTTTCAGCAAGGTTTTACAATTTTGCATAGACAAGAATTTCAACTACTTGGTTTAACTTAATTCTTAAAGGGGAGGGGCTATAGCGCACATGGTTTGGTTGAACAGGTACGAGGTCCCAGGTTCGAGTCCTGGTACCTTGTAAAGACATACAAACAAATGAAAAAACCAACTCTCATTGGGGAGCAGATGTAGCTCAGTGGTTTAGTGCCTGCTTCCCATATACGAGGTCCTGGGTTCAATCCCCTGTACCTCCAAAAAAAAAAGTAAAAAAAAATTATTCTTAAGTATTTTATTCTTTTTGCTTTTATTAATGGATTTTCTTTTTTTTTAAAGATTTATTTATTTATTTCTCTCCCCCCTCCCCCACCCCAGTTGTCTGTTCTCTGTGTCTATTTGCTGCGTCTTCTTTGTCTGCTTCTGTTGTCAGTGGCACAGGAATCTGTGTTTCTTTTTGTTGCGTCATCTTGCTGTGTCAGCTCTGTGTGTGTGCGGCGCCATTCCTGGGCAGGCTGTACTTTCTTTCACGCTGGGCGGCTCTCCTTACAGGGCGCACTCCTTGCGCGTGGGGCTCCCCTACATGGGGTCACCCCTGCGTGGCACGGCACTCCTTGCGCGCATCAGCACTGCGCATGGGCCAGCTCCACACGGGTCAAGGAGGCCCGGGGTTTGAACTGCGGACCTCCCATGTGGTAGACGGACGCCCTAACCACTGGGCCAAGTCCGCCGCCCAATGGATTTTCTTAATTTCATTTTTAGACTGTTCATTGCTAGTATATAGAAATATAAAATTCAAATGGCATTTTTTGTAGTAATGGGAAAGCCTATCCTCAAATTCATATGGAATTGCAGGGGACCCTGAATAGCCAAAACAGTTCTGAAAAATAAAAATAAAAAAGAAGGACTCATGTTCTTCCCAATTTCAAAATTATTACAAAGCTAACATATTCAAAACAGTGTGGTACTGCCTAAGGAGAGATAAATAGACCAATGAAAGAGAATTTAGAGTCCAGAAATAATCCCAAACACATACATATGGCCAATGGATTTCCAATAAGGGTGCCGAGACCATCCATTCAAGGGGAAAGAACAGTCTCTTCAAGAAATGGCTCTGTGAGAACTGGATATTCACACGTAAAAGAATGAAGCTGGACTCCTATGTCACACCATATTAAAAAAATTGACTCAAAATGCATCATAGACTTAAAAATAAAGCTTTAACCATGAAACTCTTAGAAGAAAACAGGAGTAAATGCTCATGACCTCGGATTTAGCAATGGCTTCTTAGATATAATACTAAAGGCACAAGCAACAAAGAAAAAGATAAACTGGACTTCATAGAAATTAAGAATTTTTGTGCATCAAAGGACATCCTAGACAATGGGAACAAATAGTTGCAAATCATATATCTGATGGGGGTTTAGTATCCAGAATTTGTATCTCAACAACAAAAAAGACAAACGACCCAACTGAAAGAAATGGGCAAAGGACTTAAATAGACATTTTTCCAAAGAAGATATACCAATGGCTAACATGCACATGAAAAGATAGTCAACACTACTGGTCATTAAGAAAATGCAAACCCAAACCATGAGATGATACTTGATGATACGCAGTAGGATGGCTTTAATGGAAAAAAAACCAAAAAACGAAAAAACTTGCAGAAATGACTTTGAATTCGGATGAGGAGAAATAACCAATGGGAATGTGTGGCTCCTGTTAGAAAAAGTTTGGCAGTATCTCAAAAGGTTAAACGCAGAATTATCAAATGACCCAGAAATTCTACTCCTAGATATGTACCCAGAAGAAATGAAAAGGTGTCCACACAGAAACTTGCAGAACATGAACGTTATTCACAATAGCCAAAATGTCGAAACAACTCAAATGTCCATCAATGGATGAATGGATAAACAAATTAAGGCACACGTCTACAATGGAATATTTTTCAGCCAAAAAAAACAACAAAAATGAGCAAAGTACTGATATGTGATATTTGGGGGAAAATCTTGATAACATTAAGCTAAGTAAAAGAAACCTGACACAAAACACCACATATTGTATAATTCTTTTTATATGATATATCTAAAATGTGCAAGTCCATAAATTCAGGGAGTAGACGAGAAGTTGTCAGAGGATATGATAAAGGGGGAGAGTAAGTAATTACTTCAGGAAGATTAAGGTGATTAGAAAGTTTTGAAACAAGGTTGCACAACATCTTGAGGACACTAAATGCCATGGAATTGTAAGCTTTAAAATGGTTGATTGCATGTTACATACATTTTACCTCAACAGAAAGTAAAAAATGAAAAATAGCCTCTTCTTGTTTCATTCCACCAAGTTTTTACAAGCAGTAATGAAATTAACTTAGAAAACAGCAAATTTTAAAGAAATCACTCAAAGCAACCTCATAAAAGGATGATCAACTTTCATTACATTTTTGTATTTTTCCCTCAGAATTCCTTACTGCATATGCTATCTGTGGAGGATTAAAAAAAAAAAAATACTGCTGTACTCCATACTTTGTATATAGTTCCTCATAAAGTGACTGATTAAAAAATGGGGTAATTTATGTACTTGGCAATGGTCCAAAAATCAGAAAAATATAAACTGAGAGTAGGTGTTCTCTTATGCCTCACACCCATCCCCCAACCCAGGGCACCAATTTTACAACTCTACGGCATTTTTCCAGATATTCTAGGTACATAAACTAGCCACAAGTATTTTGTTTAATAATGTATATCTTCTTTTAAATTTTTAAAGAAACTTTTACTCATGTCGATACAAATTCTTCATAAGTATTAATTTCAAATTAGTAAACTATGTCATCAGATAGATATGATGGTTTATCTAGTTATACTAACACTGTTGAAAATTCAGGTTATTAAAAAACAAAATCACACCCATCAAATTTAAGGCCCAAATAATTATACTTCCATAGGCGAAGAACTTTGACCTAAAGCTCATACCATATACAAAGCTAACTAAAAATGGACCATAGATCTAAACACAAAATTTTAGAATCGTATAGAAGTAAATCTTTCTAATCTAGAGTCAGATAGAGAAATTCTGATGTGACATCAAAACCATCATCCATAGAAGAAAAAAGAACCAAACTGACAACCTGGACTTCTTCAAAATTTTCAATCGTGCTTTACAAAAGACCCTTTAAGAGGCTGAAACCACAAGGCCTAGACTGGAAGGAACTCTATGCAATGCACTCTATATAAAATTAATAATCCTATTAGGAAATGGGCAAATGATATAAACAAGAAACTGACTCTTCACTAAAGAGGATATACACAGATGGCAAATAAGTACATGAAATAGGTGTTCAAAGTCCTTAGCCATGAAGGAAATCCAAATTAAAGGTTTGATGCGGCAAGACCACATACCTATCAAAATGCCTTCCCCCATACTCTCTCGGCCCAAGAAGCCCTACAACAGTAAATACAGTAAAGGATGTGGAGCAACTAGATTAACCAAAAGACTCCTTTTTTTAAGGAGGTACCAGGAATTGAACCCAGGACTTCGTACATGTGAAGCAGGTGCTCAACCACTTGAGTTACATCCACTCCCCAGGACTCTTGCACTAATTAAAAAATGGGGGTGAGAAGATTATATCAATGAAAGTAAGTAAAAGTGTCAAAAACGTAGTGAAAACAAAATACGACAGATAAAACTCTAATAGTCAGAAATAAACGTAACCGACGATATAAAGCACTTGTACTCAGAACTGCAACTCAATGTGAAAATAAATCAAAAAAGCCATAAATAACTGGATTACCATTCCATGCTCATGGATTGGAAGACTAAATATCATTAAGATGTCAATTCTACTAAAATTGATATACAGATTCAATGTAATCCCCCAAAAAAAGGCCACAAGCATTTTTTTTTTTAAATTGAAAACATGATTATCAAATTTATTTGGAAAGGTAAAGGGTCCAGAATAGCCGGAAACATCTTAAAAAGGAAAAGCAAACTCTCATCTCCAGATTTTAAATCATATTACCTAGCTACAGGGTAAAAACAGCATGGTACTGGCATAAAGACAGACACATAGACCAATGGAACCAACATGGTAACAATCAGATAATATTTTATCTATTACAAGTGCTCTATCACAGTATGGTATGTTGGTAGAGGGGTGTTGTCTGGGAATTCTGCACATGTGCATGATTGTTTACTAAGTTTATAATTTCTGTCATAAAAAATAATAATAGGGTGAGTTGGGGGAAAAATACACCAAACGTAAGATAAGGACTATAGTTAGCAGTAAGATTTTGACAGTGTTCTTTCATAGTTTGTAACAAACGTCTCATGACAATGCAAGGTGTAAGTGGAGGGTTGATGTATGGGACCCCTGTATGATGTTATGCATGTTTCCTTTGTAAAGTTCATAACTTTTACTATACACTTATTGTTTACGTATATTCATGTATAAATGGCATAAAGATAATAATAATAATAGGGGGCGTTGAGGGAAAAATACTTAGTAGTATATTTTGACAACACTCTTTAATCACTAGCTAAAAATGTTTAACAACAATGTAAGGTATTGATGGTAGGGTGAGGCATGAGAGTCCTGTATGATGTGATGTATGCTTGTGTTTTGTAAGTTCACAACTATTACGATACATTTATTGTTTATATATGTTTATGTATGAGTGATAAACTTCAGTAAGTTAAAAAAAAATGGGGTGAAGGAGGGCTAAGGATTAGTCTGGAATTAAAGAATAAAAAAAAAAAGAGTGACATCAGCAAAAATGGCGGAGTAAGGAGCTCTGTTTTCCAAGAAAGCAGCGGAAAAAGATTTGTGAAAGTCAACTTTTTCACAACTCTGGAATTTAACCAAGGGTTTGCAGCAATCTGGCAAAATTAACTCAATAAAACTGGCTGACTCTTTGTAAGAACAGTGAAGTTAATGCTGTTTTAATTTGTTTATTTCCAATGCATTTTCTCCAACTCCAACAACACATAATCCAGGTGAAAACAAACAGCCTGGCAGCCACCGGAGGGGGATGAAACAACCGTTAGAACTGTCATTATTTGACCTGTCTGGTAGTTCCCTAGAAGATCCCCATTTGCAAATCTGTCCTTAGATGACCCGATTTAAAACCCACCCAGTGCAAACTGCCTTTAACCTAGGGGCATCTGGCTTAAAAAATTAAAGCCAAAGGATTAACTTCACAGCACCTTGAACAATAGATAAGAACTACTCAAAGAGCATAAAAAGCAAAAGCTAGGGAATGAGCTGTTCACAGGGGCTTTGAAAAGCTCTGACAAGGCCCTGGGGACAGAGCAGGCCAGGAGCCCATCAAGGCCTGCGTGCACGCTAAGACAGGCGGGAGAAGGCCCTAAGCTTTTGTCTCCGGGTAACACTTAGGCCCCGCACGAGTGTCAAGTAAAGGCGATGGCAGAGGTTTTAATGCGTGACTCTTGAAAGTATGTCCAAAAACACGCAGAGCCCACTGGCAAGGAGAGGCAGACTCATTGTTCCAGGTGTTTAATCATTAGTTAACCAGGAAGCTAAACAGGGAAATTTCAGAGTTTACTGATTTATCTAAAAATTCAACAAATACCACCACCACCAACAAAAAGCAACAATAAATCCTGAAGAGGGGGGAGAATATGGTTTCCAGAGCTGCTGTATTTATACTGTTTTAAAAGTCCAGTTTTCAACAAGAAATTATGACATGCAAAGAAACAATAAAGCATGGCCCAAACACAGGAAAAAAAAAATCAATGAAAATGTCACTGAGGATTTCCCAAATGTTATACTTGCTAGGCAAAACTGTATATAAAGGGATAGCAATTACTACAAAAAACACCAAACTGATAATTCTGGAGTTGTAAAGTACAATAACTGAAATGGAAAATCCACTAGAAGGGCTCAAAAGCAATGTGGATGGGCAAAAGACACTCTTGAAAATAGGTCAATTAAGACTGTGCAGAAAAAAAGGAAAAAGAATGAGGAAAAATGACCAGAGCCCCAGAGACATGTGGGACACCAACAAGCATACGAATTTATGGTAATCCCAGAAAGAGAAGAGAGAAAGGGTTGAAAGACTATCTGTAAAATAATGGCCAAAAGCATTCCAAATTTGATTTAAAAATTATTCTACAACAAACTCAATTCACAAAGAGACCCATTAATCATATTTAAAAAGAGAATCTTGACAACATCAAGAGAAAAGTAACTCACCAAAATAAAATCAATAGCTGATTTCTCATCAAAAACTATGGGGCCATGGGAAGCGGACTTGTCCCAGTGGTTAGGGCGTCCGTCTAACACATGGGAGGTCTGCGGTTCAAACCCCGGGCCTCCTTGACCCCTGTGGAGCTGGCCCATGTGCAGTGCTGTGTGTGCAAGGAGTGCCGTGCCATGCAGGGTTGTCTCCCGCGTAGGGGAGCCCCCTGTGCAAGGAGTGTACCCCGTAAGGAGAGCTGCCCAGTGCGAAAGAAAGTTCAACCTGCCCAGAAATGGCACCGCACACACAGAGAGCTGATGCAACAAGATGACGCAACAAAAAGAGACACAGATTTCCATGCCGCTGACAACAACAAAAGCGGACAAAAGAACACGCAGCAAATGGACACAGAGAACAGACAACTGGGGGGTGGGAGGGGAGAGATTATAAATAAAGATAAATCTTTAAAGGATAAACAAATAAATAAAAAACCAGAAAGCAATGCAATGACGTGGTCTAAATACTGGAAAAAGACTGTAAACAATTCTATATCCAGAAAAAATGAAAAGAAACTCAAAAATGAAGGAGGGAAAAAAATTAAGGAGATATCAAGACATTCCTCAATGAACACAAACTCAGAGAATTCTTTGCTAGAAAACTCACCTATCAAAAATAAGGAGTTCTTCAAGCTGAAGTGAAAAACTCAAATTAACATGAAAAAATAACACTTGTAGAAGTAACTAAGTAAATAAAAAAGAGCAGTGTACTTTTTTTTTTAATACCTTTTTTTTGTTGTTGTTAAAGGAGGCACTGGGGTTTGAACCCAAACCTCCTTTATGGGAAGCAGGCACTCAACCATTTGAGCCACATTGCTCCTCAATGAGAGTTGTTTTTTTTAAAATTTCTCTCTCCCAACCTCTTCATTGTTTGCACTTGCTGTGTCTGTCTTGTTTCTTTAGGAGGCACCAGGAACCAAACCCAGGACTTCCGATGTGGGAGGGATGTGCCTAATTGCTTAAGCCACCTCCATTCCCTGCTTTGCTGTATCTCTCATTATGTTTTTCCTCTTGTGTCTCTTGTTGTGTCATTTTATTGCACCAGCTCGTCATCCTGCTTGTCTTCTTTAGGAGGCACCAGGAACCTCTGCTCCTTGCTTTGTTGGGTCTCTCATGTTTCTCTTCTTGTGTTTCTTGTTGTGTCAACTTGTTGTGTCAGCTTGCTGCACCTGCCTGTCTCACCAGCCTGCTGACTTCTTTAGGAGGCACAGGGAACAGAACCAGGGACCTCCAAGGTGGTAGCAGGAGACCAATCGCTTGAGCCACACCTGTTTCCCGAGAGTTGGTTTTTTTGTTTGTTTTGTGTTTAGGAGGTACCGGGGATTGAACCCAGATCTTTGTACATGCAATGCAGGCGCTCAACCACTTGTGCTACATCCACTCCCCAGTATTACCTATATTTTTGTTTAACTCTTTTCTCTCCTATCTGCTTTAAAAGTGAACTGCATAAAGCAATAATTATAAATCTGAAAATGGACACATACTGTATAAATATGGTATCTGTATGATGTTAATAGCACAGGATAGGTAGGCGATAAAGTTAAACAGGTGCAAAGCTTTCATATACTATTAAAATTAAGTTGGTATTACTCTGAACTAGATGGCTATAACTTACAATGTTAATTATAATTCCCTGGACAACCACAAAGAAAATAAAAATTACTTAGAAAAAGAGAGGAAGAGGAAATTAAAATGGTACAATAGAAAAATACCAATTTTAACACAAAAGAAGGCAGTAATGGAGGAAGAGAAAGCAATAAAACATACAGTAAGACCCACAGGTTATATGGTAATGGCAGATGGAGTTCAGTGCCATCTCAGTTGGCCCTACTTTGGAGTTTGTGTTTCTGTGTGATGGAGCTGGACTCAGATGTGATCTTTGACCACAAGTCTCTCTTGTTACTTTTACCAGAACCGTAGTTGGTGCTGGGGTTTAATGTATACCCAGGGGACCTGAATCTCTAGAATGACCATGTGATAGCCAAGCCCTGAGCCTCAACAGACGTGCAACTCCTACACTTTGGTTTATTGGACTTACCCCACTCAGCTAACATGGAGGTGAAGAAGGTCAACCACCACACCATGGAGCCAAGAGTGCCTACAACTGAAAGCAGGAGGATTGCATCCAGCATCTATGTGGAATCTGAGCCCTCTCTTGATATAGATGTGGAGTGGACACAACCATTCTAAGGTCCACAGTTTGGAAGAATAGAGTATGGATTAGAGTGGACTTACTGATATTCTATTCATGAACTATTGTGATTAGTAATTGAAGAAAATTTGGCATTGGTGTGGAGAAAGTGGCCACGGTGGCTGCTGGGGGTAGGGAATGGGAGGAAGAGATGTCATATGGGGGCATTTTCAGGGGTTGGAGTTGTCCTGGGTGGTGCTGCAGGGACAGTTACCGGACATTGTATGTCCTCCCATGGCCCACTGGGTGGACTGTGGGAGAGTGTGGGCTATGGTGTGGACCATTGACCATGAGGTGCAGTGGTGCTCAGAGATGTATTCACCAAGTGCAATGAATGTCTCATGATGATGGAGGAGGATGTTGTTATGGGGGGAGGAGTGGGGTGGCGGGGGGAGGAGTGGGGTGAGGGGGGTGGGGGGTATATGGGGATCTCATATTTTTTTAATGTAACATTAAAAAAATAAAGACAAAAAACCAAAAAACAAAAAAACATTAGAGAAAATAAACAGAAAAATTATTAATTACATTAAAATAATTGGATAAAACACTCCAAAGAAAAGGCAGAGATTGGAAGAATGGATAAAAAACAAGATCCAATATATGGTGTCTACAAGAGACATAAACAGGTTGAAAGTAAGAGGACAGAAAGAGTGATACTAGGCAAATTAATCAATAGAGAACTACAGTGGCTATGCTAATGTCAGTCAAAACAGACTTTAGAACAAAAATTATTACTAGAGATAAAGATCAACATTTTAAAGTGCTAAAAAGGTCGATCCAAATAGATGTGACAAAAGTAAACATATATGCACCTAACAACAGAACTCCAAAATATACTGAGAAAAAACTCACAGAATTTAAGGAAGCAATGAGAATTCAACAATAATAACTGGAGACTTCAAATTCCATATCAATGATAGAATAACTACAAAGATCAACAAGGAAACAGAAGACTAGAACAACACTATATGCAAACTAGATGACAGAAATCTATAGAATATTCTAATAACAGTAAAATACACACTCTTTTCAAGTGCACATGGAACACTTGCCAGAATAGACGGTATGTAAGGACAAGAATCAAGGTTCAATATATTTAAAGGGATTGAAACCATACAAAGTATGCCCTCAGATCACAATGGAAATTAGAAATTAATGAAAAGATATTTGAGAAATTAAAAAATATGTAGAAATGAAGCAACATACTCATAAATAACCAATGAGTCAAAGAAGAAATCACAAGTTGGAAAATACTTTAAGGTGAACACAAAACTTACCAAAATCCTATAGGAGATAGCTAAAGCAGTGCTCAGAATTGTAAACACTTACATTAAAAACAAACAATTCCTATCACTCCCTCCAAAAAAACCCAAAAAAACAAACAACAGTGGGAAGCAGTTGTGGCTCAAGTGATTGGGTTACCGCCTACCACATGGGAGGTCCCTGGTTCAGCTTCCAGTGCCTCCTGAAGAAGACAGTGAGCTAGCGTGATGGGCAGGTGTGGTAAGTTGATGCATCAAGATGATGCAACAAGAGACATAAAAAGAAAAGCATAACGAGAGACACAACAAAGTAGGGAATGGAGGTGGCTCAAGCAACTAGGCACCTCCCTCCTACATTGGAGGTCATGGACTCAGTTCCTGGTGCCTCCCCAAAAAACCAAGGAAGATGAACAGATAAAGCAAGTGCACACAATGATGGGGTGGGGAGAAAAAAGGAAATAAATCTAAAAACAACAACAACAACAGCAGGAAGCAGATGTGGGTCAAGCAGCTGAGTGTCGGCCTCCCACATAACAGTTCCTAGGTTCGGTTCCCAGAGCCTCCTAAAGAAGACAAGCAAACAATGAGCAGACAACAAGCAAAAACCGTGAGCAAACAACAACAACAACAGCAATAGCAAGCAGACAATGGGCATAAACAATGAGCAAACAGGTGAGGGAGCCATCTTGAGCAGGGAGAAAACAAAAAAACAACATGCTGAGACACTGGAATAAGGGAAAAGAGAGCAAACTAAACCCAAAGCAATAATAAGGAAGGAAATAATAAATAGAGTGGAAACAACTGGAATAGAAGACAGAAAAACAGTAGAGAAACTCAATGAACCCAAAAGACGGTTCTCTGAAATGATCAACAACACCGATAAATCTTTAGCTAGACTCACCAAGGAGAAAAGAGAGAAGACTCACTTTAACAAAACCAGGAACTGAAGTGGAACATTATTACTGATCTTAGAGAAAAAGAAAATACCATGAACCAACAAATATGCTAATATGAGAAAACCTAGATGAAGAAAGTGGACAAATTATTAGAAAGTACAAAAATAAACTCAAGAAGAAATAGGAAATCTGAATTTTAAGTCAAGAGAATGAGTAATTTAAAAATTTCCCATAAAAGTCCAGTGCCAGAAATATCCACTATTTAAAAAACTATGTTTAACTATTAAAACATTTAGAAAAGAATAATTCTTCACACTCTTCCAAAAAAATTGAAGAGGAAGGAATACTTCCAAACTCATTCTAATACGTCAGTAGTGTCCTGACATGAAAAGGAGAAAGACAACATAAGAAAAAACTACAGACCAATATCACATATAGTTAGACAAAATAATCCTTAACCAATTCTAGCAAATCCAGTACAGCGACATATAAACATTACACCACATATAAAAATTATTACACACCATGACCAAGTGTGACTTATCCTAGGAATACAAGGTTGGTGCATAACATGAAAATTAATCAATGTAATACATACCAATAGAAACAGGGACTAAAACTCATGATCATCTCAATAGATGCAGAAAAGGCACTTGGAAAAAATCGAATATGCTTTCATGTTAAAAAGAGTCAACAAAAGAAACTAGAAAGAGAAGGCAACTTGCTCAACCTGATGAAGGGCATCAACTGAAAACCCACATCTAACATCATACTTGATGGCAAAGTGTTGAAGTTTTCCCCTTTAGATGTACAACAAGGCCAGGATATCCTCTCTTGCTATTTCAGTTCAAATTTGCACTGGAGGTTCTACCATGGTTTATAAATGCAAGGAAAAAAAAAAATAGACCTCCAGAATGGAAGAAGAAGTAAAACGATCTCTCTTTGCAGATGACATGATCTTGAATATAGAAGTCTTAAGGAAACCCAACACAAACAAAAAACCTATTAGAACTTTGCTAAACAAGTTTAGCAAATGTTCAGGATGTAAGATTAATATACAAAAATCAATTGTACTTCTCTATAAATTAAAGAAGTGTGAGATTTGTAAACTGAAAACTATAACAACATTGAAAGAAATAGGGAATGCAAAGGCATTCCACGTTCATGAATATGAGGACAATATCATTAACATGGTAATAATACCCACCCCAACTGTTCTAGAGATCCAATACAATTTCTATTAAAACATTAGCTGCTTTTATTGCAGAAACTGACAAATTTATCTTAAAGTTCATATGGAAATGCAAAATACTCCAAATGGCCAAAACAATCTTGAAAGAAAAGGACAGATTTGGGGGACTCACATACACCAATATAAAACCTTACTACAAAGCTATAGTAATAAAGACTGTATGGTACTGGGCTAAGGAGAGACATATATACCAATGGACTAGAACTGAGACTCCAGGAATAATCCCTTGCATTTATGATCAATTTGCCAAGACAATTAATGGGGAAAGAACAGTTGTTTCAACAAATGATGTTGTAACAAGTGGATAGCCACATACAAAAGAATGATTTTGGACCCTTTCCGTCACACCACATATAAAAATTAACACAAAATAGATCACAGATCTAAATGTAACAGCTAATATTGTAAAAAATTTTAGAAGAAAACATAGGACATTGCATTAGGCAGTAATTTCTTAGAAACAACAAAGTACAAGTGATTAAAGAAATACTGATAAATAGGACTTCATCAAAATTAAAAGTTTTTGTCAAATGACATCACTGAGAAAGCAAAAAGACAATCCACAGACTAGAAAATATTGATGAAGGTTATATTTGACAGGGATGTCTATCTAGAATATACAAGGAACTCATAAAGCACAATAGTAAGACATTAGGATTTGAAGGGACATTTTTGCAAAGAAGGCATAGGAGCAGGGCAGTGAGCATATGAAAAGATGCTCAGCGTCACTAGCCACACAGGAAACGCAGACCAAACCACAACTGAGAGATCATGTCACACCCACGAGAATGGGTATGATTAAAAAACCAGACAGACAAAAGGGTTAAGCAAGGATAAGGACGTAGATAAAATGGAAGCCTCATACATTGCCTGTGGTACAGTCACTTTGGACAACAATCTAGTAGTTCCTCCTAATGCTAAACAGAGTTAAAATATGATCCAGCAATTCTTCTTTTCATTACATACCTAAAGAATTGAAAACACATGTCAATACAAAAATGTGTACATGAATATTCACAGCAGCATTATTCAGAACAGCTTAAAAGAGGAAACAATCCAAATGTTCATCAAGTAATGAATGAATACACAAAATGTGGTATAGCTATACAATGGAATATTATTCAGCCACGAAAAGGAATTAAATACAATACATGCTATAACATAGTAAAAACCTTGAAAACATGCTAAGTGAAAGATGCCAAACACAAAAAGGTCACAAATTGTATGATTCCATTTATATGAAATATTTAGAATACTCAAATTCACAAAGACAAAAAGACTAGTGGTTGCAGGGATTTGGGGGGGTGGGGGGTGGATTGGGTGCAAAGGAAAATGAAGAATGACCACTAGAAGGTACAGGATTTCTTTTTGGGGTGAAGAAATGTTCTGGAATCAGATGGCTGCATAACACTGTAACTATACCAAAAATCAATTACCTGTATACTTTAAAGTGTGAATTTTATGCTATGTAAATTATATCTCAATAAAAAATGACAAATTTAACATGCGAATTTTAATGGTACTGCTTTGAATAAACTAATTACAAAAGATATTTTGGGACAAGTAGGGAAGTTTGAATATGGATTGGAAAGTATATAAAATGAAGGAATTATTAATTTTGTTAGGGATAATGGTATTTGGAAATGCACAAAAAAGTATTTAGAAGGGAAATTCTATAATTTACTGTGGATAATGACAGATGAAGTAAATATGTCAAAATAGTAATGACAATTAAGTCTAGTTTATCACTATTATTCTTTTTTCCTACATATCTCAAATTTTTCTATTTGAAATGGGAAGACTTAACAAAGAAAAGATATAAGATAAAGTTGAAGGTATTTCCTAAAAAGAAAGAGATGGAACCAACAGATGGTAAATCAAAGGAAAGATTTTTAAAATTAAAGATATATATACATATACATATATATTTATATATTTGACATCATGAGTTCTCAAAATGAAAAGCCCAATGAATGAGCAGTACATTAAAAAAGCAGACTGATCCCAATTTTACTGTGAAATTCCGAGTACTTAAAGATCATTAAGACTTCCAGACATGATGATGGAGGAGGTGGTTGTTATGGGGGGAGGAGTGCAGTGAGGGGGATGGGGGGTATATGGGGACCTCATTTTTTGAATGTAACATTAAAAAAATAAAGACAGAAAAAAAAAAAGACTTCCAAGAGAAAGAAACAGATTAGATACAAAGATCAGAACACTGTGATGTGTTTTCAACTGCAAAAACAGAACAGAAGGAAATAAAATAATACTTTAGCATTTCTAAAGAAAAACTATTCCAAAGAAGAATTTTCCCAGCCATTCTGTCATTTTAAGAGTGAGAACAGTTCTGCTTCTTTAAAGATGGAGTAGACATACTTTCCCCCAATCTTCTTGACACCTGTAGCTAAAAACTCTGAGCATTATATGTAAGTTACTATATGTCATAGCATTATATGTGAAAAAGAAGATGAGCTAGTAACTCAAGGTATGACACAGTGGTAAGTTTCCTGGGTTCTCATTTTGCCTCCTATGTTGTGAAATGGATGTTGCAGAAGCCAGCAACCAGGGGCATGGCCAAAAAACACTCTAAGAAAAGACTGTTCTATGTAGCCAAAAAACCAGGAGATATGCAACCTAGAAAGACAGAAAACTTTTAGACCAAAACTGCAATACTCTGGCAAAACACCACCGAAACAACACCCCCAGCCCCTCCACAGGAGCCTAGACCTCCATCCTGCCAGGCTGTACCAAAGTGCCCCAACTCCCTTCACCTGCAGCCACACAGGTCCTGGAGCAGTGCCGCGGAGAGCTGAACGGAGCACCGGGGCTTTCACCTGCGGCCAGGAGTATCAAGAAACACCCTCCCGGGAGCCAATGGAGGCCAGCTGCGAATCTGAACTCCCATTCCACCCCACAGGGATGAGGCTGTGCTCCTGCCTCCCGTTTTGCGGCAGTATGAGGAGAGCCCGACTGTAAGATTTAAGTTTCAGAGTTTCAAAGCATAATACCTAAAATGTCCAAGTTCCAATAGAAAATCACTTGTCATACCAAGATCCAGGAAAATCACAACTTGAATGAGAAGAGAACCGATGAATGAGACATTGTAATTACTTGATGAGGACTTTAAAGTATTTTTAAAAAACCACCGAAGAGGAGAAACAGAAAACATGGACAAAGAACTAAGGGAAATCAGGAAAAGGATAGGTGAACATAATGAGAATACTGATAGATGAAAATTATGAAAAGGATCCCGACAGAGCTGAAGACCA
Source organism: Dasypus novemcinctus (assembly GCF_030445035.2). NCBI lineage: Eukaryota > Metazoa > Chordata > Mammalia > Cingulata > Dasypodidae > Dasypus > Dasypus novemcinctus. The sequence continues at coordinate 134,318,074 of NC_080679.1, forward strand.
CAGTAACAGAAATTTAAAATTCCTGAGAGAGGTTCAACAGCAGACTGGAGCTGGCAGAAGAATGAATCAGTGAACTTGAAGATAAGACAACTGAAATCAGTCTGAGGAAAAAGAAGAACAAAGAGAAGTGGGCAGAGCCTAAGGCAAGTGTGGGATGCCATCAGGCGTACCAAAATACACACTGTGGGAGTCCCAGAAGAAGAAAGAGAGGAGCAGGAAGAATAAAGGAGTAAGTGCTGAAAACTGCTCAAATTTAATTAAAAACATGAATATACAACCAAGATGCTCAACAAACTCTGAACAGGATAAACCCAAATAGACCCACACCTTAACATATTATCATCAAACTGTCAAATGCCACAGAGAGTAAAATGTCATGTACAAGGGAGCCTCAATAAGATGAAGTGCTGATTTTCATTAAGACAATTCCCAGATAAACAAAGCTAAGTTTGCCACCACTGAACTTGCCCTACAAGAATTACTGAAGAAGGACAATATTGCTATTGTTTGCTATAATAACAATAATCTAAATGCTCATTGATTGAGGACTACCTATGACAGCAAACCACTGAGGACCATCAGAGGTATAGCAGCAGTTCAGGCTTGTTGCCTGGCTTTTCATTTTCCTGATCTTTGATGATGGTTCTTACAGTTGCGTCTTCGGGCCACTTTTATTCTTTATTTATATTTACTGTCAGGGGGGTCTCCTCCAACTTCATGGTTTTAAACAACATATATGTTTATAATTTCCAAATCTACCACCAATCTTGACCTCTATCTTCAGTTCCAAGATTGTATACATAGGCCATAATCTTATATCCAACTATCTACTTCACATGTCCACTCCACTCTTGGGAGATAGGTTATGAAAACACAAAGGATAAAATGCTGGAAGTGGATCTGAACTTAGAAAAGTGGAATAACTAACATATAGAAAACATGCTTGCTCTGTTTCATAAATTATATGAAAAAGATGAAGAAAGCAAGTTCCATTTCAACTACTCAATAAGATTTTACAAAGAAAACACTTTAATTCTCAATGTTCCTTTTTTTTTAAAGCCCCTTTTTTTTTTAAGATTATATTTATTTCTCTCCCCTCTCCCCCCCATGTCTGTTCTCTGCGTCCATTTGCTGCATGTTCTTTTTGTCCACTTCTGTTATCAGCAGCATGGGAATCTTTTTTTATTGTTGTTGTGTCATCTTGCTGCGTCAGTTCTCCGTGTGTGCGGCGCCATTCCTGGGCAGACTGCACTTTCTTTCACACTGGGCAGCTCTCCTTACGGGGTGCACTCCTTGCACATGGGGCTCCCCTCCACAGGGGGCACCCCAGCATGGCACGGCACTCCTTGCGTGCATCAGCACGGCACGTGGGCCAGCTCCACACCCGTCAAGGAGGCCTGGGGTTTGAACCGCGGACCTCCCATGTGGTAGACGGACGCCCCAACCACTGGGCCACGTCCGCTTCCCATCTCAAAGTTTCTAATATTTATATTATGGTATACTAAATATCAGTTTCCCTATTCTTTCCATTATCCTATCATCTATAATCAACAAAAAGTTGTTTAATATTTTGGCAAAAGTTTTTCCTTGTTTTTTTTCCTTTTATTAGAGAAGTTGCAGTTTTACAGAAAAATCATGTATAAAATACAGAGTTCCCATATGCCACCATATGAGCAACACCTTGCCATTAGTGTGGTACATTTGTTATAATTCACTAAAGAACATTCTTTTAATTATACTATTAACTAGTTCATCAGAAAGTTTACAACTGGGTTCACTTGTATTGCACATCCCTATGTTGCTTTTTTAAAAAAGTTTTTATTCTAGTACATATAACAACCTAAAATTTCCCCCTTTAAACCGCATTCAAATATATAATTCAGTTGACAAAGATTTTTTAAAGGTCACAGGACAACCACAACTTTCCTACCTGGTTATGAAGATTGCTCTGCCCTGGATCAGTATGCAACATCATTTTTACAGTCATGCCTTCACGTGGAAAGTGAGGGCTGCCTGCCTTCCTATCTTGAAAGTCTTCTTCCTTGCTCTTTCCTCTGCTCAACAGAATCTGACATCGGGGGGCATATGGCTTGTTCAAACTATGGCTCAGAATAGACTTCCTGTCTACCCTCTTTATGTGTATATATCTTTATATCCCCTTTATGCTGCTTTTTATTATATTTATTATTTCTCTATACCTACTAGAAAGTAAGCTTTAAGGGAACACACTTTATTTTAGTTGCTGCTAAATCCCCAGAGCTAAAAACGGTACCTGGTACCCAGGAGGCATTCCTTCATTTTTTTTCTTGAAGAAAGTTTTATGAAGAAGTAGATGAAAAAATACTAAGCTATCACTGATACAATAAATATAAGTACAAGATGTAGTAAATGCAGCAAGATCATATTTTTAAGGATTTACCAATGGATATCTACGTGTCTATGTGGGAAAAGAAACCTAGCTAAACCTTTTCCAATCAATATTTCTGGGAACTCGGATTGGAAGCTGGGTAGGGAATAGGACAGTGACTTTCACCTTGTATTTTAAATATTTTTATATTGTCTGATTATTTTTCCCTAAAATAATATTCCTTTTGGAATTAAGAAGATTAAGAATAAAGCAGAAGCATGTATTAGCTTTGTCATGAGGGCATTTTTTATAGCAGTAATTACTGGGTGTTTGCTAGGAGGCAGGTCATGTTCTAAGCACTTTGACGCCATCATTTCATTTAATGTTACAAGAATTCTATGGGGTAGATATCGAAACACACCCACTTAATGAGTGATAGAGCTGAAGGTTAGAGTGATTGAGAAATGTGCTGAGGTCACACAACTACAGAGTGGGTTTTCGAAAGATTCACGCACACAGGCAAGTTACGAGTAATCAGTCACACATATTAGAGTATTCCCTCCCATTACAAGCAGCTGAAAACAATGGCGCCGAGAGCACTCTGTCCTCACCCCGCAGGCCTGGGTGACCCGGACGTGCTCCGCAGAGAGCTCTCCACTCGAGGGCTGGCCACGTCAGGAGGCTGAGGAGGAAGGAGAGTTTTCCGAACAGCCATTCTGGAAGAGACAGAGACAAACCCAGAGAACAGCATTCCAAGGGCATTAAAGGATAAGAAGTAAAAGACATTCATTTGCCAGCCAGATATATGGCGAAATAAAAGCACCGCATATGCTATGTTTATTGTTAAAGTTAACTTTCATTTTATCAAAGTAATATATGCAAATTATTTAAAAAGCCAAGTATCACTAAAGGCTTTGAACACAAAGAACCCTGCCCACCCCTCTCCATGTCCTACCAGTCTCGCTGCGGGAAGCAACTGCTGTGTGTAGCATGTCACATCTCCTTTATCATTTTTTTTCCTGTACTGGGCTGGGTATTGAAATCCAGACTGCATGGGTGGGAAGCCGGCACTCAACTATTGAGCCACATTGGCTTCCCTGAGTTGGTTTTTTCATTTTTTTGCTTATTGTTTGTTTTTGTTTTTAAGAGGCACCAGGGACTGAACCTGGGACTTCCCATGTGGGAAGTGGGTCCTCAATCACTTAAGCCACATCTGCTCCCCAATATACTTAATATTAAGCATATACTATCTGTGACCTTTTGATTACTCAATTTCAGACGTCACCTGTTGGCTCTCTATACTACCAGCACCTTTGCTTCTCTTCTTCTATCTTCCCAATATAGTCACCTTAAAAGTAAAATCCATACTAAGTTTTCACAATCATTATTTTGTGTTGGGGACTGAATCACATCCACTGGACCTGTCTAAGATCTAACCTCTGGTCCTGTGGGTGTGAACTCATTTGTAAATATGACCGTTAAGATCCTATTAAGAGGAGGACAAACTGAATCAGGGTGGTCCTTAATCCATACGACTGCATTCCTTATAAGCAAAGGAAATTTGGACAAGGAAGTAAATGGAAGTAGAAGCCAAAGGAAGAGGCAGAAGCGGACAGCTGCCGTGTGATGGAGCAGAGCTGCACCTGCAAGCTGCCGGAGGCGAGGACAGAGGGCAGCCGCCGCCAGCACCACAGGCTTCAGAGGCAGGGCCTGTCGGCATTGTGATTCTGTGCTCTTCACAACTGTGCGACAATAAATTCCTGTTCTTTAAGCCAACAAGTTTGTGGTATCTGCTGTGGTGTTCCTGGCAAACTAAGACACTATGCCTAGGCATTTATACAGAACCGAGCTATTCCTGGAACCCAAGTGAAAAAAGTTTATCAAAGGCAGAGGGAGTGATCAAATGTTGTCATGCTGGAGAGAAGTCAAGTGAGGCTGGGACTGGGAGTTACCCAGCGGCTCAGCAATGGCAAGCTGAGGATATTTCGACTTGGGAGAATGGTGGGAGCAAAGGTCAGAGGAGCGTGGGTTTGAGAAAAAATGGCTAGGACTAGAAACCACCACTGTGCAACTCCTAGTAATTACTGATGATTAGGGTTGCTAACATCTCAACAGAGGTGACCACCAGATATATGTCTCCTGGGAAAAGACTTAAAAAAAAAGTGAATCTAATCAAGTCTTTAATTAAACTACAAATGGTTGGAAACACGGAGGACAGAAAAGAACTAGTGAAATTACGCTACGCAGATGCAATCAGCAAAATACAAAGAGACAGGGAAAACTCTTTAATACAAAAGGCCAAGTTTCTTCAACAAATTCCAAGGAAAAAAGAGAGGGAGAAAGTCTGTATGTTATAAGAATCTTAAGAGACTTATCAATTAATTACAATCAAAATACTGATTCAAATAAATAATATGAAACAACACAAACTTGTAACATTTATGAAAACAAGAAATTTAACAATGAGCATTTGGTGATATTGGGGGTTACTGTTAATTTTTAAAAATATGTATCTCTCAGCAAGCACATGCTGAAAAATATACAAATAAAATGACATGAAGTTTGTCATCTGCTTCAAAACAATATGGTGGAAGGGGGTGAGTAGGTATGCAGATAGAACAGAAACAACCAGGAGATAGATGATAAGCTGATAACTGATGCTGAGTGATGGGGACATAGAAATAAAAATTTTATTTTTAAAATTTCCCATAGTAAAAAGTTAAAAAAGTCAAGAATCATTCTCCTACCCCTCTGCCCCCTCCCCCCAAAAAAATCCAAACAACAGAATCCAAAGAGATATATCACTATAAACCCACAGATGACCAAAAAGACTGACAATGACAAGTGTTGGTAAGAATGAAACAACCTTCTCGTTGAAGTGTAAACTGGTGTATCCAGTTGCAAAAAACTGCTGGCTATCAACTGCAACTGAACACGCACACGCCCTAGGACTCAGTGAATTCCCTTATTGGTAAACAACAAATAAACGCACGTATGCATCAAAAGTCACGCACAAAAATGTCCAGGGTGACATGATAACCAATGACTGGAAACCACCCAAATATCCATCAACAGCAGCACAGATAAATAAAGTGTGGTATAGATAGACAATGATATTTGATATAGCAATGAAAATAAATTAAAACCACAAGCAATAATGTGAATGGATCTTATAGGCCTAATATATGATTCTATTTAAATTCAGGAAGGAGTCACACGAATCCTTTACCAGTTATCAGTTGGGGAAAGGTGCTGGTGATAGAATGTTTCTTGATCTATATAGAGGGTTCACTTTGGGCTAACTCAGTAGGCTGTACATGCATCATCCGTGCAGTTTCCTATACTTCAATGAAGAGAGAGACTGAAAGAAGAATTGGAGATAACAAATACATACAACTTCTTCATGCTCTTTGCAAATAAAAGCACATAAACAGGGTGGTAGATGGTGGAGGAAAATAGGATCAAGAAGGATTCTTTTTTTAAGCTAGAAGAAATGAGAGGATGTTTATATTTCTGATGTGACTGATCCACTAGTTAGAAAAAACTAATGACGCAGCAAAGAGGGAGAAAAGCTAGAGTACCGTCCTTGAGAAGGCAAGAAAGGATGAGAGCAGGTGCCTGGAGAGGAACCCAGAGAATTCACCTTCTGTAACAGATGGGAAGGCCAAGTGTGGGGGTCAAATGCTGGCAGGTAAAGAGATGTGGCAACTGGAGTTTGTGCAAGTTTTCTTTTGATTGTTTCCAATTTTTTTTTCTCAAAAAAAGAGTAAGAAGCAAGTTCATCAACTAATTGTGAAGATGGGATAGAAGGTGTGGGAGCTTGCCAGGGCAAGTTGTAAACGAGTTGTCAAGGCAAGTGGTTTAGGAAAGCACGCTTGGACTGCTGGTAAGCAATGGGGTCACAGCGATCGTTTGGGAGGTCAAATGGACCAGTCGACACGGCTGTGATTCCAACACATTCTCCTGCACAAATGCAAGCACAGCTTAAGCAGAAAGCTGGATTTGATTAAGGTTTTGACAAGGTGGGGGTGGCAAGGAAGTGTTTATAACTGACCAGAGACTCTAAAGGGGAGAAAGCAGAGAGAGGTCATCAAAGGCAGTGCAAAGGAAAGTGAGAAGGTGGGAAGGTTCCCAGGGGGCACATGCTGGAGCTGGACTGCTGGAGTGAGTGAGGTGGAAGGAAAGCAGATGGGTTACAGGACATGAAGTCATCCTTCTGGAAGAGTGCTGCTGAGGTACAGTGGAGGGAGCAGCATGCATCCGACCAGAGGCCAGGGGGCGGGACAATCCTTCCTGTTCACACTGAAGATGGGAACTGGGAAAGCTACCCCAGGAAAGACAGCCAGAGCTTGGCCTTCTGAGACATACCAACCCCCCTCCCCCCAATCAAACCTGCATCTAATCAAGCCACTAACTCTGGTCTGTCCACAAAGCCAGTTACTAGCCACACAGGGCCACTGAGCACTTGAACTGAGTTTAATTGATTTTAACTTAAAAACTGATACTCAATTCAGTGATTAGAAAACTTCTAAAATATGTCTGGAATAATTTGGCTACGTGAAACTTATTTTTCAACTGAGAATATTATGAAATCTAAATACAAATAAAGTACTTCTGCAAAGGAAGAGCCTGACATTGGTAGTGAGGTGCAAACAGGACACCTGCCCACCCGCACCCAGGACAGTGACGGGATGCGGCAGAGACAGCTGCCTGTTTGGAGAGGGCTGCGGGGGCCTCCAGTCCCCGAGGAAGTGCGAGCTTTCAGTTACCTTAAAGAGGTAAGGAAACGGGATTTGGGTGAGGACAGGCAGTGAACTACGGAGGGTTTTAGGAGTTGATGAAGTATGGGAGAAGGTCGCCGATCTTTATGTCTCCAGTGCTGTGAAATTTCAATATTTTGTACCATGGAGTGGGTTTATTTACATCCACTGCATCCACTGTGCTGAGTGTCCCCAAATCCAAACTTTTGATTTTGAAATAATTTCAAACTTAAAGGACAATTGCAAAAATAACAAAAACCCATACAGTGCACTCCAACATACCCCCTGGATTCACCCATTTTATCATTCTGCCACATTTACTACACCATGCTATCCACCTACCTATCAGTACAGCTATTTACCCATCAATCTACTTATCTATCAACTTTCTAAACATCTGAGAGTAGATTACACACATCCTTGAACAAATAATACTTCCAAGTATGTTTCCTAAGAACAAGGTGTTCACTTATGTAACCATCTTTGCATAGCTATCAAGAACAGGAACTTTCATGCTGATGTAAAGCTACATTCCACTTTGTCCATATGTCCCAACCATATCCTTTGGGGTCCTTCCCCCTCCATTATTAGATCCAGTCGAGTACTGTGTATTGCATTTAATTGTTACTGTTTCCTTAGTTGTTATTTTTTTTCCCCTTCTAATTGTGGAGATATATATCCAACACTAACTTTCCCATCTCAGCCCCTCCCAAGCATACCATTCAATGGGATTACCACAATCACAATGTGTTGCTACCTTCATGTGCAGGGCTTTTAGAGAGTCTTTAAATCAGGAAACGCATGCCCTGAAGTCCTGATCACCTTTTGTGAATTATTTTGTTAACGAATCCCAACACCCTATTCTTTAATTTCTCTTTCTAAAATCCCATTACTTGTTTTAAACCTCTTGAGATGGTTCTTTGAATTTTCTTTTCTCTTTTATTTTCTGCCTTTGTGTTTTTGCTCTCCTTTTTTTTTTTTTCAGGTACTGGGCCTGGGGCTTGAACCCAGGACCTCATATGTGGGAAGTTGGCACTCAACCACTGAACCACACTGGCTTCCCTGATTCAGTTTCATCATCTGTTCTGCTTGTTTGTTTTGCTTTTCCAGGAGGCATGGGAACCAAACCTGGGCCCTCCCGTGTGGGAGGCGGGTGCTCAAGTGCTTGAGCCACGTCCGCTCCCTGCTCTACTTTCTGCTCTACTTTCAAGCTTTCCAACATTTTTTCTTCTACTAGATTTTAAATTTCTGCTACCATATTTTTAATATCAGGACTTGTTCTTTTGTTCTCCAAATGTTCCTTTTGTATAGGACTGCATTCCTGCTTCATGGATGCAACTTTTTATTTTTCTGAAGATATGATGATGTTTTTAGTTTTATTCTCCCTGCCTAGCCTCTGCATCTTCCTAAGTGCTTTTCTCAGTATGTTTACTGGTTTCTTTATCTACTGTTCATGGGCCCCCTCAGACACCGGGTTACCCTTGGCTGTTGGGTCATGCTCAGGAGTGGGGGAGTAACAAGCTGACTGGAAGCTCTTTGGCCTCCCGGTGACCTGACAGGGCCATACCCTTAGGGAACCCCTGGTGTCACTATCTTTACATCTTCCCTTTGGGCTGGAGACTCCCCTGAAGAGAGGTCTAGAGTCAAGTTCAACTGCCAGCTAGAATGGAAAAGGAAGTCTCAGCATTCCAGACACGTGTGCTCCCTCCACCCTGTGCCTGTTTCTGAAGCTCCCTGCATGGCCTCCTGAGCTCGGTGGTCCCAGCTGACCAAACGCAGGCTTCTGCTGGGACTGGAGAGGGGCGGGGACCCCTGTGAGCAGGGGACTTAAGGCTCTTCCTGCTTCTCAAACAGCTTTCAGTCTGGCCTCCACCGAAGAGCTGACCCACTTTCTTCACTCCCAGTTCTGGGAATACCCAGTTCTGCCTGTTGCTGGTCCTTTGGAAGACTCTGAAATTTAAGTAAAGATGTTCTCAGACTTCCACTCTGGAGGCGTAACATCCAGTTCTCTCACAGCTGAGGAGTAATCCCCTGCCTATCTGCTCTGCCAGCTTCCATGGTTTGGTTGCTATTGTGTGTCCTTTATTATTCCCTTCTTTGTGCATTTATAATCTTAAACAAGCAAAAAAGCCCACCTTTACCGAAGTTATACAAGCTTTTAAGAGGGAGAGAAATTTAGAACTCTATGTTTAGTCTGGCTTATAAGACAACATAAAATGTAAGTCGATGTTAAATATGAGTGTTAATATGCCTGAAAATTGCTAGTGGGGTGATGATAAAAAAAAAACATGTGGTACACATTAACACACCTACCTAAATAAGCCTGACGAGTTCATTACAAGCTACTTTAAGGGTTCTAGGATTAAATACCCAGAAATAGGGAGAACTCCTCAAGTAGCATGCAGTAATTGTGTAAACTGGTATCATACTGACTCATGCACTCTTAACATCCTATAGTCTGAACCTGGCAATGCTCTACTGAACAATTCTGTTGTCAAGTTATCTTGGAGAAGATTTTAAGATGCCACAGAAGAGAGATGAGGTTTTGCCACCAGCACTGGGTGCGTGCCTACTGTTTATACCATGAAGTCCAGAACTGGAAGTGTCCTCAGCACCAGCTGGGCCTACTCACCCGTCTGAGGCAGGCTTCTTGCGGAGGATGCTGGGCCGGGGAGATGAGCCCTGGGCGGGGGCGCTGGTGCTGGCACTCTGGCTGTGGGTCTGCACTACGGTTGTGGCTGCGGGAGCAGCACTGAACGTACTGCTGATAGGGTTGGCTACGATGGTGGCTCCATCCGCCAACACCACTGCTGGAGGAAGAGGACGGGCAGGAAAGTGAGGAGAGGGAAACGTCACACAAGGAGAGGTAAACGACTGGGCCACTGGCGTTGGTGCACCTGTGTTGCGACTGTCTAAAAGCAGAAGGCGACGTGGGCGGCACGGCCTGAACTACTGAGTTTTCTTGGCTCTGGACTCACTCTCCACTAAACGGGAGGGGACAGAGAGGACAGTCTCTAGCATATAACCTCACTGTCCTAGGGAGGTGCTTGACACTTTTTATTTCTACAGGTTCCGCTGTAGAAAAGAGACAATTAGAAAACAGATCTGCAGCCTTGAGAGCATGCTCCAAAGTATACTTTAAGAAACGTACTCCAACATTTTTGATAAAATACTACTTCTTGTCAGTCCCTAGTAATGGGACCATAATTCCAGTCTATCTTTAGGTCTATCAACCAACAATTAAACTATATATAAAATTAGAATCAAAGAACTGTTGAGCATCAGGTCATAATCAGGAACTAGCCCACACCTGACCTACCAAAATGGCAATTTCATATAATTCAACCTAGTAAAATGAGTTTTCTAGTGGGTTCTATTAAAGGCGTAGTTACACTACCTTCTGGTTGGGTGAATACAGGTTTCCTTTTTTGGTAGGCAACATCTTTATAATGGTCACTTAGAGTCTAGAGAAAGTTTGATTAAATAGTGAAATTAAGAACTATTAAAAAAGTAAAATGTTAATTTCCACTAATTTTTGTGTAATATAATTAACAAAAAGTCTTTAAAATCAATGACACAGCTACAAAACAGGTATTTCTTTAGCCTTTAGAGGAACTGCTTTTTCCTTTAGAGGAACTGCTAATTAATACTCTAAGCACAGTGACGTACTCCATTTCTTAAAAAGCCTATTAAATTAGTATTGTTTGTTTTAGCTTTTCATTTTGAAATACTTTCAAACTTGCACAACTGTTACAAAAATAATACAAAATCCATTCAGAGAACTAAAATATACCCCATCCCCCCACATATGAAAATCCACCAATTTTAACATTTTGCTCTATTTGCTTTTCTTCCCTCCTTTCCTTCCTTTTTGACTTGCTTTTTCTATCTTCTTATCAGTTTCCTGAACACTACTACCAAGTAGTACATTTCCTAAGAGCAAGGATATTCACGTGTGTAACCACCTTAGATGCAGTTACCAAGTTCAAGCAATTTAACATCGGTAAAAAGCTTACAGTCCATATTCCAAGTTTTGTCCCAGGAACGTACCTTTGGGTCTTTAGTCCTTCCTTGTTGTTGGATCCCATCTAGGCTCATGTATTGCCTTTCACTGTCAGTCTCTCTCTTTCTCTTTTCTGTTAGGTGGTTCCAGGGACTGAACCTGGGACCTTGTACATGGGAGTAGGTGCTCAACCACTGAGGTATACCTGTTCCCCTGCCATTAGCTCAGTAGTTTATTTCTTCTTTTTTTTTTTAATTGGTGGTTCCACCCATCTCAACACTCCCAAGTGTACCATTCAGTGGGATTAGCTCATCCACCATGTTGCAGTTTGCTCACCACTTCCCATTGCTAAAACCTTCCCATCTCCCCAAACAGTAACTTTACTCCCAGCATGCATTAACTCCCCAACCCTCCTGCTTCCTGCCCCTGGCAGAGTGCGCATATTCTCTGGTATTAGCCCTGGCATTTGTATTTACCCCAATCACTGCCCTTACTGGAAATCTATTTCTTCAAGAGGCTTTACCTATGATCTACTGTCCTTTTTTTTTTTTTTTTTTTTTCTACTGTCCTTTTTGTTCAACCTGCAAAACCCTCTTTATCATCTCTTGTCGGGCTGGTCATGTGGTAACAAACTCCCTCAGCTTTTGTTTATCTGGGGGTCACTTACTTTCTCCCTCATTTTATTTTATTTTTTTAGATTTTATGTTTTTTATTCCCCCTCTCCCCCCACCGTTGTCTGCTCTCTGTGCCCACTTGCTGTGTGTTCTTCTGTGACTGCTTCTATCCTTATCAGCGGCACCGGGAATCGGTGTTTCTTTTTGCTGCGTCATCTTGTTGTGTCAGCTCTCCATGTGTGCGGCACCATTCCTGGGCAGGCTGCACTTTCTTCGCGCTGGGCAGCCTCTCCTTAAGGGGCGCACTCCTTGCGCGTGGGGGTCCCCTATGCGAGGACGCCCCTGTGTGGCATGGCACTCCTTGCGCGCATCAGCACTGCGCATGCGCCAGCTCCACACGGGTCAAGGAGGCCCGGGGTTTCAACAGTGGACCTCCCTCCTATGTGGTAGGCAGACGCCCTATCCATTGCGCTAAGTCCACTTCCTTCACCCTCATTTTAAAAGACAGTTTTGCCAGACATATGTAAATAGAACTCCTGGGTGGCAATTTTTTTTCTTTCAGCACTTTATTTTTTAAAGATTTATTTTTAAAATTTCTCTCCCCATCCCCCTCCCTCGCCCCCAGTTGTCTGCTCTCTGTGTCCATTTGCTGTGTGTTCTTCTGTGTCCGCTTCTATCCTTATCAGAAGCACAGGAATCTGTGTTTCTTTTTGTTGCATCATCTTGTTGTGTCAGCTCTCCATGTGTGTGGTGCCATTCCTGGGCAGGCTGAACTTCCTTTCGCGCCTGGCGGCTCTCCTTTCGGGGCACACTCCCTGCGTGTGGGGCCCCCCTATGCGGGGACACCCCTGTGTGGCATGGCACTCCTTGCGCGCATCAGCACTGCGCATGGGCCAGCTCATCACATGGATCAGGCGGGCCTGGGTTTGAACCTTGGACTTCCAATGTGGTAGGCGGATGCCCTATCCGTTGGGCCAAATCCGTTTCCCTATCCATTCATTTGTTGAAGGACACCTGGGTTGCTTCCACCTTTTGGCAACTGTGAATAATACCACAATGAACACAGATGTGCAGATGTCTGTTCTTGTCACTGCTCTCAGTTCTTCTGGGTATGTACCCAGCAGTGGGGTATTGCAGGGTCATGTGGCAAGTCTACATTCAACTTCTTTAAGAGTGGCCGAAAAGCCCTCCACATTGGCTGCCCAATCTGCACTCCCATCAACAGTAAGGGTTCCTCTCTCTCCACATCCTCTCCAACACTTGGGAGTTCTCTGTCTTTTTAATGGTGGCCATTCTGATAGGTGTGAAATAATATCTCATTGTAGTTTTGATTTGCATTTCCCTAATTGTTAATGATGCTGAGAATTTCTTTACATGTTTTTTTTTTGCCATTTTTATTTCTTCTTTGGACAAAGAGCTATTCATGCCTTTTGCACATTTTTTAATTGGGTCTTTTGACTTTTTATTGTTGAGTTGTAACACCTCTTTATATATCCTGGATATTAAACTCTTATCTGACATGTGACTTCTAAATATTTTCTCCCATTGAGTTGGCTACCTTTTCATCTTTTTGACAAAGTCCTGTGAGGTGCAAAAGTGTTAATTAAAAAATTAAAAAAAAATTTTTTTTAAAGATTTATTTTTTTATTTATTCCCTCCCCCCAAGTTGTCTGCTCTCTGTGTCCATTTGCTGTGTGTTCTTCTGTGACCACTTCTATCCTTATCAGCAGCACCAGGAATCTGTGTTTCTTTCTGTTTCATCATCTTGTTGTGTCAGCTCTCTGTGTGGGTAGTGCCATTCCTGGGCAGGCTGCCTTTTCTTTCGTGCTGGGCGGCTCTCCTTACGGGGTGTACTCCTTGCGTGTGGGGGTCCCCTATGCGGGGGACACTCCTGCGTGGCAGGGCACTCCTTGCATACATCAGCACTGCACGTGGGCCAGCTCCACACGGGTCAAGGAGGCCCGGGGTTTGAACCGTGGACCTCCCATGTGGTAGACGGACGCCCTAACCACGGGGCCAAGTCTGCTTCCCCAAAAGTGTTACTTTTGAGGAGGTCCCATTTATCTATTTTTTTTTGTTGTATGTGCTTTAGGTATACTGTCCAAGAAACCACCACCTACTACTACAAGGTCTTAAAGATCTTTCCCTACATTTTCTTCTAGTAGCTTTATGGTCCTGGCTTTTATATTTAGGTCTTTGATCCATTTTGAGCTGATTCTTGTGTAGGGAGTGAGATAGGACTCCTCTTTCATTTTCTTGGTCACAGATATCCAGTTCTCCCAGCACCATTTGTTGAAGAGACTGTTTTGTCCCGTTACATTAACTTGGTAGGTTTGTCAAAAACCAGTTGACTATATAGGTGAGAGTTTATTTCTGGATTCTCAATTCTATTCCACTGCTTGATGTGTCTATCTTTATGCCAGTGCCATGCTGTTTTGATCACTGTAGCTTTGTAATATGTTTTAAGGTCAGGCAATGAAATTCTTCCCATGTCACTCTTCTTTTTTTTTAGAACAATTTTGGCTATTCGGGAGTACTTTCCCTTCCAAATGAATCTGGTAATTGCCTTTTCTAATTCTGCAAAGTAAGCTGTTGAGATTTTGATTGGTATTGCACTGAATCTATAAATTAGTTTGGGTAAGAATGATATCTTATGATATTTACTCTTCCAATCCATGAACACAGAATGTTTTCTATTTGTTTAGATTTTTAAAAAACTCTTTAAGCATTGCTTTGTAGTTTTTTCCACGTAGGTCCTGTACTTCTTTGGTTAAGTTAATTCCTAGGTATTTGAGTCTTTTTCTTGCTATTGTAAATGGAATTCCCCCCTGTATCAGTATAACTGATGAATTCCAAAAAGAAATACTGGATTATGCTTGTAATCTCATCTGTACCTGGGCATGATTGAGTTAATATTAGGGCTTTGATTGGGCCACATCATTAGGGTGATAAAAGGCATGGCAGAGGACAGAGTTGGAGCTTTTGATGCGAAGGTTTCTCATGTTGGAGTACGACACTGAAGCCTTAAGCTGGAGCCCTGGGAAGTAAGCTCACAAAGGAGAAAGAAATCAGCTCCAGGAAAAAAGGGAACTTGAACCCAGAGTAAAGCAAGCCCCAGGAACATAGGAACCCAGGAAGCCTGAATTCTGGCAGATGTTGGCAGCCATGTTGCTCCAAATAGACTTTGGTGAGGGAAGTAACTTATGCTTTATGGCCTGGTATCTGTAATCTCCTACCCCAAATAAATACACTTTATAAAAACCAACCAATTTCTGGTATTTTGCATCAACACTCCTTTGGCTGACTAAGACATCCCCTTATTTCCTCCTTAGATTGTTCAGCTCTAGTGTACAAGAACATTACTGATTTTTGCATGTTGATCTTATATATTGCCACTTTGCTGAACTCATTTATTAGCTCAAGTAGCTTTGTTGTGGATACATCAGAATTTTCTAAATACAGGATCATGTCATTTGCAAACAGTCAGAGTTTACTTCCTCTTTTCCTATATGGATGCCTTTAATTTTTTTTTCCATGTCTAACTGGCCTAGCTAGAATTTCTAGTACAATATTGAATGACAGTGGTGACAGTGGCATCCTTGTTCCTCATTTCAGAGGGAAAGCTTTCAACCTTTCCCCACTGACTGTGGGTTTTTCATATATGCCTTCTATGAGATTGAGGAATGTTCCTTCTATTCCTATCTTGAAGTGTTTTTATCAAAAAAGGATACTGGGTTTTGTCGAGTGCCTTTTCTGTGTCAATTGCGATTACCATGTGTTTTTTCCCCTTCAATTTGTTAATATGGTGCATTATGTTGATTGTCTTATGTTGAACCAACCTTGCATATCAGGAATAAACCCTACTTGGTCACAATGTATAAGTCTTTCGATATGCTGTTAGATTCGATTTGCAAGTATTTTGTTAAGAGTTTTTGCATCTATGATCATTAGAGAGATTGGTCTATAATTTTCTTTTCTTGTAGTGTCTTTATCTGGCTTTGGTATTATGTGAAGTTGGCTTCATAAAATGTGTTGGGTAATTTTCCCCCCTCTTCAATTTTCTGGAACAGTTTAAACAGGATTGGTACTAATTATTCTTGAAATGCTTGGTAGAATTTACCTGTGAAGGCATCATTTACTGGACTTTTCTCTATTGGGAGATTTTTGATGATTGATTCAATCTCTTTAAATGTGATTGGCTGTTAAGTTCTTGTATTTCTTTTAGCATCAGTGTAGGGTGTTTCTAGGAATTAATCCATTTCATTTAGGCTGTCTAGTTTGTTGGCACAGTTTCTCATAATATCCTCTTATGATCCTTTTTTACTTCTATGGGGTCAGTTGTAACTAACTCCCTTTCATTCCTGACTGTATTTATTTGCATTTTTTTTTCTTTGTTAGTCCAGCTAGGGGTCTGTCAATTGTATGGATCTTCTCAAAGAACCAGCTTTTGGTCTGATTTTCTCTATTGATTTTTTGTTTTATTTCTGTCCTATATTTTATGTCTTTCCTTCTGCTTGCTTTGGGTCTGGTGTGCTGTTATTTCTCTAGTTGTTCAGTTAAATCTTTTAGTTTAGCTCTTTCTTCTTTTTTAATTTAGGCATTTAGGGCTATAAATTTCCCTCTCAAGACTGCTTTCACTGTTTTCCATAAGTTTTTTTTTTAAAGATTTATTTATTTATCCCTGTCCCCCCTTGTCTGCTCTCTGTGTCCAATTGCTGTGCGTTCTTTTATGTCTGCTTGTCTTCTCTTTAGGTGGCACTGGGAACTGTTCCTGGGACTTTCTAGAGCGGGAGAAAGGTCGAACTCTTATGCCACCTCAGCTTCTTTATCTGCTGTGTCTCTTATTGTCTCTCCTCTGTCTCTTTTTGTTGCATCATCTTGCTGCACCAGCTCTCCTTTCAGGCCAGCTCACCACATGGGCCAGCTTGTCTTCACCAGGAGGTCCTGGGAATCGAACCCTGGACCTCTCATATACTAGACAGGAGCCCAATTGCTTAAGCCACATCTGCTTCCCTCCCGTAAGTTTTGATAAGTTGTGTTCTTGTTTTCATTTGCTTCAATATATTTCCTGATTTAACTTGCAATTTCTTCTTTGACCCACTGATAATTTAGGAGTGTGTTTATTAACCTCCACACATTTGCAAATTTACTTTTTCCCTGTCTATTATTGATTTCCGGTTTCATTCCATTATGATCTGGGAAGGTGCTTTGTGTAATTTCAGTCTTTTTATATTTATTGAGAGCCGTACTGTGCACTAACATGTGGTCTATTGTGGAGAAAGATCCATGGGTACTTGAGAAGATGGATGACCCACTGAGTTTGGATGCAGTGTTCTATGTATGTCAGGCCTAACTCGTTTATCATTTGTGAAGTTCTCTGTTTCCTTGTTGATCTTCTCTCTAGTTGTTCTAGCTAATCCTCTGAGTGGGGTGTTGAGGTCTCCAACAAATAGTGTGGAAACGTCTATTTCTTCCTACAGTTTTCACAGTTTGTCTCATGTATTTTGGGGCACCCTGGTTAAGTACATAGATATTTATGACTGTTCTATCTTCCTGGCTGACTGTCCATTTTATTAATATATAATGGCCTTCTGTATCTCTTGTAACTTCTTTGCATTTAAAGTTTGCTTTGTCCAATGTTAGTATAGCTACCCCTGCTCTTTTTTGGTTCCTATTTTCCAACCTTTCACTTTCAGCTGTTTTGTATCCCTGGGTCTAAGGTGAGTTTTTCGTAAGCATCATGATGGCTTGCCTTTTTTAATCCACTCTGTCAGCCTGTATCTTTTGATTGTGGAGTGTAATTCATTCACATTCAATGATATTACTGTAAATGCACTATTTACTTCCACCATTTTATTCTTTGGTTTTCGTAAGTCGTATCATATTTTTGTCTGCCATTTTTCCTCTTTTGGTTATCCTTTCTGCTATTCTTTCTTCTATCTCTCCTCCAAGCCTCTCTCTCCTGTCTTTCTTATTTCAGGTCCTAAGGTTTTCTTTAATATTTCCTGCAAAGGTGGATTCTTCTTTGCAAAGTCCCTTAGTTTTCTGTTTGTGAGTATTTTACACTCACCTTCATTTCTGAAGGACAATTTTGCTGGATGAAGAATTCTCGTCTGGTGTTTTTTCACTTTCAGGATCCTAATTCTATCTTACTACTGTCTTATCACCTCCATGGTTTCTGATGAGAAATTCACATTAAATACTCACTGGATGTCCCTTATATGTGATGGTGATGGTTTGCTTCTCCCTTACTGCTGAGAATTTTCTCATCACCTTTCACATTTGATATTCTGAGTAGTATGTGTCTTATAGTAGGTTTATTCAGATTTATTCTGATTGGTGTACAGTGAGTTTCTTGGACATGTAAGTTAATTTTTGTCAGAGTTGGGAAATTTTCAGCTATTATTTCCTCAAATACTCTTTCTGTCCCTTTTCCCTTTTCTTCTCCTTCTGGAACTCCCTTGACATGTATGTTGTTGCATTTCATGTTGTCATTCAACTCTCTAAGTCCCTGCTCAATTTTTTCCATTCTTTTCCCTCTTCAATTTCAGCTGTTCTGTCTTCTGTATTATTCTTTATCTTTTTAAAAAATTTTTATTTATTTATTTTAAGATTTATTTAATTCCACCCCGCCCCCCCGTTGTCTGTTCTCTGTGTCTATTTGCTGCGTCTTGTTTCTTTATCCCCTTCTGTTGTAGTCAGTAGCACAGGAAGTGTGGGCAGCACCATTCCTGGGCAGGCTGCACTTTCTTTCGCGCTGGGCGGCTCTCCTTACAGGGCGCACTCCTTGCACGTGGGGCTCCCCTACGCGGGGGACACCCCTGCGTGGCAGGGCACTCCTTGCGCGCATCAGCACTGCACATGGGCCAGTTCCACATGGGTCAAGGAGGCCCGGGGTTTGAACGGCGGACCTCCCATGTGTTAGACGGACGCCCTAAACACTGGGCCAAGTCCGTTTCCCCTCTTTTTTTTTTTTTTAAGATTTATTTATTTCTCTCCGCTCCCCCCCCAGCCAAGTTGTCTGTTCTCTGTATCTATTTGCTGTGTCATCTTCTTTTGTCCGCTTCTGTTGTTGTCAGCGGCATGGGAATCTGTGTTTCTTTTTGTTGTGTCATCTTGTTGTGTCAGCTCTCTGTGTGAGCAGCACCATTCCTGGGCAGGCTGCACTTTCTTCCGCGCTGGGCGGCTCTCCTTACGGGGTGCACTCCTTGTGCGTGGGGCTCCCCTATGTGGGGGACACCCCTGTGTGGCACAGCACTCCTTGTGCACATCAGCACTGTGCGTGGGCCAGCTCCACACGGGTCAAGGAGGCCCAAAGTTTGAACTGTGGACCTCCCATGTGGTAGACGGATGCCCTAACCACAGGGCCAAGTCTGCCACCTCTCTTCTATCATTTTGAGTCTGCTGTTCTTCACCCCTAATGTGTGTGGTTTTTTTTAAACATTTATTTATTCATTTTACCCTCTTCCCCTCCTCCTGCCCTGCTGTTTTTGCAATCTGTGTTGTCTTTTCGTCTCATTTTCTCTCCTCTAGGAGTCACCAGGATTCGTTCTCTGGAAGTCTCTGGAGGTCTCTCTCTGGAGACCTCTGATGGGGAGAGAGGTTCCTTGTCAATTGTGCCACCTCAGTTCCTGGTTTCTGATGCGCTTCACCTTGACTCTCTCCTTGTCTCTCTTTTGTGTGTCATCACCTTGCCGCGTGCCTCACTTGCATGGGGTGTGGGCTCACCATGCAGGCACTTGTATGGGCACTGGCTCATCATGTGGGCACTGGCTCATCATGCGGGCGTTGCCATGGGCGCACTGGCGCGGGCAATGGCTTGCTGGGCAGGCACGCTTTCTCTTCTTTTTCACTAGGAGGGCCCAGGATTAGAACCCAGGCCTTCCCTTAAGGTAGGTGGAAGCCCTATCACTTGAGCCACATTTGCTTCCCTCTAATGTGTTTTTTGATCTAACCTATTGTGTCTTTCATTCCTATGAGTTTTGTTACTTTTCTGTTCAGTATTCCAAATTATTCTTTGCACTCGCTCCATGTCTTCTTGATGTCATTTATCTCTTTGGCCATATTGTCTTTCATCTCATTAATCTGATTTTGGAAATCTGTGTGCATCTTGCTGATCAATCCTCAAACCTGCATCTCCTCTGAGGGTTCTAAGACAAACAATGGCGCAGCCCCACCGGTCCTGGAAGGGCTCCTGGGACAAGGCAGGCCAAATGTGTGAGTCAAAAGCTGAGTCAGCCTTAGGCCACGTCCCTCCCTCTCCCCTTTCCTGGGGTGAGGAGTCCCTGTAGCCCCTTGTGTAGCCACAGGCCCAGAGGCCCAAGAATTCTAAAGTGTCTTTAGTGTGGGGAGGGTACTGGAAGCAGCAGTTGCTGTTTCAACTCACAGTTCTGTTGATGAGATATCCTTCTCCTTTGTCCCTCTCCTCTGTGCCATGTCCAGCCTTCACCTGGTGTCCTAAACCCTAGAAGATCTTTTTCTAGGCTGTTTCAGCCTGTCCTCTACCTATTTTTCTGGAGGAGAAGAGAGACCTATGTCTTTCTAGTTCACCATCTTCTCGTAAGTCTCAAAATAACTTTTGTTCATATTTTCCTTTAGGTCTTTGAGCACGGTTATGATTAAAAAAAAAAAAAATCTTTGCATGGTATTGAGCCACATCTATTCCACGAACTGATGGTTTCTTATGCTTTAATCTTCTCCTTTGCCTGGGCCATCACTTCCTCGTTTTTTTTCTTTTTTTTGTATGTCTTGTAATCTTTTGTTGAAACCTGGACATTTTGTTATTTTAATGTCTCACTGCTGGAATTTAGACTCAGACATCTCTGTTCCTTAAGCATGCATCTAGCTAAAGTTATGACAGAACTCTCCTTGAATGCCAGGAACTAACAACAACAAAACAAAACAAAACAAAACAAAACAAAACAAAACAAACCACCTTTCCCACTCTTTGCAGACTGACCTGTGTTAAGTGCTCTCCAGGGCTTACCCATACAGTGAAGACCAAAGGGCAGGGGCCTCCCCGATCCTTTTCCTTGCATGGGTTTTCTCTTGGACCTGTGTGTGGCCCTTGGAATTCCCTTGTTTATGTGGTTCCAAATGTCCCTCTTCCTTAGGAAAAGAGATGCCTCCCTGTCCTGGACTCTGCACTCTATGCCTTACAGGCAGTAATCCCTTGCCCCAGGTAGCCATGACCTGGCTGCTCTCCCAGTTCTCAGGAGGAGAACCCAGTGATTTGCTTCTACACGCAGGGCAAGCTTTGAGATGGAGCACGCTTCAGGCCACAACCAGAGAGATGGGGCCAGCCGTTCATGTTCCCAGAATATACAGGAGGGTTGTTCTCCTTCCTCCAGAATCAGCAGAGGGCCCCACGGGAAGGGAGGCAGGGGTGGAGGAGGGGCCGTGAGAGCCTACTGCTTTTAAGGAGCCTTCTCCTTGGTTCAGCACATGCTGTTAACGACAATCCCTTTAGCTGTTCCCTAGAGCTTTGAGAAAGAGGTTTCTGACAGTTCTTGCTGGTTGTTCAAAACTGTGGAGGTAAGGGGCCCTGAAGCACCTCATACCACCATCCTTAGTCCAGCTCTCTAGCTGATAGCTGACACATTATCAGCTAACACTAATGTAAGGTTTTACAGCTTTACATACAATTCTTAAGAAAACTTTAAACTAAGAACACTACCGGTATAAAGTGAATTCATCCCCTCAACTAAGAACCCTTTATAGAATGCTTCTCATTATGTGCAAACGCTGTATTTGGTTGTTTACATATATTATTACTAATACTTACAATCATCCTGCAAGGTAAATTTTAAGCAACTCGTTACAAAGAGGATATAAAAACCTAGACAAAACTATCTGAGACCAAAAATTCACCAAGAGACAGAGCCAGGATATAACCAGGTGCATCTCTTCCCTCCCCATCACCTTTCAGGCAACAAATGAGAATTACCTGAAGTCTTTCCCTCTGGCTGTGGCTGCTGAGTGCCCATCGGTGCAGGCTGAAGTCCTTGGGTGCTGATTGGGGCTGCTGAGTGAATTCCCTGGGTTCCAATGGGGGCTGGCTGGATCCCTTGCGTCCCAATGGGGGTTGGCTGTATGCCCTGCGTACTGATGGGTGCTGGCTGGATCCCCTGGATATGTCGAGCGTGAGATGCATCCACAGTCATCAGCTGCATGGGGTTCAAGTGGACTGTGGATGCCACCCCAACACCAGTCTGCGCTGTGATGGCAGAGTTTGGAGCCTGAGCTGAAACTAACAATGATACAAAAGTTGACATGAATGTTAGCTCCAATTAAATGAAGTCTACATAAAGGAGGGGAAAAAACTAATATGAAAACAGAACCTTCCCCACTGTATAAAATCTAAATCAATTTGATAAGGTCTTCTATGTAGATTACTAGAAAAAGATTTAAAGAAGAAAAAAGCAATTACCTATTTTAAATTCCAACAGTGAGCTGGGCACTATACCAAATATTTAATATAAAACTTTTGAAATACATCCATGGCTATCAGGTCAAAGAACTTTAATTGACAGACCCACTATCACAGTAAATTCTGAAATACAGTAGTTACAAATTTAAAATTTCATATATCCACTGAAGAGAGAACAAGCAAGTTTTCTTTTTTCCTATATGGCAAACGTTTTATCTACTCTGCATATCAAAAACAAAACAAAACAGAAAATGACACCATTCCCAGGGAGCAATAAAAAAAAAAGAGCCTTCTCATGGAAAGAAACAAACAAAAAAAAATGTTCTTAGCATCAAGATACTCCAGATATGGAGGAACCTGTTTCCAAGCCTATTTAGGTACCTGTAACACTTGAAAAATTTAGTTTTCCAGTAGAAATATCATATAAGTCACATGCAACTTTACATATTCCAGTAGCCACATTAGAAAAGGTAAAAAGAAACAGGCAAAAGTAATGTTAATAATACATTGTATTTAATCTACTTCAAAAATATAATGTCGTTTCAAAATATACTTCAATGCAAAAATTAAGATCTTTTATTCTTTATTCCATACTATGTCTTCAATATCTAATGTGCTTGACTCTTAAAGCATATCTAAATCCAGATACTAAATTTTCACCATAAATACTTGATCTGTATTTTGGTTTCATAAAATCTGCAACTAAAAAAGTAGTTTCACATTGTCAAATTGCTTCCAACATATTTGAAAATTTTCCAATTTTATTTAAATAAAGTAAAAAAGAATCCAGCTGCTTAGGCACACTAGCCCCATTTTAAGTGCTCAGTGGCCACATGGCCATGTAGCTGCAGAAGAACAATGTTCACCATCTGGAAAATCTGGCTTTCTGAGGCTGGAAGTGAGCTCAGAGTCCCATAAGAAAGGATTATGGGGAAACGGACTTTGGCCCAGTGGTTAGGGCGTCCGTCTACCATATGGGAGGTCCGCGGTTCAAACCCCGGGCCTCCTTGACCCGTGTGGAGCTGGCCATGTGCAGCGCTGATGCGCGCAAGGAGTGCCGTGCCACGCAAGGGTGTCCCCCGCGTAAGGGAGCCCCACGCGCAAGGAGTGCGCCCATGAGGAAAGCCGCCCAGCGTGAAAAGAAAGAGCAGCCTGCCCAGGAATGGCGCCGCCCACACTTCCCGTGCCGCTGACGACAACAGAAGCGGACAAAGAAACAAGACGCAGCAAATAGACACCAAGAACAGACAACCAGGGGAGGGGGGGTAATTAAATAAATAAATAAATCTTTAAAAAAGAAAAAAAAAAGAAAGGATTATGCAAACCCTAGGTTTTAAGTTCTTTTTATCCTAGATTGGAAAAAAGAATACTATTTACAGGTCAGGACAGTAAATGTTGAGCTTAAGTGGACTGAAATGGAACAAACAATCAAGATCCCACAGAAACCCCACAGGGGAGCAGATGTGGCTGAAGCAGTTGCGCACCTGCTTCCCACATGGGAGGTCCCGGGTTTGGTTCCTGGTGCGTCCTGGGGAAAAAAACAAACAAGCAAAACAAATGAAAAAACTGACTCAGGGGAGCCAATGTGGCTCAGTGGTTGAGTGCCGGCTTCCCACAGCTGAGGTCCCAGGTTCAATCCCTGGCCCTCGTACCTCGGCAGGCGAGGGGGTCAGACCCGTAGGGTACAGTTTTATTCATTGTTGCTGTACTACCATGTCAAGGTGTAACAAAAATTGTTAACACATTGTCATCCTCCGGGAAGGATAAAAGAACTTTCCTACAGAACACCAAGAAGATGGTGATTTAAGACCTAAAACTTCAGATTTTAGCTCTATCTGAATCTAAGCATGGAAGTTAGAGTAATTAAATCCCATGCTAGAAATACTCACTGATTAATTTCTAAACAATTTCTTACAAAAATTAACAAGTAAAAGTCCCCTTAAAAACAGGGGCTCCTGAGAAGCGGACTTGGCCCAGTGGTCAGGGCGTCCGTCTACATGGGAGGTCCACGGTTCAAACCCGGGCCTCCTTGACCCGTGTGGAGCTGGCTCATGCGCAGTGCTGATGCGCACAAGGAGTGCCCTGCCACACAGGGGTGTCCCTGCATAGGGGAGCCCCACGCACAAGGAGTGCACCCCGTAAGGAGAGCCTCCCAGTGCGAAAGAAAGTGCAGCCTGCCCAGGAATGGCGCTGCACACAGGGAGAGCTGGCACAACAAGATGACGCAACAAAAAGAAACCAGGATTCCTGGTGCCACTGATGAGGATAGAAGCGGTCACAGAAGAACACAGAGCGAATGGACACAGAGAGCAGACAACTGGGGGGGGGGGGGAGAGAAATAAATAAAAAAATAAATCTTTAAAAATAAAATAAAATTAAAAAAAAAACAAAACAAAGCAAAAACGGGGGCTCCTACCTGGATACTGCCGGATGGTGGACACAGAGCTGGTGATGGGGGTGTACGTGTGTGCAGCCAGCGGGTAGGCGGAAGGGGGGTACGTGGGCAGGAAGTACTGGAACTGGACAGGAACGGACGGCCTATGGATGGAACACATCACAGGAGTCTGAATTGTCTTTAAGGAATCCCGGGTCTTCACTCCCTACACACTACCAGACCGTCACTTCCCAAGGCGTATCCCACACAAACACTACTAGAGCAAAGTCAACAATGCTAGAGTACAAGCTTAAAAAAACAAGTGGGTCCTGCAAGTAATTTATCATTAAATTGCAAATCACAGATAATTGTTGTGGATGGTTTTCTGGAATATTTCTCAAAACTGACTCACAAACACGCAGTAATCAAGTCTTCCCTGGTCAAGCTCACTTGAAAGACACCAATCTCAGACTGTTTTTACTGTCTAATTTTATCAAACAAATGTAAAACAGGTAATTCGACCTTATACAAACTGTTTCAGAGAACAGAAAAAGAAAAAAAGCAATTCAATTCATTTTTTGGGCTTAATACAGCCCTGACACCAAAACTAGATAGGGAGAGTAAGAGAAAATATTATAAACTTTCTCTATTAACACAATTTTCTTAAATCATACCTAATTGATTACCACATAAAATTAAATAAATCATGTTCAAAGAAGGAGAACACATTCCTACAGAGGTATTTCCTCCAAAAAATGCGGAAGCCGAATCTAACTGACTGGGAGGCAACAACTTAACAAATCCGAATTGAAGGATATTCTACAAAACAACTGGCCTATATACTTCACAAATTTTCATGCATGAGAGAGAATGACAAACTGAAGAATTGTTTCCCATAACTGCACTGTGGTTAAATAAGAGAATGTCTTTGCTCCGAAGTGCACAGAGATCAGGTGTCATGATGCCGCAACCCTTATTCTCGAAGGTTCAAAAAAAATTGTACACATACACGCTAACAGGTACTAGGAGAATATCAAAAGAGAACGACTGAAAGAAAAGCACATGTTCAAAAAACTGAAAAATTAAGAAATCGCACAAGTTGTTATTTGAGGAGGGAAAACTGAAAACATGGATAAACACAGTTCATGTACTTTGACATTTTATTTGGATGAAAAATCGAATGACTGATGACGTAACGGTGCCCTTTCCCACCCACCTGTTGTCACTTCGGGTCTCCATCGCCACTGGATTGGGAGAGGCCCGATGTCCTGAAATGGGGATCAGGCTACTCCTCTCTGCGGGGTAATCGGGCTGGATCCGAGGAGACGTGTGCGAGATTTGTTGAGGTACCACCTTAGCTACAAAGAGAACCCGACACATTATCACTGGTGCACTTTTACTGGCATGCCCAAGCATCCTTGGCCAGGATCTGTCATAAGAATGCCAAAGGCAGTTAGAAGCCTAGATCTTACGTGCTAAAGTAAAAACTGAAAGAATGCATACTTCACTCCAAAAATCCACTGACATATTCATACTGTTTTCTACCAAACCAGGGCTCAAAACAATACATAATACAAAAATACCAGCAAGCAGGCTTTCTTCCCCATACCTGGTGCCGTTTAGACCTTTTTAAATGTTTCTTTATTATTGTTTTCTTTATGAGAAAAAACTATTGAACAAAAAAAAATTAAACAGTATTTTGAATACAGAAATGGCAAGGATCTCAGATCCTATTCCAGGTCAAAGCCTCCGAGTCTTCATCTACAAGGAATCCTGTCTAGACGGTAAGTTAGTAATTTCTAAAGTCCTTTAAATACCTAGTGACTCTGCCCAGCACCTCAGGCAATATGACCACATTTATTTCAAATTCAATCTCAGACTTGAAGTTTGTTTTCCTTTACAATTTCCATAGTTTGCTTATCAGATCCATCCCAAATGGGACATCAATCACTGTTCTCATAGACCTGCTAAGTCCATCTGCCTGAATATTTGGGGATAGACTCCATCGGCAAAAAGACCCTCCTTACATCAGTGACAGGCACAGGGACCCTGGGGACCAGGACCATGCCCCACGTCACACCAAGTGCAGCGCACTGACTGCCGAGGGGACAGCGCACACCCCACGGTGCCCAGCCAGCTCCCCGAGAGGAGGCTGGAGGGGCTGCTGCAGGACGGCTGGGATTGACTGGCTAACGCAGAGAAGCTGGCAGGGCATGTTTTCCGTTAGTCAGGCAAAACAATACAGGGGGTTGTGAATTTAATGTAACTAAACCTTGTTTTTTACTATGCCCAAAAAAAGGAGGAGAAAAGAATGAGTCCAGTAGGAAAGAAGCTGACATTTGGCAGAGTAGCTAACTGTGGTAAGTAACACATCTGCATTTTAAAATCTTTACTTGCTTTCCAATTAAAACCCAATACTGGGAGCAGATGTAGCTCAGGCAGTTGAGCACCTGCTTCCCACATGGGAGGTCCCAGGTTCAATTCCCGGTGCCTCCTACAAACAAAAGAAACAACAAACAACCAAATGAAAGAACCAACTTAGGGGAGCTGATGTGGCTCAGTGGTTGAGTGCTGGCTTTCCACTTACGAGGTTCAAGTTCAATCCCTGGCCCCAGTACCTCAAAAAAACAAACAAAAAACCCCCAATACCTTCTCAGTTAAAAAAACAAAAACAAAAAATAAAACCACCACAAAACTGAATATATAATGCAGAAAGCAAAAGTCTGTCATAATGCTTTCTCAAAGAGAATCAGTTTCTAAATGACATGATCATGTTTCTGCCCTTAAATAATTCTGAAGACATCTTTGGGCCGAGGCATGGGAAAACAAGGATATAGTTCTCTTGGAGATAAGTGCTTATGAAAGGGGAAACCCTATGCTGGTGGGTAATCACTCTTCTTGTTTTTTGGACCCAACATATTCCTATCAGAACAGTGGCTGAATTCAAGATTGAGCCTAACCTGGAGAAAGAAAATGGGACTTGGAAAAAGCTGCTTGGGTGGCTTTACTGTATCCCCTACATGCCACCTTGGGCATCAATGCTCTAAGATTCTATCAGGTTTCACTTCTCAATCAAGGTATCTCTTTGTAAAGACCCTCTTACAACGTTACAAAAAACATACATGAACTCCTTTTGCATAAAGTTGATGAAAATTAGGGGGAAAAAAAATCACAGGAAGTGCCTAGATGTCAAATCTGTTGGACACTGTGTCAAATGATATTCATATTGGGAATTTAGTAAATGGATTAAATTCCAAGATAAATGACCTGGGGATTTTGAATACAGTACTACAGTGCCTTCTGACAAGTGAAAAACTAGTGGTTTTAGCCAAATAAAAGAACCTATTTCTGTCTTTTGGTGAGTTTAGTCCCCTTATGTGATCTCTTCTAAAGACACAGTGACATTAAGAAAAATTCTTTACAGGGAGGGTTAAGAAGGAACCAGACAGCCCCTCTGCGGCACACTGCTCCTCCCTCTTCACTGTTTCAATTTTCTTCATAGCTAGGTAGGCTCTCCAATGTAAAGCCAAGACAATAGGCGTGGCTGTGTGCAGAAGGCTGAGGATGGCTTATGTCAGGAACTGGGTGAAAGCGTCTGTATGGAAAACTCAATTATCCTTTCCAAGAAAAGTGCATTAGTGATAAACACACATACACACACACACAAATTTCATTTCACAGAGTGAAAGTAGATCCAGACAGGTAAGAGGCAGTTTCATCTCTCCAGTGCCTAGCTGCATAGGAAAGACCCAGCTGCAGGGCTCCCTAACTGCCTCTTGTGGGGCACAGTATACAGTTAGGGCAGGCACGGCCCAGTTATCTAAAGAAAAGCAGGGACTTCCTGGTCCTCGTTATTCAGGGAAGCAGCCTCAAAGTTTGCTAGAAATGCTGGGAAGCTACGGACTATCTCACACAGCTAGGAAGGAAGAAGCACATCCGAAAGCTGGGACACATCAGGAGGGACACCCGCCTCCAGGTCTAGACAGCAGACTTCTGACAGTGCGCCAGGGTGTCTTCTCCACCACGAGGGGTCTTACTTCTAAAAGGCCACCATGTGGAGAAGATGGCAACTGTCCCTCTTTGGAGGTGGAGAAACAGCAAGATGAACTATTCACCACACAGGTCAAGGCAGTGGCAACACCAGAGACCAAAACCTGTGGCTCGTGGGTTACAGCGAGCAGCATTCGACGCCACAGGCCACAGCCTTGCTTCAGGAGCTAAGGGAGGAGACAGCACCCCTTCGGGCAGGAGTCGACACCCCATGGCCCACGGGCCACATCTAGCCCACTACCTGCTGTTCTATGACCCATGAGTGAAGCAGGGTTTTACATTTTTTCATGTTTTGGTGAAAAAATAAAAAAGAATATTTTGCAACAAACGAAAATTACTGAAATTTACATTTCTGCATTCATAGAAAAGCTCCTGTTGGCACCCAGCCATGCCTGTTTGTTCACTTATTGTCTGTGGCTTCAGTTCTAGGACAGTGGAGATGAATAGCTGTAATACAGACATCTGTGACCCACAAAGCTTGGAATATTTACTGCCTGGGCCTTTAGGAAAAAAGTTTGCCAATCCCTGCTCTAGATGACTGAAGTCTGTCTGCCAGAAATTTTTCAAAGCCTTTTTTTTTTTAAATATTCAAAGCATACACATATTTTAAAAGGGAATAAAGCCTAGAAAAAATTACGAGAATGGCCATGTAGCCATGTAGTACCTTGGGTAGTTCAGATGACAACCCAGAGTAACTGGCTCAAAGTTTAGTGTTCTTCCCACTGTTGCATCACTCAAAGATTTTTCCTGAAAAATCTAAGGAAGAATGCAAGTTCTCCTCATTCCAGACCTTTGTTTCTATTCTTCCTTCTCTGGTTACGTCTAACCATGTCAATAAGGTTAACCTATTTCTTTAAAAGGTACACACAGAAGAGGTAAAGTTTGATTAGTAAGTTTAAACTAGAGGTTAAAATAAAGTATACAAAAAAAAGGACAAATAACAGAAAATATGATTTCATGGATGTGAAATATCTAGAATGAACAAGTGCATAGAGACCAAAAGTAGGCAGAGCGTACCAGGGGCTCATGGTGGAGAACGGGGAGTTATTGCTTGATGGGGACAGAGTTTCTGTGCAGGGTGATGGAAAAGTCTGGTTATGGGTGGTGGGGACGGCAACGACACACACACTGTGAATATAACATGCAAGCAGTAAAATGGGAGACTATGTATTATATCTATATTATTAAAAGAACAATTAAAAATGGAAGTTTACTTTCTTAAGAGTACTCAAGAGACTGTTATCCTCTTTTCTCCTACTGTCAACACCAAATCTGAATAACAATATTAAAAACCAAATTCAGTGCTACTTTGGAAACTGATCACAGTGAAGAGACCAATACTAGCCGTGCACATCAAGGCCTGGTCAGAGGCTGCAGGACACTTACCGACGGGGATGTTGGAGGTGGTCACAGCAGTGGCATGGGACGAGTGCGAGGGCATTGTCATGGTGACAATGGTGCTCGTGGGAGCCTGTGTGTGGGACACAGATCCTAAGACGGGAGAACAAAGCAAACTGTTCAGCAACGGCCTATTGGCACACATTAGTTTCTCAAAAGCCTGAGAAAGGCCCTTGGGAAAAGTTAGAATTTTCCTGGCCTAGCTGTTTTCTCTGAGAATATCTGAGAAACGGGAAATCACGCCCCGCTCACGCCCATTCCCCGCAGCAGGCAGCGCATCTCACCCGCTGTGGTTGCTGAAGGAAGGGTGTTGGTTGCCAGAATAGGCGCCACTGTTGCCGCAGCCACCGGCGTGCCCGTGCTGAAGATGGTCTTCTGTGGGAGGAACACAGCCAGCAGAGGCGTGAGCAGGGCCATTCCCCACGGTCTAGGCGCACGCACGCCTCAGGCCAGGCGGGCCGGGCTCGGCCCCACAGCACAGCGCACGGGGCCTGCCTTACCTGAGCCATCGTGTGCAGCTGCTGCTTGGGCGTCCCCAGCGCAGGGTGAGAGGGTAGTGTGATTCTCGTCGTGACGTCCCGAGACTGGGCAGGACGCTGAATACTGATTGCTGCCGATGGTGGGTGCTGGATAGACAGAGCCGGCCGACTGAAAAGATGGGAAAGACAGGATTAGTTGTAACTTGTCCCCAACATGACATGGCCAAAGTCAAGCACCATTAAATGCTGGATTACGAGCTGTATTTTCCCATAGGCCTGTGGAGTCCACCCATGAGCCAACGAAGATGACCCACAAAGTTTCTCCTGAAACTGCTTTAGCTCTCGTTTCCAAAGGTAACAGTATGCACCAGAATCCGCAGTCATCCTCGAGGGCCCTCATGTCCTCAGTCTACATTCTTTACCAATCTTGGCGCGAGCATTATTACAATGAACAATACGGCTCTGGGGACAAGTCTGAAGCTATACAATGAGGTTTGCATGTTGTGAATTTCTGACAAGTTTCCTGAGGGAAGGTTCCCAGTGGCCTTGGCTTAAGAGCAGCGTCACCTGTGGTCTCAGGACCTCAGGCCATCAAGAGCCACTGCGGATGCTTGTTCAGTTCACGGTGCACATGGGTATCTTTGTAAATGAGAGTTAGAGCAGTTTCAGGAGAAAAACTTGCTGGATCGTTTCCTTCGTTTGTTCAACGAAGAATGAGTAAATAAGAGCTCTGTGTACTGATCTGGAATCATCTCCACAATATATTGTCATGAGAAAAATGCAATATGCTACATATAAATATGCTACATATTGTGTAAGGATCGAAGAACAAGGAAAATGTATGTGTTTATATGTATGTACTCATTTTTGCAAAAACAAAAACAAAAAACTGAGTAGGCAAACCACAGCCCCACCCTGAGCAGATGGAAAAGCAAGAGGGAACAGAGCTGGAGTGACTCGTTAGTCCACCTTTTCATATAGTTTTATCTTTTGAAACAAATAAATACTTCACATTTAAAAAAATTAAACCCCAAAGAAAAAGCAAATGCTAATATTCAAAACAAATTCTAGGGGAAGTAGATGTGGCTCAAGCAGGTGGGGTGCCTGCCTCTCACACAGTAGGTCCTGGTTCAGTTCCTGGTGTCTCCTAAAGAAGATGAGACAAATGGGCTGGTACAAGGAGATGACGCAAGGAGGAGAAGCAACCAGAGACACAACAAGCAGAGAGCAGATGTGGCTCAAGTGACTGGGTCCTCCCTCCCACATGGGAGGCCCTACGCTCGGTTCCCAGTGCCTCCTAAAGAAGAGGAGCAGACACAGAGAGTACACATAGAGAACAGACAGCGACTGCAAACAATGAGGGGGGCAGGAAAATAAATACATCTAAAAAAAAGAAGATACAAATTCTATACTTCCATATTTTGGAACCATGTGAATAAAAATTAAGAAAAAGATAATGTTACTACATAACCCATGGTGAAAAGAATCACTCCAAAGTGACTCTCGAGCACATCTGGTTACTGGGATCTGGTCTGAGGACTCAAAGAACTGTGACTCTGGAGAGTGATACTTGGCTGAATTTTCTTTCTAAAATGGTAGCTACAGAAATCTTCTCTACCTTCTCCTGCTTTCCTATTGGATTATCACCACCTCTGGCAGTTCTGCTGTCACATGGTTTGAGATTTCAGGTGTCTCCTAGTTTTGTCGGAGAAGGAGACTGCATTTCTCTTGTCTGTCTTCCTACTATTCTGAGAGGAGACATAGGAAAGTAAAACCTCTAGTTTGTAACCGTGGAAGAGTGGGCAGCAAAGGCAGGTTCTGAGATGCAAGACACAAAACGAGACAAGACACAAAACAGACGTGCTGCGCCCGTGGTGACCAATGTGGGGACAGCCGAGGAGGAGGGAGACCCTGACCTGCTGAGCGTTCTGTCCACAGTGGTCAGAGAAGAGGAACGGCCAACACCACTCGAGCTCAGGATCCTGAGGATTTATTAGGGCAGCTTTCAACCCAGGCCACCGCAAGACGCAACTACAAATAGCTCATCCAGGGTAAACTCAACCATTCAAAGATGAGTGCTCAAGGAGGAACCAGCAAGAGATCGACTTAAAGCCACTACAAGAAGGTACAGAAATGGGGAAAATTTCACCGGAAATGCTTCCACTGAGATGAAAACTGTGCCATGGATTTAAAAATTTAATGAAATAATTGCTTCAGTGAAATGAAAACACAAAGTAGAGAAGAGTTCATTGGACGTGATGACAGGACAACAGGAGACAAAATGAATGGGCAGTTCTCATGAGAGTCACAGAAGAAAATCATTCAGCTGTTTCAAAAACAAAAGCAAAATGAGAAGTAGGACATGAGACATGGTGCTGAAAATTCAGAAAGGGACAGAGATGATCATGAGAAAACTAAGCCGAATGACAAGGAATAAACACAATGTTTAAGGACTGAATAAAGCACTAGAGTGCAGGTACAAAATGGCAGAGTAAGAAGTTTCACAAAACCATTCTCTCTACTAGAAAAATTAAAGGGCTACAAAAAAGACTGGAATTAAGGACGCGCAACCCTGGAACTGGAATGGACATTTAGAGCAACTACAGTATGCTCAGAGAAGCAAGAGGCTGCCGAGAGTTCGGCTTTTGGAAGTGCAAGCACGAATCAGTGACCAGCTTGTACCGCTCAGTCCTGTGGCAGTGGCTGTGGAAATGGCCTGGGTTCTGGGAGTGGTGGGCTGGGGATGGGGCTGGCAGATCACTCCTCCTCTAAAGCTGGGGTCAAGGTCAGTCTGGGGCATCTGTGAGGGATGAGCAAGATACTGGCCTCAGTTTCAGCCCTCTGGGCAGCAGTGCTTCCAACCACCTGCCAGCATCCACCTAGACATAAAGCGTTTGTTTCTCCTTCTGTGTGTGTCCATTTCCCGGCCTAGCACAGCTCTGGCCTTGGCTTTAGCTCTCTGTGCAGCAGAGGCTTTTGGCCTCACACCAGCATCTGCCAGGACTTAAAGACCTATGCACATTTTCATTGGTTGGGTCTCTTCTTTCTCTTTCTTGAGCTGTTGAGCCTGGCAGATATCTGAGGGCCCAGTGCAGATATGCTAGAAGCAGCATCTACAGCAAAAGAGAGAACCGGTGTGCCTTTTTTATTTTCCCACCTTCCTGTTGTATATTTTTGGGGTCTGGTGGGTCCCTGGGGGACAAGGAGGGACCCTGGCCTGGATTTCAGCCTTGAAAGCAGCAGCTTCTGACTCCCACTGGCAAACAAGAAGAGACTGAGGTAGGCAGCACACCGCCTTCTTTCCCCCCCTTTGATAAATACGTTTCAGGTTGATTTTTTTAAAATGAGAAATTGTGGGTTTACAGAACAATCATGCATAAAATATAGGATTCCCATTAAAAATACCTTGCACTGAAGTGGTACATTTGTTACAGATGGTTACAGCACCCTTACAGTGGTACTATTAACTGCAGCCCATGGTTTAGCTGAGGATTCGCTGTTTCTGATGTGCAGTTCCATGAACTTTTAAAAAAAATTTTTATTCTAGTAACACATATACAACCTAAAATGTCCCATTTTAACCACATTCAATTATACAACTCACTGCTGTTAACTATGTCCACTGTGTTGTGCTACCATCACCACAATCCACTTCCAAATCTTTTCCATCATCTCAAACAGAAACTCTATATTTTAAACCTTAATTCCCCATTATTGTTTCCCCTGGTTTTTTCTTTTCCTTTCTTTTTTCCTCTCTCTCACTCTCTCATTCCCTTTTTTTCCATTTCTTTTTCTGCTTAGTCTGGCAGACTAGAGTGGAAGAACTAGATTTCCAGAGTGACCACAAGATAAGACTCAGAATGTCCAGTTCGCAACAAAAA
The DNA here is from genome assembly GCF_030445035.2 of Dasypus novemcinctus. Classification (NCBI taxonomy): domain Eukaryota; kingdom Metazoa; phylum Chordata; class Mammalia; order Cingulata; family Dasypodidae; genus Dasypus; species Dasypus novemcinctus. Next base: position 134,352,409 of record NC_080679.1, read on the forward strand.
AATTAGAAAACATAAAACAAGATAGGAAAGTATAGTCCAGTGACAGGATAAAAAGAATTCATCAGAAAAGATTCTAGAGGAAGCACAGCATCACTGAGCTAAAGGAAAACATGGACAAAGAACTAAAAGAAATTAGGAAGAAAATATATGAACAAAATGAGAATTTTAATAATGAGACAAAAACTATAAAGAAGATCCGAAGGGCGATTATGGAACTCAAAAGTACAGCTGAAGTGAAAAATTCAAAAGAAGGGTTCAAGAGCAGAATGGAGAAGGAAGAAGAAAGGATCAGCAAACTCAAAGACAAAACAACTGAAATTGTTTTGGTTGAGCAGAAAGAAAAAAGAATGAAAAAAAAAAGTAAGAGCCTGAGGAACCTGTGGTACACCATCACGTGCACCAATGTATTAACACATACCACAGGAATCCCAGAGGGAGAAGAGAGGTAAAAGGCCATGAACAATATTTACAGAAATAATGGCAGAAAACTTTCCAAACCTGACAAAAGATATGAATATACACATTCAAGATGCTTAATGAACTCCAGCAGGATGAACTCAAACAGATCTACACTGAGGTACACTATGATCAAACTGCCCAATGCTAAGGATAAAGACAGAATCTAAAAAACACCAGGAGAGAAGCAAAGTGCCATATGTAAGGATCCTAAATAAGATTAACATCTGATTTCTCGATACAAACCACAGAGACCAAAAGACAATGGGAGGTCATGTTTAAAGTGCTGAAAGAGAAAAATTTGCTACTGTGAATAAGGTACCCACAAAGTTCCCCTTCAAAAAAGAGACTGAAATTAAAACACTTTCTGGGAAGCGAATTTGGCTCAATTGATAGAGCATCCGCCTACCACATGGAAGGTCTATTGTTCAAACCCAGGGCCTCCTTGACCCGTGTAGAGCTGGCCCACGCGCAGTGCTGATGCACGCAAGGAGTGCTGTGCCACGCAGGGGTGTGCCCCGCGTAGGGGAGCTCCACGCACAAGGAGTGTGCCCTGTAAGGAGAGCCGCCCAGCGTGAAAGTAAGTGTAGCCTGCCCAGGAATGGCGCCGCACACACAGAGAGCTGACACAACAAGATGTTGCAACAAAAAGAAAGATTCCCCTGCCGCTGACAACAACAGAAGCGGACAAAAAGAACATACAGCAAATGGATACAGAGAGCAGACAACCGGGGGTGGGGGGAAGAGGAGAGAAATAAAAAAGGAATATTAAAAAAAAAACCTTTTGGAAGATAACACGGGAGCAAATCTTCACAACTTGGGATTTTGCACTGGATTCTTAGATATGACACCAAAAGCACAAACAACAAAAGACTCAATTGATAAATTTGATTTCATCAAAATTAAAATCTTTGTGCATTGAAGGAAATTACCAAGGCAGTGAAAAGACAACCCACAGAATGGGACAAGATAGTGTGAAACTAAATATTGGACAAAGGTTTAATATAAAGAATATATACAGAATTCCTACAATTCAAGAAAAAGATAACCAAACCAATTAGCAAATAGGCAAAGGACTTGCACAGACATTTATCCACAGGAGATATATAAATGGCCAATAAACACATGAAAAGATTCACAATATCAGCCACTTCATACCCACAAGGATGGCTATTATTGAAAGAACATAAAATAACAAGTGTTGGAAAAGATGTGGTAAAACTGGAAATTCCCGTTGCCGGTGGGAATGTAAAATGATTCAGACTTTCTGTAAGGTAACATGGCAGTTCCTTAAGAAGTCAAATATAGAATTACCAGTTGACCTTGCATTCCCACTTTTGGGTATAAGCCCAATGAGAGTGAAAATGGGGTCACAAAGAGATATTTGTACACCAGTGTGTTTTTTTAGCAGCATTTATTCACATTAGCCAAAAGATGGAAGCACCTCAAAAGTCCATTAACGGGTGGGTAAGGAAAATGAGGAAAACATACACGATGGAATATCATTCACACGTAAAGAAAAAAGTTATGGAAGAACCTTAAAAACATGCTCAGTGAAGCAAGCAATACACATGAGGACAAAAATTCTATGACATCACTGATAAGCAATGACTAGAAACTAGCAAATTCATGGAGACAAAGCAGATTAGAGGTTACCAAAGGAAGGGTGGGAGAGAAGTGAGAAGGAGCAGTGATTGTTAGGGGAAAAAAGGAAAGAAAAACAGCATTCATTGGCTACAGTGTTTAAATACTCTCTATTTTTCCCTTTTGTTTCATCTATTAATACTGTGAGATATGCTTAAAAATATCTCACTAAAACAAAAAAGGTTAAATAAGGAAGTCATGCACAGCAATGCACATACTCATAATTGTGCGCCCAAAAAGAAAAAAATGGACTAGAATGAATGTTTAAAAATACAATTCAAGAAAACTTTAAGAAATAAAGATAATTTGATGTTACTGACAGCAAAAGCACACAATGCTTCAAAACAAAATGCCGTATAATAGTCACCACAAAACATTTTCTGGTAAAGTAACTAATATTCAAAGATAAAGACTCATAGCAAAAAGACCAAGGTCCTTTATATTGTAAAGAAAACAATCAGGTGGCACTAGACTTCTCTACATCATCCAACTCTAGAAGGCAGGAGAGATATTTAGAAAGCAGGAGAGGAACAGCAATAAAATACTCAGGGAAAAAAAACACACTTTTGTATTTTGTACCAGCCAAACTATTGCTTGAGCATAAAGACATGTGACAAACAAATCTGTATATGTAAAAACTCGAAAATATTATTCATACAAGTGCATCCTGAAGTAGGGAATAAATTTCATCCAACCTGGAGCAGGTGACAAAAAAATGGTGGAAAAAAAAACAGTAGATAAAATTGAATCTATTTAGAAGGACTAAGACTACTCATATTTTTTAAATAAAAAAGTAAAAACTAAAATTTTTTGACCTTTCATTCTTCTTTGTCTTGCACTAATGTAATCATCATTGAAGCTATCTGTCCTTGGAGAGCTTGTTAGTACTATACAGAACTGTTTTTTTCCTGGGATATAGTGCTTCGAATATTTTTTATTTCTCCTATGGAAACTGACCAATTTAAACATTCTATCTTCAGTGAGGCAGGAGAGAATAGGGACCTAAGGAGGAGAGGCAGAAAACCTAATATAGTTCCACACAAATACCACCCAGTAGAAAAACACTGGAGCAGCATCCTGCTGAGCTCATGTAGCAAGCTACCAGGAGGCAGCTGGTGCCTGGCGACGTGTACAAGTAAGTTATGGGAATGCAGCTTGCAGCTTTCATCCATCAGCTGCAGAAACAGTTCTGGCAGCTTGTGCCCACTGACTGCACAAACAAGTCCCAGGAACGTAGCATGTAGTGTTCACCCAGCAGAAAAAGGAGAAAAACAGGAAATTCCCATACTACCCACCCATTTTCACAAGCCCCTTGAGCAGCAAACCTCAGCAGGGCTTAAGAGCAATTGTCAGGAGCCAATTACCACCAGACAGTAAGCCCTAACCCCTAAGTGAATCAGATCACCCAAAACAGTTTCCCTGCTTTGCCTCAGATATGTCCATCAGCGTAGACCCTGGAGCCCTGTATCCCACAAAACAGAGGCCGCATGGTAGGCGCCTCTCCCTGGAGGGTGCCCGCCTTACACTCTTAACGGTATGTTTCTGTTCTCTTGCTTTATCCACCAATAAATTCTGCTTGTCTAATTTGTGGCTTGTCCTGTAATTCTTTCTCGCGATGAAGCCAAGAACCTAGACATCAGCTCCAATAACATTCAGAATTCAGAGAGAGTTGGATATTAGCAAATTACAATAATTATAGATAGAAGTAGAAAAATCATGATCATTGATTGGGGCTTGTCTGTTTACGGCAATACTGCATTTCTGGGAAATGGACTTTGGCCCAGTGGTTAGGGCGTCCGTCTACCACATGGGAGGTCCACGGTTCAAGCCCCGGGCCTCCTTGACCCGTGTGGAGCTGGCCCAAGCGCAGTGCTGATGCGCGCAAGGAGTGCCCTGCCACACAGGGGTGTCCCCCGCGTAGGGGAGCCCCGTAGGGGAGCCCCACGCGCAAGGAGTGCACCCATAAGGAGAGCCGCCCAGCGTGAAGGAGGGAGCAGCCTGCCGAGGAATGGCGCCGCCCACACTTCCCGTGCCGCTGACGACAACAGAAGCAGACAAAGAAACAGAAAACAGACAACCCGGGGAGGGGAATTAAATAAATAAAAATAAACCTTAAAAAAAAAAAAAATACTGCATTTCTAGTGCCTGGCACATAGGAAGCACACAATAAATACCTGCTATACAATCGAGTACTAACAATGACTGATGAATTTAATTCAATATCTACTTTTTATTTTAAAAAGCTCAATATACTGAAAAAGATGGGTACTTCATTAACATAACAAAAAACCACAAAACCTCAGCCCAATTTTCATCATCTATTATAAATGCATTTTATCATATCATCTAAATATAAGAACTTTGCAAAAATAAGTTAAATGAGCAATAAGAAATAACAGTCTATTTTAGGCTGAGCAGTTGTATCTTTTTATACCACAGGCAACAACTTCAATTCCCACAAAGCAGATCCTCCTATTTTTTATCAACGAGGGGTCTAAAGATCAGAGAAGTTTAAGTAACTTGCTTAATGTCACACAGCTAGTAAATGATAGGGTGATAGTTAAAAATAAGGGCCTGGGCACATTTTTCAGGTAAATGTTACTTCCTTTAGAATCCCATCATAGGACATTCTATTCTAGTCGGTCCTCTCAAAAGCTCAAAGGCCTCAAAAAACTTTAACTGTGGCTCATATGCTGAGGAGTCCCAAATTTAATAACTTCAGTGGACATCTCTGAACGTCATCCAACTGTTGACAAGAGACACTTGGTTTGTCCATAGATAAACTCAGTACCCTCAAACTCATCCTTTTTTCCTAATACCTGGATTCCTTCCCTGCTTCCTTTTTCATTTAACTTTAATCTCTCCTTTTTATTACCTTTCAGTTCAGTTTACGCAATAATTTGTATCCGTGAAAGAATTAAAGTGTACTGAATAAAAGGTATTGTTTATAAAGCAATTCATGCAAAATAAGTTACTAAAGGAGTACCATTTAGTGAATTAAGTACATATTTTTAAATAGATGTACATTTATACATAAAATGAACTGGAAAAGAAACTGCTTGTATTAGGGCACTGCAAAGCAGATTCATGTACAGCAATCAATTAGTAGAAAAATACAAAGTTTCTATGTGATCCCGCCAGAGGTGCCCTTTGCTTGATCATAAGAAAACCAAATGTTTTTAGAACTTAAAGCTTAATAGGTTTACAGACGCACAAACAGCAGAACACCTTAAATGAAAGCACTATTGTTAAGAAGAAAAAAGCATATTTTCTATTCTTGGCATAAACTTTAATTCTTTCTAGTAAAACCAAAACCTCCTGAACCTCAAGTGACATCCAAAACTTGAACTTCCTCTATTTCTGGATAAAAAATCTGTCCACAAATGAGCTGTGCAATTCTATCACCCTTTTTCACTTCAAACTTTTCTTTGCCAAAATTAAAGAGCACAACACCAACATTTCCTCTATAATCTTCATCTGTGACACCAGCTCCTACATCTATGAAGTGTTTTACAGCCAGTCAAGAATGTGGAGCTACTGTTCCATAACATACAGAAGGAAGAGCTGTTTTTACAACAGACTCCTCCATGGGTGGTAGGGTATAATCATAGGAACGATACAGGTCACGGCCCACGGCCCGTGCAGATCGCTTGGCTGGGGCCGTGGTGTATTCCGAGAGCCAGGCAAGGCAGACAGGCACACCTCCCTACTCCACAGGCCAGGTCCACCTGCTGGGGAGATGGCAGGGATCTCTTCAGAGCAGAGCATGGCAGTGCAGAGAGCAGGAACCAGAGCTGAAGGGAGAGAACTGAATGAGAGAATGAAGGATGAGCCTGGCGGCTGGGAACAAACCATTTCCTTTTTATTTATGTGTTCAACCAAAGAAGAAACCTAGGAGGCATCTCAGACTCCTCCCTCCCTCAGCAACCTGCCCTGCTTCTAACTGGCAGTCACGTCCCAGTGATGGCCCCCAGTTTCTGACAATTCTATCCCCCATGCCTACTATCCTTTCTTTCCTTGAGTTAATCACTTCCTGTTTACCATACTGTCAAAGACTCTAGGCATTCACATATCCAATAGCAAGAAACAAGAAAGACCACTGGAACTTTGCATGCTCCTAGAAAGACCTGTATCCTGCTGCTTTTCCAAACCCTTGGAGCCCTGTCACCATAACATGGCACGGAGATCAAGAGGACAAATACCATCGTGCCTTCATCCCTGACTAAGCCAGCCACCAGGAGCCTCTGAAGTCATCCTCAGCAACCAGATTTTATCCCTGGAGGGTTCTGTAAATCCCTTCCAGGCACTAAGTTCCCTTTCAAACACCCAATCACTCCACTGTACCCTCTGGGCTTACAATCCATCTGAGCAAAATTCCCGACACTCTCAACCTCTTCTCGGAATCTGTTCCTTATCTCCCTAAAGAATCTAGACCATCTACTGAGAATACTACTTCTTCCAACAGCCCTCTGAAGCAGGAGCCATTTTCTCTCACAAACTACTCCCCTATCTCCCTCCAAACCTCTTATCTAGACTCCAGTTCATATATCAATGTCTTAACATCTCCAACTGGATGCTTAGAAGTCTTCAAAAGTTTAAAATGTCCAAAACCAAAGTCTGGAATTTCTCCCCCAAACCTAGTCCTCCCACTGTTCTCCAGCTCATGTTAATGGCAATTCCATTTTCCTTTTCACTGCACAGGCCACATAGTCAGGCATATCCTGACTCCTCTTTTTGTCACACCCCCATGAAATTCTTCAGAAATCCTTGTGGCTCTATCTTTGAAATAGATCCATCATCTCTCCTAGATGACTATCACAGAGCTCTAACCTCTCTGCTTCCAACTTTGCCTCTCCACAGCCTCCTCTCTCCAAAGCAGCCAGGATGAGCCAATGAAACTTCAGACCACGGTGCTGCTCTGCTCTAGACTCCCCCAAGGCTTCCTGGTGCACTCCCATAAAAGCCCAAATCCTTACAGCAGCTCTTACGGCCCTGCGTGATCTGGTCCCCTGCTGTGTTCTGAGCGAATCTCCTGCCACTCTGATGCCATAAGCCTCTTGCTGCTCCTTGTGTGGCAAACACACTCCAGGCTCAGGGCCTTTGTACTTAATGTTCCTAATTCACAGAATGCTCTTCTCTTGAAGAGTCAGTTAGTTCACTTTATATCATTCCTTTTCTGCTTAAATGTATTCTTATCAATAAACCTTCCCTGACCACCTTACATGAACTAGTAAGTCCCGTCATTCCAAATCCCCCTCACTCTACTTAATTTTTCTCCAAAATACCTATCTCCATCTAACTATACATTGGTTTACTGCATGACTCCAGCCCCCAAAATAAACTCTATGACGGAAAGAATTTCTATCAGCTCACTGTTTTATCCCCAGTATCTAGACTAGCACACAGTTCATAAAACAAAAACAAAAACAAAACACTCAGAGTAAATACTGAGTTAAAGACAGAAAGAGAGAAAGGAAAGAAAAAAGGAAAGAAGATGGAAGTGGCACCATCTTCCCACCCCCAAACATACCTAAGTGCCGAGTCGGTAGCATGTGCTGCTGTGGTCGTAATGACTGGAGACTGGGCTCTGGTGGCCGAGACGGTGGCTACCACGGCAGGCGGGATGGTATTGGAGGAGGTCACGGGTGGGCGAGACTACCAAGAGAAGACAGAACTTCTTGTAAAACAAAAAGCAAGAACAAAATACAGTAAGCTAAGCGCTAATATTATCATATGAAACTTGAACCTCCTCATTAACGTGTTTCTGGCCACATGAAAGTCAATTCTCGCCATTGTGATACCAAGAAATTCTCTTCAGAGAGGTTGCTAGACGACCAAGAGTCGGAACTGTCTATTTCATCTGGGCAGCACTCCAGTCCCTCCTTTCCAAATATGCCTGGAGTCAAAACCCTGCCCCACCATCCATACCACCTGGACTCATGTCCTTCGGTTCCAGTATTTCCACAGAGTTGCTGTTGGTCTTGGTGCAGACACTTCACAGTGATACACAAACAAGTGCCCACTGGGCTGTGGACAGAGCTTCTGGCTCCCAGGGTGTCTATGTTATCATGCAAAAGGCAATCACCGGAGGACAGCACCCTTCGCCAGGGGACAGCTCAGGTGCCAGACGCTTGCTCGACATCTCCACCTGGCTGCGCTGCATTGCCCACCAGAGCTGAGGGTGGAGCCACAGCTAGTGTTCCCACTCTCCCGGTCACTCTTCCAGTTAGCCAAGCTTTTCTGAGGGGACCTGTCACATGCAGTTACAGTGCCACCTCTGCCCAGTTTTTATTGCTGTTTTTCACCTCTAGCCTTCTTACCTGCTGTTCCTACTAAGTACAGCATCCTATCGCACACCACGGCCACTACATTTATCTTCCTCATCGGTGATCTCCCTGTCTTGGTTTGCCTCTTTCTCTAATCCTTCCCAGAGGCCATCTATACCCCTGGGGAACTAGTCACATTCCAAACGTGCTCTGCTGGCCAGCAGGAGGTTATGTTTTAATTTGAGAGCTTCAGGCTGGACATGGAATATCCAGTGTCCTAATTGGCACTATTCCTTAATGTCAAACCCAGCTGCTTCACACGTATTACCTGCCTGGCACCTGAAGGCAGGTGAATTTCCAACCCTTTTATGTAATTCAGCCAGATTATTCTTCAAAGATATTTCTTTGATCACACATTACTGTGTTCAAAATCTCAGTGGTTCCCTGGAATCTACAAACCGTTTATACTCCACAGCTCCGCAAGGTTCCCAACTTAATCCCCAGATACACATTATCACCCATTAATACACTGTCCTTCAGAAGCACTGAGACCACAGAGTTCCTTGAAAGTAAGTTGAAAGTCACGGACCATCTTCCTGGAAAAACACTGATAAAAGCAAAAATGTGCATAAAACTGTTAGGGCTCCCTAAACCCATCTAAATTGGAAAGTCTGAGTTCTAGCCACCTTAAACTAAACAATGTCTGGCTCGGCTATGACTGTCACTCTCTCCTTACCCTTATTCATAGCATTTGTCCCCTTAAAATGTCCTCCTATTTCCTTCTCTGAATCCTCATTTTCACACCCATCCCAATAAAGACCTTCCTGTACCACCTGTCCTCTAAATCCCTTATCATACGACATTACACTAACTCAACCCTCTCTAGGTCTTGGCAATTACATCAAAAGTTACGCGAGGTCAAGGGACCCGCGAGCAGCCAGCAGGCCAAGGAACGCAGAGTGCGCGCGGAATGCCTGCTGGCCAGCGACCCCAGCCCTGACGTGCCTGGATCGGCTGGTGAATGATGTGCTGTACGGCTGGTTGAGCGGCGGCAGCATTTGGCAACTGAGAAGTTGGCCTCAGGACCGTGGTGACTTTAGAACTGGACATCACAGCCGCAGCTGCTGCACCTGAAAACAAGTTTTTAATAATTAGTAGGGCTTATGCGCTCCTAATTGAAATAGAGTCAATTACATTCCCTAGGGTGGTAGTCACAATATCTACGACTCGGTAATATCAGTGCTCCTCAAACATTTTAGCTGTAGGAGACCTTTTACATTCTTAAACATAACTGAGGACCTCCACAGAGCTTTTGTTTGTGTTACATCTACCAGTTTTTATCGTAATAAATTTTACACTGAAAAAACCCTTCAAGTATTTATTTAGACATAGTGATAAATCTATATATGTAAAGATATTTTAAATGAAAATATCCACATTAAAATATTTAGTGATAACATTGTTTTATATTTTTACAAATCTCTTTTAATGACTGAAAGGAAGATCCTCATATGGGCTTCTGCATTTACTCTATTGTGACAGTATCTAAAGAAAATATGCCTCACACAGACATGTAGTTGGGAAAGGGAAATGTATTTAATAGTTTTTCCAGAGTTGTTGATAGTCACTGATATCCAAGAAGTGGTAATTTAACAATGAGTTCTTAGCAACATGGAATCTGAAACCATTTCAATGAGCTCTGCATAATCTCTTACAACAAAATCCACTAGTCTAAAAATCCACTTTAATGACCCTTTTACACATGCATGATTTTACAACATAATGCACTATCATTTGGAAAATACTGGTTCTTTGAGGTATGCAGAGCATCTCACTGTTGACAAATTTGAAAAACTCTCATTCATTAACACCAATCTTGTTAGAAAAGTCTTAGAACATTAGAAAACTATTGGGAAGTTGTCACACTCACAGTGGAAGACATAAATTTTTCGAAATTCCAATTTTCACTTGAAAACTTCAATTTTTTCACTGGCAACAAATACCAGTTGTTTTCCTTGATAAAAGGCATGCCAAATGCATGGTTTTGACTGTCATTCTTTCAAGTAAAAAAGGTGTTTCACAAAAAATGTGGCTAATATACCTCACAACTCAAACATTCGCACAAGTGTTGCTTCTCCAGGCAATCATCGTTTTCTAGCATTCAGCAGAAGGGCATTATTTGTACTTTTCGTCATGCAGAAAATTAAGAAGACAAACACTCAAAATTATCAAGATTTGATAATTTGATAATTTTAATAATTTCATTGACTTTTCAAGGACATCCTCAAATGAAACTGGCTTACTTTCTTTTTTTCAAACTGCAAGTACACAGTAGTGAGGGACATAGTGCCGAGCACAGTCTGGAGCAGCTACCTGCCTTCCTGCGAAGGCACCTGTAGTCTTGCCACCAGCAAAGGGCCATGGTTGACATTAGCCATCACAGCCTCTGTGCCATCGAAGACTAAAAACATCCTAGTCTTTTTATAACAGTTTTGTCCTTGCAGAAACCTTGAAAGAGTTTGTAGACCTGAAGTGAGGTCTACACTGGGCTATGTCGTGGCCAAGTAAACCTGGTTTTGTATTTAATGTGATTTTGTCAACAATTACTGTATACTCTGCAGGAAAAGGCACAATTTCTGCTGGCCAATTAGTTAAGAGAGTTCATCCTATTTACCTATCTGAATTTAATTGTAAGAGCAAGTTAATTCTACAGCTTTGGTGAGTTAAAATTTGAGAAGCCATTATCACTAAACACTTAACATTCAGTTACTAATACAATTGACTTATAAAAAATGAAGACCACATTTAGACTATCACAGCTTTGAGGAGTTCCTCAGTACAAAGGGAAAAATCCTTGCTAAAAATTTTCATTGCTTTAAGTTAATACATACATACACCCCACACACTTATTTGCCGTGCTGCACCTGTACTAGGTGCATATTAGAACATGCCAGAGAGGTGCATTGCTCCAAGCTGACCTCTACTGTCCTACAACTTTACTAAGGACGATTCTGGATTCTTTGTGTTACCATATCTTCTACCAAACGTGTAGGTGTCATTGCATTGTGAGAGTTTGAAGAGCACATGTGGGCTACCTCGAGGCAAATGTGACGCTCCGATGTGAAGAGGGGGCCCAGGCGCGTTGCTGCGTATGATAGACATCTGCACATTTGTGGTCATGATGTGATGCAGGTTACTGGGGTGTCCCTGCAATAAACAGGATACAAAGTCATTTTCATGTGCTGGGCCATTCCTTAGCCGCTGTTTTCAGAAGGTCAGTTACCTCCAAAAGTGGGGGGATCCCTTAGATAGTGAGCACCTAAAGGGAAAGGATGAGGATGCTTAGCCTTTTCTACTGCAGAATACTGCAGAATGGTGCACACAAACAGGCATTTAAGGGACTGGGAGGACCTGTCACCTACTTCTGGCCCAGCTGACCCTGTTAACAGAAGACACATCTGATTGCCCTATTTCAGAAACCCTCTTCAATATTAGCCGTTCACGCTTGCTTTCTCTGCTCTAGTCAAAGCTTATTTTCCCCATTATCACTATTTCCTTTATGTAATTCTCTGCTGGCATCCATTCTTTAATGTATGTAGGATTTTAAGTAAATTTCAGCCAGCATCCAACAGTCTACTTCCCTACCAGCCCTCTGCTTCACCCCTTAAACGTCCCTTCCTCACATTCTCCCAATCCTCTCACTACCTATGCTTCTCAGATTGGCATCCAGTACTTCTGGAGTACTCAGACGCATGATAAAAGGAAAAACGCAGGGAAGCGGACTTGGCCCAGTGGTTAGGGCGTCCGTCTACCACATGGGAGGTCCACGGTTCAAACCCCAGGCCTCCCTGACCCATGTGGAGCTGGCCCATGCGCAGTGCTGATGCGTGTAAGGACTGCCCCACGTAGGGGAGCCCCACGCGCAAGGGGTGCGCCCCGTAAGGAGAGCCGCCCAGCGTGAAAGAAAGTGCAGCCTGCCCAGGAATGGCACCGCACACATGGAGAGCTGACACAGCAAGATGACGCAACAAAAAGAAACACGGATTCCCGGTGCTGATGATAAGGATAGAAGCGGTCACAGAAGAACACACCGTGAATGGACAGAGAGAGCAGACAACTGGTGGAGGGGGGGTTCGCAGAAATAAATAAATAAATCTTTAAAAAAAGAACAAACAAAAAAATGCAGTGCATCTTTTTGGAATACCAATTTTTCTTGAAAACATGAAGGAGTTTTAAGATTGAATTTTTTTCACTAAAGTAAGTAATTTGAAATATTTAAACACTAAATCAAAAACACATCATGGAGCAGGAAAGAAAAAACATTTAAATTAAAACAGGAGTCTCCACTATAAACATTCATGTCCGGTGCGATGCCTGCGTGGATGAGCCACTCCAGAAGAGCTGTCCCACGCTCCTGCTGAGGCCTTTATGATCCCATGGACATCCTCTGCCTAGGGGCAAGGACTAGGTGACCTTCATCTGCATCGCACAGGGAAGGGGGTGGCTGACAAACAGCAGGCAATCAATAAATAACAAAGACCATATTGCACTTTGGATTCTACTCCTTAAAGCTATTTTTCTCTCTCAAGCCTATCTTCCCCTTGCTGTACTAAATAAAAAAGTACCTAATGTACTGCTGGTATTTCTGATCAACAATTTGCATCTCAGTTCAAAAATCAGGAAATTAAGAAGAAAAGCACCTGTTGTCCACTGATTGTTGCCACAGGAATGGCTGAAGCTTGAGGGATGCTACTCTCCATGGTAACGGTGACCTGCCCTGGAACCTTGGGGGGAAGTGACAAGGTAGAAGGTGGAGCAGGAGCAATGGGGCGGCTAGGTATGGTGGGCTTCGGGGGTGGCTGCAAACAGAAAACCACAGAAACATATCAATAACCTTTCACTAAGGACACATTTTCATTCTTTACTTAAATGTACAAAGATCAAACCTGGAGAATGTTGTGAAAAATGCCACAAATTGTATCTATTTTATCTCTCAGCACCATAGCTTTCCATATATGTACTAACATGGCCATTTCACAGATGAAGAAATATACAAAGTAAGGCAAAGTGACAAGCTCAAAGCCACAAAGACAGTAAAAAGCAGAACTGGGACTAGAGCCCAGAGCTACATGGCTCACGGCCTGCTCTCTTTCTTCTACACAACGCTGTCTCCCAAATTTATGTGGAAGTAAACAAAACTCCCAGGAACTGAAACATAACCACACGGTACTTCAGCAACGTGATTTTCTCGGATACCCTCAAATTAGCAAGTTATTAAAACAAAACCTTGGAAAAGAGTGCCACTTCAAGATAAAAACTGATATAGCACTCCCATGACTTTAAAAAAAAAACAAAAAAAACAAAAAACCCAAAACAGATAATAGAGAAGATGTCCTGTGATGCCAACTGCTCAGTGGCAAAAAACTAGGAAATGCTGAACAGCAGAGCTTAGAGTTAGAGAAGAGCCAAACGAATATGTCAGTAAGAAAAAGAAAGTACGACCCTAGGATACAAAGATAGCATGAAAATGGCTGTAAACATCAGTCAACCTTTAGTTGTGATTTAGTGTAAAACTTTAACTTCTCTATTACCTTCATAAGTCCCTCCGAAAACGAGAGTGGCACTGCTGGCGTCAGATGGGCTGGTGGGGCCGTCACCGTGACAGGCGTACCTGAGGCGACATGGTGTGTGGACAACATCTGGACCTGTGGATAGGGCCTTACCACAACGGGCTCTTGCTTCTCTTCACGGGACTGCAGGGAGCTGCTGGAACCCAGGTGCTCCCTGGCAGTGACTTCGGCATCTCGACTAGATTCATCATTGACTAATAAAGACAGTAAAGGTTAAACAGTGTGTCATATCCATCCAAAGTTAATACAGCAGCGTGTACAAGAGTGGCACTGGCGGCTAAGTTTCAAGTTGAACAAACTGATATTTCCTTTTGAGATTTTCTTAATAAGGAGAATGTGGGCACTGGTTTCCCATGTGGACATCAGACCTCCAAGTCAAGTGTGGAGCACAGGACTCATTTGGATATTGTGCCTTGCCCACTCCCATGAGCCAAGGGCCTAGCAACCATTGAAAAGGAACCCCAAGAATTGAAAATGTAATAAAAAAATTTAAGACAATGTCATGTAAAACATTTATGAAAAATAAAAATACAACATTTGAAAGAAACTTAGGATAGTATGGAATCCAAGACCATATAATATTTACAACAAATTTCTCAGTGAAAATCCCTAAGCAGAGAGAATGTGGCAGTACTGATCATGATAACAATGCAAGCATCTTTTGAGACTCAGCAATTCCACTTCCAGGAACTTATCCTATAGAAACACAGCATACACGTGAATTATTTAACCATTTTTATACTGATAAAAGATTTACGAAAACTGACAGGTCCATCAATAGGGAATTGGCTATAAAGTTATCCCACTATTGAAAACCATGTCACAATAAAAATAAAACGAGGTTTTCTATGTACATGCGATAAGATCTATAATATACATTCAATGAAAAAAGCTAGGAATAGAACTGTGAAAACAGAAGTAAAAAATCACCCAAATATGCACTGACAACATACACACACACGGAAATTTGTATATGGACAACCTAATTTCAAAATTATCTTGGTTGCCTGAAGGGAGAGAAAGTGGATGACTGGGGGTCAGGGATGGGAGAGAGATTTCTGACTGTGTATTTTCTCTTTTGGGCTTTTGAACCAAGAGAACACATAACTCATTAAAATTTTTAGTTAAAAAATAAACACTAACATAATAAGAAGAGTTCATGAAAACATGAACTCATACCTATCATTTTTCCAAAATTCTTATTTTTCAGAACATAAAGAGAATACAGTTTATTAAATAATTTGGAAAAGTACAAAAGAAGTAAAGCTCCCTCCAGAAAATCTATTCCCACAGGCACCCAACAGTTAATATTTCAGTGAAATCTTCATACTTTTCACCTCTTTTAAATTTTGGGTGTGTTTTTTATTAATTTAACTTTGTATTTAAGTGTAAGGCACATAAAGATAAGTGTATAAATGTTAACTGTAATCAATTTTCCCAAACTCAATACACCTGTGCAACCAGCACAAGAAATAAAATATGGCCAATCCCCCAGATACTCTGTTTGGCCCCACTCCAGTACCTCTCTCCCAAGGCTACCCACTTCCCTCACTTCTAATGTGACATATCAGTGTTGTCTCTTTTTGAACTTTACGTAGACTCATAACAAACGTACCCTGTTGTGTCTGGCTTCTTTCACTTGGACATATGAAATTCATCCGCCTTACTGCATGTGGCTGTAGATGGTTCATTCTCAATGGTGTCTAATAGAAACACCACTGTGTAAATAAACCACAAATTTTCTACCCACTTTATAGTAATGGACATTTGGCTACTTTTTGGTTTTTGCTATCACGAACAGCAGTGCTATGAATATTGTTGCACATGTTTCTTGGTGAATATATGTACCAGTTCTGTTGGCTATATACCTAGAAGTAGAATTGCTGAGTCATATAGAATGTAGAACACAGCATCACTTTTTAAAGGCTAAATGGAATTCCATTGCATAGATGTACTAAAGCTTTCTTAACTGCGCTATCACTGATGAGATTTTAGGTTAGTTCCATTTTTTTCCTATTATCAGCAACTTTGGCTGAATATACAAAGATCTTTAAGCCCTTGTCCAGTGATCTCTCCAGGAAAAAAATTTCTGAAAGTACAACTGCTGGCTGGGAATACTAATATTTTATATCTTATTGCATACTAACTTTTCCCCCAGATCGTTTAGAATTTTTAAATTTTGACTTCTGAAATCACTTTATTGAGGTATAATTTACATACAATTAAATGGTTATTCTAAGAGTAAGGAGTTCAATAATTTTTTTTTACAAACATCCTCACCAACACCTCGGAGCAGAAGGGCTAGGTCAAATTGGCAGGTAAAGGTGGAAGGCCAGAGTACCTTCCGTTCCCACCAGCAGAGGAAGGGAGTCCAGCTGCTCCTCACCCTCCTCATCGCTGACCCCACAGCCATGCCAGCAGGTCTCTCACTGTGGCTTTAATTAGCGTTTCCAAGATGACTTGAGATGCTGAACGTCTTTTTAAGCGACCACTGGCCATTTATATATATTTTATTTTGTGAGGTATATGGTTCATTTGTCCAATTTTCAATCAATCACCTTTATGTATCATGTAAAGTTCACCTTTAAAATTAGATAAAATTTTACAAAAGTATACAGTTGTATAACCACAATAAAAGCATGATATAGAACATTTTCCATCACTCCAGCAAGTTCACTTGTGCCTCTGCTGGAATT
The DNA here is from genome assembly GCF_030445035.2 of Dasypus novemcinctus. Classification (NCBI taxonomy): domain Eukaryota; kingdom Metazoa; phylum Chordata; class Mammalia; order Cingulata; family Dasypodidae; genus Dasypus; species Dasypus novemcinctus. Next base: position 134,369,101 of record NC_080679.1, read on the forward strand.
TCCTCCCTTCCATCCCCAGCTGCCACTGATCACTAGAGTTTTGCCTTTCCTGGACTTTCATATAAATGGAATCACACAATATGCTGTGAATGGCTTCTTTCTCTTATAATGCCCGTGGTGTGTACTGGGATTTTGTTCCTTTTTATTGCCAAGCAGTATTCTATCATATGGATACACCACTATTTGCTTATCCAGTCACTGGGTGGTAACATTTGGGCAGTTTCCACTTCAGGGCTATTAAAAATATAGCCCCTATTAACATTCAAGTACAAGCCTTTGTATGAACCTATGGTCTCATTTATCCTGGGTAAATAAATACCTAGGAATGGGAATCCTGGACAGTGTATATTTTCCTAAAAGGCTAGAGCATTTTGCATTCCTGCCAACCAAAGTGTAAGAGTGGTACTTGCCAGGTCCACAACAACTGCCAGGTTTTCTAATTTTAATCATTCTAGTGGGTGTACAGTAGTTTCTCATTGTTTAAGTTTGCTCTAACCTGAGGATTAATGATGTTGAGCATCTTTTCATGTGCTTCTTTGGGATTCATATATTTTGTGAAGTGTCTACTCAAATATTTTACACACTTAAAAAAAAATCAAATGGTTTGTCCTCTTACAATTGAGTTGTAAAATTGACTTTTATATTCAGTATTTAAGTCCTCTGCAGAAGTATTACATCTTCATTCAGTCTATTTTAATTTTGATAAAATCCAATGTTTTGATTTCTTCTTTTATGAATAATATATTTTGTGACCTAGGAAATTTTAGCTTACCCCACTGAATTATAACCACTGCACTAAAAAAAAAAAAAGGACCAAAAACGTGTGGGTCTATCTGAATCCTCCACACTGTTCCACTGATTTATAACTCTATCTACAGTCTACAGTCTTGTTTACTGTTTACTTTACAGTAAGTCTTGGCATAAGGTAGCAGAGTCCTCCAACTTTTTTTTTTTTTTTTTGGTCAAAATAGCTTTGCCTCTTCTAATTCCTTCTAATTTCACTATCAATTTTAGAATCAGGTTAATAATTTTTCAAAGCCTGCTGGAATTTGTTTAGATTTCTTTGAATCTACAAATCCCTTTGGGTAGAAGTGATATCTCAAAAATAGTCTTCTAATCCATGAACATGATACATCTTATTTTCTAGGTTTTCTTTAATTTCTCTTAGCAATGTTTTAGTTTTCAGACTATTGGTCTTGCAAAAGTTTTGGTAAATTTATACCTAGGTACTTCATGCTTTAAAAAAAAGTGGTAACATACACAACACAAAATTTCTCATTTTAACCACTTTCAGGTGTAGAAATCAGTGATGTTAATTACAATCACAATTTTTGCTACCATTTCATGTTTTGATATTACTATAAATGATATTTAAAAACTTTCACTGTTCACTGCTAGAATTTATAAATAACTATATAATGAATTTGTAAAAAAACTTTCATATACTTTTAAAGTGCAATTTAAGAAATAAACTTCCATATACATATACGCTTTTCAGAAGTTAAATTACAGACATTCTGTTCTTAGCCAATGATTCAATGATTACCTTTTCATTTAGTCAACAAGGTTTGAAAGCAATTATTCCTAATTAACATCTTTTAAAATGAGCTATATAATTCCTTGCAAAGAATAAATGTTTAAAAATATTCTTTAGCGATGCTTCTTTACAACAAATTATGAATTTGTTTCAAGGATAAAACACTGTCAAAAGTATTTGTTAAGGAATAAAAGAACTTCGAATCTCTCAACAAGAACTTACTGACCACTCCTTTGAGCTCTACTGTGTAGTAAGGGCAGCCTACATGAAGGGGCATGAGACAGACAAAATCCCGGCCCTCGTGCGGCCAGTCTAGGAGGAGGTCCTAACTGGACCTGTGGATGATGGAGTGGGCAAGGACGCCATTAGCAGAGGAAGTGACATCTGTGATTAAATCTGAAGAACAGGAATTAGCCAAAGAAGTGAGTATGAATAGGAAGAAGGAAGACTGCAGCGGAAGGGATGGAATGTACAGAAGCCCCAGGTCATGAAAATGGGGAATTTGCATTATTCATTCAACAAGTAAGTAGATATTATTAAGCAGGAGGCATAAAGTAACTTCAGGTATCGACAAGTCCAATGAGAATGAAAATAAACTGGAAAAAGTAATTAAAAAGAAAAGTAAAGAGCTAGAAGGCAAAGCAGCAGGAAATTACATGGTCATACATCAGAGGTAACAAGAAGACAAAGCAATTATGATGATGCCGGAGTTCTTGATTTGAGCAATGAGTAGACGGTGGTATCATCTGCCATAAGGAACACAGAAAAGGAGTACTGCACTTCACTTTGCAATGCCACCTTTTGATTTGATACAAAGCAAGATGAGAAAGAAAACACGAGAAAGAATCAAGAGGAATGAAATTGAAAAGCGAAGGAATATTCCTCTTCCGACTCCCAGGACACTTGTCACCCACAGGGCTCTGCTACCTCAGCACCACTGGCACGTTAGGCCAGATCCCTCTGTTGTGCAATGGCCTGTGCGCAGCAGGCTGCTGAGCAGCATGCCTGGCCTCAGGCTGCTGATGCTGTAGCACCCCCAGCTGGGAGGAAAAAAAATGCCCGTAGACATCAACAAACATTTCCTAGTAGGAAAATCATCCCCCCACTAAAAAACACTGGTCTACACCACTCAAAGCACCCGATCTTTTTCAAACCTATTTTCTTAGATAGCACCCAACCTATTTCCTTAGATAGTAAACTCCTAAATGGCACGACCTATCCTCTACATGCCTTTGGCCTCCCTCATGGAGCTTTTACCGTATTTCTGTGCCTTGAACAGGAGCATATCCAAGTATTTTAAAAATACATTCTGTAGGCAAGCTTTACTAAAAGTTGCATGTAGGTTCTAAACATGTAAATGAAGTCTTGTGTACTGAATACATCTCTTCCTCAAACTAAAATTGCTTGTTATTTATTGAAATTTGAAAAGGATTTTGCTAATTTTTAAATTAGAAAACTGGCAACACTGTTATATAGCAGAACATATTACATCTTACCTGCAGCAGCGGGATTTATCAATCCTGCAGAACCACTGTTTGAAATCTGGGAAGGAGCTTGGCTCAATCCAGTGGAAGGGGTTCCTAAACGAGGGAACTGTTGAGAACTCATCTCCACCTGCAGTACATACAGTCATGATTATTGCTGGATTCTGAGATTAGAAGCAATATTGAGAAATTATCTTCCCTTAGAAAAGCAAATGCAGCATCATTTTTCTAAAAAAAAAGAATCTCTTGTGATGATAAACAGTGCAGAAACCATCTAAATTCTGTAAGTTTTAGTGTGTGAAGGCTCAATTGGTAATAAAATCATTTCTACAGTGCTGGGGAGACTATGACTCTTCTAAATAACCTGTGGCTTGCTACACTAAAGAGTCGATATGGAATCTTTTTTTTTTTTTTGGTTTTTTTTTTCCTTTTTACTACTATTGACATGGAATCTTGTACAACAGCCTTAGGACCGCTATCGACACAATGCATGTGTGCCTATCTGTGCCAAATTTTAGGGAGAAACACAAGTCTCCACGAAAGCTTCAACCCTCTCACCAAGGTGAACAGAACTACTCTCAATCCATCTCAGAATTCGGAGAGAAGAGGCGAGGTCCTAAGTGAGGATCAGAAGTCGTTCAAGACCTGACCCGAAAGAAATTCTCTAACGCATTTTTTTGTAAAAGGCCTCCATTCACCGATTTCCCTTTTTCCCAAACCCCCCACCGAGCCCGACGGACGCGAGACCTTCACTAAACTCATGTCCCACTTCTTCCCCGGGAGCCCAGCTCTCCGGGTCTTCCCCCTTCGCCCTCAACCCGTCCCCGCCGCGAGTGGCGGACACGTTTCCAGCCACTGGGGTCTCCGAGGCTCCGTCTCGGGGGGGTCCCCAGAACAGCAGGCGCGCCCGGGTACCTGCAGCCGCCGGCCGCCGGCCGCTCCCATCTCGCCGGGCGCGGGGTGCCGCGGAGGGCCCATGCCGCCCGCAGCGCCCGGCGGGAGGTGCGGAAGACGCGGGCCGAACGTCGCTGTCCAGCCCCGCCGACCGCAATCGCCCCCGCCGCCCGGCCGCCTCCCCGCTCCGGGATCGCGGCCCGAGCCTCCTCCCGCCGCCCCCGCCACCCATTGGCCCGGCGCCGTCCGTGTCACCCGGAGCCAGCGCCAATCCGCCGCGGCCGGCGAACCCCGGGCCCGCCCCGCCCCCCCGCCGGCGGCCAGCCAATCAGGCGCGAGCCTCGCCAGGGCGCCCCCAGCCCCTCGAGCCCGGGCCAATGGCAGCAGCAGACGGGCGCTCCCGGCAAAGGGGGCGGGGAGCCGGCAGGCCCCGCCTAGGCCGGGTCTGAAAGCGGCGGGCGCAGGGCCCGGATGTGGAGAGTCACTTTAAACTGCTCCGGGAGCCAAACTCCCTGGGCCGTCCGCCCGCGCGCCCCGGCCTGCGCTTCCCCGCCCAGGCTCGGCCCGCCACGCCCCCACGCCGCGCCGGCCCAGCCCTCCCAGGCGCCTCTCCCTTCCCCGCCGCGGGACGCCGGCTCCTGCGGCCCGCCCAACCGCCGTGCGCGGGTGGCAAAGGAGCCCAGGTCGCCGCCGGGGACGACAAGGTCCACTGCCCTTCCCCGGGACGCGCAGCGGGATGGACGCTGCAACCCGGCGCGGCGCCCCGCCCCCTCGCCTCCTCCCCTCCAGGCTCCGGCGCTCGTCCCGCCATTACCTGGGAGCTGCGCCGAGTGGCCGCCGCGCCGCCTCGAGCTCTCCCCCGTGCGCCCGCCGCCTCCGGGGCCGCCGTCCTCGGGCTCCGGACCCGCCGCCGCCGCCGGGGCGCTAGCGCTCTGCCCCCCACCCCTCAGTCCAGCGCCGCTGCTTCCGCCGCCGTAACGAGCCTCCCCCCGATTGGCTGGGGGTGTCCCCGCCCTCCACGGAGGAGGCCAATGGCTGCTCAGTGTGAGCGGGGAAGCGGGAGGGTCCGCCTCCCGCGGCCTCGGATGCTTCTGGGAAATGTAGTCCGCGGCGCAGAGAGGGCGGGCCCGACGGGAGGTGGGAGCCGGGGCGGGGCCTGCCGGCGACCTGGGCCGGGACCGCACACCCCTCTGCGGCCGGGAGGTTGTCTACCTGGTGTCTTCGCGGAATGGGAAGACCGTGGGTCCCCCCGCTTTGCCTTGGCCCGACAGCACTAGGTTCCGTTTTCCTGAAGGGCCGGGGGAGTGCGGCGCGGGAAGAGGGCAATGGAGGCCGCGCTGCTGTGGCCCGCAGGGGCTCTCCTGGTCGAGCCCGCCTCCGCGCCCCCTGTGGCGCTCGGGCTCGCGTTGCCGAGGCCCAGGCCGGCAGAGCGGGCGGGCTCGGGGAGGGGATCCTGGCAAACGCCCCTGGGCGCGCTGCCCGGCCCGTAAAGCAGCCCAGGGGCACGGGCTGGTGCCGTTTTGTTTTGTTGGGGGTGGAGGGTGGAGTTTTTACACCTGTAGGGGCCGTGGCCCAAGACGCTGGGGCAAAACCAGGGTCTGCTGGACGAGATTCGTCCCCAGCTTCCCTCCCCAGGTGGCAGTTTAGGCCCGGGAGTTCTGATGACGGTATAAATGGGGCTCACATCCCTTCTTCCTGTCACTGCATGGCTAAGACCGCTGCTTGCTAGGAAGAGAGTAGCTCAGGGCCCAAGAGTGAGCCTCAGATACCAGCCCGCCTCCCTCAAGCTCCTTTTCTTTTTCACTTTCTTCTCTTCATTCCCAAACATCTTCGAAAAGTAACTCACTTAGCATACAAGTGCTGTACCAATCCACGTCGCTGTCTTCCAAGCCCCTCAAACGTGACATACTGACAAGCTTTGACTGGTTTGCCGCACTTACCGGTCTTGCCTCCTGGGTTCCTGGGCGTGGTTAAGGGCATCACCATCATTTCTGCCTTTAGTTGCAGGCTTCTTACTCCCCACTCTTCCCTCTCCCAAAGTTGCTATATTGCACTGGTGATACACTTGTCTATGTCCTTTGCAATCACTTTGTTAGCCTCGCCCCGAGCCTTCACCGTTCCCTGTCTGCGTCGCAGTAGAGCAGCCCTCGCTCTACTCTCCTAACCCCTGCCTGTCCTTCACAGGGACACCGAATCACTAACCTGAGCTTTTCCACCCCATCTGTGACGTTCCAATAACTTCAGAATACATTCCAATCCCGTAAACCCAGTATTCAAAGACCTTAATAATTTAGCCCCTCCTACCTCTCAGATGCTGGATATTCTTTTTAACACCAGTTTCCATCAGTTCTCCACAGTTTGGTGTCCAGGGTTTTGCTCAAACCTGAAATACTCTGTCCGCTTCAACTTTCTGTAATCATCTACTAGAGTTCTGCCAATTCTGTAATTCCTGACAGAAAAAAAAAAGTATATTCTCCAAGAAGTCTTCCTCAAACCCCTTTCCTTTCCCCAATCTCTAGGATACCCCCGTGGAATTTCCTCAGTACCTCTATTACAGCACTAATTTGTGCCTATCTTTTATTCCTTCTGGAGTAGGAGGAGAGAGAAATGACTCATCATTGTATCTTGCATCTATGGGACTTTATATCCAGGAGGCATTCAGTATGTGTTTGCCAAGTATAATCACCAACACATCTCCAGTACATGAATGAAATCTGAGTTGTCCTTAGTTACCAGGGACAGTCTCTGTTGCTTTATTTGTTCATATCCCCATTCCTCATATAGCGGACCCTTGAGGGAAAACGCATGCTATGCCCCTGGTTTTGTTGCTGGATTTTGAATTCCCATCCACTGAGCTGAGTAAGCTAACTGAGTCTGAAGACATCCTTGTTCTCTAGCCAGGTTGTCCCTTCCACACTCAGGTATTCCAGCACCTGCCAAAGTTCCATGAGCTCATTGGTATTGTGGTTTCTTGAAAATGATGTCTACACAAGATAATACGGAAGGATTGTGCTGTAACGGGCACACCTGCTGGGTATTTTTCTAGAGAAGGGCCCTCTGCCAACAAGGAGGACAAATTCTCAAGGCAAGTGACCTGTGGTAGTCAGTCCAATGCCAACATGCGGTCTGCCAGTGCTGAGGAAGGTCTCCCCAGCCTCTCCGCCATCGGAACCCAGCTGGTTCTTACTCTGGCAGGACCCGGCGGGCTAATATATAGAGTCCTTGGGGGTTCTCTAAGTGCAGATGCTCCCCTTGGCCCACATTCCCAACCAGGGAAAGCCTCGCCCCTTCCAGTTTCCTCATCTGTAAAATGAGAATACTTATTTCAAATCTTGTATAGATGAAATGAGCCATTCCTATATAGGCTGTGGAAACTTTGAACTCACATCCATTGTTTTTTATAACCATCAGTTTATTATCTAGGCCAAACTCAGTCCCCCATCCTGTACAACTGCCCCCACCCCAACTACACCTACACTCTGTGCCATGGACAGGCTCCAGGGGGCGCCCCTCATGACGCCCGCCTCCTGGTGTGCACGCCCTGATATGTTTCCTTTCCCTCCAATGTGGGCATGACCTGTGACTTTCTTCTAACCAACAGAGTATGGCAAAGGTGATGGGACGTCACTTCTGTGGCTGTGTTCTAGCACGGAAGACTGTCCTGCTGGCGGACTTGCTCTGGAGGCTTTGCTGGCTGGCTCGATGAATTAAGCTGCCACGTGGCCCATGTGGCAAGGAACTGCGAGAGGTCTCTGGGGACTGCAGGCAACCTCGAGGAGTCCAGGCGGCCTCCAGCCAAAAGCCAGCAAGGGGCCAGTCTCGGCCCTGCAGCGGCAAGGCCATGAATTCTGCCAACAGCCTGGGTGCTCTTGGAAGCAGATTCTTCCTTATCTTCTAGACGAGAAGGCAGACTCTGAGTCACCTGCTTCGGGTCTAAGCCATGCTAAGCCATGCTTGGACTCCTGACCCATGGAAACTGCAGTAATAAATGTGTTGTTTTAAACTGCTCAGTGGGTGGCGGTTTGTTATGCAGCAATAGATAACTGATCCCAGGAGCAGGAAGGCATTTGATCCAATGAAGCTATTTTGTAGGAGAGTTCTGTCCAAAGCAGCAGCAATGCAATTAACCAACCTTTTGAGAGTCTCTCTGGAATTTGAAAATGATGGAGAGAGTATAGAAAGGGCAGAAACAGAAAAGCCTGAGCCCTATGAGAGCCGTAAGAAAACTGAGCCAGGAAGAGGCCGAAGCTATAACCACACTCTGGAGATTTCCAGGGACAGGTGGCAGCAGGACAGCCCACAGGGGCAGAATCAGGGAGGGACCAAGTCACTAGGCAGTGGGTGGGCAATGCACAAACACCTCTGGCCCTGGTGTGTTAGTGCAACCAGCTGGCCCAGTGCCTGGAGCCTCTTGGCTCTTCACGTATGACCAGTGTGAACAGCCATCTCCTTTATAGCCAAGCATGACCTTCTGATAAATTTACCTCAGCTGAGCAAGTCTGACTGGAGACGTCAAAAGCTGCCAAGTGAAAGTGTGAAGTCTGAAGGCAGCAGTCCAGGGCTGAGAGGGTGGCTGTACCATCTTGCTGCACTGCCATGTTTTCTGCTGCCTCATGATCAAAGTTGGCAGCGCAGCTCTTGCCACCACATCTGCATCCTAGCCTGGAGGAAGGAGCAAAGAAGGCCACATCCCTCCCCTATAAAGATACTTCCTTGAAGTTGCATGGGATTATTCCACTTATATTTCATGGCCAGACACAGATGCTTCGTGCTGCAGGCAGGCTGGGAAATATAGTTTGTTAACTCAACAGCAGTGTGTCCAATGAAGATACTCTTTCTAAGAAAGAAAGGAAGGTTAGATATTCAGTAGGCGACCAGCAGTATTTGCCACAGAACTCACCCAAAGGCCAGAAAGAAACACAAAAGGCAGAAAGGCAGTTCTTTCACTCCAGCCTCCGTGGGAAGTTGAGATGTCAAGGAACCATGAACACGGCTGTCAGCGATTTCCATGGTAATAAATGCCAGCACCCTGGAGGGGCTGCTGGCCGCAGAGCTGTGCGTGTGACCTCATCAGAGGGGACGTTTATGGGATCAGCCAGACAGGAGGGATCACCCAGGGATCTTGAGAAGCAGAGGACAGCGCCACATGTTCCATGCCATGGCCAGGAACTGCTCATTCCACCCGTGGTACCAGCGGTGACCGGCAGGCACTAAAGAGAGGCTAGGTTTGCTATCAGACAAAAATGACCAGCCACTGTTACCGAAATACAAAACAACCTGTGGGGGCAGAGTCAGGGGACTGGTACTTGTGACGATGATGATGATATTTTTACTCCCTTCCCTATGTAGCACGGAAATCCCCGCTGAGAAGTGTTTAAATGTTTCTCATAGAAGAACCGATGAACCCCCGTCACCACGGGCAACTGGTGTCTTGGCAGATCCACAGTCCTTCCTTTTAGGAACTCCCCGCCTCCAAAACCCAAGTGGTTTGGTGGAGATGACAATCATGGGACCCTCTCCCTTGGTCGCAGGCGTGTGACCCCAGCTGGGAGTAGTGGATTCTCTCCTATGAACTGGACGTTTCAGTAGAGACATGCAGAGAATGAAAGCATTGGCCACCGAGCCAGTCGATGGCAGCCCCACAGAGGTACCAGAGACGCCCTTTCTGGAGACTGCTCCATGGACTCTTCCTTGGGTTCTGGATCTCTCCAGAATGTGTACGTATTAGTTTTCCCTTGTTGCCGTAACAAACTCCCAGAAACCTAAACAACACAAATCGATTAGCTTATAGTCCTGCAGGGCATACATCCAGTGCAAGTCTCCTTTGTGAAAATCAGGGTGTCCCCAGGCTGCATTCCTTTGTGGAGGCTCCAGGAGAGGATCCCTTTCCTTGATCCTGTGGATTGTGGGCAGAATGCAGGTCTCTGGGGCTGAGACCCCATTTTCTTGCTGCTATTAGCAGAGGGCTTTTTCCAGTTTCCAGAGGCCAGCCCATTCCTCCATCTTCAAAGCCAGCATGGCAGGTTGCGCCTCCCTCCGTTTCACATCTCTTCTTCTTCCGTCTTTTCTCTCTGACCCAGCTAGGAAAGGCTCACTGTTTTTAAGGATCCCTGTGAGTAGATCAGGCCCACCCAGATAACCCAGGACAATCTCCCCCATCTCAAGAACTGTAACCCTCGTGACACCTGCAAGGTCATTTTTGACATGTCAGGCGATGGAGTCACCAGTTCCAGAAGTGAGGGTGTGGGCATCTTGGGGTGGAAATCATCTCCCCCAGCGTAAATGTCTGATTCATCCCTGGGGGTCAGGAGACCTGGTTTCCGTCTCGGCTCTGCTCCTAGGTAACTGACTGCTGCTGGGCCAGTCACTTCATGTCTTTGAGCCACCAGGTCGAGGTTCACATCCTGGGCAACCATGTAGGCAAAGCCTCCCAAACAGGCGGACCCTGAGGCAGGGCTCGTGGTCCACGGCAGGTGGAACAGGCCAGATACCGGGGGCATCTCGGTGTGCTGAGCCTGTTAGTGAAATGAAGCTGTTCCTGCGGAGGTGTTTTAGTTTCCTGGTTGCTAAAGCAAATACCACACAACAGTGGTTTAAGCAACAGAATTTATTGACCCTGGGTCTTGAGGCTAGAAGAAGTCCAAACTCAAGGCTTCACTAAGGCGATGCTTTCTCCTGGAAAACTGGGGCGTTCTGGGGCTGGCTGCCGGGGACCCCTGGTGCTTTTCTTTTACTGGGCAGTGCACACGGTGGCCTCTCCCGGCTTCTCTCTCCAATCCGGTTCTCTTGGATTTCAGCTTCTTGCTTCCCATGGCTTTAATCTCTGTAGTCTCGATTTCACTCTGCTGAAAAAGGACTCCCACCACAGGGCCAGGACCCCCGTGGAAGCGGGCCACGCCTTCCCTGAAGCAGCCTCATCCAAAGGTCCTCTTACCGGGCGTTCATCCCCACGGCAATGGATGAAGTTTAGGGCAAGGTTTTCTGGTGTACGTAGCTCCAACCCCCCACAAGAGGAGAGCCGTAGAGCAGGTGGGAGAAGCCCATCAGCTGTTATGTTGGAGGCTGGCCTCAGGCTGCACGTCCAGGGACAGCGCAGGACACCAGAGCCAGGGGTCACTGTGAAGGCAGGAAGGAGCTGAGCTAGGAGAGCGCCCCTGCTGATGGCCAGCCCTGCCGGGAGAGGAAGGCCAGCAGCTGCAGCGGCCCAGCATAGCTCGGCAGATGGGCAGCAGGGCCAGACCGCGCCCCCCTCCCAGGCCCCCTGCGGACCCCAGGGCCTTTGGAGGCGCTCATCTTGGCTCCTCGTGACTCTGGGTGGCCTCGTGGCCTCAGGCCCTCTGAACAGCTGGGCGTGTTTCAGGGCCAGGGCAGTGGAGGAGACCTGATTCCACACGGGACAGTGACCCCAGCCTTCCTTTCCCCTATCACAGGGAGGCCAGGGGGTCCCAGGAAGCTCAGTGGCCTCTCGGGAAAATCCCTGGTGTCCCCCTGCCCCGCCTAGCGGCTTCATACTGACCACACGTTTGGCTGTGTGGTCTGCAAAGCGGTCAGCCGGAGTCCAGCCCCTTCAGGAAGAAGGCAATCCAAACCCGTGCCCGCGGGACCATCGCGACCGCCTGGCCCTGGAGGAGGGCAAGGCGCAGAGTCCAGCCCACTCCCGCCCTCGGCCCTGCGTCTCGAGTCCACCCAAGCCTCTGCTCCAGGCTGGGCCGCCCACCCCAGGACCTGTGCCCTGCGCCTCCTTACCCAGGAAACCCGCCTCCTGCAAAGAGGGAGCGTAGACCACGCGAGAGATTGCTGGGCCGCCTTTTGGTATTTGGCTATTCTTCCTGTATTAGTCAGTGGAAGGGGTGCTGATGCAAAATACCAGACATCGGTTGGCTTTTACAAAGGATATTTATTTGGGGTAGGAGCTTACAGATACCAGGCCATAAAGCATAAGTTATTTCCCTCATCAAAAGTGTATTTTCCCGTGTTGGAGCAAGATGGCTGCCGACGGCTGTCAGGCTCAGGCTTCCTGGGTTCCTCCCTGCCAGGATCTTGCTTCTCTTTCCTTCTTGTGCTTGCATCCCAGGGCCCCAGCCTAAGTCTTCAGCGTCAAACTCCAACATCAAAACTTCAACACCGAAAACCTCCAACATCAAAAAGCTCCAACTCTGTCCTTTGCAAGGAAGGGGTGGGGACGCAACACCCTACTGGCTCAACATAATCCAGTAAAATCTAATATGCCAGAGAAAAAGACCAGCTTACAAACAGAATCCAAGATTTCTTTTTGGAATTCATCAATCGTATTAAACTGCTATACTTCCCTATTTATTTTTTTACCAACTTAAAATAAAAATAACTTTGTGTTATAGTAACATGCATATATATATACACACAACTCACAATTTCCCATTTTAGCCATGTTCACATGCACAATCTAATGGTGTCAGTTATCTTCACAATGTTACATTAGCTTCGCCTACATCGATTAATCCCAAATTTTCATCCCCTCAAACAGTTTACCTCGGTATTTTTTTTTTAATGATTTCTTTCTTTCTTTCTTTATTTCCCTCCCCTCCCTCCTGCCGCCCCCCCCCCCCGCCCCCGCTGCCCCAGTTGTCTGTTCTCTGTGTCTATTTGCTGCGTTGACTTTGTCCGCCTCTGCTATTGTCAGCGGCACGGGAATCTGTGTTTCTTTTTGTTGTGTCATCTTGTTGTGTCAGCTCTCCATGTGTGCGGCGCCATTCCCCGGCAGGCTTTTTCTTTCGTGCTGGGCAGCTCTCCTTACGGGGTGCACTCCTTGCGCGTGGGGCTCCCCTACGCGGGGGACACCCTGCGTGGCACAGCACTCCTTGCGCACATCAGCACTGCGCATGGGCCAGCTCCACACGGGTCAAGGAGGCCCGGGGTTTGAACTGTGGACTTCCCATGTGGTAGACGAATGCCCTAACCACTGGGCCAAGTCCGCTGCCCTAGGATATTAAATTTAAGCCTCATGCTAACCTCAAAGAAAGTATCTGAAAAATATACACTGAAGGATATGAGAAGGGACTCAAACAGTTCACTACCAAAAATCAAATAAATGTGAAAGTAGGAAGTAATGGAATAGTAAGGGACAAATGCGGTCACCCCTCGGGCTGAAATGTGGTTTGCTGGCCTGGCAGGGGAGCGGCCGCGGTAGGCCTAATTCCACTGCCCCCATAATAGGGTGGCTGGTCGGACTCACCGCCACCCCTGAAGGAAGCTCGGCATGGGCGCAGAGTGCCCTCGGGTCTCCCCTTCTCGGCAGCCATGCTTCCGCGGCCGCCCCTCCTCCCAGATGGCGCCACCCGATGCCTTGTGGGGCGGCACCCTTCTTCTTCCTTTTCCCTGCGCAGGCGCAGGGCGGAAAATTCCAGTCTGCCCTTTTCCCCTCCCCCGACAGCAGCAACAGCCAGGTGTGGGCGGAAAAATCCAGCCCGCCCTTTTCCCTTCCCCCGACAGCAGCAACAGCCAGGCGTGGGCGGGAAACTCAAGTCTGCCCTCCACCCCAGCAACAGCAGCCACCAATCCCTAAACCCTGCCCCTTCCCCCAGCAACAGCGACAGCCAATCCCTAACCACCACCCCTCCCCCGTCCAGTACCGCCCACTGACCTTTCGCCGGCAACCAATCAGAACAGGGCGTGGCTTCGACCAATCAGCCTTCCCCAGCCCCTATAAAACTGTTGCCTCTCCCTCAGTAAAGTGGACTTGCGTGTTTACCTTGTCTCCGCGGTAGTTCTTCTGCTGTGCGCCCTCCAGTCCTGAGAGCCCCCGACAAGGGCCTGGCCTCCCTTGTCCCCAGTTCGTCGCCTGCTTCTCCGGGCGACCCCTTCGTCGCCGGCTTCGCCGGGCGACCCCGTCAGCCAAACCGCGCAACCCCTTGTGAGACCGATCCCTCGTCTGCTGCCGGACCGACCCCTCGTCCCAAGCGGGACCGACCCCTCGTCCGCAGCCAGACCCCACCTCTACCGACCGAGCAAGCCGCCGCAGACAAAAATGTTATAACACTTACAAATACCAAGTAGTAAAATAAAAGAAAAAAAGTCCTGCATTATAAATAGTTACTTTAAATATAAATGGATTAAACTTCCCAGTCAAAAGTAGAAAATGGCAGAATGGATTTGGAAAAAAAAAAAAAAAAGCATGACCAAACTACTGAAAGATACAAATAGATTGAAAGTGGAAAGGTTGGGGAAAAAAAACATCCCATGTAAATAATAAAGAAAAGAAAGCTGGGGTAGCTATATTAAAAACAGATAAAGTGGACTTTAAGTAAAAAACTGTTACACTGGACAAAAAAGGACACTATTTACCAATAAAGGAGTCAATTCAACAAGAAGATATAAAAATTATATGCATATATGCATCTAGAAGCAGAGTCCCAAAATAAATGAAGCAAATACCAACAGATTTGAAGGGGAAAATATACAGTTTTACATTAATAGTAGAAAAATTCAGTACACTGCTTTCAATAATGGATAGAACATCTAGGCAGAAGTACAATAAGGAACTATAAGACTTGCATGATAGTCTGACCCAACTATACCTAAGAGACACGCATAGAACACTTTACCCATCAGCAACAGAATACACATTCTTCTCTAGTGCACATGGGTCATTTTTCAGGATAGACCATATGATAAGTCGCAAAATAAGTGAATAACTTTAAAAACACTGAAATATACAACATATCTTCTCTGACCACAATGGAATAAAGTCAGAAATCATTAACACAGGGAGAACTGGAAAACTCAGAAATACGTGGAAATTAGCACACTTCTAACCAACCAGTGGGTCAAGGAAGAAATCATAAGGGAATTTAAGAAATATCTTGAGGCAAATGAAAATGAAAACAGAACATACCAAAACTTACGGAATGCAGTGCTGATAGGGAAATTTTTAGCTCTAAGTACTTATATTATAAAGAAAGTTCTCAAATTAGAAACCTAACCTCTTAATTGGGGGAATTAGAAAAAGAAGAGCAAAATAAACCCAAAGCAAGTGGAAGGAAGGAAATAACAAACATTAGAGCAGTGATAAATGAGATAGAAAAAAAATAAAACAGTAGAGAGAATCAACAAAACCAACATTTGGTTCTTTGAAAGGATAAATAAAATTGAAAAACATTTAACCAGACTCTCAAAGAAAAAAATAGGATGAAATAACTATAATCAGAAATGAAAGGGGGACATTACAACTGACCCCACAGACATATAAAGGATTAACAATTGTGTGGCAACCAATTAGATAACCTAGATGAAGCGGACAAATTCCTCTAAACATGCAAGGTACCCACAAAGACTCAAGAGGAAATAGAGGAGCGCAACATGACCAATAACAAGTACAGAGACTGGATAAAAAATTAAAAACACTCCCACCTAAGAAAAGTCCAGGTCCAGATGTCTTCACTAGTGAATTTCACCAAACTTTCCAAAAAGAATTAACATCAATCCTGCTCAAGTTCTTCCAAAAACAGGAAGCAGAGGTAACACTTCCTACCTCATTCTATGAGTTCAGAATCACCCTAATACCAAAGCCAGAAAAACATCACAAGAAAAGAAATTACAGCCTAATATCTCCCCTGATTATAGATTCAAAAATCCTCAACAAAATACTAGCAAACTGAATCCAAGAGCATGTTAAAAGAATTATACAGCATGATCAACCTACAGAATGGGTGAAAATATTTGTAAACCATATATCTGATAAGGGTTTAAAGTCATTAAATATAAAAAACTCCTACAACTTAGCAACAAAAAGACAATTCACCTAATTAAACAAGCCAATTTAAAAATGGGCAAAAGACTTGAATAGACTTTTCTCCAAAGAAGATATACAAATGGCCAATAAGAACATGAAAGTATAATCAACATCATTAGCCATTAGGACAATGCAAATCAAAACCACAATGTGGGAAACGGACTTGGCCCAGTGGTTAGGGCTGCCGTCTACCACATGGGAGGTCCACGGTTCAAACCCCAGGCCTCCTTGACCCGTGTGGAGCTGGCCATGCGCAGTGCTGATGCGCACAAGGAGTGCCGCCCACGCAGGGGTGTCCCCCGCGTGGGGAGCCCCATGTGCAAGGAGTGCTCCCTGTAGAGAGAGCCCCCCAGCGCGAAAGAAAGAGCGGCCTGCCCAGGAATGACGCCGCCCACACTTCCCTTGCTGCTGACGACAGTGGAAACGGACAAAGAAACAAGGCGCAGCGAATGGACACAGAGAACAGGCAACAGGGGAGGGGAGAATTAAATAAATAAGCAAATCTTTAAATAAAATTTTAAAAAAATGTATTTATTAAAAAAAACACACAATGAGATACCACTTCCACCTACTAGCATGGCTATTTTTTAAAAAATGAAAAATAAGCTTTGGGAGTTAAGGCTTAAAATGTATCATGTTTCCAAGGGAACAATGGAAGAGTTTTGGATGGTGGTGATGGCAGGACAACATTGTGACAGTAATTAACAGCACTGAATTATATATTTGAATGTCATTAAATGGAGGAAGTTTTGGGTTGTATATCTGTTACTAGAATAAAATTTTTAAAAATCCATACAACACAAACGGTGACCCTTAAGTTAAACCATAGACTATGTTTAATATTACAATTTTTTAAATGTGCTTTCATCAATTTTAACAAATGTACGCACTAATGCAAGGTATTAATAGGTGTTATATGGGAACACCATATATTTTTTAAAATATTTATTTTATTTATTTCTCTTCCCATCCCCCCCGTTGTCCGCTCTCTTGTGTCCATTTGCTGTGTGTTTTCTGTGTCCACTTGCATTCTTGGTAGTACCGGGAATCTGTGTCTTTTTTTTGTTGCATCATCTTGCTGCATCAGCTCTTTGTGTGTGCAGCGCCATGCCTGGGTGGGCTACACTTTTTTCACGTGGGGTGGCTCTCTTTGCAGGGTGCACTCCTTGCATGTGGGGCTCCCCTACACAGGGGCCATCCCTGTGTGGCAGCTCTGCACATAGGCCAGCTCACCACACGGGCCAGGAGGCCCTGGGTTTGAACCTTGGACCCTCCATACGGTAGGCAGACGCTCTATCAGTTGAGTCACATCTGCTTCCTGGAACACTGTATTTTATGCATGATTATTCTGTATACCTACAATGTCTCTAATAAAAAAATAAAAGTAAAATGAAAAACTAAACTTTGGGAGGATGTGGGGAAGTAGGAACCCTCCCACATTCTTGGTGGGAAGATAAACTAATGCAGCCACTGTGGAAAACAGTTTAGCAGCTCCTCAAAAAGTTAAGCTTAGAATTTCAACAATTCCTGGCAATCCCACTTGTAGGTAAATACCCCGAAAGGGAGCAGATGTGGCTCAAGCAGTTGAGTGCCCACCTCCCACATGGGAGGTCCCAGGTTTGGTTCCTGGTGCCTCCTGATAAAACAAAAACAAGCAACAAGCGAAACATACAAAAAAAACAACTCAGGGAAGCTGATGTGGTTCAGTGTTGAGTGCCAGCTTCCCACACACAAAGTCCTGGGTTCAATCCCTAGTCCCTGGTACCTTAAATGTAAAAAAATATCCCCCCAAATTGTAAGTAGGGACCTGAGCAGATTTTTGTACACCCATGTGCTTAGGGGCATTACTCACAATTGTCAAAAGGTGAAAGTCACTCAAATGTCCATCAACCAGCGAATGGATGAACACAATGTGGTCTATTGATACAAGGGAGTCCTGTTTGGCCATAAAAAGGAATGAAGTTCTGAAATATGCCACTTCATGGGTGAACCTTGATGATACCATGTTGACTGCAATAAGTCAAACACAAAAGGATAAAATAATTAGAATATGCAAATTCACAGAGTCAGAAATGAGACTGTAGTTTACCAGGGTCCGGGCTGGGGAGGAAATAAGATTGAATATTTCCTTGCATGACGTTTTCCTTTGGAGTGATGGAAGGTTTTGGCAATGGATAGTTGTGATGGTGGCACTTCAATGTGAATGAGGTTAACACCACTGAATTGTATATCTGAAAGTGGGTAAAATGGGACATTTTAAGTTGTATAAATGTTACCAGAATAAATTTAAAAAAAAACAAAAAACCTGTGGAACTGTTCAACACAAAGAGTAAATACTAGTACTAACTATGGATTATAGTTCATAGTATAGTTATAATAATACTTTTTCATCAGCTGTAACAAAGCTTACATAAATGCAAAATACTAATAGGGAAAACTGTGTATGGAGGGGGTATATTTGGGAACTCTATTTTTTTGCATGATTTTTCTGTAAACCCTACAACTGGTCTAATAAAAAATGTAAAAAAAATTAAATCTAATTAAAAATACAAATAGACATCTATAGAATTGTAACAGCACAATGTAGGAAAATATGCTTAAATAAAAAATGTAGTAAAGGAGTTAAGTGATCTAGTAGTAAATATCACCAGAACCTATCAAAGACTGTTCATATTTATTCAATAACAGTGTTGAATGGCATCGTGACTTTGATACATCATAAAACCTTGGTGTCCATATTCAAATATATCATATATATCATATGAAGTGCAGTGAACGTTATTAAGGTAAAGGAAGCTTAAATTTCAGACATTTTCTGTTCAGAGACGGGGGCAAATCGTACCTGCTCATTGTACCCTACCCAAGTTAATTGGCTATTGCTGGGGAAAGGGCTGGGCATGAGGTATGAATGCAAACGTGAGAGCCACCTTTTCCTGGCTGTAAAGCAATCTCACTTAGCAAATATTTAATTAATTAATTAATTTTAAAAGATTTTTTTATTTTTTTCTCCCATCCCTTTGTTTGCACTTTCTATGTCTGCCCGTCTTGTTACTTTAGGAGGCACCAGGAACCAAACCCAGGACCTCTGATGTGGGAGGGAGGTGCCTAATCGCCTAAGCCACCTCTGTTCCATGCTTCATTGTGCCTCTTGTTAAGTTTTTCCCTTGTGTCTCTTGTTGCATCATCTTGTCGCACCAGCTTGCCGTCCTGCTTGTCCTCTTTAGGAGGCACCAGGGACACTTCGCGCCCTGCTTTGTTGTGTCTCTCGTTATGTTTTTCTTGTGTCCCTTGTTGTGTCAGCTTGTCATGCCTGCCCATCGTGCCAGCTTGCTCGTCTTCTTTAGGAGGCACCAGGAACTGAACCAGGGACCTCCCATTTGGTAAGTGGGAGCCCAATCACTTGAGCCACATCTGCTTCTCTGACAAATATTTTAAAGGTGATATTTGGGCAACAGAATTGGCATACTTAACCCAATTTTTTTGGCATTCTTAGTAAACTAAATTAGAAACCACAGGGGAATCATGGTTTCAACATGTTCAGGATATTTAAGGACTCAAAAGACGTTATTGTTGAGGAACAACCTCCACCCCACCCCACAGAAGCAGGGGGTGTGCCTAGTTACAACACGAGGATTACAACGAAGATTATTTAAGAGAAAATTAGAGGTATTGTTGCAGCTCCCATTCCGCCTCAAGCTTTTGCTCATTGCTTTCCACCAGAAAAACTGGAAATAGTAAAGAGAACTACTTAGACAAACTACCCATTTGCAGATGAGTGAATTCAATTTGGAGCCTGAAGAACAAGCTGAGGTCTGATTTCCATGGAAGAATGGTTGCAACACATTACAATGAAACAATTTCAATGACCATGTAGAAAGAATGTGTTAGTATTATCACTCTTCCTAGTGACCCATTAGTGGGAACGATTATTTCCAACCCTGACCTGATTAAAATCAGAAGAGAGGCTGGACTGTGAGTATATTCCATTGTCCCATGTGTTTTAGGCTGTACAGTACTTAGTGATGAGCAAGCACACTGGTGCCACGCAGAGCAGCTCTTTCCTAATTTAAAAAAAAGGGGGCATTTATCTGTTGTGTTTAACATTAGCAAATAATATATATATTTTTAAAATAGATTTATTTATTTATTTAATTCCCCACCCTTCCCCGGTTGTCTGTTCTCTGTGTCTATTTGCTGCGTCTTGTTTCTTTGTCCGCTTCTGTTGTCGTCAGCAGCACGGGAAGTGGGCGGCGCCATTCCTGGGCAGGCTGCTCTTTCTTTGGCGCTGGGCGGCTCTCCTTACGGGGCACACTCCTTGTGTGTGGGGATCCCCTACGCGGGGGACACCCCTGCGTGGCACGGCACTCCTTGCGCGCATCAGCACTGCGCATGGACCAGCTCCACACGGGTCAAGGAGGCCCGGGGTTTGAACCGCGGACTTCCCATGTGGTAGACGGACGCCCCAACCACTGGGCCAAGCCCGTTTCCCAGCAAATAATATTTTATGTCAATGTTGTTATGTTTTTATTTTACTATACGTAGTCAGGTAGTGTTTTGTGAAGTTTTGGTTCCATTGTGTGTTGGAATATTTGGTCTCTTTACAAGATGAATTGTTATTATGGGTTGTAGGTCAAAAACATCTGAAGGACCCTGAGCTGGATGGAAGGAGGATTTTGCCCACCAACTCTGAGCTAGAACTAGATCCTTCCCCTAGGCAAACTTGGAGAAACGCTGGCCCCACCTTTCCCAGCAGAGGAACTAAAGAAAATAAATGGCTTCTAAGGCTTTAGGTTCCTTATGAAACAGTCTCTAGAGGGGAGTCTGGGGATAGAAGTTAGGGGTTTGTGAACTTGGATGGGGAAAAAGGTACATACTGATTTTCATTATCTGAAAATGACCATTTCCTTCTTTTAGAAATGTAAGCAACAAATTTCAGTTATATTAGCAGTACCTGTAACTTTGTCATCAGCAGAAATTACATACATATTTATGTGAACAAGTATATTTATTGCAGCATTATTTGCAATAGAAACAAAGATTAAGAACAAATCCTCATTTTTTCCCAAACAAATCAATTTTATTGATGCATATTAATAAAGCATGCAATTCATCCAAAGTGTGCGTGGTATTTGGTGTGATCCCATAGTTGTGCATTCATCACTTCAGTCATCCTTAGAGCATTTTCATTATTTCTTTTTTAAAGGCTTATTTCCACCCCCCTCCACCCTGGTCTGCTCTCTGTGTCCATCTGCTGTGTGTTCTTCCGTGTCTGTTTGTCTTCTCTTTAGGCAGCACCAGGAACCAATCCTGGGATCTTCCGGAGTGGGAGAGAGGTGCTCCGTCTCTTGCACCCCCTCAGCTCCCTGGTCTGCTGCGTCTCTTAGCGTCTCTCCTCTGTGTCTTTCTTTGTTGTGTCATCTTGCTGTGGCAGCTTGAGCACACCTGCGTGGGCCAGCTCTCCTGTGTGGGCCAGCTCACCTCGATGGCCAGCTCTCCTTCACCAGGAGGCCCTGGTAATCAAATCCTGGGGCTCCTTTATGGTAGATAGGAGCCCAATCACTTGAACCACATCTACTTCCCTTCATTATTTCAATAATAATGATAATAAAGAAAAAAGACAAGAAAATTCTTCACCCCTCGATCAGAAATCACATATATTTTTCTATCACATCACACGCATCATATCTCAAAATACAAATTGCAACCATCATAATATTGTAATTATATTGGCAATTAGCTCTACTGATAGCACTTGTTATTTAGCGCACTAATGAAATAAAGACACACATGCATTAATATGCACGAATTTGGTGGTGTTATACATTTTGATAACACTGTGCTTCTCCATAGTGTTTCCTTTGTAACCTTATGTATTTTATGTATGCATAGAAGAACATTATTCCCAGAAGGGGCTTATGGGCACTGCCAGACTGTCAGAAGAGGGTCTGTGACATTTAAGAGGGTAAGAACCAGAAACGGAGGTGGCTCAAGCGATTGAGCTCCTGCCTACCACATGGGAGGTCCCAGTTTGGTTCCTAGTGCCTCCTGGAGAAGACAAGCAAGACAGTGAGCTGGCATGAGGCGCAGGCGCTGCAAGCTGGTGCAAGAAGCTGACGCAACGAGGAGACACAAGAGGAAAGACACAACGAAGTAGGGAACTGAGGTGGTTCAAGTGATTGAGCACCTCTCTCCCACATGGGAGGTCTCAGGTTCCATTCCAGATGCCTCCTAAAGAGAAAAGGAGCACACAGCAAAGGGACAGAGAGAGCAGGCAGAGAGCACAGACAACGGGGCGGGGGAATAAAATCTTAAGTAAATAAAAGGGTAAGCACGCCTTCTCTGTTACTGTTAGGGCCTGAGTCTCTTCTTATCCCTTTCTTCAGCTTCCGTTTGGCTACAGCAAGACCCTCCCTTTGACCAGGCTCTTTCCGTGAGGACTGACTTGTCGCAGCTCTGACTTTCCGTCTCCCAGGGGCTGCCTCTGGCCTCTGCTCCTGCGGGGCAACCCGAGGTGCGCTCGGCCGACACTGACCCACTCGAGACCGCGGGGCGCGCAGGAGGGGTGTCCATCGGCCTGAAGTCCTGGGAGAAAGCGCAGTCGGTCCGCAAGCCGCTCCGGCGCCGGGCCCGACGGACTGAGCAGGTTCTGCCCCCTGGCGTGACTCTCCTGGTCACCTCGCCTCGTGTCCGCGGCCCCCAGCTCGTGCCCGGAAACCCGAGCGCCCTCCAGCCCCAGAGGCGCGCGTGTCCACCGCCGCGGGCTGGGTGCCTCCAGGCGGGCGCTCCCCGTTCACGCTCCCCGCTGCCCGCTGCCCGCTCCGCGCTGCCCGCAGCCCGCTGCCCGCTCCCTGCTGCCCCCAGCCCGCTGCCCGCTCCGCGCTGCCCCCAGCCCGCTGCCCGCTCCCCACTGCCCGCTGCCCGCTGCCCGCTCCCCGCTCCCCGCTGCCCCCTGCCCGCTGCCCGCTCCCCGCTCCCCGCTGCCCGGTCCCCGCTCCCCGCTGCCCGCTGCCCGCTCCGCGCTCCCCGCTGCCCCCTGCCCGCTCCGCGCTCCCCGCTGCCCGCTCCCCGCTCCCCGCTGCCCGCTCCCCGCTGCCCCCTGCCCGCTGCCCGCTCCCCGCTCCCCGCTGCCCACTCCCCGCTGCCCCCTGCCCGCTGCCCGCTCCCCGCTGCCCCCTGCCCGCTCCGCGCTCCCCGCTGCCCGCTCCCCGCTCCCCGCTGCCCGCTCCCCGCTGCCCCCTGCCCGCTGCCCGCTCCCCGCTCCCCGCTGCCCGCTCCCCGCTGCCCCCTGCCCGCTGCCCGCTCCCCGCTCCCCGCTGCCCCCTGCCCGCTCCGCGCTCCCCGCTGCCCGCTCCCCGCTCCCCGCTGCCCGCTCCCCGCTCCCCGCTGCCCGCTCCCCGCTGCCCCCTGCCCGCTGCCCGCTCCGCGCTCCCCGCTGCCCGCTCCCCGCTGCCCGCTGCCCACGGCCCGCCCCGCGCTCCCCGCTGCCCGCTGCCCGGGCCGGCGTCCGGGGCGTCCGGGTGCTGAGGTTCTCCCGGGCGTGGCACCCCGACGGGCGCGCTCGCTCGCGGGGCGCGGATCCTCCGCCTGCAGGCAGCCCCCCGGGGCCGGCCGCCTGCTCGCCGCGCTGCGCGCTGGGGCCGCGGGCGGGAGCGCAGGGGTCGGGGCGCGCGGTGCCCGGCGCCTCGCGCCCCAGCTGCCTCAGCATCCCCCTCGGCACTGCCGCGAGGGGTCCCGGGCCTGCGCGAACAGCGCAGAGGTCCCTGGAGAGAGCCGTGAGCGCGTCCCGCCAGCCTGCCCGAGGAGTCCCCGAGGACCCACAGCGCCCTGCGCCGGCTGGGTTCGGCTTTCCCGGTTTAAGCTGACTGTCAGAGGCGCTTCACGAGTTAGTGTTCTCTTCCCAACGCTTTATTTTAAGTGTTGAGAGCACACCGAGTTGTTGGAAATAGGATTGTGACCAGCTAAAGAGCCGACCATTGCTTTTAGGAGGGACTGGGACCAACTCAGGGCCTTGTGCATGGAAGAGGCGCTCAGCCACTGGAGCTGCATCTGCTCCCTCAACAATTTTTAGCTTCTCGCATCTCTGCTTTCTCTGTCCTCCACCCATCTCGGGTGCACGTGTGACTGTGTGTTTGTGCTCTTCGTACAACCACTGTGTTTTTCTGGGCCATTAGCACAGAAGTGCCTGCATCAAGAGGCTTCATCTAAGATTCTCTCTCTCTCACACACACACTGTGGAAGTAGATACTACTTTAAAAGAAATTATTTGAAAGGTAGTAAGTTTACAAAATCATGCATACCATACAGGCTTCCCATACATTGCCTCACCAACACCTTACGTTGTGACACATTATTTATGGTTGAAAGAATACCCTCATAATATTGCTGCTATCTATAGCCCATAACTTACATTTGATGTGTTTTCCCCATAAACCACCCTATTATTAACACTGTTAAGAGATCTGTAATAATTAGCAAGCTGTAGCTCAGTTTGCCCTGACATCCACTGGGGAAAGGCTAACTCGATCCACCATAAGCCTACATGTCCAAGGGCACGGCACTTCCCCACGGGTTAAGTAAAGAAACCACATAGAAGGAAGCGGACTTGGCCCAGTGGTTAGGGCGTCTGTCTACCACATGGGAGGTCCGTGTGGAGCTGGCCCGTGCGCAGCGCTGATGCGCGCAAGGAGTGCCCTGCTACACAGGGGTGTCCCCCGCGTAGGGGAGCCCCACGCGCAAGGAGTGCACCCATAAGGAGAGCTGCCCAGCACGAAAGAAAGTGCAGCCTGCCCAGGAATGGCGCCACCCACACGGAGAGCTGACACAAGATGACGCAACAAAAAGAAACACAGATTCCCGGTGCCGCTGATAAGGATAGAAGCGGTCACAGAAGAACACAGTGAATGGACACAGAGCAGACAATTTGGAGGGGGAGGGGGGGAGAAATACATAAAAAATAAATCTTTAAAAAAAAATAAAGAAATCACATAGAGATGGGAATAAAGGAAAATGGAAACCTTCCCTACCTGCATATCAGAGGACATCCCTACAGATCAAAGAAACATCTGCTCCTGCAGCATTCCAAGAAACCGTAACTCCCCAACCCACTGTCTCCTAGGCACTATCAGGGAAGATTTTCACCCCAGGGCTTCCTATTGGCCCCTGCACCTCACTCGGACCCTCAACCCCCTCCCGCCAACTGTCATTTCCCTGCCTAGGAATCTGTATAAATTCAAGTCCCCCCTTCCAGGGGTGGGCTGAAGTCTGTTCTTCAGAACCCCTCCAATGGGAGAGCTTCCCAATAAATCTTTCTTTGTCTATAGTCAATCAGTCTCCATGTCCCAGTAAGCACCGTATTTTTCTCCAACAAACACCATGTATCAGTATTGTGCATTCGTTATAGTTCATGAGAGAATGTTTTCATATTTGTACTGTCAATGACAGTTCATCATTCACTGTTTTCTTCTCCCGACTGTGTGGGCACTCGCACGGGCACTTGACTTGCTGCGCTGGCACACTTTTTTTTTTTTTTAACCGGGAAGCCCCAGGAATTGAACCCGGGTCCTCTCATATGGTAGGCGGAAGCCCAATCACTTGAGCCACATCCGCTTCCCCATGGGCATGCTTTTGCATTTTTCGTTCACTGTTATACGGTCCCTTCCATTGTACAATCCATCTGAAGTATACACTCAGTGGCTCTCTGTTTCACCATTTTATTAGAGCAGTTGTAGGTTTATAGAACAGAATTTTGCTGTCATCAGCTCAGTCTACTTCAGAACATTTTCATTAGTCCAAAAGCAAAAATCCTATACTCCTTTATACCCCCCGTTATTGACTCTTAGCATTGATATGATACCTTCTTCGTCATTGCTGTAAAACTATTACAATATCACTGTTAACTATAGCCCACATGTTACATTAGTTGTATTTTCCCCATGTATCTCAAAGTTAACACCTTGTAATAGAGGAACATTCTTGTGTTTGCACTATTAACCACAGCCGTCATCCATCACTGAAATCACTGTTATCCAGTCTCTAGGTTATCCTCTAGCTTTCTTTCACCTGGCGTTCACCTTCCTAGACGACTCCATTGAACTCACTGTACTGTGTTCCATTTCCCCACATCTACAATCCACCTTGCTAAACAGGCCCCAAAGGGCCTGGTCCTTTGCTGTTTGTGGGGAGGACAGCAGGTGCAGCAGTGGTGCAGGTGCAGGTGCAGGCTGCTGCCTCGGGGGTCCCCAGGGGCCAGCCATCGGGCCTCCCTTTATGGTCCAGCTGTGCCTGGTCTTGAGCTGATGAAGACATCAGTCATTCAGGGTCCGAATACCCTATCTGCTTTTTTTTTTACCTTTCTATTTATTATTATTTTTAAAAGATATTTAGATTACATAAATGTTACATTAAAAATTAGGGGATTCCCATATGCCCACCCCTCCCACACTTTCCCACATTAACAGCATCCCTCATTAGTGTGGTAATTGAGGAACACATATTGAAACATTGTTGCTAAGTATGGATTATAATTTTACACTATAGTCTACACTCTCTTCTGCACAATTTTGTAAGTTATGACAAGATATATAATGGCCTTTATCTGTCATTGCAATATCAGTCAGGACAATTCCCAAGTCTAGAAAGTCTCATTTTAGATTTTATTTATTTATTTCTCCCCCCACCTCATTGTTTTGTGCTGTCTGCTGGCCTTCTTCTTTTTTTTTTAGGAGGCACTGGGAACCAAACTTGAGCCACCTCCACTCCCTGCTTGTTGTGTCTCTCATTGTGTTTCCTTGTTGTGTCGTCATCTTGTTGTGTCAGCTCGCTGCACCAGCCCCTCGCAGCCAGCTCACTGTCTTGCTCGTCGTCTTTAGGAGGCCCTGGAACTGAACCTGGTATCCCCCATGTGGTAGGTGGGTGCCCAAGGGCTTGAGCCACAGCTGCTTCCCTCTTCCTCGTTTTCTGCGGAAGTGCATTCCCACCTTATGGAAGGGTTGACAGTGCAGAGCTTCTTCCCAGGCCAGGCTTCAGCCGTCACTCAGTCCCCCTCCGTGGAGAAAGCCAGTCTTACCAGTTTCTTGTGCGTCACTCTCAACACTGTCCCTGTGTTTACCAGCGCACATGTGTGTGCACATGATCCCCTCTCATTACAGAAATTGTGACACATTCCACAGTGATCTGCACCTGTTTCCACCAATACTGGAACTGGCTATCTACACATAACCAGGAGACAGGTACAGCCTTACGTCTGAAACAGTGCTGGTGCTGACACTTCAACAGCTCTGTCGAAAGCTTTCTATCCTAAAGGGCTGCAGTTTGCACTTCTGTAAGACGTTCTGGTGGCCACTGAAAGTTTGCTCAGGGAGCCTCGTTTCTGTCAAAGGGGGTTCCCCTGGAGACTCCTGTCAAGCAGTGTCCCTGGAAACCCAAATGCTACCTATGATGAAAGACAATCCCAACTAATATCAAATGTATTCCTAGCTAATACATTACGGACACAATCTTGCCCAGGCACGACGTGTACCTTCTTAACAAGGACCTCTTTTAAGATACAAATTAACAGTAGGATGCAGTGGGGAGATAGCAGGTTGTCCAGAGTGAAACTGAGGAAAGTGCTGGAGAAAGAGGCTTCATGTCAGATCTCTGTACTTCAACACTTTCGTGACCCTACGACTGCCCTCTCCATTTAGTTCTTTGCTATGGAGACATTCCTCCAAGAATTCACCTCGTCATTAACGTTTACTTATATTTTATTATTTAGTAATAATAATCAACATTATAAAATAGAATATTATCTGTTTATCAGGTAAACGTATTTATATGTATTAATGGTTTTATTAATACAATATTAAGATTTATTTCTATGTATGCTTTGAAGGAAAATGAGGACTGAGCCTCCTTACATCTGACGAGAGTCACAAGAAGGAAATTTTGTGGAGTACAAAACTATGCCAGCCTACGGTGTTAAGCCTAAGGGACAAGCGGACAAAAAGGTATAGAGGAGTATAGAAGAGTAACGATGTTACAAGAAATATAAGTATTTGGGAATGAGAGAATAGAATTCATAATTATTTGAAATTTGGCACTCCTGTCTCTACGCAAAGAAAAGCTGAAAGTCTACATGTCCTCTCTAAATTGGGGACAAGGTCGATAGCATGCCCTAAGCAACTACCTGAGGAAAAGCATAAAAACGCTACAGCCCCGTTTCAGCCTCAAGGCCTCATTCTCTGCGCCATGGTGATCCTTCTGAGGGAAATGAGAACTGCAATCGGAAAAAGGGTCCAGTCGGGCATGCTCACTGCCACGCCGCTGGAAAACCCGATAGTGAAGTGGGAAAGGCTTCACCAATTCAGATGAAAAATAATCTACCTATCAATGAAGGAAACGCAATATTGTGAATGTAATTAATACTACTGAATTGTGCACTTGAATATGGTAAAATGAGAAATTTTGAGTTGCATATGTGTAGCTACAATAACATTAAAAAATTAAATAAAAAACTTAATTTGTCCATATCTTCAAGTTCACAGAGCTTTTTCAAAACAAAATGAAGGAAATTTTCTGGCATACACATGTAGATATGAGAGCTGATAAACCAATTCTATCAGCCAGTTTGTAGGGTAAAGCATAAGATATGGCAACATTTGGAATGCATGTTAAGCCTAGAAGTTAGGTGTCTTGCATGTGGAGTACAAGGGAGGGCTGGGACGACCTTTCCAACTCTGCACAGAATTAAGCCAAATTACTCCTAAGACTAAATGGCAAAACTCAATTCAAAGTCTGTCAATCTAAGAAATCAAAAAGAGATATAAGGAAGCGGATTTGCCTCAACTGATAGAGTGTCCACCTACCACATGGGAGGTCCAGGGTTCAAACCCCAGGCCTCCTTGACCCGTGTGGAGCTGGCCCATGCGCAGTGCTGGTGCGCGCAAGGAGTGCTGTGCCATGCAGGGGTGTCCCCTGCGTAGGGGAGCCCCACGTGCAAGGAGTGCGCCCCGCAAGGAGAGCCACCCAGCGCGAAATAAAGTGCAGCCTGCCCAAGAACAGCACTGCACACACAGAGAGCTGACACAGCCAGATGACGCAACAAAAAGAGACACAGATTCCCAGTGCCACTGACAAGAATGCAGGCGGACACAGAAGAACACACAGCGAATGGACAGAGAGTAGACTGGGGGGGGGAGGGGGAGGAGGGGGAGGGAATGGGGAGAGAAATTTTTAAAAAATCTTTAAAAAAAAAGAGGGTCAATAAAAAACCAAAGTCATGAATCTAATATACCCAAACATTTAGCACAAGTCACTAAGTTGGAGTTGTTAAAAATGGGGACAGTTTCCAAAGTACCAAGCAGGCCTCCTCACCTATAGTACCATGAGGAGATGCTTTTGTGGCTTATCAGTGGGGCCTGGTGTTTTCCCTTTTTAAAAAATTGTTATCTTTTTTATAAAGATACATAGATCACACAAAACCTTTTTTTTTTTAAAGAATCATTTTTAAAAAAAGATTTATTTTATTTATTTATCTCACCCATCCCTTTGTTTGCACTTGCTATGTCTGTTCATCTTCTTTGTTTCCTTAGGAGGCATCAGGAACTGAACCTGGGACCTCTGATGTGGAAGAGAGATGCCTAAGCAGTTAAGCCACCTCCATTCCTGCTTTATTGTGTCTCTCATTATGTTTTCCTTCTTGTGTCTCTTCTTGCATCATCTTGTTGTGTCAGTTTGCCACGCCTGCCTGTCGCACTAGCTCACTGTCTTCTCCAGCAGGCACCTGGAACCGAACCACAGATCTCCCATGTGGTAGGTGGGAGCCAAGTCACTTAAGCCACATCTACTTCCCATGTTTCCCCCTTTTTTGGTTGGGGTTAATTGTATGACTCTCTCTCTTTATTATGACCTTCCGTGTTAAGCGTAAAACATCCATTCAGAACATCTCCAGAGAGCTGTCAGAGAAGAAAATGTTGGAGAAGGAAAGTCTGAGGCAGGCATGTTGGCTGTCAGAAGGCCGGCTTGCTGCAGACTTCGACCGGGGAACTTGCTATCCCTCCTTCCGTTTGTCATTTTGGTCGCCTGCTCTTTGTATCACATTTTTCGGGGTTTGCCTTCAGTGTGTGGCATTGTCAGTTTGTTCTTTTGATGAAGGAAATATAGTCGTGAGTCTGGGTCTCTTTCAAAGAGTTTGAGATTTGTTTACCTGTGACAGTGCTGCCTGGCGAGGCAGTGAGAGGCCTGAGACCAGCAGTGCGCCTTCCACCTGCTCGGCCAGCTTCCTTCCTGTGCTCCCACGTTGCGCCTTCCCACCTTGTTGGTTCTGGGGTTTGATCTTGCCCCCCTTACAGGCTATTGAGATAGCCTTGTATTGTGTCTGGAGGAAGACTCAGCCCCCTGGGTCAGAGGCAGAGGGCTTTATTACTCACAGCCCAGCCTGCAGCCTGAACATCATGTCTGTGTCCACGTATCTTTTGCCCCTCCCTCCCCCAAGTCCCAGCGGGGAGGGGTGATATGGGTCAGAGAGAAGACTTGCATGCATGGTAGCTGAGGAACACTGTGTTGGTTTGAGTCTTTTATGTGGACCCCAGAAAATTATGTGCTGAAATTGGTCGTTCCTGCGGGTGTGGGACCCTTTGAGTGGATTGAATTCAGTAGGGGGCCTTTGATTGGGGGTTTCAGTGAGGCGTCCCCAGGGCGGGTCTTGGCCCTCTTGCTGGAGTCCTGTGTAAAAGGGAGAAACATGCAGAGACACGGCGCGCAGAGGGAGCCGCCTTGTACCCTGCATGCGAGAGAGGGCTGCAGGATCGCCCGCAGCCGCAGAGTGGGAGAGAGCCTGCGCTGCAACTGGCGGCCTCAGTAAGGCCTGGAGGAGAGGGGAGAGACGAGGCATGGGCCTGACCTCCCACAGCTGAGCTCGGGGAGAACGGGAGCCTGGAGCGGAGGGCCAGCCCTTGGCAGAGAGCAGCCGTCATTGTGCCTTGACACGAGGCAGGAGTCCAGGATTGCCAGCCGCTGACCTCCGGTGAGAAAGCATCTCTGATGATGCCTTGATTTGGAAACTTTCACAGACTCAGAGCTGTAAGTTTTAATCCATTAAATTCCCATTATAAAAGCCAACCCATTTCTGGTATTTTGCATTGGCAGCTGTCAACAAACATATGAGTTTGTGGAGCCTGCTGTTTTATTGTAGATACCCTGCAAGGTGAGATTCTAGTTAATGTTTTAACTCTGCTTCTTGTACAATGAGACTGTGAGTCTGGTTTTCAGAGATCTCAAATCTGTGGCTGCACAAAACAAAATTTTCTTTCAGAGCACACACAGAAAATTTCATATCATTCATGCGGCATATAAGTTGCAAATTTGAAGACTTCAGCTCGTCCCTCTCTTTTGTGACTGTAGCTAATGTATTTAGGAACAGCCAGCCGACATCGTCATACCTTTTAACTCCACAAAACTGTTAAGATGTTAAAAACACTCCCCCAGATTCTTGCCTCTGATAAGTGTGGAAGTAGTCACAGCCAGGGTGATATTTCGCCTATCTATTACCAACTCCTGCCACGGACTGTGAGTGGCCTCTTGATTTTTGGAAAGAGAGTCATTATTTCCATGACTCTAATCAGAGGAGAGAGCCAATGCAAAAATCCCAGGACCACTTCAGAAATCCCATTTTTAAGATTCTGTTTCTCCAGAACCACTCCCATTGCCAAACTCTATTAGTCAGGGTTCTCTAGGGAAACAGAACCGACAGGAGATATGTGTAAATATTAATAGTAGGAGATTTTATAAAATTATAAAATTTTTATAATTTTTATAAAATCATGGGGAGGCATAAGTCTAAATTTCAAAGGGCAGGTTGCAAACCAGGGGCTCTGATGAAGGTCCTTGATGAGTTCCTAGGACAGGCTGTCTGTCTGAAGCAGAGACAGGACTTCTTCTGAATTGTAACCTCATTTTCCCCATCTAAGGCCTTCAGTGGATTGGATGAGACCTCAGTCATTGCTGATGGCAGTCTCCTAGGCTGACTGTAGATGTAACCAACCATCCATGCAATCAGCTTACTGATGATTCAAGTCCATGAAATGCCCTGGTAGTACAACTAGCCCAGTGCTTGCCTGACCAGTCAACAGGCGCCATCACCTGGCTGAGCTGACACACGAGCCTACCCACCACAGCTCCCCTAGGTGCACTCCCGTCCAGGAATTTCCTGGGTGGCCGCGCTAACGGAACAATCAACAAGTGTGAGAGGTCAGAGTTTATTAATACACCCCTGGGGAGTGCTAGCGGAAGAGGGGTTAATCCAGCTGCAGTTTGATGGTGACAAGATTGCAGAAGTGAAAGCATTTGTGCATTAATTAGCAAGGGGCTATATTTTGCTTGAATTATCACCTGACTGGTTGCATTTGAATCCTAACCAGCATTCACAAAAAAGGAACGTGTTTTGTTGTTTTCTTTCCAAATCTGAATCCGTTTATATTCTAGAACATGGAAAAAAATCTGTACCAATTAAATACAACAAAGTTGAAAAGAATATAGATTTTAGTATTTTTCTTTTTCTTTTTGAACAGACGATAGTAAAATACCATGGCTACTCACGATACACAAAAATTATGAATAACAGATTTTTATTAAAATCTCCAATGTGTTCTAGAAACGTCTTCCTCCGACATGGCGGAGGGCTCCTCTGCTCTGTGGCTTTATCCGACGGCCTGTCTTTAAGCCACGTGCTGCCCAGCCACGGCCGCGGGCCGGCTTCTTTCCCCTGCGTCTTCAGCCTTGCTCCCTGGCTTCAAAGGACTGGCTGCTTCTCTGCTTTCTAAAGCAAAGCTGCTTGTTCATTTTCCCAGAGAATGAAGGGAGACCTGAGATGGCTCCAAAATCGTTTCACTTGATGATTGTAATCAAAACGGAAACACTCTCAGAGGGGCTCATCAAAGCGCCAGGCCTGGGATTGGCTGGTGGATGGTCTCCCATAGCACAGCCCAGACCCATAAACTTCCAATGGGTGAGTTCTCTAAGGCAGATTTTGATTTCCACAGTAGAGACAGAAACAGATCGCGCCTTCCAAAAAGTGGCTCTTCTAACATTAGGTTACATGTGAGGTGTGCTACCAGCCGCAAAATAAGTGCATTCTCCTAGAGGAAGCGTTTTTTTTTTTTTTAGATTTATTTTATTTATTTACCCCCCACCTTGTTTGCACTGGTTGTCTGTTCTCTGTGTGCATTTGCTGGGTGCTCCCTGTGTCTGCTCACCTTCTCTTTAGAAGGCACAGGGAACCGAACCTCGGACCTCCGTGTGGGAGAGAGGCCCTCAAATCGCTTCAGCACCTCCACTCCTGCTTTTTTTGTCTCTCCCATTGTGTTTGCTCTTTGTGTCTCCTTGTTGCATCAGCTTGCCATGCCAGCCTGTCATGCCAGCTCGCTGTCTTGCTCATCTTCCTCAGGAGGCATCAGGAACTGAATCCTGGACCTCCAATGTGGTGGGTGGGAGTGCAATCGCTTGAGCCGCATCCACTTCAGGAAGCTGTTTCTAGCACCTGCTAATTTGTCACTTAGCAGTGGGGTGGCCTTGTGGGGTCTTCTTTGTGTTCTGTAGGAGAGGAGACCTGAATAGAGCTCAAGAGGCTACAAGGAGAAAAATACACAAGGTACATTTTAACTTCTCTTTCTCTAACTTCTTTTTGTGAGTATGTAATTTTAAGTGTACACGACACCAGTTTAGTAAAAATCTTATACTTTGCCAATAAAGGCCTTTTCTGAAGAATTTTCCAAGTGACCAATGTTGTTAAGCATCTTCTGCTCTGATGAATGAAAGGTCTTGCTTCCAGAATGATAAGCTGGTCATTGAAAGTGCTCATGAGAGGATGGGGGGACGCTGGTCTTTTATTCAGTCTTTATTGGAACAGCTGTTCTCAAGATTGATGTTTTTGAATCAACAAATGAGCGTACTCCATGAAATAAAAGGTGAAGCTGTTTTTTTGAAAATAAAGATTTATTTCCTTCTCCTCCCTCGTTGTTTTGCACTTGCTGTCTGCTCTGTATCTGTTCGTTGTCATCTAGTTGCATCATCTTGTTGCATCATATTGCAGCTCCAGCCCGTCGGGTCAGCTTGCTACTGCTTGTCTTCTTGAAGGCACTGGGAACTGAACTCAGGACCTCCCGTGTGGTAGGCAGGAGCCCAACTCCTTGAACCACATCTACTTCCCTGTTCTTTGTTTTTTTAAAAATCTCCAATGTTTTACTAATTCACAGATTCTAAGAATTACAGAAAAAAGGTGCAGCAGGCTGTGTACACCCTCTTGCTCTCACAACACTTTATGGCTGCACATCTAGACCAATTGTACAGGCATCTAAGGAATAACACACAATGTGTTTTGTCAAATTTTTCCACACACATAATCCTTCAACTTCTCCACAAGAGGAAGGATTTTTAAAAAATTCCTCCCCCCTTGCGGCTTGCTTGCTCTCTGCTCTCTGTGTCCATTCGCTGTGCATTCTTCTGTGTGTTTGTATTTTATTTCTTTATTTTTATTTATCCTCCCACCCCTTGAGGCTAGCTTGTTGTTTTGGCTCTCTGTGTCCATTTGCTGTGTGCTCTTCTGTGTTTTTTTGCTTGTCTCCCTTTCTGTTGCGTCACCTTGCTGAGTTGGCTCTCGGTGGTATCTGCGGGCCTGGGGCTCTCTGCAGCGTGCAGCAAGCCTGCCTTCACAAGGAGGCCCCGGGACGCGAACCCGGGGCCTCCCATATGGTAGGCAGGAGCCCAACTGATGGAGCCACAGCCGCTTCCCTGAGCAGGAGAATTTTACAAATGAAGTCTCGGACAACGGGCTCGCTGTATTCGATCACCTCGGCAACCACGGTGAAGTGAGCACCCACGATCTCCATAGCTCCATCCGCATCTGCAGCATCATCTGGAATTACCTAAAACAACAATGCAGAACCACGCCTTCACAAAAACTTCTGCGCAAAACAAAAACACAAAAACCAAACACCAGTGCCCACTTGGCAGGTCCTTGCATTTCCTCACGGTAATACTGCCCTCTGCATTCCACCTGTCCACAGGGCGGAACCGGGCAGAACCAGCTGCCGAAGGCAGTGACAACACAATGCTGAGGCCGCGGGTGGCCGGCCAGGTGGGAGAACAAAAAGGTCCGTGCCGCTTTTCCAGCTGTGAAACAGGGGACGGCAATGGCAGCAAGTAGGAAAGGAAAGGCGAGGAAAGTACGGCACCAAACACATACACAAGGAAAACAACAGTGAGCAGCAAAATCTTTCTTTTTTTAAATTTACTTATCAACATAAATACATTGGGTATCTGGGGGGTTGGTTAAAAGCAACCGGGGAGAGGCAAGTGGGAGGGCTTTGGTGAGGCAAAGGGGGCGGCTGTCAAGCAGCGGTCACGTAGACGTCACAGACACACGGGCTTTTCCCATTACAGCCGGTGAGGGAAGGGGACACAGGGATTCCAAGGCCTTCATCAGGAGTTGTAAATCTTGATGAAGATCTTGAAATGGCCTCTTCCTGCTTCCCCTCTGCTCTGGTGACAGAGGAGGGGGGCGCTTCAGAGCTTACGGCTGTTACCTATTGCTTTACTGCATCCCAGGCATAAAGACATCATGGCATGTGCACAGGTTACCACCATCAATTTCCAAGATTTCCCACCTCCATAGCTTGTCTAGCTATGCCGAGCTGAGTCAGGCATTTGCTTTATATCCTGGTTCTGTTGGTCATCTCCTTCTAATCTATCATTGTGTTAGGCATGGTCAGAAATTCCATATATGGTCACAAAGTACCCCAAAGACTACTACTGTATAAATGGGTTGAGGTCGCTGAAGGATGAGTTGTGGGTTTCTCCGACCTAGTGTGTCCTCCACTCTGTTGACTGTGTGAGACCCTCTGACCTTCGGGGCCAGCTCCAGGAGGGAGCAGGCGGTCATGGGTGGTGGTGCAAGAGGGTGCTCCTGTGTCCACATGGCACTGCTCTAGGTTCAAGTGGTAGGAGAACAAGTGGGGAAACTTTGGCCAAGCCTGGATCAGGCTTCGTGGGCTTGTCTGGCTTAATCACCTGTCACCCAGGCCACAGGTGGTGACACGGAAAGAACAGAGAAGATCTCAGAAGTGCTCAGATGCCTCAGGCCTCGCTCAGGAAGAGGGCAGGGACACACAGCTTGGGACAGCTCTCTTTCTAACAACTGTCCATGCTCCTAAACCAAGGGCCAGGCTGAGTACGGTTGGAAACAAGATGAACACAGTCATGGCAGAGCCCTGCAAGCAGGGATGGGACCACTAGTGGCCAGAGAGTTTTGACTCATAGATATTCTTGTAGCTTATTGATCATTATGTCCTAAGGAATGGAATATATGGGAACTCCACTAACATCTTACTTGATATTAATAAGCAAACATTTTCTCCTTGAACCATGGTGTTTTAGGGTCATTTTCCCCCCACCCAGTTGTCACACCTGAGCCAGTGTGCAGATCTGGAGCCTCCTGACGAAGTGGAGGAAAAACCCCTGAAGGAAAACCCCTGCCCAGAGGTGCCACTTTTGAACTGCTGCTGCTCTTCCCCGTCTCTCCATAGGAGATCCTGGGTCTTTACTGGAGGGAGGCGGCATTGCGGAAAGGAAAACACCTAGAATCTCAGGCGTTCCTGGACGCCATCTCTGTACCGAAGCTCATTTCCGAGGGACCTCTGAGCTGTTGGTTGAGTGATGGTCTCCTCAGAACCAGTGAGTCATTGGCTTTGGAGATGACATTACATTAATTGAGATGGGGAGATTTGTCTGGATTATCTGGAGGGCTCAGTGCAGCCACAAGGGACCTAATACCAGGGAGCCAGTGGGGTCAGGGAAGCAGAGGTGGGAGTGAAGCAAAGCCCAGTCCAAGCAAGGCAGACACCCCGGAGAAGCTGAAAAAGTCAGGGAAGTGATTTTCCCCTAGAGCCTCCAGAAAGAGCACAACCTGCTAACCCAATTTAAACTTCTGACCTCCAAAAACTAAGACGTTGTATTGCACCGGTCAAAAGGGGGACTTACCGAGTCAGATAAAAAACGGAGTTTTTGCGCAGGTCCACCATACCTTAGATAGAGCGGCTCTTTGACATGGAAGGAGGGCTACTATGACGGTAGGAAGTGCCAAGTGGAAGCCCCAAAACTGCGTCTACTCCAAAAAGAAGCTGATCAAAAGCAATTTTGTGTCCCTGGGGAAATTTCAGAGATTAATGTCACTAAGAAAGAAGAGGAAGATGCAGGGGTAGTGATTCCCCACTTAACTTGCCTATGAATTTTGCACAAAAGACTAACTGATTCTGCAGAAGGGTGATGGGTCTTTATAAATTTAAACTCCAATTGCGTCCGATTTCCAAATGCTGTCTCTTGATTGGAGCAGATTGACATATCTCCTGGTACCTGGTTTCCCGCAATTGATCTGACGAATACTTTCTTCTGAATGCAAAGGGGAGCAGATGTGGCTCAAGCAATTGGGTACACGCCTCCCACATGGGAGGTCCTGGATTCGGTTCCCAGTGCCTCCTAAAGAAGACGAGCAGACACCACAATCAGCAGATGCTACAACCAGCAGATGCGCAACCAGCAGGGAGCAGAAGTGGCTCAAGTGGTTGGGCACTGACCTCCCACACGGAAGATCCCGGGTTTGGTTCCCGATGCTGCCTAAAGATGACCAGCAGACAGACAAGGGAGCCATGGGGCAGGGGGGAGGTGTATAAAATTTTTTTAAATAGAAATTTCTGTTGAAAATAAATAAATAAATAAATACTAAGTAAGGAAAATGAGCAGAAGTTGTTTGTTGTCATCTGACAAGTTCGGCAGTACATCTTACCATCTCTCCTCGGCCTACGGTAAATTCTTTGGCTGTATGTCATAATCTAGTTTTTAATCAGGCCATCACTCTACTTTAATCAGATTATCATTTTGATCTACCATGTTAAGCACATGAGAGCGTTTGGACTTAATAAGGAAGAAGTAGCAAATACCCAAATGTCTTTGTGAGATACATGCATGACTGATATTGGGAAATAAATGTCACAAAAACCCAGAAGTTTACCACACGGTTAAACTTCTAGAGGGTCTGTGGTCTGGGGCATGTTGAGACAGCCTTTCCTAACTGAGCAATTAATTACTGCAACTTGGACCTCTACCACTAATAAAGAGGCACAGCACTTGGTGGGCCACTTTGGATTTTGGAGGCCATGTACGCTACACTTGAATGTGTTGCCTGGCCTAGTTCGATTCTGATGAAAGCCAGAGCAAAGACAAGGTAGTGAAGCTAATCCAAGTGTCAGGGCTAGCTGCTTTGCCAGTGGAGTCTTACAACCTCGCAGAGGTAGCAGTTCTCAAAGCATCTCTGGCAGATTGGCTAGATCCTCTGGAAAGTCCCAGTAGGAGACTCTTAGTACAGACTTCTAGGATTTGGGGGCAAAGTCATGTCATCTTATGGAGACAGCTATTCTCTTTTTGAGAAGCAGCTCCTGATTTGCTTCTGAGCCCTGGTAGAGACCAAAGGGAAACTACATTCTCATGCACACTTTGTGGTTCATCATGATCTGGGTGTTACTGGGGCTGTGAAGCCATGAAATGGGTCATGTACACCAGAAATTCAACATCGAGTAGAAACGGTGCATGAGACTGTGTCTGCGCCTATCTGAAGGCACAGAGAGAGGCAGGAGCAAATGGCTTTGATCCCCAGGAGGGGAAGCTGCTCCTGCAGTACGGAGCCCTCTCTCAGCCCACCCTGTGGCCCCCTGGGGAGCTGCCTATGTCCAATTGACGAAGAAAGACCTGGTCCTTCCTCAGGCCTGGTTTATAGACCGTGCTTGCTCATTGTTTGCTATTGTTAACATTATAATTTAGTCTTTAGATTACAGCGCATCAGAAGTGGGCTGAGGCTGAGCTAGAAGAAGAATGAGACAGATATGGTAATCAAGGACTTTGGGTGTCTCCTTGGGGAGAGCACTGGAGCATCCCTGAGGGTGGGAGGGTGAGGTGCAGGATGTTAGGCAGAATCGGACAACGGAATTGTTATTGTCTGGTGGAATTTTGAATATGAGTAGAGGGGTAGGTGTGCAAGCTGAGTTTTCAAAGGGGTGGAATATGCCAGATTACCTGTCGTCAACTTGTTGTTACTGCCACCCCATTCTTCATTGTCCTCTACATCATAAAGAAGGATCCTGGAATTAGATGACCTGGAATTCCTTTCTCTATATTGTTCTAGAATTGCCAATGCAAAGTGCTTGAATAAGAAATTTTTAAAGTTTCATTTAGAAAAATGTTGGGAGGGAAGCAGATTTGGCTCAACCGATAGGGCGTCCGTCTACCACATAGAAGGTCTAGGGTTCAAACCTGACCCGTGTGGAGCTGGCCCACGTGCAGTGCTGATGTGCACAAGGAGTGCCCTGCCACGCAGGGGTGTTACCCCATGTAGGGGAGCCCCACGCGCAAGGAGTGCACCCTGCAAGGAGAGCCGCCCAGCGTGAAAGAAAGTACAGCCTGCCCAGGAATGGTGCTGCACACAGAGAGCTGATGCAGCAAGATGACGCAACAAAAAAAGACACAGATTCCTGGTGCCGCTGACAAGAATGCAAGCGGACACGAAAGAACACACAGCAAATGGACACAGAGAATAGACAGTGGTGGGGGCAGGGAGAGAAATAAATTTAAAAAATTAATCTTAAAAAAAAAAAAAAAATCTTGGGCTTACAGAAATTTGTGGAAATGGTACAGGGTTCACACAAACTCTTCACCCAACTTCCCCTAATATTAACAACTTGTCTAACCATAGTTAGAGAAGTATAATTATTGACAAAATCAGTAAACTAACAGTGGTACAATACTATTAACTAAACTGCAGACCTTAGAATTTCACTAGCTTTTCCCCAATATAATTTTTATGGTCCAGGATCCAATGCAGGATCTGACTAATTTTTGAGTATTCTTATTCTCCTCTAATTTGTTTCTCCTTATTCTACCCCAATTTATTTCCTTGTCTTTCATGACCTTGACATGTGATGAGTATTGGTCATCAATATTTTAAAATGTCTCTCAATTTGGGATTGCCTGATATTTTCTTGTGATTAGAATGATGTTGACCATGTGAGGTTGTGTCCTTTTTGTTGCATTCTATTAAGGGGTGAATTGTGATCACTTGCTTAGGGTGGTGTCTTCTGAATTTGTCCACTGTAAAATTACTGTTTTTTTTCCCCCTTTGCAACCAATAAATATCCTGGGGAGATATTTTGGGGATATGCTAATATCCTGTTTTGCCCCTGATTTTAGCATTCCTTTGTGAGTCTTTAAAAAAAATTTTTTTAAGGAGGTACCAGAGTTTGAACCCAGGACCTTGTACATGTGAAGTGCACGCTCAGCCACTGAGCAACACCTACTCCACTCCTTGGTGAATCTTGCCTGCAGCAATTATAACTACGTGTTTGCCTAGTGGAGATTAAAAATTCCCCTTATTCCTTCTACATTTATAATTGGTATTCTTCTATAAGAAGGTGCTGTTCCCATTGTCCATTAATTTATTTATTCAATTACCTGTTTATATCAGTGTCCTGGTTGGAGTCTTTTGTGGACCCCAGAATATTATGTTCTTAAAGCTACCCCATTCCTGTGTGTGTAAATCTACTGTATGTGGGGACTTTTAGTTAGATTTAGGTAAGGGACCTTTTGATTAGATCACTTTTCATTAAAAGACTTCAAACAAGGAAACTTGATTAGATTGTAGGGCGCAGGGTGTGTCCTAATCCTTTTACTGGAGTCTTACATAAACTGAGGACTGAGAGCAGAGACCCGCAGAGAAAGAGCACTGAAAGCTCTTCCCCCGCCATGCGAGAGAAGACTCCAGGATCGCCTACAGCCACAGACAAGGCTTGGGGAGAGACAAGCACATGCTCGTCGCCCACAGCTGAGCTCAAGGGGAAAGAGAGCCTGGAGGAGAAGGCAGAGGCCAGCTGCCGTGGTGCCCTGCCACGGGGCAGGAGTCCAGGACCGCCAGCAGCCGGCCTTCGCTGAAACAGCATCTCTGATGATGCCTTGAATTGGACAATTTCTCAGCCTCGGAACTGTAAAATTCTCCTCTAATACGTTCCCATTATAAAAGCCAACCCATTTCTGGTATTTTGCTTGGGCAGTATTTAGCAAACTGAAACAACAGGTACAAACTCATGGACATTTACTTCTTTCTGTGAGTTACGATGCCCTGCTATCCTCATTTCTCTACACTCAGCAACGGGCAGAGCCCCCACCTTGGGTCTGACTAGGGACCATCATCACTTAGTTTATTTCTCAGCTTCTTCTTGCTTTGGTCATTGAGAACACCTTCTGTTTGACTCTGTGTTCTTTCAATATTCCCCCATACTTATTCAAGCACTGTCTTTTTTCTAGCGTCACAAATGTTCTCAGACTCACCTTGAATTTTCCCTTGCATAGATTTTTAAAAAATTAAAATTTTATTGAAGTATATCACTCATACATGAACATACATAAATAATAAGTGTATAGTAATAGATGTGAACTTACAAAGCAAACATGTATAATATCATACAGGACTCCCATATATCACCCCACCACCAGCACCTTGCATCGTTGTAAACATTTGTTACAGGCTATGAAAGAACATTGTCAACATATTTCTACTAACTACCGCCCATATCT
This sequence comes from Dasypus novemcinctus, assembly GCF_030445035.2. Taxonomy (NCBI): domain Eukaryota; kingdom Metazoa; phylum Chordata; class Mammalia; order Cingulata; family Dasypodidae; genus Dasypus; species Dasypus novemcinctus. Next base: position 134,410,430 of record NC_080679.1, read on the forward strand.
TACATTTGGCGTATTTTCTCCCAACCCACCCAATTATTAACACCCTATATTAGTATTACGTATTTGTTATTATTCAGGAGAAAATATTCTCATATTTGTCCTGTTAACTGCAGTCCATCATCCACCACTGGATTTTCATCATTGAGTTGTGCTGTCATCACCTCAGTCAATTTTAGAATGTTTTCATTACTCCAAAAGGAAAGACCCCATACCCCCCTATACTCCCCTATAGTTGTCTCTTAGTATTGAAAGAAAATCTTCTTGCCATTGCTGCAAAATATTACATTACTACTGTTAACTATCCTCCATAAGTTACATTTGTTGTAATTTTCCCATGTGTCACCATATTCTTAACGCTTTGTAAAAGAAGAGCATTCTTATATTTATAAAATTCACCACAATCTTCATCTACCACTGAAATCACAACGTTATACATTCCCTAGTTTATTATCTACTTTCCTTTCAAATGACATTTATATCCACAGACTACCCCTTTCAGCTACAATCACATTTATAAATCAGCAGTTTTAATTATACTTATTATAATGTGTTACTGTAAACTCTGTTTGTTTCCACACTTTTACAATTAACTAATTAATAATGCTGCATATATTAATCATCTCCTATTCTCAGCCTCCCTTCTATTTCCTAGTAACCTATATTCTAAAGTTTACCTAGAATATACTGAACTAAATAGATTGAGTTTTAGTTCATGTTAGTGAGACCATGTAATATTTGTCCCTTTGTGTCTGGCTTATTTCACTCAACATAGTATCTTTCTAGGTTCATCCATGTTGTCAGACACATCCCGATTTCATTTCTTCGTTAGCTGAATACTATTCTGTTGTGTGTATAGACCACATTTTGTTTTTCCATTCACTGGTTGATGGACACTTGGGTTGTTCCACATTTTAGCCATTGTGAGTAATGCTGCTGGGAATACCGGTGAGTGAACATCAGTTTGCATCCTTGCTTTCAGTTTTCCTGAATATATTCCTAGTAATGGGACTGCTGGATTGTATGGCAGTTCTATTTTCAGCTTCTTGCATCTTTTGAAGAGAGAAGGAAATACATGATGGCAATCATAGGCAGACACCAGTGTAGATAGATAGTAGGTTCTTTTTTTTTCAGGTACTGGGGCCGGGTATTGAGCCCAGAACCTCATACGTGGGAAGCCGATACTAAACCGCTGAGCCACATCGGCTCCCCTGAGTTGGTTTTTTTGTTTGTTTGTTTGCTTTTTTAAAAATTTTGTTTTAAGGAGGCACCAGGAACTGAACCTGGGACTCCCATGTGGGAAGCAGGTGCTCAACCACTTGAGCCACATCTGTTCCCCAAGATAGTAAGTTCTTCACAGCACTTTGTTTCTGTAGGCAACTGAGATGGCCAGGGTCTCTCACAGGCAGCCATTTAGGTGTTGGGGTCTTATCTGAAGGCTTGGCTGGGGCAGGGTCCATTCCAGGCCTATGTGGCTGCTGGCAGAATTCACTTCCTTGTGGTTGGAGGCTGCCCTCAGTTCATCTCCAACGCGGCTGCTTGTTTCATCAAAAGAAAGGCAGTAGACAGCCCGCCAGCAGGACAGAAGTCTCCGTCCCTGGTGACTTGATCACAAGTTGACATCCTTTGGTGTTATTAGACTGCCTTTGTTAGTTGCAAGTTGCTAGTGCAGCCCACACACAGGGGTAGGGGTCACTGAGGACGGGGGCTCCAGGAAGGAGATCAGGGGCCCTCTGAGCGCTCGCCTGCCCCACCTGTGCCTGCCGCCAGCTTCTCAGAACGCCTCACACGAGGTGCGTCTGTTCTCCTGATGGAACCCGGATTGTCTGGCTGTCCTGGGAGATTGTACCTGTGACCCCGGGGCTGCTCTCTGGGCCAAATCAAAGCTGCGGCTTGTCTCCACGCGCTCAGGTAGTCTTCTCCCAAGTCTGCAGGCAGGCTGTTTGGGCTGAACCCCGCACCAGCCTCCACATTTCTCAACAGGAAGCAGCGTTAGGGGCTTTCACTCAGGGCCTTGGTTAGAGTACCCATCAGAGGAACTCTTTTTCCAGCAGAGAAGTTGTGGGTTTACAGAAAATTCATGCATACACTACAGGGTTCCCACATACCACCGTAATTTTGGCACATTGCCTGCATCTTCCCATCCCACTCCCTGGTATATTTCTTGACAACAATGGAAAAAAAAACAGGGGTGAGGGGAAGACACCCACCTAATCTTAAATGTAAAGAACGACACAGTGACTGCAAAGTAAAGGGCAAAGTTCTTTTTGATTCCTGGTGAAACCTACAGGTTTCTGCATGGGATATGAGAGTTTCAGAGCAGTGAAGAGCCCGCACCATATAGAGATAAGGCCAGATGACATCCAGGGCAGCGATGTCTTAGTTTACCACAGGGCTGCCAACACCACGTGCCAGGGGTGTTGGCTTTTTAATGGGAATTTTGTTTAGGATAAAAGCTTACAGCTCTGAGGCCATGAAATGTCCAAATCAAGGCACCAGCAGAGATGCTCTCTCACCAAAGTCAGCCACCGGTGCCCTGGGTCCTGCCACGAGCTGAGGCAAGATGGCCGCCGATCTCTGCTGAAGTCCCTGCCTTCCCCTCCAGGATTTGCTATCTCCCGGAGCCCAGCTGTGGCTGCCAGGCCTAGCGCTCGTCTCTTCAGCCTTGAGCTGCTCCGAGGGCACAGCCTCTTGGGGGCTTCGTGCTTGAGTTTTGACTGCTAGTCATCCTCGAGTCCTCACCATATGGCGGGATAACAAATGGCAGCTACCTTTTCCACTGTGTCTCTCTCTGTGTCTCTGTTTACATAAGAACCGGCAAGAGGGTGGAGTCTCAATCTGAGTCATGCCTCACTGATGTAGTCCAAACAAAAGCAATCTAATTGAGAAGCAGATGTGGCTCAAGGGATTGAGCTCCCGCCTATCACATGGGAAGTCATGGGTTTGGTTCCCAGTGCCTCCTGGAGAAGATGAGCCAGACAGTGAGCTGGTGCAATGGACTTGCGTGGCGAGCTGATGCAACAAGATGATGCAATGAGGAGACACAAAGAGGAAACACAATGAGAGACACAACGAAGCAGGGAGCAGAAGTGGCTCAAGCGACTGAGCGCCTCTCTCCCACAGGGAAGATCCCAGGCTCAGTTCCCAGTGCCCCCCAAGGAGAAGGCAAGCAAACACAGAGAGCACATAGCAAATGGGCACAGGGAGCAGACAGTGAGTGCAAACAACGTGGGGAAGGGAATACATAAATAAAATAAATCTTTGGAAAAAATGCATTCTAATCAAGTGCTCTAAAGTGAATCTAATATAATCAAAGTCACCAAATGCAAACTGCCTGCAGGTCCCCTGGGACTGGAGGGACAAGAGCACGTGTGCCAGAGCACCTGCCTTGATGGGGACACTCCTTCAGTTTCAGATCTCTTGCTCAGAGAGGCAGAGTTTTCCAACCTCACATAACAGCCACTAAATTAGAAGTTAATGTTATCTAATGGCTCTGAAATTTCTCATTATTAAGCAAGGCGGGGGGTATTTCTAGTACCCTCTATTAGACAATTCCAGGGAAACCCTGGCCAGCCTGATATTCTCTTTTGCCTGTATGTGGGAAATAAAATTTTAATAGTGAATGAGTCTTATTACATTGACACATAATAAAATATACCACCATCGGAAAACACTCCAGAAGAGAGGACAATGAATGTTGGGGAAGTTCAGTTGAGCCAAATGACCACCTTGAACTGCAAAAGACAAAAGTTCAATTGGCAAGTTAATCTGATAAAAGAAGAGAGAGGGACAAAAAGACTAAGTCAATGAAGACATTCCGTTTATAATATTGAATTGAAGGAAAGAAGCGAGGGCTCCCCAAAAGAAATACTAGAGGGATAAAGAAAAAAGAATCCTATTGTGCTTTCAAATGAAGAAATCCTTTTGGTAAAGTGTATTTAGGCTGGTTTATTCATATGACAAATATTTTATTGTATCGACTTCAACTCAAAGTGTTCTAGGCACTGGGTACAGCTAAAAGCAAAAACAGACAAAATCCCTGCTCTGGGCAGCTTAAACTTTTTAGAGAAGGGAGTAGAGATGGTGTATTAGTCAGCCAAAGGGGGACTGATACAAAATACCAGAAATAGGTTGTTTTTTATAAAGGGTATTTATTTGGGGCAGGAGCTTACAGATACCAGGCCATGAAGCATAAGTTACTTCCCTCACCAAAGTCTATTTCCATGTGTTGGAACAAGATGGCTGCCGACGTCTGTGAGGGTTCAGGCTTCCTGGGTTCCTCTGGGCTCAGCTCCTCTCCTTTCTCCACGAGGTCAGCTGTAGACTATCAGGTGAACGGTTCTGTCCCTTTCCCTGGGGCTCCAGCTTAAGACTTCAGCATCAAACTCCAACATCAAAACTCCAACATTAAGACCTCTGTCCTTTGCCATGTCTTTTATCTGTGAGTCCATACCCACAAAGGGGTGGGAACTCAATGCCCTAATGATGTGGCCCAATCAAAGCCCTAATCCTAACTTAATTACACCCAGGTACAGACCAGATTACAAACATAACCCAATATCTATTTTTGGAATTCATAACCATATTGAATGGCTATGCTCCACCCTCTGAATTCCAAAAAGACATTACAATATTTGAAAAAAACCTTAAATCAGTAACAATGTAAGTACTAAATCATATCACAATCATCTTAAAGAAATACAGTTTGTCTTGGGGCAAAGTTCTGTCTGCTATAGACCTCTGAAACTTATAAAACAATTTATTTGTTTCCAGTACACAAATGGACAGACAAAGGATAAACATTTTCATTACAATAAGGAGAAACTGGGGGCAAAACATGAGTCAAGGGTCCTCTACAGTTCAGTAAATCTGCAGGGCATCCTCCATTCAATTTCAGTTTGAGAGTCTTTTTATTTTTTAAAGATTTATCATTTATTTATTTCCCCCCTCCCCCCCTCGTGGCTTGCTTGCTCTCTGCTTTCTGTGTCTATTTGCTGCAGGTGCTTCTGTGTCTGCTTGTCTCACTTTTTTGCGTCATCTTGCTGCGGCAGCTCTCACGGGCACAGGCTCTCAGCTCTCCGTGGGCGTGGGTCAGCCTGCCTTCACAAGGAGGCCCTGGGACATGAACCCAGGGCCTCCCCTATGGTAGAAGGGAGCCCAAATTGACTGCGCCACAGCTGCTGTCCTGAGAGACACTTTTAAGATGACTTTTTTTCTCCTTGGGGTCTTATGGGAAGCCACCCTTTTCACAGGCTTGCCCAATGGTCATTTTTTCGGTTTTACCCTCATCAAGCATGTGGGCATCGACCAAGCTCCAGACCTTACCCTCAAAGAGTGTTGGGGTGGTTGCCATACCTTACCTGTGATGGTTAGGCTATTGTGTCAACTTGGTCAGGAAACTGTGCCCAGTTGTTTGGTCCAGCAAGCACTGGGCTAACTGTAATACAAGGGCATTTATGGACTTTAGTCACCATTGATGTTACTGAAGTGGTAAATCTTAGATAGCTGGTTATAATTACATCAATCAAGGAGATTGCCATCAGCAATGAGTGACGCTTAATGCAACCAGTTTAATCCCTTAAAAGGGGAAGTGATTCTAGCATTGAGAGAGAATTTCCCAGCTCGTCTTTGGACAGCCACCATCTCCCAAAACTCGTCAGGAATCTTCATTGGACTTTCATTGCAGCCCCTGGTTGCAGCTGCCTACGGAACCTGGACTTGTGCATCCCCACGGCTGCATGAGACACTCTGATAAATCTCTTATTATCAACAAATATCCCTTGTTGATTCTGTTTCCCTACAGAACCCTGACTAATACATTACCCAATCTTTGGGTTAGGGTCTTAACTCCTCTAGTACAGTGATGTGAAGACATCATTCCCTCTAACCCTTGGTATACAGGTTCAACCCTCTCAGAGCAATGAGTTGACAACCTGGCCTTCCCTAATCCATGGGTGACAGGTTCACCCCTCTCAGACCTGTGGTGTGCTGACCTTAACCGCCATACTCTTTGAGGAATGTGCTCCACCCTCTCTGTACTCTGGGGTGGCAAAACTCTCCCAGAACATTGGGTGGGAACACCCACCCTCTTCAACTGCTGGTGCAAACTCACCCTCTCTGTACACATGGGTGGGGTTCCTCTCTTGGCCCAAGGTGATGTTTTAATTCCAGATCTCAGGTTCCATGGTTTTCCTCTTGAAGTAATTTCCCCTTCAATCTCTCCTTTCCATGCCCCTTTTATTCCAGTGGTTTTGTTCATACAGCTCTCTCAAAAACCTTGTTGGTTTAGCATTCAAGAAGCAGGGGTTTAAGCCATCAGACGGTAAGAATTTCCACAAGTCTTTCCTAGATAACTGCATCTTTAAACTTGATTTACAAGTTCCAAGTTTAGTTAAGTTCTCCCATGGGGCACTTTCATCTAGGATCTTGATTTCCAGAAGCTTGGAATTTCTAGAATCAGTTTCTGTTTTCTTTGTACTCAACAGTTCAGACCTCAGCATATCTCTGTCATCTAGCATTTTGCTATAAGATGTAAGCAGAAGCCAAGCCACATTCTCAGGTTTACTTTGGAAATTTCTTCAGCTAAATGCCCAGGCTTGCCATTTTAAAATTATGCCTTCCATAAAACACCAGGAGTTAATCTTGCTAAGTTCTCTGCAACTTTAAAACATGGATCTCCTTTCTTCCAGGATCCAATTGTAATTTCATGATTTATTTCTACAGCATCATAAAAAGTCTCTTTAGCGTCCATATTGCTATCAACAATCTCTTCAAAGCACTGTAGGTTTTTTCTTCCAAGCATCTCACAATTCCTCCAAAAAATACCCCTTACCCATTTATAAAGCCATTCCAGCATTTTGGTAATTGCAAAAGCACCACCCCACTCCTGGTACCAAATTCTGTTTTAGTCAACCACAGGGGTGCTGATGCAAAATACCAGAAATTGGTTGACTTTTTATAAAGGGTATTTATTTGGGGTAGGAGCTTACAGATATCAGGCCATAAAGCATAAGTTACTTCCCACACCAAAGTCTATTTCCACATGTTGGAGCAAGATGGCTGCTGATGTCTGTAAGGGTTCAGGCTCCCTGGGTTCCTCTGAGCTCAGCTCCTCTGTTTTTTTTCCCCACAAGATCAGCTGTAGACTATGAGGCTCTCTAGGCTTTGCCTCTTTCCACAAGGTCAGCTGTAGAGTATCATGCAAATGGCCCTGTCTCTTTCCCTGGGGCTCCAGCTTAAGACTTCAGCATTAAACTCCAACATCAAAACTACAATATTATGAACCCTCAACTCTGTTCTTTGCCATGCAAGGGCACCCACCAATGGACAGGAACTCAATGCCCCAATGACATGGCCCAATCAAAGTCCTAATCATAACTCAATCACACCTAGGTACAAACCAGATTACATACATAATCCAATATCTATTTTTGGAATTCACAACCATATGAAACATGCTACAGATGGAAAAGAAACAAAATAATTCAAATATATAGTAAGTAGAATAGTGATAGGAGAAAACTAACGAGGGAAGGAGAATTGCTAAGTGGCACTTCCAGTAAGAGTGCCTTAAACCAATCAGCAATAATTTAGATGACACTTTGAGCCACTGCTCATATGTTCTATCAGGGAATCAGACTAAGCCATAGATTTTTAATATGTAAATAGTCAGCAAAGAGCTAATGTATCTTTGTCCTGCAATGTGTCAAAATTAGGTCCATTAAATGCAGACAACAAGGAGTCCTTGGCAGAACAGGAGAAGTGACAACCATTTCATCAGATTGGGGTTTACCCACAGTCTATAGCTTCAGCTGTACTTTTCAGCTACACCACTTAGATGGTATAGATTGGAGCACACCAAAAATCCTGGGTGGATAGCAGAATTGGGCTACCAGCTTGCTGGAGACAACTTAGACTTCAAAATATCTAAACTTATTTTTCCCAACTTGCCTACATTGGGGTGATAAATTCTGGTCCTGAAAGTATTATTCCAGAAGGAATGGTTCAAGTTTCAAAGTTCTTCCTTCAAAAAGATTTTCCTACAGGCATGTAATGATCAAGTAACTATTGCTATCATATGATTTTCCTTTTGTCTCTAGAACAGGTCTTCTTAACAATCCTGAGAGGCAACCTGGTCATCTGGAATTTTTAAACATCTTGTTTTGAAATAATTTCAAGCTTACAAGAAAGTTGCAAAAATAATACAGAAACAATCAACAGAACTCCACCATACTCACTACCCAGATACCAACTATTAGAATTTTGTTGCACTTGTTATATCATTCTATCTATCTATCTATCTATCTATCTATCTATCTATCTATCTATCTATCTATCTATCTATCTATCTACCTACCTACCAATTTTCTAAACATTTGAGAGTAGGTTGCATACATCATATTCCTTGAACATACAGTACTTACTTCCATATACATCTTCTAAGTTCAAGTGCTTTCACTTATATAATCATCTTAAGCACAGTTATCAAGTTCAAAATCTTCAACACTGATACAAAGTTTCATCTATGGAATAGATAATATAAAAATCTCAATAAAGAGATAGAAATTTAAAAAAGAAACTGTTGGGGATTGAGTCATATATCTGACAAAAGGCATGTTCAAGTCCAAACCTTTGTTCCTAAGATTTGTACCCACTTGTGAATAGGACCTTTGAAAATGTTATTAAAGAGTGCCAAAAGTGAGTGAGGGTGGACCTTAGTCCAAAATGGCTCAAGTCCTTATAAGCAAAGGTAATTGGATGTAAAAAAGGAAACCACAGGGAGCTGCAAAAAACTAAAACTTAATGGAACCCAAAAGAGAAAGGAGAAGACATGGCTCTGTGCATAGATATGTGACAGAAAAGCCAAGTACTAAGGATCATCAACAACCAGCCCCAGAATGCCCCAATCTTTGTGAAGCAAGTATAACCTTGCTGACACCTTGATTGGATTTCTCCTAGCCTCAGAATTGTAAGCCAGTAAATTCCCATTGTTTAAGGCAAGCCACTGTGTGGGAAAAAGAATTCCCTAGGGAGTTACAACCCAGCTTAGAGCTGAGAGAGGAAAGTATCAGTGAACTTGAAGATAAGACAATTGGAATGATTCAAGCTGAGGAGTAGAAGGAAAAATGAACTTTAAAAATTGAGCAGAGCCTGAGGAATCTCTGGAACACCATCAAGCTTACCAATATATACATTACAGGAGTCCAATAGGAAAAGAAAGAGAGAAAGGGGAAGTAAAGTGGGCATAATATTCCCAAATCCTCAAGATAGAGGAATGAACAAGGGGGAATGCAACTATGGACTAAAGTAGATTTATTAGTATTCTAGTAATGGAAGCACTTGTAACACTGATATAAAGACAGTGGTCACCAGAGATTCTGAGGGGAGAGAGAGAGAAGGAAGAGTGTAACGTGGTATTTGGGGGACATTGGAATTGTTCTTCATGATATTGCACTGATAGATGCAAGCTTGTCAAAACCTATAAAATTGTACAGTGAAAAGTATAAAACATAATGTAAACTATAGACCATGCTTAGTAGGAATGCTTCAACATGTGTTCATCAGTTGTAATAAATGTACCATTCTAATGAAAGACATTAATGGGGAAAGTGTGGAAGGGGAGAGGGCAGAGCATATGGGAATCTCCTATATTTTTAATGTAACATTTATGTAGTCTGAAGCTCCTTTAAAAAATTTACATAAGAGAGAGAGAAAAAAACGGAGACAGAGTATTAAAAAAAAATGGATGAAAATTCCCAAATTTAATGAAGGGCAAGAATATACACATTTAAGAACCTCAATGAACCCCAAACAGGATAAACTCATAGAAAATCCATGTCCATACATAGTAATAAAACTGTCAAATGCCAAGGAGAAGGAGAGAGTTCTGAAAGCTGAAAGAGAAAAGCTACATATTATGTACAAGGGAACCCCAATAAGATTAAGTGTTGATCTCTCATCAGAAACATGGAGGCAAGAAGGCAGTGGGATGAAATACTTAAAGTGCTATAAGGAACAATTGCCAACCAAGAACTTTATATCTGGCAAGACTCTCTTTCAAAAATGAGGGTGAGATTAAGATATTCCCAGATAAATAAAAGATGAAGGAATTTGTCACTACTAGTTCTGTCCTACAAGCAATGCTAATAGGAGTTCTTCAGACTGAAAGGAAAGGACACTAGACAGTGGATTGAAGTAGGATAAAGAAATAAAGACCTACGGTAAAGGTAACCATTTGGGTAATTATAAATGCCAGTATTATTATATTGCATTTTTTGGTATGTAGTTCCACTTTTTTAAAAGAGATTTTATTTTATTTATTATCCTCCTCATTGTTTGTGCTACTCTCTCCTTATCTTCTCTTTAGAAAGCACTGGGAACTGAACCTGGAACCTCCCATGTGGAGAGTGGCACTCAGTTGCTTGAGTCACCTCAGCTCCCTGGTGTGTTGTGACCCTCATTATCTTTCCTCTTTGTGTCTGTTTGTAGCATCATCTTGTTGTGTCAGCTTGCTGCACCTGTCCATTGTGCCAGCTTGCCTTCTCCAGGAAGCCCTGGGAACTGAACCCAGACCTCCCATTTGGTAGGCAGGATCTCAATCACTTGAGTCACATCCACTTCCCCTGCTTTTTCTTCTCTTCTCTTCTCTTCTCTTCTCTTCTCTTCTCTTCTCTTCTCTTCTCTTCTCTTCTCTTCTCTTCTCTTCTCTTCTCTTCTCTTCTCTTCTCTTCCCTTCCCTTCTCTTCTCTTCTCTTCTCTTCTCTCCTTTCCTTTCCTTTTCTTTTTATTTCCCACCCCTCCAGGTGGCCCCCTTGTCTGTTTGCATGTTGTTTTTGCTCATTGTCTGCTCATTGTCTGTCTGTTTTTTCTTTAGGAGGCACCAGAAACTGAACCCAGGTTCTCCCATGTGGGAAGTGGTCTCTCAACTGTTTGAGCCACATCTTCTTCCTGCTCGTTTGCTTTTGGTCATTGTTGGCTTATTGTCTTACTCACTGTTCTTGCTCATTTTCTGCTCTTTTTTTTTGCTCATATGCTTGCTGTCTTTGTGTCTTCTTTAGGAGGCATCAGGAACCAACCCGAGATCTCCCATGTGGGAGGTGGGCACCAAACTGCTTGAGCCATATCAGCTCCCAGTTCCACTTTTTATTTCTTACAAGTTCTAAAATACAAATGTATAAATAATAGTGATACACCTATGGTTGGGACATAAAATGTATAAGGATGTAATTTGTAACAAGTATAACAAAAATGTGGGAGAATGGAGAGATAAATGAACAATATTTGTGTATGTTATTACTTGGTATCAAAACAAATGGGATTACTAGAAATTTAGGGTGTTAAATTTAAGCCCCATGGTAACCAAAAATAAAATATCTGAAAAATATATACAGATGGAAATGAGCAGGGACTCACACTGGAACACTACAAAAAAATCAATAAACATAAAAGTAGGCATTAATCACCCAACTGAGGTAGAAAGAGTATAAGTTTTACAAAGAACAAATAGCAAAATAGAGAAGAAATTTCTGTACTTTCAGTAGTTACTTTAAATGTAAATGGATTAAAATCTTGGACGAAAGGGCAGAAATTGGTAGAATGGGTAGATGGAAAAATGACCCAACTATAGGGTGTCTAAAAGAAACTCACCTTAAATTCAAAGATACAATTATATTGAAAGTGAAAGCTGGGGTGACAATACTAATATCATATAAAATAAACTTAAAGACAAAAACTGTTATGAGAGATGAAGAAGGCCACTACGTACTGATAAAGGGGAAAATTCCGTAAGAAGCATAAAAATTTTAAATACATATGTACCTAACAGCAAAGGCCCATGTTATTTGAAGCAAATATAACAAATTTGAAGGAGATTTGGGTGGTTCTACATTAATAGGAGGAGACTTCAACACATCACTTTCAATAATGGTTAGAACATCTAGCCAGAAAGTCAAAAGGAAATAGAAAAATTGAACAACAATTTTTTTTTCAAATTCTACTCAATTTATTCATTTTTTAAATGAACAACAATTTAAGTCAACTAGACCAAAGAGACATATAAAGAACATTTCACCCAACAGCAGCAGAACACACATTCTTTTCTAGTGCACATGGTTCATTATCCAGGATAGACCATATGTTAGTTCACAAAACAAGCCTCGTTAAATTTAAATATATTGAAATTACACAATGTATCTCCTCCAAATGTTGTGGGAAAACAGTAAGGAACATGGTTTGAAGTTGAAACGTTTCCATAATGCAGACAAAAAGTGCAGGCTTAGGAACACTGGGCCTTGCCTAGATGGAACACCATCTGGTCAGCAAGAAAAAATGTTTGCATGAGGAGGTATTTGAACTATGTATGACCGGTACCTTATTATCGTAAATGTTGCACCTGTCCCTTATTATAGTAAATAACAAATAGCTGCTTGTTAGTTCCTAAATAAATAGGATGTGGAAACTAGGGTTGAGCCTCTCAGTTTCAGAAGCTGTGAGTCCCCTGGTCCCATCTTTATTTCCTCTCTTGTGTCTTTCTTTCTGTCCTTTTATTTATTCAGTTCTGCATTATCTTCCCTTTGTGTAAACATATTGCTGAGCTGGTCTCATCAACTGGTGTCCAACATGGGACACAAAGGAAAGAAGAGTCACATCAAGTGAAATTAAAGGTATTGTCATGGCATAGAGCCCTGAGTAGTTTAGAAGGCCTTCCAAGTCCTCAGTGAGTAAGGACACTTTTGGGTATTCTAGCAGGGTTACAATGGGAAATGGAGACAGTTTGACAAAATATCACCCATATGTCTGTCTCCTCAAACAACTCAAGGCAGGAGGAGCCGAGGCCAGCAAGTCTCATATTTTGGAACTCTTACAGATTACAGAAAAATATTGCTCATGGTTTCCAGCAGTAGGAAGTTTAGAAATAGAAGACTAGGAAAAAGTAGGAAAAGACTTAGAAAAATTACATGGACAAGGTGTTCCACTCCCTGTTACTATTTGGTCCACTTGGACGATTATTAAATCTGTTTTGGAACCTTTGCAAACCAAAGATGAGGAAGAGAAAAATGAAAACAGAGAAAGTGAGGAAGTTCCTCCCCCTAGATTTTTCGATGATCCTAAAGTTATTCTGACTTCTGTTCCTTCATTAACTGAATTTAGAAAGTCACTTTCCCCCCTGCTGACACCTCCTCCCCCTCCTAGGTTTGGAGATGCTCAGCCAAAGTTGTCAGCTTTACAACAAGGCCTTTTACAGGCTAGAAGGGATGGTGACTTGGAGGCTCTTCAGATGGCTTTTCTGGTTAGGTACAAGAAAGAGTAGCTCCTGGAATGGATCCTCAAAATCCAAATGGAGTTTATGAGTTCACTCATGAACCCTTCCCATTTAAAATTTTGAAAGAGTAAAAGCAGCAGTGCAACAATATGGTCCAAATTCTCCTTTTACCTATGGTATGGTGCAGGGGCTGGTTGAAGGCTCCAGGCTGATCCCAGCTGACTGGTCTGCATTAGCACGCATCATGCTAAGGTCTGGAGAGTTTTTACAATTCAAAACCTGGTGGACAGATCATGCAGAGACTCAGGCTGCTCATAATAGAGCCCATAATATCCCCATTTCCTTGGATCAGTTAGTGGGGGTGGGGAATTGGATGGGAGCAGATCAGCAATTAACAATGAATGATCAAGCCATCACACAGGTCCATCTCTGTTCTTTAAGAGCCTGGGAAAAAATTGAAGCTAAAGGCCAGCCTCCAGTGTCATTTCAAAAAATATTACAAGGACCTAAAGAATCTTACCCTGACTTTGTCGCTCAGTTACAAGAGGCTATCAAAAAACAGGCCAATAATTTAGAAGCTGCTGATACTATTTTGCAGCTAATGACTTATGAAAATGCTAATCAGGATTGTCAGAAAGCTATTGGGATTATGAAAGGTAACGTGTATTTGACCCGATATATTAAATTGTGCCAGGATGTAGGGATGGAAGGCCACTGTGCTGCTATGATGGCTCAAGCTATGGCAGGAATGAAAATCAATAAGAGGCTCTCTGGAAAATGTTTCAATTGTGGAAAAATTGGCCACATGAGAAAAGATTGCCAGAAAAAGTCTGAGGGAAAAATAATGCTGCCCAGGCAGAATATTTCTGCTCGGAAACCATTAGAGTCGTGCCCCCACTGTGGAAAAGGAAATCATTGGGTTAGCTAATGTCAGTCTAATTATCATAAGAATGGCACTCCCTTGTTGGGAAACTGCCAGTGGGGCTGCTCCTAGCCCCGTTCCCAAAGGGGACTTTCCCAGTTCAGCAGAGCAATCCCGGCATTCCCCAATACTCCACAGTGCCCTTGACGTATCCCCCACCATGGCAGGAAGCACAGCTGTAGATATCCCTATGGCAGAATCTGTTATCTTGCTTCCAGGGGATACCCCCATCTGTGCAAAAATGGAAATAAGGGGACCTTTACCAATTGGCATGGTTGGACTTCTCAGGAGGAGCAGTCTCACCTCCCAGGGAGTTAGAGTGCATATGGGAGTAATCAGTTGTGACTATCAAGGAAAGATTCGAGTTACCATGTCCACCTCAGTTCCATGGAAAGCTGATATTGGAGATCACATAGCAAAATTGTTGTTGCTCCCTTATGTTCCTGTAGGAGCTAGTGAGAAAGTCTGAGGGAAAAATGGTTTTAGAAGTACAGAAATAACAGGAGTATTCTTAACTGAAAAAATTTAGAATCTCATCTCGTTTGTGAAGTAACCATTCAGAACAAACAGTTTGAAGGACTTATTGATACTGGAGCTGATATTTCTATCATTAGTTCCAGTCATTGGTCCTCTGCTTGGTCATTACAAGATGCATCTATTTCTGTTGTGGGACTTGGCACTTTCAACAACAAAGAACCCATGAAATGGTTTCAGTGGAATTATCTTCCTCAAGGAATGCTTAATAGCCTCACCATATGTCAAAATTTTGTAGCTAAAGTCTTAAATCCAGTCAGACTGAATCAGGCTAATAAGATAGGGAATTAATAGATGGATCTGGAACCTGGCAAGAGAGTCCATGTGGATGTCGGTAACCCCCAAGATGGCTGCTGGAGGACCTCCACCTCTGGAATTCTCTTATCCAGAACAAAGGCTTCTTCCTGGGAACAAGGAAAAGTCCCAGATGTTCTCTAGGAACTTTATCACTGGGTCTTCACTAAGGGATTGATGGGTGGGTAATCAATCAAAATGGGAAACCCCCTCCCCTGCCATTAGCAAATGGGTGGAATAATTAACAATTTAAAAGCCAGGCACAAACCGGAGCATGGGCTCTCACCCTGCTCTTTTGCCTACAGACCCATCCTGCCCTCTTTGTGCTGCTTTCACCATTTTTCCTCTGCCATGTGGCCACACAAGTAAGCCTGGGGACTTAAAATCTATAATGGGAAATTGTAGCTTGTAAGTCAGCCCTCTTCATCCCTTTTACCCCTTTTCTCTCTACCTGGGACCCCTGCTCTGTTATTTTCTGTTATTTTCTCCCATTTCTCTTCCCTCTGTACCTGAATAAATTACTGGCCTAACTCACCCAGCGTGCTTTTGAAATTTGTTTCTGCAGCATAGCCAAGAACCTAGATAGAATCCAGTAACAAGACTGGCTTTTCCTTCTTGTTATATTTTACATTACATGGATGATACATTGTGTGCTGCTCCCTCTTCCTAGACTCTAGTTATAGCATATCAGGCCTTAGAAAAGAGCTTAACTGCATAAGGGTTAAAACTTGTCCCTGAGAAAATTCAAAATGTTACTCCTGTTTCTTATCTTGGGACTATTGTTGATAAAATTACAATTAAACCTCAGAAGGTTCAGATTCATAGGGACTCTATTAAAACCTTGAATGATCTGCAGAAATTATTAGGAGATATAAATTGGCTGAGGCCCCAAGTGAGCATTTCCACATATGAACTGTCTAATCTTTTTCCCCTACTATGAGGAGATCCTAAATTAAACAACCCCTGGGTTCTAACAAGAGAAGCAGAACAGGAATTAAAACTAATAGAGAAAAAAATTCAAAGTGCCCAACTTGAGTGCATTAATCCAGAACAGCCACTGCAATTGATTATCTTGCCTTCCTTAAACTCCCCCACAGGAATCCTTATGCAACAAGATCATAATGTAGAATGGATATTTTTACCTAACAGTATTGTTAAAACTTTATCTCCTTATGTGGATTTTATGGCCCAGATTATACTTAAAGGCTATGAACACACTTCTGCCCTTCACAGACAGGACCCTTCGCATATCATTCTTCCACTTTTGTGCAAGGAAGTTGAGGCTTGCCTACCAAATTACTTACAGTGGCAAATAGCCTTTTCTGATTATATTGGACAGATAGATAATCGTTACCCTAAAAATCATACATTACAATTCATTAAAATCACTCAATGGATTTTACCTAGCATAACTAAGTTTCAACCAACATTTGATGCCCCTAAGAGTCTTTACTGATGGTTCTGGAAATGGTGCGGCTGGGTATACTGGGTATAAAACTAAGAAAATTCCTACTCCTGGATTTTCAGCTCAGCAAGGTGAATTAATAGCAGTACTTTACTACTTTGCAAGTCTCTGATATCAGAGTCCATAAACATCCTTTCAGACTCGGCATATGTCATCCAGGTTACGCAATTGATTGAAACAGCTCTTATAAAATGTAACACAAATCAGTTTCTTTACCAGCTTTTTCACAAATTTCAACAGATAATTAGAAATAGAAAAAGTCCATTTTTTATCATTCACATTTGATCTCATTAAAATTTACCTGGACCATTAGTTGAGGGCAATAATGCCGCTGATAAATTAGTCACTCCTGTTTTACAAGAAGCTATTCATTTTCACAATCTAACCCATATAACAGCAGCCAGCCTCAAAGCTCATTTTCCTTTAACATGGACACAAGTTAGGGACATTGTTCAGACTTGTCCATCCTGTCAAATTCTTAATAATCCAAAACAACTGGAACCTGGAGTAAATCCCTGTGGTTTAACTGCTAACTCACTGTGGCAAATGGATGTAACACATATCTCCTCCTTTGGAAAATACTTGTTCAGGATTCATTTGAGCTACAGCTTAGAGGGTAGAAACTGCTCAACACATAAGACAGCATTTGTTAGCTTGCTTTGCTGTAATAGGACTTCCCCAGTCTCTAAAAACAGATAATGCTCCTGCTTATACCAGTGTTTCCCTTAAAAGATTTCTAGATACTTGGAGTATTTCACATATTACAGAACTTCCATATAACCCCCAAGGGCAAGCTATTGTGGAGTGAGCAATCAAACCCTTAAACTCATGTTACAAAAACAAAAAGAGAGAAACAAGGAAACCCTGCAGGTGCAATTACATAAAGCACTATTTGCTCTTAATTTTCTTAACTGTGGAACTACCCTGGAAGGGATAGCAGCTGAAAGGCATTACCAAAATAATTAAAAAACTCAAACCCAAACTCTGTTTGAAAACCTTTTATTTGGTGGAATGATCCACTGACGAATGAATGGTCAATAGGGAAGCTGTTAACTTGGGGACGAGGATATGCTTGTTTCCCCAGGAGATGGAGAACATCCTGTGTGGGTATCAGCTCATTGAAGAAAACCATATCATGAATGCCAAAAGACAATGAAAGTTCCTGTGGAACCCAGAACCTCTGGTAATGCAGATGGAGAGACTGATGCTGGAAACGACATGGCTGGGTCCCACTCGAAGACCAGAGCAGCTTCACCTCCCACATGGGGGCAAATTAAATGTCTGATTTAAGAAGCCAAACAACAGTTGGAAAAGGAGAAATTGCCAGTTACTGCTCCTAATTTGCTGGTAGCTATGCTCGCCATAGTAAGAAGAACCTCCTCAGATGCACACAACAAACCCTCCAGGGTATGAAGCAGCAAGAAATCACCAAATGTGTCATCACCACTTTGCAAAAACAAAAAGGGGGAATTGGTGGGAAAACAGTAAAGGAACATCATTTGTAGTTGAAATGTTTCCGTAGTGCAGACAAAAATATGGGCTTAGGAACATCGGCCTTGCCTAGATGGAACACCATCTGGTCAGCACGAAAAAATGTTTGCATGAGGAGGCATTTGAACTTGTATGACCTGTACCTTATTATCATAAATGTTGCACCTGTCCCTTATTATAGTAAATACAAACAGCTGCTTGTTAGTTCCTAAATAAATACGATGTGGAAACTAGGGTTGAGACTCTCAATTTCAGAAACTGTGAGTCCCCTGGTCCCATCTTTATTTCTTCTCTTGTGTCTTTCTTTCTGTCCTTTTATTTCTTCAGTTCTGCATTGCCTTCCCTTCATGCAAATCTATTGCTGAGCTGGTCTCAGCAACCAACCATAATGGAGTTTGAAATCAGTAACAGAGAGAGAAGTGGAAAATTCACAAATATGTGGAAATTAAACAAAGTACTCTTATATAACCAAAGGATGAAAGAGGAAGTCACAAGAAAAATTAGGAAATATCTTGAGGTGAATGGAAATGAAAACACAATATATCAAAACTTATGAATTGCCAGCATATGCAGTGCTCAGAGTGAAATTTACAGCTCTAAATGCTTACATTAAAAAGAAGAGAGACCTCAAACTAAAGACCTAACCTCACAACTGGAGAAGCTAGAAAAAGAAGAGCAAATGAAACCCAAACCAAGCAGAAGGAAGGAAATAAGAATGATTAGAGCAGAGATAAATGAATTAGATAATTAAAAAACATACAGAGAACCAATGAAACCAAAATAGTCTCCTAGAAAAGTGCACCAATTTTGACAAATCTTTAGCTAGTGACAAAGAAAAAAAGAAAGAGGATACAGATATGAAAATCAGAAATGAAAGGGGGCACATTATTAGGAACCCCATAAGAATAAAAATTATTTTAACAGGATACTATGAATAAAAATACGCCAATAAATTAGATAACCTCAATAAAATGGACAAATTGCTAGAAACATCTAAACTACCCGCACTCACTCTAGAAGAAATAGAAGATCTCAACAGACTAACTGATTCAGTCATCAAAAACCTCCCAAAACAGAACAGCCCTGGGCTGATGTCTTTTATTTACCATTCAGAGAAGAATTAACACCAACCCTTCTGTATTAGTCAGCCAAGGGGATGCTGATGCAAAATGCCAGAAATGGGTTGGTTTTTACAAAGGGTATTTATTTGGGGTAGGAACTTACAGATACCAGACCATAAAGCATAAGAAAGCATAAAGCATAAAGCATAAAGCATAAGTTACTTTCCTCACCAAAGTCTATTTTCACATGCTGAAGTAAGATGCCTGCTGATGTCTGTGAGGGTTCAGGCTTCCTGGGTTCCTCTCTTCCCAGGGCTCCAGCTTAAGTCTTCAGCATCAAACTCCAACATCAAAAAACCCTCCAACTCTGTCCTTTGCCATGCCTTTTATCTGTGAGTCCCGACCCAACAAAGGGTGGGACTCAATGCCCTACCAGCACAAGAGGTTTGCATGATTACTTAATCAAGGAAACCTCTGAATCCAATATAATCTAATATGCCCAGAGGAAAAGATCAGTTTACAAACATTGTCCAGTGTTTCTTTTTGGAATTCATCGATAATATCAAACTGCTACACCTTCTTAAGCTTTTTGAAAAAATTGGAGAGGAGGGATTACTTTATAACTCAATGTATGAGACCAACATCTTCCTAATAACAAAGACAAATTAAAATATCACAAACAAGGCCCTAGGGCACAAACGAACTTCCTGCTCACCACCCCAGCATCAGCACACCTGACCACCCCCATCTGCCTCATCACTTCTCCTTTTAAGGCCTTCAACTGATTGCATGAGATGTCTCTCATTGTCGAAGGCAATTTCCTCACTTGATTGTAGTTGCAGTCAGCTGTAGATGCAAGCAACTGTCTGATGATTTAAATCCACCGATGAAATATCCTCACAGTAACAATCAGGCCAATGCTTGCTTGACCAGACAACTGGATACCTTAACTGAGCCAAGCTGAAGCGTGAACTTCACTGTCACACCGTGTAAAGACAGAGACGCACACAGGAGGTAGACAGCCCTGTGAAGATGGAGGCAGAGGTTGGAGTGATGCAGCCACAAGCCAAGGCATGCCAAGGATGGATGGCTACCCCCAGACACTAGGAAGAGAGAGAGATTCTCCCCTGGAGACTTCAGAGGGAGTGTGGTCCTGCTGACACCTTTCTTTCAGACTTCTAGCCTCTTGAACTGTGAAATATTAGATTTTTGTTGTATCAAGCTACTTAATTTTCAGGCAAGCCTAGAAAACTAATACAAATATTCCACGGGATAAATCCTATTCTGGGCCATATGCAAATCTTAGTAAATTTAAAATAATTAAAACTATATGATGTATGGTTCTGAAAACCATAACAGAATTAAACTAGAAATCAGTAACAGAAAGATATCTGAAAAATCCCCCAATGTTTGGAAATTAAACAAAACAGTCAAGGAGTTTGGGTGAAGTAGTGTCAAATGCACTTCCAAACATTCTCTGTATAATAGTGATCAGCTAAATTTTCCAGGCATAGAAAATGGAGTTTGCATATTAAAATTTGTATGTTAAAACAAAGACTCCCAAAATAATTAATCAATCAATCGTTCAACAAAACTATGCATAGAAAAAGGAATAGAAGGGGATATAGTGAAAATTTTAAAATGAAGTTATATTTGAATGATGAAATGGTGGGTAAATTGTTCTATATCTGATTTTCCCAAATTTTCTTTAACTGGTGGGTTTTATTTTTTAATAGGGAAAAGCATTACTCCTAGTGACCCACTAGAAAAATTTTTGCTTCCTGTCCCTGCAACCTCAAACTCTGCTGGTCTACAGGTTTTAGTCCCAAAAGGAAGAGTGCTTCCACTAGGGAACACAACAATGATTGCATTGAACTGGAAGTGAAGACTGCCACCTGGCCACTTTGGGCTCCTCTTACCTCTGAATCAACAGCCAAAGAAGGCAATTACTGTACTGGCTGGGGTGTTTGACCCTCACTGTCAAGGGGAAATAGGTCTGCATCTACATAATGGGGGTAAAGAAGAGTTTTGCCTGGAATACAGAAGGTCCTCTAGGGCATCTCCTAGTACTGCCATGCCCTGTGATTAAAGTCAATGGAAAATTGCAATGACCCAATCCAAGCAGGAATAACAGTGGACCAGAATCTTCAGGAATGAAAGTTTGGGTCATCCCACGAGACAAAGAACTATTGCCAGCAGAAGTGTTTCTGAGGGTAACGGGAACATGGAATGGGTCATGGAAGAAGGTAGTGATAAAGATGAACTTTGACCACGTGACCAGTTATAGAAATGAAGACTGTAATAGAATGAATCTTTCTTCCTTGATTTGTTATGAGTATGATTATATATGTACACCAAATGAATTTTTCTTCCCCAACCTTTTCTCTTATGATACGACAATTTGTATTAGTTTCATGTCATAATATTTGAGGATGTCAAGTTTAAGAGTGAATATTACCCAAGAATTTGCACCCCATTTTGTAGGGAATTAATGTGTTTCCAGTTGTACGCAGGGGAGTTGAACACTGTTAGGCAGAAATACATATATGCATGTCTGTTATTGGTTTTACTTAGAGACTAAGTATGATTTAAGGTAATGTATATGGTTGCTGCATTGACAAGGGGTGGACTGTGATGGTTAGGCTGATGTGTCAACTTGGCGGGGTAATCGTGCCCAGTTGTTGGGTCAAGCAAGCACTGGGCTCATTGTCGTACAAGGACATTTATAGACTTTAGTCACCTGTGAGTTTACTGCATAGATAGCTGATTACATCTAAATCACTTAGGGAGCTTGCCTTCAGCAATGAGTGATGCTTTATCCAATCAGTTGAATGCCTTAGAAGGGGAAGTGATTTCAGCATTCAGAGAGAATTTCCCAGCTCGTCTTTGGACAGCCAATGTCTCCTGGAAACTCACTGGGGTGACCTTCACTGGACTTTCACTGGAGCCCCTGGTTGCAGCCTGCCTATGGAACCTGGACTTGAGCATCCCCACAGTCATGCGATACACTCTTACAAAATCTCAAACTATTGACAGATATCTCCTGTTTATTCTGTTTCCCTAGAGAACCCTGACTAATATACCCAGGGATACAAACTAGCTGAAAGTGAAAGGTTGGAAAAGATAGTCCGTGTAAACAGCAATCAAAAGAAAGCAGGGCTAGTTATACTAATATTGAACAAAATAGACTTGAAATTCAAAAAATTTATAAGAGATACAGAAGGCCATTATATATTAATAAAGGGGACAATCCACCAGGAAGAAATAACAGTCATAAATACCTATGCACCTAACCAGAGTACCTCAAAATACATGAGACAAATTCTGGCAAAACTGAAGGGAGAAATAGTCATCTCTACAATAATAGCTGGAGTCTTCAACTATTAGATACGTCACATCATTAGATACAACAGATAGATCAACAAGGAAACAGAGAACTAGAACAATATGGTAAACGAGCTAGACCTAATAGACATATATAAAATTGTGTATTCCAAGTCAACAGGTTATACATTCTTCTCAAGTGCTCATGGATCTTTCTCCAGGATAGACCACACTTCAGGTCACAAGGCACATCTCAAAATATAATAAAAAGACTAAAATTATTCAAAGCACTGAAACTTGAAATCAATAATAGGCAGGAAAGAGGTAAATTCACAAATATGTGGAGGCTAAAGAGTACACTCCTAAATTATCAGTGGGTCAAAGAAAAAATTGTAAGTGAAATTAGTAAATATATTTAGATAAATGAAAATAAGAACACAACTTACAAAAACTTATTGGGGGGGAGCGGATGTGGCTCAACTGATTGGGCTCCTGTCTACTATAGGGGAGGCCCTGGGTTCGCTTCCCAGGGCCTCCTGGAGAAGGCAGGCTGGCCTGCGCCCATGGAGAGCTGGCGGCCTGTGCCTGTGGATAGCTGATGGCCTGTGCCCGTGGACAGCTGGTACAGCAAGATGATGCAACAAAGGGAGACAAGCAGACACAGAAGAACACACAGTGAATGGACAGAGAGAGCAGACAGCAAGCAAGCAGCAAGGGGGGGATTTAAAAAAAACTTATGGGGGGAGTGGATGTAGCTCAAGCAATGGGGCACCTGCCTACCACATGGGAAGTCCTGAGTTTGGTACCTGGTGCCTCCTAGAGAAGATGAGCAGACACAGTGGACTGACAATGAGTAGACAGATGAGGGAGCCATGTGGGAGGGGGATGGGATTTAAAAATAAATAAATAAATATGAATAAAAAACTTATGGGCTACAGCAAAGGCAATCTAAGAGGGTATGCCTATATTAAAAAAGAAGAAAGAGCTAAAATCAAAGATCTACCTGGACAACTTGGAGAAATTAGAAAAAGAACAGCAAACCATTCCCAAAGCAAGCAGAAGAAAAGAAATAATAAAGATTACAGCAGAAGTAACTGAATTTGAGAACAAAAATGCAATAAAGAAAAATCAATAAAACCAAAAGCTGGTTCTTTGAGAAGACTAATAAAATTGACAAATGATTGGCTAGACTAACAAAGGAAAAAAGAGGGAAGATGCCAACAAATAAAATCAGAATTGAAAGGGAGAAATTACTACTGACCCCATAGAAATAAAAAGGATCATGAAAGGATATTATGAGAAAATGTATGCCAGCAAACTAGACAATCTAGATGAAATGGACAAATTCCTAGAAATGCACAAGCATCCTACATTGATACTAAAAGATATACAAGAACTTAACAAACCAATCATATTTAAAGAGATTTAATCTGTCATCAAAAATCTCCCAAAAAAGAAAAGTCTAGGACCAGATGGCTTCAGAGGTGAATTCTACCAAGCATTTAGAGAAGAATTAACACCATTCCTGTTTAAAACTACAAAAAATTGAAGAGGAGGGAAAATTACCCAGTACATTCTATGAAGCCATCATCATCCAATACTAAAGCCAGATAAAGATACATAAGAAAAGAAAATTACAGATCAATCTCTCTAATGAACATAGATGGAAATGTTCTCAACAAAATACTTGCAAATTGAATCCAAGGGCACATCACAAGACTTAAACACTATGACCAAGTGGACTTATTCATGGTATGCATGGCTGCTTCAACATAAGAAAATCAATTAATGTCATTCACCACATTAACAAATTGAAGGAAAAAACCACATGATTATCTCAATCCATGCAGAAAAGGCATTCAACAAAATCCAGCATTCTTTCTTGATAAAAACATCTCAAAAGATAGGGATATTAGGAAAGTTCCTCAACATGGTAAATGGCATATATGAAAAACCCACAGCCAATATTGCACGCAATGGGGAAGGGTTGAAAGTTTTCCTTCAAAGATTGGGAACAAGACAAGGATGCACACTGTCATCATTTTACTCAACATTGTGCAGAAGTTCTAGCTAGGGTAATTAGACAAGCAAGCAAGCAATAAATAAATAAATAAATAAATAAATAAATAAATAAAAGGGATCCAAGTAGGAAAATTGGAAATAAACCTCTCACTATTCCTGGAAGACATGACCCTATATTTAGAAAATTCTGAAATGTCTACCACAAAGCTAATTGAGCTAATAAATGAGTTCAGCAAAGTGGTAGGATACAAGATCAACATGCAAACATGAGTAATGTTTCTCTACTCTAGTACTGAACAATCTGGGGAGCAAATCAGGGGAAAAAATTCCCTTTAAAATAGCAACAAAAAAACTCAAATACCTAGGAATCAATTTAGCCAAAGAAGTACTAGACCTATATGCAGGAAACCAGAAAGAAATGCTAAAAGAAATTTTAAAAAGACCTAAACAAATGGAAGAACATTCAGCATTCATGAATTGGAAGAGTAAATATTGTGACGATGTCAATCCAACCCAGAATGATTTATAGATTCAATGCTATACCAATCAAAGTTCCAACAGTCTACTTCACAGAAATTGAAAAGGCAATTACCAAATTCATTGGGAAGGAGAAGTGCACTTGAATAGCCAAAAGCATTCTGAAAAAGAAGAGCAACATAGGATGAATCTCACTGCCTGACCTTGAAACATATTACAAAGCTACAGTGGTCAAAACAGCATGGTACCAGCATAAAGATAGACACATCGATCAGTGGAATAGAACTGAACATCCAAAAATAAACCCTCACCTCTATGGCCAACTGGTTTTTGACAAACTTACCAAAGCCATGGGTAGCAGTTTGATATAATTGATGAATTCCAAAAAGAAATATTGGATTATGCTTGTAGTCTGATCTGTACCTGGGCATGACTGAGTTATGATTAGGGCGTTGAGCCCTAACCCCTTGGTGGGTGGGGACTCACAGATAAAAGGCATGGTCAAGAACAGAGTTGAGGACTTTTAACGTTGGAGTTTTGATGTTGGAGTTTGATGCTGAAGACTTAAACTGGAGCCCTGGGAAGTCAGCATGCAGAGGAAAGAGAAGTGAGCCTCAGGAAGGAAGGAAACTTGAAGCCAGGTAAAGCAAGCCCCAGGAACGTAGGAACCCAGGAAGCCCGAACCCTCACAGACATCGTCAGCCATCTTGCTCCAAATAGACTTTGGTGAGGAAAGTAACTTATGCTTTATGCCCTGGTACCTGTAAGCTCCTACCCCAAATAAATACCCTTTATAAAAAAAACCAACCAATTTCTGGTATTGTGCATCAGCACCCCTTTGGCTGACTAATACACCACGTTAATGGGACAAAACAGTGTTTCCAATAATTGGTGCTGGGAGAACTGGATATCCATAAACAAAGAATGAAAGAGGACCCCTTTCTCACTCCCTAAATAAGAATCAACTCAAAACAGATCAAAGACAGAAATATAAAAGCCAGAACCATAAAACTGTTGTAGAATTTGAGAGCGGTTCAATTATTTGCTTATAGAGAGGCCAGGACTCAGGAATGATTTTGAGAAGAAAAAATGGTTTATTGATGGCTGGCTGGACTCCGGAGCTTCCTGTTGCAAACCCGAGCCCTGAACAAGACTTTCGAGTTTCTTTTATACAGAGAAGAAAGGTTAAATGGTCCTTTTGTTTCAGTTCTCGATAGGCTTGAATTAGCATATATACCTTACATATCTTAGGTAAGCTTTTAGCATGGGCTTCAGACATTCTAGATAAGCTTTTAGCATATTTGGTTTGCATTTCCTCTGAATACCTAAAGTTTATAGACCTTGCATGGTTAAACTGTTTCCTGGGACTGGAGTCCTTGCCATGGTCACCAAGGGCAGGACTGTAGCCTCTTACCATCCCACACCCACAAGTCACAGACAGCTTAGGTTATCTCTGAAGAGACAAAGAGCCTTCCACCCACAGCCCACATCAAAACTACTAGAAGAAAATGTAGGGAAATATCTTCAAGATCTTGTGGTAGATGGTGATTTCTTGGCCCTTACTACTCCCAAAACACATGCAACAACAGAAAAAATAGATAAATAGGACCTATTCAAAATTAAACACTTTTGCTCCTCAAAGGACTTTGTCAAAAGGGTGAAAAGGCAGCTGACTCAATGTGAGAAAATATTTGGAAATCATGTATCTGATTAAGGGTTTAATATCCATGATATATAAACAGATGTTACAACTCAACAATAAAAAGACAAACATCCCAATTAAAAAATGATCCAAAAACTTGAATAGACATTTGTCCAAAGAAAAAATAGAAATGCCAAAAAAAAAAAAAAAAAGAAAAAATGATCAACATCCTTAGTGATTAGGGAAATGCAAATAAAAACTATAACGAGACATCATTTTACACCTATTAGAATGGCTACTATTAAAAAGAGAACTACAAGTGTTGGAGAGGATGTAGAGAGATAGGAACACTTATTCACCGTTGATGGGAATGTAGAATGGTACAGCCACTATGGAGGACTGTTTAGCTGTTGCTCAGGAATTAGAATATAGATTTGCCATGTTACTTGGTAATACCACCCCTGGGCATGTACCCAGAAGAACTGAGAGCAGTGACACGAGAGACA
This sequence comes from Dasypus novemcinctus, assembly GCF_030445035.2. Taxonomy (NCBI): domain Eukaryota; kingdom Metazoa; phylum Chordata; class Mammalia; order Cingulata; family Dasypodidae; genus Dasypus; species Dasypus novemcinctus. Next base: position 134,437,426 of record NC_080679.1, read on the forward strand.
TCTGCACACCAGTGTTCATAGAGGCGTTATTCATGATCGCCAAATGATGAAAGCAACCCAGGTGTCCGTCAACTGATGAAGGGATAAACAAACTGTAGTGTATTCCCATGATGGAATATTATGCAGCTGTAAGAAGAAATGAAGTCATGAAGCACAAGACAACATGGATGAGCCTGGAGGACATTAACGATGAGTGAAGCAAGCCATGCACAAAGGAACAAATATTCTATGATTGCGCTACTATGAACTAAATTTATTGTGTAACCTCACGGAGTTTGTAACTCTAATATGGGTCACTAGAAGACAGAATGAGGTTAGAGAATGCAAAGCTGAGGGTTGACTTGTGCAGAATTGGTAAAATGGATATGTGTTAATCTTTGGAAATGAATAAAAAAAGTTGAAAGCACAATATAATGTTTGTAACTAGCAGTACTATTACGTGGGTACAATAATGGCTTTTTTTTTTTTAAGGACGATAATTCACATTTTTAAAAATAGATTTTTATTTATGTTTCTCCCTCCCCCGCACCCCACTGTCTGCTCTCTGTGTGTATTTGCTGTGTATTCTCCTTTGTCTGCTTGCATTCTTGTCAGTGGCACCAGGAATCTGTGTCGCTTTTTGTTGCGTCTCTTGCTGTGTCAGCTCTCTGTGTGTGCGGCACCACTCCTGGGCAGGCTGCACTTGTTTTGCTTGGGGCGGCTCTCCTTAAGGGGCACACTCCTTGCACGTGGGGTTCCCCTATGTGGGGGACAACCCTGCATGGTATGGCACAACTTGTGTGCATTAGCGCTGCATGTGGGCAGCTCACCACACGGGTCAGGAGGTCCTGGGTTTGAACCCTAGACCTCCTACATGGTAGGTGGATGCTCTGTCCATTGAGCCAAATCCGCTTCCATAGATGTTTAAAGTGAAAACCTAAATTCATGTGTATTACTAAAAGGAAAGCTAAAAAATGTAACATGGGACTGTTATAACACAGTAAAACAGCATGTGAAATATGAATATAGGTAAATGACATTTATAAGACTGTTTTTCTTTGAATCTAAACAAATGTATAATATTATAGAATGTTAATATGATTAAAAAAAATCCATTATGCCAAGTGAAAGAACCCAGACACAAAATACTATGTATTATATGATTCCATATATATAAAATATAATTATAAATCAATTTATAATGATGAAATTATATTAGTGTTTATGTAGGGCTAGGGAGGGATAGAGGGATTGAGAGGCGACTGGTAAGGGGTGTGGAGTTTTTCTTTTTAGAGTAATAAAATTGTTCTAAATTTTTTTGTGGTGATAAATGCATAACATTGTGATTATACTAAAAGCCAATAATTATACATTTTGGATAGATCATATGATGTGTGAATGTATCTCAAAAACTGCTTATTAAATAAGTAAATAAATGTGCAAGAATAACCACAAATACCAGCTAATACAGTAGAGGCAAGACAGATTGGTAGGGGAATAATTTTCTTGTTTGTTAGTTTGTCTGCTGTTTATTATTATTTTCATAAAAATAATGAAAATGCTCTAATAATGACTAAAGTGATGAATGCATAACTATGCGATTATACCAAATACCTTTGATGTACACTATAGATGAATTGAATGCTTTATTAACATATGTCAATAAAGTTGATTTGTTTAAAAAAGTGCCCGCTATTCAAAAAACTGTTAATAGAAGCCACAAACTGGATTTGCAAAGTACATCTGAAAAATGATTTGTATCCAAATTATACAAAGACCTCTAAAAGCTCAATAGGAAAACAAACAATCCAATTACAAAATGGGCCAAAGATCTGAACAGATTCTTCACCAAAGAAAATATACAGATGGCAAATATGAAAAGTTGCTAACCTTCATATATCATTAGGGAATTAAAATGACAGTGAGATACCACGATACACCTATTAGAATTGCTAAATTAAAAACCCAAAACCCGACAATAGCAAATGCTTTAGCATTTGGACGTGGAGCATAAGGAGTGCTCACTTACTAATGGTGGTCAATAGATCCACTGGAAGACGGTTTGGGAGTTTCTTATAAAGTAAACAAAGTCTTGCCATGTAAAAATCAGTACAAATCAGTGGTTGCCACGGGTTAGTGTGGTAAGGAATGATTAGGTGAGACACAGGTGACTGTTAGGTTGGTGAAACTGTTCTTTATGAAACTTGTGGGTCCATGACATGCATTTGCCTAAATCCAAAGAACTGTACAACACAAAGAGCAACCCTTAGTGTAAGTTATATTTTACATATTTTATAATAATGTATCAAAATTGGGTCATCAATTGCAACAAACATGCTATACTAATGTTTAAGATGTTAACAGTAGGTGAGGGAAGCGGATGTGGCTCAAGTGAAGGCAAGCTGGCCTGTGAGGTGAGCTGGCCCCAGCAGAGTGCTGGCCTGCATGGCAAGCGGGCGCGGCAAGATGATGCAACAAAACAAGACACAGAGGAGAGACAATAAGAGGCTTTAACAGCTCAGGGAACTCGGGTGGGTTCAAGAGACTGAGTTTTCTCTCCCACTCTGGAAGGTCCCAGGATCAGTGCCCCATGTTGCCTAAAGAGAAGACAAGCAGACACAGAAGAATGCACAGCAAATGGACACAGAGAGCACACAGTGAGGGGTGCTTGGGGGGTGGAGGGAAATGAAAAAAAGAAAAGGTTTGACTGTGTTCCCCAGGTTACAGGTGTGGTGCACCTATATGGAGAAATCTGCTCAGTTTACCTGTAAATTTAAAACTACCTAAAAAATAAAGTCTATGAATTATTTTTTTTTAAACCTGCATCTTTTTTTCTTACTTTACAGTGAGATTAAAGGATTGTTATTTCTAAGGTTCTTTCCATCTTTAACACTGTATGGTTTTTTTCTTTCTCAGCTGCACAACTGTCAAAGAGAAATTTATTATGATGTTCAGCTTCCTAATCTATGACTTGTTTTCTTTCTCAGCAACCACCTAAATCCGGCTTAAAGTAAACTAATATTCTGCCGAAAGGATGCAATCTTTCCAGTGAACAACTGACGGTAAGTACACTTTCTAACAGAGGTGTGGGGGTCCAGTCTCGCAGCTGCCAGCATGTCCTGGGACATAAGTTAAAATGTACTAAATCTCCTCGTAGGGTAATAAGGCAGAGATAGTATCACAGACTGTACTTTTCTCCAGACTCTACACTCCCTCCAGTATCACCCGACTCCACTGGCGTGTCTTCATGTGACCCTAGCAGAAACTCTGTCATGAAACGTCTTTGCTCTGAGGCCCTATGTATTGCCCCTCAGTTTCCCGCCTCTTTGTGAGCGCTGTCTTCTATTTCTCGACTGCTGCCACCAGGGAGATTCTCTCCTGTTAAGTCCCAATAAAGCTCATGTTCTGACACTGTACCAGTTCATTCTTGGGTCTTGTAGCACTCCCAACCCGTGCCCTTAGGAGAGGTCAGGAGAGAAATCTGCTGTAGAGAAAAGAACCAACCATTGCTAGTAGAAGTGTGTTAAATGGCAGCATGGACAGGTTTGTGGATCCTGCTATGAGGGAAATATTATACCTTATCAAAAGTACTGGGAAAGATCTGAAAGTAAATGATTTCTGGTAATTAAAAACAATCTGTTTTTATTGGCAGAGGAATAGACTGAAAGATTAATGGAGCAGAACTTGAAAATATACTCCTCCTCACGCACAGTCATGATTTTTGACAAACGCATGTAAGAAATTCAATGGAGAAAAAAAGTCTTATCAACAAATGATGCTGAAAAATAGTGCAAAAAGAAAAACAAAAGTTGACTTAAATTTCACATCGTATACAAAGATGAGCTCAAAATGGATAATAGATTTGGATGTAAAATTTCAAACCATAAAACTAAAATTCTGGTTTTTGAGATTGTTAAGATATAGTCATGAGGGGGGGACTGTGAAGAATGCACATGAGCTCTGTACTGTCTTTGCAACTTCTTGTGAATTTATAATTATTTCAAAACAAAAAGCTAATGAAAAAATCTGCTTTTATCCAAATAAGAAAGGACTTAATTTTCAAAGATGTGGAAAAGAGAAACCCAACTTTCTTAAACGCTTTACCCTATGACTTAGTAGTGTATCATACAATTAAATAAACTATGGTGTTTATCATGTCTTACATGGCAGAAGACCAACATCAGACAAAAAAGAGTAAAAAAAATAACTGTAGCATGGCAAATTCCTTTCTCCAGGAAGCCTCATCTGAAGTGCTTTAAAGAGGAGCAGAAACCACGGAGAGCTACTAATACAAAAGCTCCCTCAAGATATTAATTTTAAAATTCTCCTTTTCATTCCTGAAAATTCTTCTGACTCCTTTTGTTTCAGAAAGGGATAGAAAACCCAGTCAGCTATTAAAACTCTTAAGTACAATACAGCCATACAGCAATCAAGTTAAGAGAAGTGTTTTTAATTGTTGAGCTGGCCTTCTCAGGGAAAGGACTGTTCGTCATATAACGAAAAGTCATTCAAAATTGTCAGGTTTTTTTTTTGTGTACTTTTTATGTGTTTTTGTTTTTTTAGGTGACTTTGACTTAATAGTTAAAAACATATCCTCCAGAATTATTCAGTTACGCGTGGCTAAATGATCTGCCCAGTTATACGTTGTAAAAAGAGTTTTCAACAGTGGTTCGTATTTGCTAAAAAAATAATTCAAAGGACAAAATCAGCTCTGTAGAATACATGATTACTGACCAAAGAAGATAAGCTAAGTCGGCTTATGAATTTAGAAAAATCTTCCCTGGCACGGAAGCTAACAAGCGTTAGATTTAGGACAAAGTCGAAGTTGCTCGGAAAACAGGAAGACAATTTGCCCTTTATTGTGCAGCCATGCATTTAACAGAAGGGCTTAAGAATAGACTATGGAACGCCCTAGAAGCCTAAATGGCAAAAAAAAGTAGAAGCCATTATCTGGAGTCACCATCTCCTAATTTTTTGGAGCTTCTCAGGCTCGTGAGGACTAGCGGGAACCCCAACATCCCGAGGAAGTGGGACAGACGGAAGCTGGGCCTCCTCGCAGAGAAGATGGCAGCCGCGCGGCGCTCTGGGCTCCTCAGCTGCGACTCGGTGGCCGGAAGTCCTCCAGCCCTCGCCTCCAGGAAGCGGAAGTAAGGGGTGGCCGGCAGCCGGGCCGCTGCTTTGCCAGGCCGGCTGGTGAGGGGAGCCGCGGGAAAGGCGCGTGTCGGCCGCTCACTGGCGCAGCCTCGGCCCTGCCGCCCCGCCCCGCAGTCGTCGCAGGCGCCGTCGGTGAAGCGCGGCCGGGGCGTGGGCAGGAAGGGGGCCGCGAGAGGCGAGTGTGCCGCGGCTGCGCGGCCAGTGACAGGTACCGAGGGGGTCGCGTGGGGAGGCCTTGTGGACCGGGAGAGGATCTGGGGCGCCAGGGACCGGGGTTGCCTAGAGCCTCCGCTTCTGCCTTGCCTCAGTGTTCCCGCTGGTGTCCCAGTCCGCCGCCTCGCGAATGTCGCGAGTTATCTCTCGGCGGGTTACCGCGCAGTGTATTGCTTCCGCAGGGGTGGCAGCGGGCTCTCTACCGCGGGCTCGCCCTACCCTTGAGGAGCTTTGAAAGCGCAGTGGGAGGGCAGTGCGCTCACACCAGTTTAGACCCAGACCAAGCCTGACCCCAGATAGGTTGAGAAGCAGCAGTTTACAGGGCTTTGGTTGGAGAACGTCTTGGTCATTTCGTAGATTTCTTTTTCCCTAAAATGAATCCGGATGGTGCATATCGGTTGCCGTTTTCATTTAATACTAGGGTCTGTCGGCTGGAAATTGGATGATCCGGTTTCACTTTTAGTTTGAGAACCTGCCAAAGGAACAGGATCTGCATGCCTGTCCAATAATTATGGATATGAACTCTTCTTGTTCCTGGGCCAAAATCTCTAGATAGGTGTGCATTTCTTGCCAGATTACACAACGAACATATTTTGTTCATTTGAAGTCCTGGGATCTTATCCCTTATTATGCTGCACTAACTGTAGTTGTAGTTTGGAAGCAGGCAGTTACAGCCGATTTTAATATAAAGAGCTGTCTTTCCTGGAAATACCTTTCCAGGTGTTTGACAAGGTTTTTCTAAGAGTTATTTAACAATATCACTGGATTTGTGATGATTGTAGCCTTTCTTTTTGGCTGGCTTTTGATTAATTTACCTGAAGCTTATTTTTATTAAAGGAAGTAAACATTGCTTTGCATAGTAGCATGGCACCTTTTTCTTTTTTTAAGCTTTTTATTTTCAATACCTTCAAACTTGCAGGAGAGTTACAAAAACAATACAAATTCCATACAGAGAATGCCACCACACCCTTACACCCCTAGATATGCAGATCCACCAATTTTAACATTTTGCAACATTTGCCATATGATTTTACCTATCAGTGCACACATGCGTGGATCTGTTTCTCTGTCTTATCTATTCATAAATCTATTTTCTGAACATTTGAGTCTAGGTTGTATACATTATGCTCCTTGAGCATTTAATTCTGCTGTACATTTCCTAAAAACAAGGATTTTCATTTATTTAACCACCTTAATACACTCATCAAGTTCAAGAAATTTAAAATCGATGTAAAGCTTATGATATATATCCTGTTTTTTTCATATGGCCCAGTAAATATCCCTTTGAGCATTTCCCCCTCCTTTGCTGGAGCCCTTCCAAGATTATGTGTTGTCTTTAATTGTCATTGTCTCTTAAGTTGCTTTTTTTTAAAAAAAATTGTGGCACCATATACTTTCCCATCGCAACCACTTCCAAGAATACATTCAGTGGGGTTAATCACATTCACAATATTGTTGTACCATAACCACTTCCATTACTAAAACTTTCCCATTTCTCCAAAGAGAACTGCTACCATTATGTGTTAACTCCCCATTACCCCTGTCCTACTCCACCCCTTACAATTGGTTCTCTAATTTGTCTCTACGTGTTTGCATATTCTCTGATACTTTCTTTTAATTTATTTTTTTAAAGATTTATTTCTCTCCCCTTCTCTGCCTCCCACCCCCCCCACAGTTGTCGGCTCTCTGTGTCCATTTGCTGTGTGTTCTGTGTCTGCTTTGTATTCTTGTCAGTGGCACCGGGAATCTGTGTTTCCTTTTGTTGCATCATCTTGCTGTGTCAGCTCTCCGTGTGTGCGGCGCCACTCCTGGGCAGGCTGCACTTTTTTCACCCTGGGCAGCTCTCCTTATGGTGCACACTCCTTGCGTGGGGCTCCCCTACCTGGGGGACACCCCTGCGTGGCACGGCACTCCTTGTGCACATCAGCACTGCACATGGGCCATCTCCACACGGGTCAGGAAGCCCTGAGTTTGAACCTTGGACCTCCCATGTGGTAGACGGATGCCCTAACAATTGGGCCAAATCTGCTTCCCTGATACTTTCTTTCTAGTTAGCATGGGACTTAACTTTTACGTCCTAAGTCTGTAGCAATTTTGTTTGTTTTGATACCTTCAATTTAACTTCAATAGTGTACACAAACTATATTTCTATACCTTTCCATCCTCCCACCTTTATGTAGTTATTGTTATAAATTACGTTTATTCATTATGAGTCCAAAACCACCGATTTATCATTTAAATTCTATACATTTGCTTTTTTGATTCTGTGGGAAGTAAAAAGTAGAGTTACAAACCAGAAATCCTATAGTCTTGGCATTCATATTTTTGCTCATATTATTATCCTCACTGGAGATCTTTATTTCTTTATGTAGCAACTCTCATAAACATTGCTTGTAGCACTAGTTTAGTAGTGATAAACTTCCTCAGCTTTTGTTTATCTGGCAATGTTTTAAGGTCCCCCTCATTTTTAAAAGACAGGTTTGCCAGATAAGAATTCTTGGTTGGCAATTTTTTGCTTTCAACACTTTAAATATGCCATCCCACTGCTTTCTTGCTTCCATGGCTTTCAGTGAGAAGATGAATAATCTGCACGTACTCTTTATTGAGGCTTCCCTGTATGTGACATGTCGCTTCTCACTCCAGGCGTTCAGAAATCTCTCTCTATCTTTGGCAACTTGATTATAACGTGGCATGGTGTGAGACTGTTTGGGTGTATCCTATTTGGAGTTTGTCAAGTGATTTGAAGTGTGTATTCCTGTCTTTTGTTAAATTGGGGAAATTTTCAGCCATTATTTCTTTGGATATTCTCTCTGTTTCTTTCTTCCTTCTCCTCCTGGGACTCCCACAGTGCAAATATTGGTACAGTCCACGGTGTCCCACAGGTCCCTCAGGCTCTGTTTATTTTCCTTCCTTCTTTCTGTTTCACAGACTGAATGATATCACTTGTTTCATCGTAAGGTTCACTGATTGATTCTTCTGCCAGCTCCAATCTGCTGTTGAATCCCTCTAGGGAATTTTATATTTCTGTTACCGTGGCCTTCAGCTCTGTTTGGTTCATTTTCATAATTTCCATCTGTCTATTGACACCTGTTATTTTCCTGATCTCCTTTAGTTCTTTGTCCATGTTTTCCTTTAGCTCTTTGAGCATATTTAGGACCATTTATTTAGAGCATTTATCTTGTATGTATCAAATCTTGTTCATGTCAACCTCATTGGTGGTTTTTAGTGCTTTAATCTTCTTTGCCTGGGCCATTCCTTCACTTCCTGTTTTTTGTGTGTTTTGTAAACTTTTGTAAAACCTGGACATTTTGATATTTTACTTATTGTTACTGGAATTTAGGCTCTTTGATGTCTGTTCCTTAAGCTTATATCTACCTAGTATTATGACTCCTTAACTGCCAAGAGTTAAAAACAAAGGAAAAAAAAGAAAAACGAAATAAAACACCAAAACACCTTTCCCAGTCTTTGCAGATTGCCCTGTGCTAGTGCTCTCCTTCAGAGCTTATCTGCACAATGAGTTTAGAGAATAGCTCCAGGCCAAAGCATAGGGACCTCCCTGGTCCTTTCTTAGAAATGCTCGTGTGTGTGTGTGTGTGTGTGTGTGTGTGTGTGTGTGTGTGTCCCGCTTAGGAATCCCCCTGTTTACATAGATAAAAATGTCCCCTCTTACCTAGGGAACAGTTTTCTTGCAACCCGGGGCACTGCACTCCTCGAGCTACAGCCAGCAACCCCTTGAGCTCACCTTTTCACGCTGGGCAATTCTGGACAACAAGCGCCCTCAGGCCACCAGGGAGCTGTGAGTGACGTACTCTTTCGTACTCTTCCTGTATGTGCTCGAGAGTTACTCTGCCTTCTCAGGAACCAGGAGCAGGGATCCGCAGTGGGAGCAGGCTGGCTCTGCACCAGTGAGGAGTGGAGAGGGGCCAGCCAGGGGACCAGGAGATCCTATTGCTTTTTCTTCATTCAGTGCAGTCCTTTCATTGTTTCTGGGAGCTTTGAAAAAGTTGTTTTTTGCCAGTTCTTGCTGGTTGTTCAAAGCTTCAGTAGGGGCAGAGCCCATCTTGGATGGGGCAGGGTCTTGAATGCACTTTTACTTGAAGGAAATAAATTGCACTATGGAGGAAATTGTATTAGAATTTTTCTGCAGTTACCTGTGATCATTTTCATGCTAATCATTTTCATATTAGATGCACAGTAGCTACTTTTAGGTGAAATTTATGTGGTTCACAGAAAACAGTTTATAGGCATAAATTTATATTAACTTACGTTACTTGAGTTCATTAGTATTCAGGAAGGATGCTTGCTAATATTTTTTCTTGCTATTGTCATTATATTTGTATGTTGAAACTCAGATGGCCATTTATAAACTCAGGTTACAAGTTTGTTTTTTTTGTTAGCTGTTACTGACAGTTCAAAAACAGAAGAAACATTGGTGATGATTTAGAACTTTTATTTTCCAAAAAGAGAAAAGTATTTGCAGTAGCATTATTATTATTATAACTATTTTTTTTTTTAGGTACTGGGACTGGGGATTGAACCCAGAACCTCATATATGGGAAGCTGACGCTCAACACACATTGGCTCCCCTAAGTTGGTTTTTTCATTTTTTTAAAAAGATTTATTTTTCATTTATTTCTCTCCCCTTCACCCCCACCCCCAGTTGTCTGCTCTCTGTGTCCATTTGCTGTATGTTCTTCTGTGACTGCTTCTATCCTTATCAGGGGCACCGGGAATCTGTTTCCTTTTGTCGCGTCATCTTGTTGTGTCAGCTCTCCGTGTGTGCAGCACCATTCCTAGACAGGCTGCACTTTCTTTTGCGCTGGGCGGCTCTCCTTATGGGGTGTACTCCTTGCATGTGGGGCTCCCCTACGCAGGGGACAGCCCTGTGTGGCACGGCACTACATGCGTGCATCAGCACTGCGCATGGGCCAGCTCCACATGGGTCAAGGAGGCCCTGGGTTTGAACCGCGGACCTCCCACATGGTAGGCGGACGCCCTATCCATTGGGCCAAGTTCCACTTCCCTTTTCATTTGTTTATTGTTTGTGTTTTTGTTTTTAGGAGGCAGCGAGAACTGAACCCAGGACCTCTCATGTGGGAAGCAGATGCTCAACAGCTTGAGCCACATTTGTTCCCCAGTAGCATTGTTTTTTTAATCAATATTCCTTGTATTTTATTTTAGATAGTGTCTTTAATTTAAAGATAAGGACGTGGGGTTATGATGAGGATTTTACAGAGTTGATAATATAGTTTGTTCTAGAGCTTGTTAAAGATTGTTTTCTATTTATCTGTTATGCTCAAAGTGTTAATGCCTGTGATCACACGATGTCACTTTGTAGATTCTGACTGCCGTTATATCTCAGACTCTTCATCTTTTTTTAAAAAAAAGATTTATTTATTTATTTATTCCTCCCACTGCCATGTTTGCGCTCATGTCTGCTCTCTGTGTCTGTTTGATGTGTGCTCTCTATATCTGCTCATCTTCTTTTTAGGAGGCACTGGGAACTGAACCTGGGGCCTTTCATGTGGGAGGGAGGCACCCAATCACTTGAACCACCTCTGCTCCCAGCTTGTTGTGTCTCTCATTGTGTTTCTCGTTGTGTCTCCTCATTGCACCATCTTGTTGCATCAGCTTGCTGTCTTGCTTTTCTTCTTTAGGAGGCACTGGGAACCGAACCCAGGACCTCCCATGTGGTAGGCAGGTGTCTAACTGCTTGAGTCACATCTGATTTCCTCATTCACCTTTTTTTTCCCAAAGATTTATTTTATTTACTTCTCCCCCCTTGCCCCTGTTTCTGCTCTCTATGTCCATTTGCTGTGTGTTCTTCTGTGTCTGCTTGTATTCTCATTAGGCGGCTTCAGAAACTGATCTTGGGACCTTCCAGATTGGAAGACAGGCGATTACTCTCTTGCACCACCTCTGCTCCCTGTTCTACTATGTCTTCTTCTTCTTCTTCTTTTTTTTAAAGATTTATTTATTTATTTATTTCTCTCCCCTTCCCCTACCTGCCCCCACCCCAGTTGTCTGTTCTTTGTGTCCATTTGCTGTGTGTTCTTCTTTGTCCGCTTTTGCTGTTGTCAGTGGCACAGGAATCTGTGTTTCTTTTTGTTGCATCACCTTGCTGCTTCAACTCGCCGTGTGTGCAGCGCCATTCCTGAGCAGGCTGCACTTTCTTTCATGCTGGGCAGCTCTCCTTACGGGGTGCCCTTCTTGCGCTTGGGGCTCCCCTACACAGGGGACACCCCTATGTGGCAGGACACTCCTTGCGTGCATCAGCACTGCCCATGGGCCAGCTCCACATGGGTCAAGGAGGCCCGGGGTTTGAACCGTGGACCTCCCATGTGGTAGATGGATGCCCTAACCACTGGGCCAAATCCGCTTCCCATATGTCTTTTTATTTTCTCTCCTCTGTCTCTTTTTGCATCATCTTGCTGCACCAGTTCTCCGCGTCAGCTGGCACTCCTGCGCAGGGTGGCTTTCTTGTGCGGGACAGCATTCCCACACAGGGCGGCACTCCTTTGCAGGGTGGCATTCCCGCATGGGCTGGCACTCCTTGTGGGCCAGCTCGCCCTTACCAGGAGGCCCTGGGCACCGAACCCTGGACCTCCTATGTGGTAGACGGAGCCCACTTGGTCCAGCCACATCTGTTTCCCCCTCATTCATCTTTATAAGCAACTTTTAAGGACCAAGAGAGTCTTAGTGATAGAGGATTCCACTGTAAAATGAAGGCATCCTCAAACAAAAGACTCCTGCTGTAAGGTTCTTATCTGCGGTTCTCTGGACAGCCATTTCCTGTGGAATCACAGGAAACCTATAGAATCAAGAATGTGGGGTCAGCGTGGGAAAGCTCGTCTTTAGTTTATTGCTTTCCTCTTTTCTTGTCCCCAGTGGTTCTTTACTTTGCCTCAAGAACTTTTTTTTTTCCTTGTTCTTTTCTTTTTCCTTTGACAGTGCGAGGGGCTCTCTGGGTAATTTATAGATGTGTAGATTCATAATACTTCATTAGTTTGGAAAGTTTAAAGTGTAAATCAACTCTCTAAGGGTTTTCATTTTTACTCTTCTGTTAGTCCTAGGCTATTTGTTAAATCTTTGATCTTAGTGCCACAATCTTTCTTTCCATTCATTACTTCATTCAGCCTGTATTTACTGAGTGCCTCCCTTGTGCCAGACAAAAATCCCTGCTCTCCTAAACTAAGCTGAGTGTGGATTCTGTGAGGTCAGTTGGTAGGTTTCTTTTGGCCTGGGCTTCAGAGCTGTACCCTTGGTTTTAAGTAAAAACTTAAACCCACTTTAAGTTCCCCACTCACCCACTTGAGTCCCGAGGACTCTGCTCATAGAAAATCCTTGGACTTGCATTGGTTTTCACAATAAAGTACTTTGCTCACCCTGCATCTGCACCATTAGAATTGGTCCCTTTCTAAGACTAGAGGGTTCTGGGGCTATAGAGTGGTAATGTAGAATTTTAAAAACAGCCAGCTTTGGGTTCCAAGCATTGTCATTTATTAGTTGGGCAAGTTACGTAGCTTCTCTGAGCTTCCATTATCTTATTTTAAAGGGGGGTGATAAGGCCCCTGGGTGCGTTCATCATCCTTGTGGGGTCCCTGCTATGGGCCAGGCACTGTACTTTTCACGCTGGTGAGCAAAGCTGCCCTGGCTCTGCCCTCCAGGAGCTGTGGCCTGTGTAGGCAGCCAGGGTTAGGTGAGGTCTTGTGGGGACAGCACCCAGCACCAAGGCTCAGCCCACAGCACTTGCACACCAGGGCCAGTGTGTCCCCAGGGCCTCTTGCACGTTCCCGGTCTCCTCACCGTTCTGTGTCTGTCCAGTTTTCGTTCTGCAGCTAAGCCCCTTCAGTGAAACCACAACCATATCTGGATCATAGTACCACTCGAACATGTGCCTTATGTCCTGTCTTCAGTTTAGAAACCTAGTAACTTTCGGGAGGATTAAAAAGATTGTTTGCTCTAGCTGTAGAAGATATGTTTCCCTGGCATATTTTTGAGGCCACATAGTAAGGATGATATAGTAGTCTCTAATACAAAAGATGTTTTTTTTCCTTAAGATAAAATGTTTTATTAGAACAATTGTAATTATTCAGCTATAAAAAGGATCAAAGTTCTGATGCATGCTACAACATGGATGAAGCTTGAAGATGTGTTGAGTGAAATAAGTCAAACACAAAAAGACAAATTCACATGATCTCGTGGATACGGGATAACCTAGGATATACGAATTTATAGAGACATTAAGGTTTCCAGGTGCAGGGCGAGGGAGGAATGGGGAATTACTGTGTAAAAGGTACAGAGTTTCTGTTTGGGGTCTTTGAAAAGTTTTGTTAATGGGTAGTGGTGATGGCAGCATAACACTGTAAATCTAATTGAGACCACTGAATTGTATCCTTGAAAGTGGTTCAAATGGTTCTTGTTACTCCTGTGTTACAGTCTCTCAAACACCAGGAGTCAGCAGTTAGGGAACATGCTTATGGTAAGTAGCAAACTCAGGAACTTGGTCACATGTCCCCTGCCTCTTAAAAGGTTTTCTCTTTTCATTAGCCATGTTTGTTCTGTCAATCAGAGAATGTTTCTGAGGCTGAAGTTCCTGGACCTGTGAGGCAGGGACTCTAAGTGAGTTCATGGGCCTCATTTACAGGTGCTGAACTTGATGTCGACATTTGTGGCCCTAAATGTTTTATAGCCCCTTGGGAATTCTCATCAGGGTCCTGTTAGGCAAACTCTTTTGGGATGAAAAATCTGATCATCTCTGAGAGTGTCCGGACACGGTGCATTAAGACTTGCAGAGTGCTGTGGAAAGGCTACAGTGTAGAATCCAGGAGACCCGGAGTCCTGTGGCCACGCTTCCTTCTGTCCCCAGTGGCTCCGTTTCCTGGATGCAGTTGGTCATTCTGAGGACCTGCTGAGTTCTTATATTTCTTCATTCGAGAACCTGTCTTTGAGTTTCTGTTTCAGATCCATCATTTACATTTTCATCTATCTCTGTCTTATTTCCTCTCACCGTTATAAAGTGTGGTCGTGTACAACCTGCTCTGCCACCAACAGACTTTTCTGCTTCTGTGTCATAGACTTCTATGAAAGGAAGTGAACCACCTGCCCTTAATTATGTGTCAGTCAGTCAGCAAATATTGTTGAACAATTTAGATGTTAGATGCCCTTATGTTTCAGAAGTTACATTTCATTTCCTTATAGCAAATTTTTTTTTCCTTTTTCCTTTGTAGGGGTTTACTATAAAATGGGACTTCTGATTGTACTCACTGGATTGTGGCTACTCTCCTCAGTAAAGGCAGATTCAAAAGCCATTACAACCTCTCTTACAACAAAATGGTTTTCCACCCCATTGTTGTTAGAAGCCAGGTAAGCAGACATTTTTGTTTCTTTCACATGTGTGAATAAAAGTGTGGGCTCTGCCAGTGACTACTCAGGAGCTTTTTAGGGAATGAGATTGTCGTCAAAAGCTCTTATGAAGAGCATCTTCCAGTGTGGCACTGTGCTGTGTGCTTTACAAAGGCAGACTGTAACACAGAGTCTGCCTTTCAGTAGATCTGGAACGTGTTAGTTCCTGGAGATGTTCACTCTTTAAACAAATATATGGAATTGGCTAAATTATGATGTTATCTTTCAGGTAAAGTATTAATGGTAATAAGGGAAGAGAGAATTATACATAAAGGAAATTTTCTACTTATTTGAAGAGGATTTTAAAGAGATGTTTATTAGAAGGAAGAGAAGAGAGCTTGACAAGTGAGGGAAAGTCAGGGCGGAAGCTGAGGAAATGACCACATTCAGTCTGTTCTAGGATGTTCATATTCTGTGGTTAAACATTCACAAAATCAGGATGTATTTTTTAATCAAATTAAAATTGGTGGTATTTTTCATTCTTAGTGGTTCATAAGACAACGGTATATCTTAAAATGGACAGTGTTTTAAAATCGATGTAATACAATATAGTAATGATTTCTTGGGAAATTTTATATTCCAAAATTCTAGTTACCTCTTTCTGCAACCAGTTTTTATATATTTATAGATAGAAACTTACTTCCCTTTATAGAGCCAGGAAAGAATCTTCCCATAGAATAAATGTAGGTAGGTTGAGCAGCAAGCACGTGGTAAGTGCCTTACTAGGTAGTGCGAGACCAGTAGGTTACTAGAATATTTGTGCTAGGTTACCTCAGTTGCCTTTGCGATTTTCCTTTAATCCCTGGAAAATACGAATGAAGAGTTTTATTTTTATCGTACGTATGAACAGCTGCATCTCCTCTGGCAAGAGCCTCACATGTGTTGCTAAGAGCACTTCTGGTCTTGATTGCTCAGGTCTTGACTTCGCAGGAGCCCCACAGCAGACTTTCTGCCTAACAAACATTCTTCCTTCATTTCTCTGTGTCTTCCTTTTCTGAGCAATAAAATGGCCAAAAAACAAACAAACAAAAAACCCACTGAATGTAATACATAATGATGCCATGGTGCCTAATTTGATAAATGGTGTGAGCTCTTCAGTTATCAGAATTGGTTAGTCGTAAGGGTGAAGTGCCTGAAGGTCATTTGAGGTCCCAGACTGTTTGAGCCAGGACTCTAATAACATTTCTTTGTTCTTGCTAATCATATTTTGGATGTTTCGCTTGGTGTAAATCTAAGTTATTGAGATATTGTCACTTCTTAAATAATTCTGTTCAGTTAACTCTAGGAGTTAATTTTTGATATTCTGCTTAACATTTTTAACGGGATTACATGCCATTACTCTTACTTTTTGTTTATATCAACAAATTTCTTGGCTTATGTGCTCTGTCTTATAAGATCCTTATGGCAGATAACTATGGGCTTTTGAAAAAGTATGCTAAACTTGTCAACCTTCAATTTCTCACCTTTTCTTGTTTTTTTTAATGACTGAGTAGACAGAGAATATTGTTTCCTTCACCAGCTTCTTGATAATAAACATCTTCCCTTCTTTTCTTGGTATCTCAAGTCATTTGCCCTTTGGTTCGCTATTTGTGGGCCTCTTGTGTTGCTCTCCAAGGTAATGGACCTTAGGCAACTCAGAAACCACTCCATTTTCACCTCCAGAGCTAGTTGCAGCTGCCATTCTTCCTTTCCAAGTCCATGGCGAACCTGATAAAGGATTGCGGCCCTCTGACCTTCTAGATCAAAATGAAGGGTCAGAATCTTTCTCCACACAGTGATCCAGGCAGAGACCCTGGATCTTTGGCCTTTCTTGTGGCCAGCCCCTAGGGACTAAAAATATCCCTGCGTTTATTTTTAGATCAGGCCTGATGTTTACGCAGGGGTTGTATAGCCTTGTGGTTGTCCATGAATTGATGTTTTTATCTAATGAAAGTAAAGCCTGAATATGTTTTGATCAGCTATAGTATTAGCAAAAATATTGTGTAAATATGTTTTATTCAAATTGAAATCAACAGTCATTTATTGACTGTTAGAAATTATAATCACCCAAGAATGCTGCATGATTTAGGGGTAAATCCTATAGACTTTGAAATCATATTCTTCCTTTTTTCATTTACTAACTCTGTACCCAAAAGAAAGTTAATAAACTCTTGGAATTGTGCTTTCTTTGTTTGAAAAATGGTCATAACTCAGGGTTGTTGTGAGGATGTGGGTAAATATGCTGAACATAATGCCTGCCACATACTAGACCATCTTTAAATATTAATTTCCCTTTCCCTTCTAGTTCTATGTAGAAGGAAAGCTAATTCTCATCTCCTGTAATAATGTTGGAAATCTAAGGAAACAGATTTATTACCAGATTTATACTTTTTGATAGGCATTCAGGCTGTTCTGGATTGTGGGTCCCCCCCTCCCCCCGCCATAGATTAAAACCTTTTATTATGCCATTAAAAATGCTCATAAGTAGAGAGAATGGTATAATGCACTCTCCCTGTACCCATTATCCAGTTTTAGTGATAACTCAAGTCCAATACCTCCCCTACCCCCTAGAGTATTTTAAAGCAAATTCTAGACATCATATAATCTTATCTGTAAAACGGTAGGGTTTTACTTAATGGGATAGGTACAAGATGCTAAAAAACAAAAAAACAGAAAAACTTAAAGAAATGTAAGGTTTCCTTTTAACAATACCTTGTATTCTCCTCTCCCTTGAATAGATTCAGTGGATCTAATAATTTTGTTAAGACTGTTGCAAGCTTCAACCTTTTAAGTTTTATTTATGCAGTGGGATTATAAAAAATGTTTCAAGGTGTGTTCTTGTAATTATATGAAAAACATGTACTTCTGTGCGTGTGGCCTTTATTTAGGAGAGTCTTAGCCCCCGTGAGTCCTTGTTCTTCTTAGCACTGCACCGTCTGTGGGTCCCTGGTCCTTCCCCTGCCCTCTAACTTATCTGTGACTGCTGCTTTAATTCACGAAATAGTGTAAATTTGCTTATCTTAACGTATCTGCCTGACTGCCTATTTTCTTAGACTATGAACTATGAAAAGGTTGGTACAGTATCTATATCAGTTATTAGAAAGCCTAGAAAAATACCATGCTTGAGGCACAAAATAATTTAATACATTATGGTACTGGTTATTTTCAGAAACCTATTTTTGAGAGAAGTTGTGCATTACCAGGAAATGTTTCTTATTTTTCCCATATTTCTGTGTCTAGCTGTGGAGTAGAGTGAGAGTTGTACACCCCAGTGTTGACAAGTAATGGGAATGTCTTCCTTTGGCTAGGTAAGCTGAGATTCAGATCTGTAGTTTGCTTTAAGACAGTGAAAGATCACTACTGCATTAGTATAATGGCTTAGAGGAAAAGATAACCAGTTCACTTTAATCATTCAATTAGTACATGTATTTTCTTGTAGGGATTTTAGGCTCTTGAACGAAGAGAAATTTAGGGTGGCAATTATTTTAGGTCAGTGGTGTAAAGTCAAGTAATAAAAAGATGGCATTAAATTCTAAAACTTAATTAAATTAAAACAGATCACAACATACTGTCTTGAGTCACTCAGAAATTTTCCAGGCTTCATGTTTTCCTGTGGCATGATGTTCGGCAAGACATTTTTGACCTTTCTAAGATCTTTCAGAAATTAAGTGAGCAGAACTAGTAATAGAATTATCAGTTCCTTGTTCTGCTTTGACTCCCAGGCAACATTTTTATTAATTGGGTTTCATAAGCTTCCTTTATATTGGGACTTCCCTGTTGTGACATTTTTTTTATTCTATGTTTCTTAAAACTAACTATTAAGCTGTTCAGTTAATAAGTTGTTAATAGCTAATTAACTATTAAGACTTGCATATCTTAAAGATACCTATTTATATATGACATGTTTATATGTAATGTACTTATAATAAATTAAAAGCCCACTATGGACATTTGGAAATTTTACTTTCTTTAGTAAAAATCTTAAAAGATTTTATTAAGTTTTTTTGTTTCTGACATTTCTCCCTTTTCTGCCAGTGAGTTTTTAGCAGAAGACAGTCAAGAGAAATTTTGGAATTTTGTAGAAGCCAGTCAAAATATTGGATCATCAGATCATCACGGTAAAATTGAAGCAAATGTTTCTTTGGTATCTTTAGAAAAAAATGGTTTTTGGGGTAGTGTGTGGCATGGCAGTTAAGGGAAAACATTGTCATCTTAAATGCCTAGCATTGTCATGGTAGCCAAGAGATCTGACAAAATCCAAATAAGTATTTTTAAATGAAAAATTTTTTTAAAGATAAGGCTTTTTTTAAAAAAGATTTTTAAATTTTAAAAATTTACTTCTGCCCCACCCCCACCCCATCTGCTCTGTGTGTCCATTTGCTGTGTGTTCTTCTGTGTCTGCTTGCATTCTCGTCACTGGCACCGGGAATCTGTGTCTCTTTTTGTTGCGTCATCTTGCTGTGTCAGCTTTCCGTGTGTGTGGCGCCACTTCTGGGCAGGCTGCACTTTTTTCACGTGGAGCAGCTCTCCTTGTGGAGCACACTGTTTGCATGTGGGGCTCCCCTACGCGGGGAACACCCCTGTGTGGCACGGCACTCCTTGTGTGCATCAGCACTGCTCATGGGCGAGCTTGCCACATGGGTCAGGAGACCCTGGGTTTGAACCCTGGACCTCCTGTATAGTAGGAGGATGCTTATCAGTTGAGCCAAATCTGCTTCCCCCAAATAATTACTTTTGAAGCAGGTTATAACTTTTGCTATATATACTACCTTAAATATATTTTCCTTATGTTTTTGCTCTTTTGTGTTCTTTTTTTAAAGTGGTAAATGACTTCGTGGAAGTAAACTTTCATTTTAAATCAATTAATAAGTAGCTGGTTTCATTCACTCTTTTGTTACAAACTAATTACAGCTGATCTATTATCAGTTAAATTAGCTATATTGATAAATTACTGCTGTCCAGAATGTTTTCCCATTTTCTCTGGCAGCCACCTACAACTTAAATGTATCAAAATATGATGTACTATTTCATCCTGTTACAGTTTCTGATGCCCTTTTTTTTCAAAAAAATTAATTAATTAATTTTTCATTTATTCCACCCTCAATTGTCTGCTCTCTGTGTCCATTCGCTGTGTGTTCTTCTGTGATCGCATCTATCCTTATCAGGGGCACCAGGAATCTGTGTTTTCTTTTTTGTTGCGTCATCTTGCTTTCTGTATGTGCGGCGCCATTCCTGGGCAGGCTGCACTTTTCTCTTGCGCTGGGCGGCTCTCCTTACAGGGCGCACTCCCTGCGCGTGGGGCTCCCCTATGCGGGGACACCCCTGCGTGGCAGGGCACTCCTCGCGCGCATCAGCACTGCGCATGGGCCAGCTCCACACGGGTCAAGGAGATATTTCTCCCATGTGGTAGGCGGATGCCCTATCCATTGGGCCAAGTCTGCTTCCCTCTAATGCCCTTTTGCAAACATTTTCTATTGGCATACACTAGCCAAAACCTTATTTTACGCAACCTAAAGTGAATGAGCCCGTATTGAATACGGAAATGTTCAGTGTTTGTGTGACTGATGTTAATATTTAACTGAACTGATTTTTAACTTCAGTTTTTATCAGATAATACCTATTTAGAAAGCCCAGTCTGAATTTTTTTTGTGATGTAAGTACATTAAGATTTTGAACAATCATCTCTAGGTTTTAGTTATGTAATGCCAGCTGGATTTGTTTAAATTATCAAAAGAGCATTTTATTTTCAGCTTAAGACTTTATAGAACAAATTTATCAAAGTAAGTTTTCTAATGAAATTTGAAGTCTGCCATTTAAATATTTTTCAATATTAAATGATATGTATTATTTGTTAAAGTTATGTGAGTATTTATATTCTTGAAAATGTTCATGAAAGTATGTTAAACATTGTACTTATTTGAGATATTATTCCTAACCCTGCCACCCAGTGAAACACCATTAACAGTGTGGCAACATTTTGAGATATTTCTTTCTTGTCTCCCTTTTATTTAGAAAATACCAGTGCAGTTTGGATCTTTTTATATTCTGCTTTTAAAAATGCTAATTTTTTTTCCTTAAAATTTAAAATGTAATCTTTTGGAATAAATTCAGAATGTGATTCAGAATTCAAAGCTATGTAAGTGGCAATACACAGAGAAATCTTGTTCCCTCCCCACCCCAGTTCCTTCTGTTTTTCCCTGCTTTTCATAACCATTTAAATTAATTTCTTGTTTAACTTTTAATTTTTTAAATGAACAAATACATATATTCTTACTATTTCTTCTTGCAGTGAAAAACATAGCCTACTATATACATTGTTTTGTACCTTGCGATTTTCATTTAACATTATAACTTGGGGATCTTTTCATGTTAGTGTATATATTTTTTTTCTTTCAAATCATCTCATGGGAACATTTTGCTAAGTGCCTCTTCCAAAACTTTAAATTCTTCTGATCCTTTAATACCTGTGTGCTCCCTTGTCCTGCTTAGTTGTGTTATTTGGGTTTATAGTATGGGCAAGGCATTGATGATATAAAGGTAGGTAAGTAAGTTCTAGTCTCTGCCTGTGGGGATACAAAGGCTGGTTGGGGGAGAGTGATAGTGAATAAAAATTTAGTGCCGGATGTGTTAAGATGAGTGGAAGAGGTGAGTGTTTCGAGAACAGAGAAGACACACTTAGTCCAGTGAGGCATGGAGTTGGAGAAGGAGCGACAACTTGGAGTAGGTAGTTACACTGCTTCTTGAGGAGGGAGTAGGCGTTCGCCAGTGGGAAATAGCAACTCAGGGAGAGGGATTCGTGTGAACAAAGGGAAGAGAGGAAGAGGCCAGATATACTGTATACTCACGGGAATTTTAAGCAATTAACCAACAAATAGTTCACCTTGAAGTTCAATATAGTATATTGGCAATATTTGTAGTCCTGTACCTTTTGTAACATACAGCTTTATACATTATGATTTTAATTTGGATATTTCTAATCATAAACAGTTTTTTCCATTCATTTTTTCTTGACAGATACTGATTATTCCTATTATCACAAAATATTGGAAGCTGCATTTCAGTTTCTGTCACCTCTACAGCAGAATTTGTTGAAATTTTGTCTGTCTCTTCGTTCCTACTCAGCTACAATTCAAGCCTTCCAGCAGGTGAGTTCAGTGCCTATAGATGACAGTATTTTGCAATGATTGTATGGCATGATGATTGGCTAGACAGCAGTTGTCCTGTCCTATATTATACAGAGCTAACTTTTTTACCTGAAATTTTCTAGGATTTATGATTTGATATAAAATAAATGTTAACTTAAAAACCATTATTATTATAAAATAAAATATGTAACAGATATGTAGTATATTGAATTATAACTTTTGCTCAGGTTAAGAAATGACACTTAGCCAGGCCTCCTGGGAGCCCTCCACGTGCCCTGGCTGTCACACCCACCTTTTGCTCTCCTTAAAGACTTTCTCCACAATTCTGTTGGAATCACTTCCTGCATTTCCTTTTTCTTTTTCACCATTTTTCTCTACTGTGAGAGTTCGTATTTGATGAATCTGAAAATTCACACTCTCCCCCTGTACATTCACTGGGTTATGGCAGGATATATAATGTCCAGCATCTGACCCTGCAGTATCATTTAGGACAACTCTAAGTCCCAAAAATATCCCCTCAGTTTCCTGCATTTCTTTACACAGAGTTTAATCTTGCCCAATTTTAAAAAATTTGATAATTTGGGTAATTTCTTTTAATTTACAGATTCTTCCTCCATCCCTTTTCCTATTGAAAACACAGTCTTATGTTTTGTTGATCACATACTCATGAGGCAGTTAACATAATCCTTTGTCCTCTGTTTCCTGCAAATTGCACCTAGATTCAGAGGCTTGATCATAATTGAGTTTCATCCCTTGATCAAGTCTATAAAGTCTATAGGTAGTGAACTGTTCTTCATCAGGAAGCACCCAATATTTCGTTTCTTTTTATGATTTAGCAGCCATTACTTCTCCATGCTTAATCTCTTAATTCACTGAGGGTTGTGAAATGAGGATCTTCTCCTTTGGTCATTTCTTTTTCATTTGTTATAGGAACATGGATATTAAGAGGCACATAGCCCTCATTTGGCCTTGTTCACTGCTACTGCTTGCATAGGGGAGCAGAATCCATGCTCGATGTCTTTCCTTTCATTTACCAGATTTTGAAATGAGTTTTATTCACTAGCATCCTTTTCTTTGACCACTGAGTTCTTTTGTTTATTGTTTTTTTTTGGTATCTTGAACTTAAAATTTAAATGCGTTTGATGAGTTTTGATCCATTGTAGTTCTTTTCTTCCTGAGGCACAAATTGTTTCATCTTTGACGAGTGGGGCCCTTTTCACACTGACTCTTGAATTCCCTTCCTTCCCATCCTCTCTCCCTTCTTTCTTATAGGAGTTGTAGGTTTACAGAAAAATCATGCAGAAAGTACAGAGTCCCCATATACCCCCACTCACACGCACAATTTTCCCTATTGTTAACCCTTTGCATTTGTGTGGTATCTTTATTACAATTGAAAGAATATTACTATTCTTATCCTATTGACTGTAGTCCATAGTTTACATTGGGTTTACTCTCTGTCATACAGATCTGCAGTTTGTTAAATTTTTATTCTGGTAACATATATACAATTCAGTGGTGTTGATTGCGTTCACAAAATTGTGCTACCATCACCACCATCCATTACCAAAACTTTTCCTTTGTCCCATACAGAAACTGTACAAATTAGGCATTAACTCCGTATGCCCTTCCCCTACCCTGTCCCCTGATAACTTGTGTTCTAGTTTCTAACATTATGACTGCTTATGCCAATTATTTCATATCAGTGAAATCAAACACTCTTTGTCTTTTCTGTGCCTGGCCTATTTGACTCAAGAGGGTGTCTTCAAGGTCCATCCATGTCACGTGTATGAAGACTTCATTCCTTTTTATGACTGAATAATGTTTTATTATAAATAAATATATTTTATTTTTTCATCTGCTATGGGACACTTGGAAAATTGTGAATAATTTCTCTGTGAACATCAGCGTGCAAATGTCTGTTCAAGTTCCTGCTTTCAATTCATGCCTAAAAGTGTGATTGCCAGGTCTTATGGTAATTCTATATTTAACTTTCTGAGGAACTGCCACACTGTCTTCTATAGCGCCTGCACCATTTTACGTTCCCACCAACAATGAAGGAGTGTTCCTATTTCTCCATATCTTCTCCAACACTTATTATTGTTGTTATTTTTTTATTATTAAATTTTTTTATAGTAGCCATTCTAGTAGGTATGAATCCTGTGTTCTTTTGGTGCAACTCTACTAGTCTTTGCTTCCTTGCTCTCTGGTATGATATGAGATTTCAGACCCATCTTATACATCTCTGGTCCTAGATTTGGAATCAGTGTTTTCTCTAAGAGGGTCTTAAAAATGGTTTTGGTGTGGTTGGGAATGGTATTTCAAAAATATAATCTAAGCACTAGGGTTATTTGTTGCTTTTGGGTTGTTCGTTGTTCCTAGGTCTTCAAGGTGTGCTGAGATCGGAAATAACTACATATACATATTTATATTTAAAGATAAAATACTTTCTGAGTTCATGCTATTATTTAGATTCAGGACTACTTTGTTACAACTCTCTTTTCTTCTTCCATACAGAAAATCCCAGTTCTCAGGGATACAAGGGATGATAGAATTAGCCTTTCTTGTGATTTGTTTTATCCTGTGGTATAGACAGAGTTGTTTTAATAACAATAGTCATACTTTTGTCACCAGTTGTATTTACTGAAAACAGTTAAAAACTTTTCTTTTGGCCTGTTGCTCTCCACCCCTCACCTTGTTATAAGTGAGACTATTCTCTGTAGTCAGAGCATAGCTGCTTTAACCTTTAACCCTTAGTCTTACAGCTATGAATAATTATATCTTTAATGCTCACCACCAGTCCTTTTTTCAAATGTCTTTAGTCATTTGGGCCTCTGACTCTTGCTCACTGGTAGTTTCCTCAAGAAGGCTCATGGAAATAAGATTTCCTCAGTTTTTGCCTGTTATTCTCTTTACTCTTCAGGCTTGAATGTCTGGATATGAAATTCTTGATTTGTATTTTCTTTCATTGACTATCTTAAGCATGCTACTCCATTTTATTTTGGCATAAAGCCTTCCTACAGAAAGTGTGATGAGAATCGAATTTTCTTTCCTTAAAAGTCACCTGTTGGTTTTGGCTAGATACCCAAAGGATATTTTTCTTTAAAGTGATAATTTTACTGGAAAAAACTAAGTGGTGATTGCTCTGGCTCAATATTCTCAGGATAATATGTTCTTTTAATGTAGAGTTTCAAATAATTTTTCCTTAAATTGTAATTTTTTCTGTCCTATTTTGTTTCTCTGCTTCAGGGATTCATGTCATGTATATGTTGAATCTTCTTTGCCTAGCTTCAAATTTTGTCCTTTTTTCTTTTTTTAAGGAGGTACCAGGCATTGAACCCAGGACCTCGTACATGGGAAGCAGGTGCTCAACCACTGAGCTACATCTGCTTCCCAATGAGAGTTTGTTTTTTCATTTGTTTTCTTTTTAGGAGGCTGAGGGATTGAACCCGGGACCTTGTACATGGGAGGCAGGCACTCAACCACTTGAGCTACATCTGCTCCTCTGTCATTTTTCTTGAATCCATTTTATCTCTCCTTTCTGTTATTTTTATTTTTTAAAGTTTATTTCCTTTTCATCTACTTTTCTTAAGGCATTATTTGCATTTATTTATTCTTGTGTTCCTCCCAGTTTACCCATCATTCCTAAAATTATTTTTCTTTTATTTCTAATTCTTTCTTGAGTTATGTCACCTTATTTCTGAGTTCTACTAATTCTTGAATTAGGTTTTTCTTCATGGCTTGCATCATTATCTTAAAACTTTTTAACAATTTTGAAATAGTGGTTTACATTTTTGATCTGTCATCTTGGTATACATTTCTGACATGGTTTCATTGATTTTACATCTGTACAAAAGGACACTTTAATATTAGTACATTTTGTATAAATGATGCCAGTGCAGATACCAATGCTTGTTATTATATACTTTCCTTTTCCCATTTCATTATACTCACACTTTGCAAGGTGCTTTTCGTTCAAGTTGCAGATTGACTTATGCTTTGCTGTTAGTGCATTTCATTTTAAACATAAACTCGCATTTCCTTCTGCCTTTCCCTTGAATGTCTGACTGTGCTCCTTATATATATATATATATATATATATATAATATAATTAATATATATAATATATATATATTTTTTGTACATTTCATTTTTGGGGGTACAGTAATTTTTTAAGAGCCTTTGTAATTCTTATTTCGGTGAGGAACTTCACATTAAATTGTAACTATGTTAAATTAGGATAGCATAGTTAAATTTAGTCAGGACAGTGTAGTTAAATTTTGGCACTTAAAACTGGTGTTTGTAAGACTAGTTTTTAATAAAGTTGCGTTCTGTATTCCCTGGATATCTTTAGTTATCTTCTGAGAGGAAATGTTAATGTTCTTTGGGAAATAATATAGCACCTACCTCCTGCGGGAGTATTGGGGGGAACCAAATAAGTAATGTAAGTAAAGCACTGAGCTGTAAAGCTTTTACTTGTCTGGGACATAATGAGTATTCAGTAGATGTTAATTTTTGCTCTTATTGGCATCATTTTATTGTTAGGAATTATTTTAAAAATGTGTTTTATCCTACATGACAGATAGCAGCTGATGAACCTCCACCAGAAGGGTGTAATTCGTTTTTTTCAGTGCATGGGAAGAAGACTTGTGATTTTGATACCCTTGAGACACTTGTACTAACAGCGTCTGAAAGGTAGAGTGTGTTTCTTTAAAGAAATATCAAGCATTTCATTACACGTTCTTTTATATACGGTGCACCTTCTCATTTTACTTCTGTTTCATATTCTGTAAGTATAGTAAGAATATGGAGTTTGGAACCAGACTGACTAGATTTGAATCCTAGCTCCATCACTTAAAATATTATTATGAAGTTGGGCAAATTATTCAACCTTTCTTCTCTTATTTAATTTAAAACGGAGATGATGAGAGTGCTTAATCACACTGTTATTACTTAGTAATGGCTGGCTCTGCAAGATAATGCAGACTTGGTCATCAATTTAGTAAACAGTACTGTGTGTATTAAAACCAGTGTCTTGAGATAGTGATGGTATCTCAGGGTATTACTAATTTCAGATAAAGGTCACTATTTAAAAGATAATTGCATGCTTAATTTGAATATTAAATTGCTAATTAGTGGGCTTGCCTTTTTGCTTTTAGGGTGGGCTTCTTACCTTAGACAAATACTGTAGATACCACTTTTGCCACTTCCTCTAATGCTGTTGTAATTAGCAGGGCTCTCTGCAGCATTGCTGTGCTGTATCAAAAGTGTTGGTGGCATTTGGGGTCATGTAGTGCTTCTTAGCAAGACTATCTGCCCAGCACGTGGACTCTGTCCACAAATGCCGTCAGTGCTTCTTGTCAGGGGGACAGCCAGAAACACTCAGTGCACACTGCAGCTGACTGAGGGTCGAGGCACGAGCATTTCACAATTCTGCATGGTAAAGTGGCGCTCTCTGGGGGCAGCAAAATTGATTGCTCTTTAATTCTTTAAAAAAATTTACACTTGGCTTAATTTGTTACAACAGTAATGTAGAAGTTCATTAGAAAAAGGAAGATTGTGTCCATTTTGCGATGTGGTAACTACTGTTAATGGTTTCTCATATTCCTTTTAGATTTTTTCCAATGGTTACCAATTTATACCCGTAGAAAGCTTATTTTTAAAGGAGGTATCTTTCCATGTAGTACATGTGGGTGTACTTCATTATTTTTACACTTCCATAATGACCTGTGTAAAAGTGGCCCATACTTTTTTCTTTGGTTACTGTTTTAAAAGTTTTTTCCTTTTTAAAAATTTATTTATTTTTTATTGCAACAAGGCTAGAGTGAACAGATATCCTTATTCATATGTCTTTACTATCTCTTGAACAGTTTATTGTAAGAGAGACTGGTAGATCATAAAGTTTATGCATTAAGCTCCATTAGTTTATTGATGCCATCCTTTGAGAAATGTCTGTTTTTTTTTTTTAACAAATCAGTTTTATTGATACATACTAATAAAGCATACAATTCATCCAAAGTGTACAATAATGGTATTATATAATCACACAGTTGTGCATTCATCACGTCAATCGTTATTAGAGCATTTTCATTTTAATAATAATAATAAACAAGAAACAAACAAGAAAATTCTTTACCTCTCAATCTCCCTTTGAGAAATTTTTAATTTTTAATTTATTTTTATTTATTTATTTTCCGGAAGTACCAGGAATTGAACCCAGGACTTCATACATGGGAAGCAGGTACTCAATCACTGAGCTTCATCTGCTCCATAAGTTTTTACAGTTTATAAGGAAAACTTAAATTTTAAATACCAGGACAGCCATATTAGTAAAAATGGTAGAGGAAGGGAGACTTACTGTAATTGGTAAAGAATACACTTAAAGTCATCTTCTGCTTTTCACATGATTTATACATATGTTCTTTTCAGGTAAAGGATACTTATGTTCTATTTATGTAATAGAATAATATACGAAAGCTTTAATACTGTGAGAATTGGATGTGTACTTCTTTTCCCCTCTCTAGTAATTGGTAACAATTATTAATCTGAGTCCTCATTTTATACTTAGTATTTATGTAATATGCTTTATTTTTAATCATTGCCAAATTAGACTTATACCTGACAGTTATTGTAAATAACTGAAAACTTTGACTAGCACTACTTACATTAAGATACTTACAAACTTTACTTAAATTATCATATCTGTGGTTTACATTTTGCAGTTTTAAATTATTTAAAAAAATTTTAAGTGTAACATTTTAAGGTTTCAATATTTATTTTTAGACCCAAACCACTGTTATTCAAAGGAGATCACAGATATCCCTCTACCAGTCCTGAAAGCCCACTGGTGATTTTCTACTCTGAGATTGGCTCTAAAGAATTTTCTGATTTCCACCGCCAACTTATATCAAAAAGCAATTCAGGCAAAATCAATTATGTCTTCAGGCATTATATATCTGTAAGTATTAACTTATTTTATAATTGTTTTGAAAATTAATTTGCATAGCATGACCTTAGGACATAAACTAATAATTTCCCCATTTAAGAAATAATTTAATTATTTGAACTACTTTTTGAGAAGTAACAGTACTTTCACTGAATATATTATTTGCACATTGGAGGTGCTTTGCTTGTCTTCCTGAATAATTGTAAAACAATTATGCTAAGAGTAGTTTAATAAAATTAACATTTTATTTCAAAATGAACCATATAAGCAATATTTTTAAAATTTAATATGGTCATCAAGCTGGAACTGATTCTTAAATTCAGCTTATTCATTGTTCCTTTTTTTAACACCTTTCCATTTGTTGGAGGGGAGAGGATTTCTAAGAAGGTGAAATCAGGCAGAATAGGTTTAAAATAAAGCATTTTGGACCATGTATACCATTTAGCATTCAAACTATTTGCACATAAAGATTTTTAGCCGTTAGTGTTTCTTTGTTGTAAAGAGCTTAGTAAATATGCAAGTAAAATTTAGAAATTAAAATAAAAATTTGTACCAGCAGAATTGGATATCTCAAAGTTCAGTTTGACACTAGGCCCATCAAAGCACTTATGAAAACCTCTCCAGTTTTCAATCTCTCCTCTGTAGGTTCTGAAACTTCTTTTTCTCTTTTCATTTCTTCACATGGCTTGGGAACTTGTCCCTTTCAACTGTTTGTCCATCTTATTTTGCCCCCTATCTTAGAATTCCTGTTCCCACAGCTGTGGCAGACTACGTGGGGTAAAGACTTTATTCCCATAGCTAGAATTTTATATAGAGAGAAACATATAAACTTTAAATTGATTTTTTTAAGAAAATAGAATTACTATTTAGGTGGTAGGTAAGTCCTTTGTTACTGTTGGTATTTTGCCAGGTTTTGGACTTAAAACATTCTTTTGGTGAGTTGTCCTGGCCACACATTTACTGTTTTGAGTCTGTAATCCTAGATGCTGGCTTCTAGATGTATTATTAAAATGGTGGCATCCGTGTACATGTTGCCATTTTAAAGAGCTGGATAATGATGGTGGAATGCTTGCTCTACTTGCAGAATCCCAGGAAAGAGCCTGTTTACCTCTCCGGCTATGGTGTGGAATTGGCCATTAAGAGCACTGAGTACAAGGCCAAGGATGATACTCAGGTGAAAGGTGAATTTGTAAAATAAGACCAATGTGTTTTCTTTGCTTTAAACATGTTGCAGAGGGATTTGTTTCCATAATGAAAAAGAATAGATTTAGGAGAGTAGTTGTCCTGTGTTTGAATCCTGTTCTCTTACATCTCAGTTGGGTGACCTTAAGGGAATTTTGTAGGTCTGATTTTTTTCCTCTGTAAAATGCAGGTTATGATATGTGCTTCTTAAAGTTTTTGTGAGGAATAAATAAGATGAATATATAATGAATTTAGCACAGATTCCGGCACAGAAAAGTTCAATCCATGATTTGCAGTCATTATTGTGGGCAAATTCTTTGGAATTTTGACAGTAAAAAATCCACTGTTCATCATTTTTAAAGCCACTAATTCTGAAATTTTTAACAAGTAAAATTTTCCAAAGTTTAAGAATAAAGTAAATTCTTATTTTTCCAGGAAAATAGGAAATATTAAGTACATTTGTTCTGTTTGCTTAAAGAACTGCAAAATGTTAATTGGATTACTTAACATTTTAAATTATTTTTAATTTCTGGTATTTTAATTTTTTAATATTCAAGCTTTATGATTTTAATTACCTTTTCTATTTTTATTATTTGTGTTTTTTTCTTTATTAGATAAATTGTGAGTTTATGAAACAATCATGTATAAAAGACAGCATTCCCATGTACTACCCTATTATTAACACCTTACATTGGTGTGGAGCATTTTTTACAATTGATGAAAGCACATTATTGTAATTGTACTATTAATTGTAGTCCATGGTTTAACTTAGGGTTCACTGTGGAGTTCCATGGACTTTTTAATATGTATATATTTTTTATTAGAGAAGTTGTGAGCTTATAAAACAGTCATGCATAATGTGCAGTATTTCCACATCACCCCTCCACTAACACCTTACATTGTTGCTTAGCATTTATTACAGGTTATGAAAGAACAGGATCAAACTGTTACCATTAACTATGATAAATATATTACTTTTGATACATTTTTTGCATGCACCCCCTGTTATTAACGCCATGTATTAGATTGTACATTTGTTATAGTTCATGAGGGAAGGTTCTCATATTTGTAATGTTAACCACAGTGCATCATCCACCACATGGGTTCCCAAGCCTTGTATATTCTATCCAAATTGTAAACTCAGTGGATCTCATTTTCATCAGTGCTGTGTAGTCATTGCCGTAGTAAATTTTTGAATGTTTTCCTTAGTCAGAAGAAAAAATCCCATGCCCTGCTATTATTGACCCTTAACGTGGCTACATTACCTTCTTTGACGTTGATGCAAGAATGTTACAATATTGCTGTTAGCTATAATCCATAAGTTACGTTAATTGTATTTTTCCCATGTATCATCATATTTTTACCACCTTGTAACCGTGACATACATTTGTTCTAGTTCATAGAACAGTTCCATGGATTTAAAAAAAGTTTTTAAGTTACCTTTTTATTTCTAATCTGAGTGACTACATATGTATTTGCTTTGCTTTTATAGGGACTGAGGTGAATACCACAGTGATTGGTGAAAATGATCCTATCGATGAAGTTCAAGGATTCCTCTTTGGAAAATTAAGGTGTATATTCTCTTTGTTTGGGGAAGCACCCTTCTTCTCTTGAAACCTTTAGGTTTCCTTGCTCTGTAAGGTTCAACTTTCTCATCACTGTCTGACTTACAGATCTAACAAGACTATATTAACCTAAAAGGAAGAGATTACCACTTAATTTATGGTTCAGTTCATGATTTCTTGTCATTTTGAAGCATAATATCTCAGACAGTATTATTGCTGCCTGCCTATGGCTTAAAGTGTGTCCTTTTCTGGGTTTCTTTGTTGATGTCACAAAGCTACATGCCGTTTTTTGATTGATATAATTGGAGAAATTGAATTGTTTCACTTAATTTTTTCCCTAAGAAGATCAAATGTATTTTGAATTAGAGAGGCCATGGCTCTTTACTTTTGCTAACCCTAATCTGAAAAAATGCAGAGGAGGCATAGCAGATTTTGTATGTGTTAAATTGAAGTACATTTTATTAGAATTTGCTTTATGCAAAAAAGGACAAAGAATTTTTTTTGAGAAGTATAATTCCATAACCACTTTATGAAAGCATCTTAGAATTTTATATCAGAAATGCTTTTTAGCGGCTATTTCAAAATTTGCATTTATTTCGTCATGGGTTGATAAGTTTTCAGAGCCTTGAATTCTGAGTTATCTGGAAATTCTAATCAGGATATCGACAGTGTTCTTTATTTTCTTTTTTGAAAGGAAAGAATTATACAGAAAGATTGCTAGGTTGTGTTTCTTATTCTTTAGCCTTAGTGTTTAGCAGAGTGAAATTACTTACCCAGACTAAGCCTACCAGAGATGATTTAGTCCATACTGGTTGATTGTGGGCATTTTGAGTTCATCTTGTGTAGTTATTTCTTTTTGATTGACATCAGTTTGGGCTTCATTGGTATGTAATCAGGTTTCATTTTTATTTGGCCCTGGTTTCCAGAATCTCTTTTCATATCCGTGTTTTTTAATTTAATTTAATTTTTTTTGGATAGGATTGTAATTTTATGCGTTTGTAACATAAAGATATGCAGAATACTGAAGGTGTTTACCCTGTTAGGACATTGAAAATTGTTATTTAGCTGTCCAAAGTAACTGGACCATTTTTGGATATATTTATCATGCAGACAGGTTTTGTAGTAACTGATGGGAAATGAGTTTGTGTGAAGGTGAAGTATTTTACTTTCTTCATGTTGCCATTTAAGAAATTTTAAGTTTCTGGTATTTAGAAGCACTGAACTAACCTACCAGTCATCTGTCTGTCTTGATCTGCAAAGACATATCTCTGCCTCTGATAAACTGTTTTTCTAGATTTAAATGGAGTATGCTGTATTTCAAGATAAATCAAAACCAAACCAAACCCAGGAACCTTGGTTAGCCTGAATTGACACTAATGTAACTAAAGGATTTTTGAGTATGTACACTGAAAGAAATCCATTTTAGGATTATAACAGTATATTTTCTAATTTCATTGTGAGAAATTGAAAAGCTTCATTAAAGTGTAGAGAATAATGTGACTTATACCCATGTACCCACTACCCAGAATTGATTGTCGCTCTCATACTTGTGTGAAGACTTCTTTTACTTAAACCAAAGAGGCAGTAAAACACTACACTACTTTGTTCTCCACTCTCAGTCCCATTTCCACTCCCCACCATAGGGATTTATTATTTCAGTGATTCATTTTTTAATCTATAAATTTTATGGTTTTTTTATACTTTAACTTTTTTCTTATATTGAAACATTTTTCCTAGGGTTAAGATAAACTTAAAGATAAAGTTAGAGCCGACTTCTATCTAAGTGTGCTCTGCAGAAGGAAAGACACATGAAAAGGTCTTGATTTTATGTTTCTTTCAGAGACCTGCACCCTGACCTGCAAGAACAGTTGAAAGAACTCAGGAAGCATCTCATCGAGAGCACCAATGAAATGGCACCTTTAAAAGTCTGGCAGTTGCAAGGTAATAAAGGCAGAGAAATTATTGGCCTCCTGGTGGCTTAATTTTGTGGTCTTAAAGAAATGAAGAATTGCATTTAACTATGTGTACTCACATGATTCTGAGGGTTATCACAGGTTTTAAATGTAGAGTGATTAATTACGATTAATCATAGAAGAAAGGAAGGGGGGTTCTTTTGTAGACAGATAAAGGTACATATAAACAATGCCAGACCTTTGTGTGTGTGACCATTTACATAAGCTGATAATATTAGAGGCATCTTTGTTTTAGTCAGGATGTTCCTGTATGTATACCTTTATTAAAATGTATTTTCGTAGAATGTGAAAGGCATGTATATGGCAGATGTGTATTTGTGCATTTCTGATTCGAAGAATGATTTATCCAGGTTTTTTTTTTTCTTCCAACATTGTTTTACTAAAAGTCTTAATGCCGTATTTTGTGTAAACTTAGAAGAGGGAAAAGAAACTGAGCTTAATTTAGCCTGGGCTGAAAGTGTTAGTTTGTGCCTGGTGTTTTAAGCAGGTACATCAAAGAGCTGCTACAATAAACATTAAGGATCAACACAGTGAATAAAAACTGGTATTAAACCAAGGTCACCCTCTCTAATAGTTGTATTCTAAGGTATTCTTAATTACCAAGGAAGTAGTGGGAAGTTAATGTGTGTGTGTTGTTTTCCTTCCTCTCATGCATTAGAGTAAAACTAATTTCTGTTTGACTTTGTTGCAGATCTAAGTTTCCAAACTGCTGCCCGAATCTTGGCTGCTCCCGTTGGTTTGGCTTTGGTGGTTATGAAGGATCTTAGTCAGAATTTTCCTACTAAAGCTAGGTAATACAGAGTAAGGCTCTGAGGTGTTCTTCTCCTTAATATAATACCCCCTTATCTTCGTCTTTACATGTAGAATGAGGAAACGAAAATCTGAAAATGCTTAGGCAATTGAAGTTCTGTGTTACTGCTGCCACTACCACAACTGAGTACTGAGAAGGCAGAGCCCTAAGAGAATGATGCATTTAGGTTTGTGAAACTGCCCTTGCTCCTGTGTGACCTTTGCAAATAAATGACCTCTCTTTACCTCACTTTCTTCAGCAGTATAATGGGGATAATAATACCTCCCTTTCAGGACTGGATGAGTTTTTAAGAAAATATACCATGTGTCAGTGTAATTAATCTAGAGTCTGACATGGACCCCAGTGTTTTCCTTCATGAAGGCTTTCATAAATATCTTCTTATTTAATCTTGAGGATGAAACTACGAGTCATAGAGGCTTAGTAATTTGTTCATAGTGACAGAATAAGATTCTGAATACAGGTTTCCTGACGTTTCCAATTTTATGTTTTCCTGTATCTCATAAGTTGAATGCAAAATTGTTTTAAAAGCCAAGTTTTTATACTTAAATGGTTGCCGGCCTTTTTCTTGAGTCACTGAATAAAGTGTTTTGATTTCTAATGTGAGCTGTTTTTATGTAAATTTGTTTGGTTACTTATTAGTCTTGGAAAATAATTCCTTGATAGGCTATGTAAATCATATGGTAAATTCTCCTTTAGTCTACTATGCTTATATCCATGGAGAATTCTACCTCCACCATAAGAACTTGAATAGGATGTTGCCTAGTTTATTTAAAATTGTCATTTAGCCTGTGTGCACTAGAGATCATTCACAGAAATAGGGTTTCCTATATTAAACTAAGAACTTGGAAGCAAATGCACTTGCTTAAAATGCTGCTATTACTGGCACTTTTCTTTATTATGTCTTGCAATAATGAAAAAATATGTACATCTGAGAGGGGAGAAATATATTTATTGATTATAAATATTTAAGGGAAACAGACTTGGCCCAGTGGTTAGGGCGTCCGTCTACCACATGGGAGGTCCGCGGTTCAAACCCCGGGCCTCCTTGACCCGTGTGGAGCTGGCCCATGTGCAGTGCTGATGCGTGCAAGGAATGCCCTGCCACACAAGGGTGTCCCCCGCGTAGGGGAGCCCCACGTGCAAGGAGTGCGCCCAGTAAGGAGAGCCGCCCAGTGCGAAAGAAAGTGCAGCCTGCCCAGGAATGGCGCCGCCCACACTTCCCATGCCGCTGATGACAACAGAAGCGGACAAAAGAAACAAGACACAGCAAATAGACACAGAGAACAAACAACCGGGGGAGAGGGGGAATTAAATAAATAAATAAATCTTTAAAAAAATATATATATATTTAAGTTTTCTCAAGTTAATATTTTATAATTTATTGAACGATGTGTTGTTTAACACTTAATTGTAGGTCGATTGAAGGTATTTATAACAAATGTTAACCCATGCACTGATAATACTGATAATATTTTTATTTCCTTAGAGCAATAACAAAAACAGCTGTGAGTTCAGAACTTAGAAGTGAAGTGGAAGAGAATCAGAAGGTAATAACCAATGGAAAACACTGACCTTTCTGTTTTATATTATACCTTTAAAGATAAGTAAACTTGAGTTATACCAGTGATATGTAATAATGTTGCTCTTATTAAACATGGTGATGTTTTGATTTATTTCTGTAGTCTTTTATATTTTTAGTTTTTATCAGAGGTTGAATATGAATATAGTTTATAGAGTCAAATGGTGCTGGCCAGGTTGTTTAGAAAAACAGCATTCCAGTCCTCTAATGTATTATGCCTACGGTTTCCCCTTTCTCAGAGACATCCACTTTTAACTCTTAGCTGATTCTTTCAGTATTTATCTCCAGACTCTAACATGCTTAAATTATTGCTTTGCTTTTCAGTTTTAGGTCTTACATATTGGCCTTCTGTTTGGAAGATAAGATTTAACTTCTTTTACCACTTCACACCAAACATCTTACCACTACTCCATATTGGCACTTTTCTCATCTCTCTGTCTTCCTGATATTTTTATGCTGTGATTTTGGATGTAGATAAATATTACATTATTATGACTATAAAACTGTTTATAGCTAAAGATGTAGAATACTCTACTTTCCTTTTCTGTTCAGCTCTTTGCTTTCCTGAAGTTAATAATTATCTTATTTGTTTCTGTTTGCTTCTTTGTCTATGTATTTACAAGAAATCCAATCTAAAACTTTCCTTTAATTATCAGAATATCTCTCAAAATATTCAGATGCGTCAGGGAGTCTGTTACCCCCTGCTCTGCTCTTATGTGAACTGGGTACTCTGTTTCTATCAGTCCGTATTAGAGTTTGTGGGACATTCCTTTAGCCTCCTGTGTCAGCTCCCCAATTTCCTGGATCCTGTGTCTTCTTAATTTTTGGCTTACTCATTCATTTTGGTGCAGTACATCATCTTGAGGCTTCATTGGAACAGTTGTCTGGAGGTAAATTTGAGGCCCTGAAAGTATAATTTGGTTGATAACTTGGCTGGGTATCGAATTCTAGATGGGAAGTCATTTAGAAGTGTGGAGGCGTTGTTGCTACTTGGAATTTTGGCTTCCATTGTGGCTATTGGTAACCCTGAAGTCTTTGTATGAGATTTTTTTTTTTCTTTCTTGAATCTTCTATGTTCTTATCTTTCATGCTAGGAATCTGAAATTTTGCTGTGTTGTGGTTTAACAAAATTGCTTCCTTTTTTTTGAGAACCTCTGTACTGTTGGGTAATTGGTGGGTCCTTTAAATCTGGAAAATCGTATCTCTGTTTTGAATGTTTTCCTCTTGTTTCTCTTTTCTCTTTTCCTAGAAATCTTTCTATTTTAAATGTTGTGCTTCCTTGAGTAGTTTGTCCTATACCTCTAATATTTAAAAGTCTTTTCTCTCCTGTTTTCTTAATTATTTTGTCTTTTTGACTTACTTTCCAGGAAGAATTTCCCCTTCCTTTTTTGAGTTTTTTCCTTTGATTGTCAGATTTGTAATTTTCAAGGGATTTTGTTGTAGTCCAGTTCTTCCTTTTATGGTGTTCTTCTTTCTCTCTTCAGATGTCAATGGTGCATGTATGCTTTTTTCTCTCTGCAAAGTTTGTTTCCTCGTAAGTTGCCTTTTTGTTTGTCTTGGTCTCTTGTCTGTACTGTCAGAGACTTTTCTTAGGTGTCTTGTAATCCTTGATTTGCTGCTCATATTGAAGAGCGAGGAACTGAAAAGTTGGCTGGAAGCTCTAAGGATGAGGCTTTTGTTTATAGGGTGTCCAGGTATGGCCGTTTCCTGGTGAACCCCATTGGAGAGCGTCCTTGTCTTTCCTCTTGGGCTGTCAGAGTCCCCAGAAATGGACCTTTTCATCTTCTGCCTGGAGGGTGAAGTCTGCATGAAGAGTTGCAGAAGACCTGTAGGGAGGAACATTTAGTAGCTTCCCCCTCTCTTTTTCCTTCCTTTTTGTTTTTTAGCTTCCCCCTCTTCCCTGTAGTTCCACTGTGGAATACCTGTCCTTAATTGTTCTTGACTGCCCATGGTCTACAGAGTCTCTGTTTCACTCCTTCCAGAGAACGAGACTCCAGATTTTCTGGAGTGGCGTTTGAGTGGGGTGGTAGAATCACTGGCTGTGTGAACTGGCAGGGGACCTGGGGCTCTGGTATCTTAAATAGACTTTGAGCTGGGCTCTTGTTTTCATCTCATGTCCACCCCTTATCCATGTGTCCCTGGTGCTGCCAGGTCCTGAGCCTTTTGTGGTGCTCCAGAGGCAGACTTTAGTTTCTTGTCGGTTTCCTGCTAGTGGCCTAGTACTCATCTTTCTTAGGACTGCTGAGATGGTTATTATTCACCTGTCTGCTCTCCAGTTTCCAAAATTTGTTGCTTTTTTTGCTTTCCTGTTCACTTTGTCCTTGTGGATTTATAGGTTTAAAAAGTCCCCTTACTAACCTTTTAATGCTGTTTAAGGAGGGAAAGAAATTAAATGCTTGTACTGAATCCTCTGACTTCACCCCAGATATCCTTAATCTTCATGTATAAAATACTAATCAAATAGATCTGAGGAATAAATAAGCCAAGTGTTTCTCAAATATTTACTAAATTGAAAAACTTAATTGAAAGTTTTATTCATTCATTCATTCATTCCCAGAATAACAATATCAAACATTACCATACTTTTAGTCCCTTCCCCACAAGGAGCTTAAAACGAAGACAAAACAGTAAATTATGAAGGCTATATTGGTACTTCCTGGATTTTAAATTTTTTCTAATGTAAAATGAAAGTATCAGATACATTAAAGGAAAGTGCAGAAATCTTAACTATATTGTGTGCTCAGTTTTCACAAAGTACACCCATCTGTTAGCAGCATTCAGGTCTGAAAATAGATATGAATTATGTTTTCCAACTCAGATCCTGTCTTCCTTATAATCAATGGGTGCTATACATTCAGCCCTAGGAGTGCATGAGTGGACTTGGAATTCTTTTATTCTCATGTGGGAAATTCCAGTTCTCAGTTGCTGCAACTCTCCATTATCCACTTGTCTTGCTCCTCACTTAGTCCTGATAGACCAAGAAGGCATAAGCCATGACTTTGCCATGGTGTTGTTTTCCCCATGCTGTTTTAGACCGTAAGGTTTATTTCCCTTGGTCCACAACTACTGGGGAGTGAGTGGAGCTCAGCAGTCCCTGTCCTTCCCCCAGCCCTGCATTGCTAAGGAATTAAGTTCTGACCCTGGTATCTGATTAATTTCTTCCCTTCTGTGCTGTGAGGATTAGCTCCCCGAGGTGTGGAAGTTGTGAATAACAGCACCAGTTTCCCTGGAGAGAAAGAGGAATCAACTAGGAGGATATAATGCAACAGAAGATACGATGTATAGTCAGAGTAGTGCTCGGTGAGGCAGGCATGCCTCGGGGTGCAGGGGCTACCCAGTCACACCGTGTACCAGGGCTGCCCACCATCACCGAGCAGTGGGCGAAGGGTGCTGTGGAAACCAGGCCACTTGCAGACCTGTCCTCAGCAAGCTTCTCAGTGTCTGGATGAGCCTTAGATTGAAGGGTTCAGGGAGGTGTGGCTCTTTTTTAAAGATTTTTTTTATTTTTAGGAGGTACTGGGGCTTGAACCTGGGACCTCAACCACTGGGCTACATCCACTTCCAAAGTGTGAGACTTTTTTTATTTTTTATTTTTTATTTTTATTTTGAAATAATATCAAACTTAGAAAAGAGTTGCAGAAATAATACAAATTCCATGCAAAGAACTCACACATAACCCCAACCCCCAGATACCCAGATCCACCAATTTTAACATTTTCCCACCTTTGCCTTTCCTTCCTTCCTTCCATTTAAGAGCAGGTTGCACATGTTGTACTTCCATGTATATTTTCTATGAATGTTTCTATTCACTTTTGTAATCTCAAGTGCAGCTATCAAATTGAAGAAATTTAATATTGTTATAAAGCTTAAAGTCTGTATTTTTTTCTTATGAGACTTTTCTCATTTCTTAGATTCATCCAGTATCATGTATTGCATTTATTTGTCATTATCTCTTTAGTTTCTCTTCCTTTTTTCCTTTCTTTTTTTAACTGTACAAACATACATACAAAATAAATCTCAAATCTTAACTCTTCCCGGGCATACCATTTAGTGGGATTAATCACATTAACAGTGTTGCCAGCACTATCTATTACTAGAACTTTCCTTTCATCCCAAACAGGAACCCTACACTGATTTTGCATTAATTCTCCACTGTCCCTGCCCCTCCCCATGGTAATCTGTACTCTACTTTCTGTCTCTAGGAGTTTACGTATTTTCTGATATTTCCTTTGTGGTTATCATGGGACTTAAATCTAACATCCTAAATCTGTAATAATCTCATGGTTTGATAATCAATTTAATACCTTCTGTGGCATGTATAAACTATGTTCTTACTCCCCTCCCCCCATCTTTGTATAATTCATGTCACAAATTACATAATTGTACATTATAAGTCCAAAACCATTGATTTATCATTACATCTTAGACATTTGCCTTTTAGATGCTAGAAAGTAAAAAAGCAGAGTTAGAAATAAAAAGTGCAGTAGTAATGGTATTTATATTTACCAGTGTCATTTTCTTTACTGGAGGTCTAAATTTTTTCATGTAGCTTCAGCTAATTGTCAAGTTTTCTTTCCTTTAAAGCAGCAGAATCTCCTTTAGCATTTCTGTAGGACTGGTCTAGTCATGATAAAATCCTTCAGCTTTTGTTTATCTGGGAATGTCTTAATTCCTCCTTCATTTTTGAAAGACAGTTTTGCTAGATACAGAATTCTTGGTTGGCAGTTTTTTGTTTTCAGTCCTTTAAATATGTGTTCCCACTGCCTTCTTGCCTCTTGGTTTCCAATGATAAACTGACATGTAATCTTATTGGGGCTCCCTTGTATGTGACATGTTGCTTCTCTTGTGACTTTCAAGAATTCCCTGTCTTTGGCATTGGACAGTCTGATTATCAAGCACAGCGCAGTGTGGGTCTTTTTGGGTTCATCCCGTTTGGTGTGTTCATCGAGTGTCTTGGATGTGTATGTTTATATCTTTTGTTAAGTTTGGGAAGTTTTCTGCCATAGTTTCTTTGAATATACCTCTTCCTCCTTGCTCTGGAACTTTCACAATGTGTCTGTTGGTACCCTTGATGGTGTCCCTCAGGTTCCTTAGGCTCTGTTCACGGTTCTTCATTTTTCCCTTTTTCTGCTCTTCAGACAGGATGATTTCACTTGTCTTATCTTCAGGTTCACTGATTCTGCCAGCTCCAATCTGCTGTTGAACCCTGCTAGGGATTTTTTTCCCCTTACTGTGGTCTTCAGCTCGGTTTGGTTCCTTTGGTTCCTTTTAATAATTTCCCTTTGTCTATGGATATTCTCTTTGTGTTCATCTGTCGTTTTCCTGACTTCTTTAGGTCTTTGTCCATGTTTTTCTTTAGTATTCTGAGCATATTTAGGACCATTTTTTTAAAGTTTAGATTTTCCCAGGTCTGATTTTCTGCCTTGATTGTTTCAAATGCTTTAATCTTCACCTTTGCCTGGACCATCACTTCTTATTTCTTTGTTTGTTTTGTAATCTTTTGTTGAAACCTGGACATTTTGATAAAGAAAAAGGGGAAAAAAAATCACCTTTCCCAGTCTTTGCAGATGGACCTGTGCGAGTGCTCTCTTCAGAGCTTACGCATATGATGAGTTTGGAGAACAGCTCCAGGCCAAGGCATAGGGGCCTCCCTGGTCCTTTCTGCTCTTGTCTCATTTTGGGCATGCTCATGTGGCCTTAGGAATCCCCCATTTACAGTGATACAAATGTCTGCTCTTCCCTAGGAAACAGTTTTCTCACAGTCCTGGGTACTGCACTCCATGTCCTATAGCTAACAATCCCTTGCCCCTTGACTGCTCTGCCACAGCATTTTGTAGGAAAGCTTGATGAGCCACCTTCTACATGCAGGGCAAGTTTCTGGGACAGTGGTCAGGTTACCACCAGATAGATTTGGCCAGATATACAAGCTCCCAGTGTGTGCACAAGAGTTCCTCAGCTTCTTCTGGAACCAGGGCCAGAGAGTACTGGGAATCTAGGCTGGGTCCACACCCAGCTGGTGCGGGGGAGGTTGGGGGGTGGGGTGGGCCAGCCAGTGCTTCACCAGATCCTACTGCTTTTGGGATGCCTTCTTGATTCCATCCTTGCCCTGTTACTGCAGTCCTTTATCTGTTTTCTGGAGCTTTGAGAAAGATGTTTCTATCAGTTCTTGCTGGTTGTTCAAAGCTTCTTCAAGCATCTCCCATTGCCATCTTGATCCAGGCATTGAAGCCCTTTTAGGTTAGAGTTTTGGACTTCATTAGGAGATGTAGTGTTACTGAATGCTGTAACAGCCTTGATTGGCATCACAACCAGGGAAGATTGGCAGAAGTGGAAAAGGCAAGGGTGACAAGTGTTTGCCAACTGTTACCTGGCACAGGTGAGAAAAGTTAAGCAAAGTTCTGCAGCGTGCTTAACTTCACAGTTGGACAGAAGGCAGGATTGCAGGGTGGACCCTGAGTAAGATAGCTGACTTCCTTCTCTTTTATATGAAAGGGTGGGAGTCGATTCCTTTAGTCATGAGAGACTTGTTTTTTTACTGACAAAGAACAATTGTATCTGTTCTTTGGTGTGAGGGTTAAGGGAAAATTCCATCTTCAGTTCCTTGCAGGCAATCCAGAGAAGTACTGCTGGGAAAGCAAATAGAGAGAGTGAAAAAAATATGCTAATATATTATGTGGCAGAAAGAAACATGTCCTTGTTATTTTTAAACTACATTTAGGTAATTGTTGTTTAATTAGTCCTGTTATATTTATGTTCTCTTTTTAAAAAGTGATCCTCCGTTCTTGGCTTATTTCATCCCCTGACATTGTAGGAAAGAGTTGTGGTAAGTTTCAGTAGAATGAGGGTAGGAGGGGTATTTGTCACTCAACTGGCAGTTTCTTTATAGTGCAGTTTGATGCTAAGCAGCAGCTCTGGAAAGCAATCCTAGCCTTAGTTTCCCATAATAAATAAACAGATGTCATGATTTGCATATAAAAGCCTAGAAACACTGAAACTTTTCTGTTAAACATTCTCTTACTGCTCCCTAATAATTTTTAAAATCTTTCAGTATTTCAAGGGAACTTTAGGATTGCAGCCTGGAGATTCAGCTCTCTTCATCAACGGACTTCATATTGATTTAGATACACAAGATATATTCAGGTATGAGTAATATTTCATTCTCTGAGGTTTCCAATGTGTAGTTCTTTGTGACATGTTCGTTTTGTCATTCTCCTCCTGGCAGCATGATGTAAAGCTGATGACTTACCACCCCCAGCGAGTGCGTGTGGGGAAACACGTTTTCTGATTGATGGGCAGGACATGCTACCTCTTCTGTCAGAGTGCTGTGTGCATTTAAGGGGCAACATGTCTTCTAGGGATGCCATTTTAATGCTCTGGTTTTTCTGTTAACTGTAAAAATGTAGAAAAGAACAGGTTCTTTTGCTTTGAGGAAGAGGCAGTTTATTTGAAGGTGCTGTCTCTAGGATTCCTGAAAGTGTTCTTACATCTTCTATAGCTTACATACATATCTTACATATGTCTTTTGAATATCCCTTTTTGTTATTAAGGATGTTTCAGAATTAGATAACTCTAAGTTGTCTTCAGGACTTTTGGGGTGGGGGAGTGGGCAGTTAGATAGAATTCAGATTTTTATCTTGGACTTAAAATAGCTGTATATTAAAAACAGCAGCTTCCACAGTAAGATCTCTTTCACAATAATTATTTTTAAGTTTTTATGTCCACACATTGCGTACAGAGTTAGAGATGAGTTAACTGAACTGGATGTGGACGGTTTAAAGATTGCCCATATCTGTTTCCATTGATTTAAAATATGTATTTTTTTGTTTTTTTCCCAGGATACTACAAACTGAGTACTTACTGTAAATAGTTTTAAATAACACAGAAATAAAGCAACTAAAAAATCCCGCCCCAACATCTCTACCTGCCCCCTGCCTCTCCCGCCTCTAAGTTTGGTGGGAATTCTTCCAGACTTTTTCTGTGGTCACATATGTATATGCCTGTATAAATCGATATTGGTACTGATACTAATATTTAAACATATATTAGACATATGTAATAGAATGTCTTTTTTTGGGGTTACTTCATTCTCCAATTATGTATATGTATTTAGAAGTAATTTCAATACACAATGTCTCTTGGTAAGTGTAAATAAGTATGAGCCTAGCCAGAAGTTCTCCCTGCTTGGTTTCACATTCTTGGACAAGGTGAAACAAGGAAAGAGCTCTGTTTTGGATTTCTGAACTAGTTTGATAGGGCATTGCATTTGAATGGGTAGATTTTGTTCATGGTAGGGATCACAGCATGGGCAGTTTTTAAAGTTTTTTTTACCGCCGACGTTTTCTTTCCCCAGTTTATTTGATGTCCTAAGGAATGAAGCTCGGGTCATGGAGGGCCTGCACAGGCTGGGGATCGAAGGCCTTTCTTTGCATAACGTCTTGAAGCTGAACATCCAGCCGTCGGAGGCCGACTACGCGGTTGACATCCGGAGCCCAGCCATCTCAGTAAGTAGCACCCACGGCAGGGTCAGGGGGCAGTCCGGGGGCTTTAGTACGGTTTTCTCTTTGTCTTTTGTGAGAGGTGAGCTCTTCCCACCATCTCTCTTGTTGGCGTGAAACAAGGACACACAACTGCTTCTGTGAGACCACGTGCCATAGTGAGGAAGGCCCTGAGATGCTTCAGCAAGTTAAGTTACAGGGTCTTCAGTATAGCCCCAGGTTCCGCCCAGCAGCTCCTGGGAAAGAGCGTTCAATTTGTATTTTTTCAGTTGCATACAAGTTTTGTGTGATTTTGTTACAAGATGTGTAATTCACTATTAAAAATAGGACATTTTAGTTAATAACCTTTTTTACTAAGATGTAATATTTCGATATTTGAAGGGTTTGTACAGGTTAATACCTGCT
This sequence comes from Dasypus novemcinctus, assembly GCF_030445035.2. Taxonomy (NCBI): domain Eukaryota; kingdom Metazoa; phylum Chordata; class Mammalia; order Cingulata; family Dasypodidae; genus Dasypus; species Dasypus novemcinctus. Next base: position 134,482,254 of record NC_080679.1, read on the forward strand.
CTTTGATCTCTCTGAACCTTAGTCTCCTCAGCTGTAAAAGAGAATGTGGGAAACAGCACTCTGTGGAGGTCATGTGGAAATTGCATACATGTTAGAAACGTGCCCGTCACACCCTGGGCATTCCAGGCTTTCTTTCATGGTTGATGGATTTTGTACTACATTTATCTAAGAGCAGTTTTATTGAAAGACGTAATGTAGGAGGTAGAGGATCATTACTTGGCTTCTAACTTGGTGATATAACTGGTTTTGATGATTACTCTTACGCCATTTTATTTTCTGTTTAGAGTGTTTTTTATTATAAAGAGTAGAGAGACTAACATAATTAACAGCCATGTGCTCTGTCATCATATTTACTAAATTTAACACTAATGATTTTGTATCAGATATTTTGTTTTCTTGGAAAAAAAAAAATGCTTCAGTCGAAGCCCTCTTATATCCCTTCCCAGTTCAGTTTTGCTCCTTGCAGGTAATTCCTCCTCTGAAGTTGGTGTGCATTCTCCCTATCCTTATTTTATACTTTTATCCCCTGTATGCGTCCTTAAACAACATGTCATACTGTTTAGTATGTTTTAGCAATTTGGATAACTGTCTTTTATCTTCGTCCTCCACCAACTTTTTTTTTTTCACTTAACATTTTATTTCAAGACTTATATAGGTTGATACCTACAGATGTAGTTTATCATATTATATTCATAATATCACATTTTATTTATTTTAAAGAAATAATTTATACATTCAGAGTTTAAAATTTAAGTGATATAGAAGGGTATGTGGTGAAAAGTCTTGCTATCCAGTTTTTCTCTTCAGAGACAATAAGCATTGTCAATTTCTTGTGTATCCTTCTAGAAGTACTCTGTGCTTATTGCCGATTTGTGTTTCTTTTGTAAATTTCATATTAATATTCTTGGCCCATTTTCCTAAGGGACTGCTTGTCATTTTCTTATTGACATGCTAGTGTCTATATGCATTCTGGAAGCTAGTGCTTTGGTTTTGTAGGTTGCGAATCTTCTGTTCTGTGGATTGTCTCTTTTTTTTTTTTTTTTTTAAATCTGCTTTACCCAGCAGTTATACTCTCCCCCCTCCTTTTTTTTTAAAGATTTATTTTATTTCTTTACCCTTCCCCCTCATTGTCTGCTCTCTGTGTCCATTCACTGTGTGTTCTTCTGTATCCTCTTGCATTATCCTGTGGCACTGGGAAACTGTGTCTCTTTTCTTTTTTGTTGTGTCATCTTGCTGAGTTAGCTCTCCGTGTGTGCAGCACCACTCATGGGCAGGCTGCGCTTTTTTCATGCAGGGTGCACTCCTTGCGCTGGGGCACCCCAATGCGGGGGCTCCCCTGCGGGGCACAGCACTCCTTGTGTGCCGTAGCACTGTGCATGGGCCAGCTTACCACAAGGTCAGGAGGCCCTGGGGATCGAACCCTGGATCCTCCATATGGTAGGTACATCCTCTATCAGCTGAGCTACCTCTGCTTCCCTGTGGATTATCTCTCAGTCATTCATTTTTCTACTTGATCTTTGTATCCTAAATTCTCTATTACCAAAAATTTGAAAATGGTCTCTTCCCATATGAAGTATTGTAAGGTAATTGAAGTTATTACTGAAGCATATTAAATGTATGCACCACATTGCATTTTTTTTCCTCTTAGTGGATCAACAACCTGGAGGTTGACAGCAGATACAATGCATGGCCTTCTAATCTACAGGAGTTGCTACGACCCACCTTTCCAGGTGTTATCAGGCAGATCAGAAAAAACTTACATAATATGGTAAGTAAAAGCTTTCCTGTCTTCTAGTTGTCGGCTCTCCCTTGCCCTCTCCTTTCCCTTTCTGGTCATCTCTAGAGTGTTCACTGCTCTCCCTTACTACTGCCTCCCCACCCCCAACTCACTAATATGACCTTTTTTCCAGTCCAGTTTCAAACTGGAAGGGGTTGGGCATGTCTTGGTTATTTTGGGGGCAGCTGTGCGCTCTCAGAGTGGCATGTAGCCTCCACTGTGCCCAAGTCCTTAGTGTGGAGCCATCGCTGTGTCATCACCTGAGGCGTTGGCCTTTTACTGGCAAGACCTGTGGTGCTCCTGGCTTTCTTTAGTGGCTTAATCCCTTAGTAGCTCAAAGTAGTACTTAAGTCTTTTTGTCAGTTTTTGTTGTTATTTATTTTCCCACTGTATAGAGATAGAGCAGGTTCTCTTTTTGCCCTCTGATTTCTTTCTCTTCTTTATAGCTACTAAAGAGGTAGATTAGTGCCAAGGTTGGCTTCCTCAAAACATGCAGGGAAAAGGATTTTTTTTCCTTTTTATTCATGAAACCACTTTTCCTCATCCCAGTCAAAATTTAATTTGGGTCTGAATTTTATTAAATGGGATATGTGAAATTGCTTAGCACATAATGAGTGCTCAATAAGTGATAGTTATTATTTTGTGATATAAAAATTTGGTCCTAAATGAATTCTTTTTTTTTTTTTTTTAAAGATTTATTTATTTATTTAATTTCCCCCCCTCCCCTGGTTGTCTGTTCTTGGTGTCTATTTGCTGCGTCTTGTTTCTTTGTCCGCTTCTGTTGTCATCAGCGGCATGGGAAGTGTGGGCGGCGCCATTCCTGGGCAGGCTGCTCTTTCTTTTCACGCTGGGTGGCTTTCCTCACGGGCGCACTCCTTGCGCGTGGGGCTCCCCCACGCGGGGGACACCCTTGCGTGGCACGGCACTCCTTGCGCGCATCAGCACTGCGCATGGCCAGCTCCACACGGGTCAAGGAGGCCCGGGGTTTGAACCGCGGACCTCCCATATGGTAGATGGACGCCCTAACCACTGGGCCAAAGTCCGTTTCCCTAAATGAATTCTTTATGCATAGATCCTTTTAAAAATAAATACACAGAAAGGTACTCTTCCTTTTCTAAAGTGGGAGAGTCAATAAAATTTGGTTTTTGCTTGGTGTAGTGAAAGGATAAGGTTTGGCAATCTAGAAAACTGTTCCCAGGCTATTAATGAAGACCAGGGGAAAAACCACAGCCTTTCAGGGTCATACTGTTTGCACATAAAGTGAGGGTAAGTGCTATTTGTGTAGCTCCTCTTTGTCATGTAACAGTAGCTGGGAAAAATTTGCTTTCCAGGCCAAAGACCTAACAGGTTTCTATTTGACCCAGTGACATTTGAGTGAGTGTCATTTCCTGTGTTCTTTCCGTCAACAGGTTTTCATAATTGACCCTGCTCATGAGAGCACAGCAGAGCTGATGAACACAGCCGAGATGTTCCTCAGCAACCACATCCCCCTGAGGTAACGCCGGTGTGCATTTGGTGATGCTTCTCATTTAGCTGAGGTTTTGTTTGCCATTCTTAAATGAAAGTCTGGTAGCTACTGAATGGTAGGATAATTAATAGTGGGGCTTGTTAATGGCAGTTTTATCTTCTGCTTGGTGTGAAGCTTGTATATTTTAGTTTAGAATATTTGATTTTTCAATGAATAGAAGCTTACCACCATTGAATTATTAATAAACAGCCCATATGAAAATAGTTTGTGGTCTCAGCTTGCTTCCCAGGAAAAGGGAATTTTCCTGAGTGTCCACATCACAAAACCTAGTCCACATTGGCTGGAAATACAGAAATTTTGCCAGTAGCTTCAGTCAAGAATTAAATGTATATATAATGTTTTGTAGCTATTAATAGACACATTTATTTCACTTGCATTGTCAAGTCTACCAGGGACTTGAGTTTCCACTGTTCATTTTAAGAAACAATTCTTTAAAGGTTTTACCTATAATTGTTAAGGTATTTTTATGTACATTCTGAATAAAATCTGATAATTTTACTTGGTGAAATTTGAATTTTTAGAAAATATGAAAATAAAGAAGAAAAGAATTTTTCAGCCAACAAATGCTGTTGTGTGTTCCATGCCCATATATTGTGTTGTGGACAGTATATAAGCCACATTCCCACCTCCCTGGAAAAAGTACCATGCATGCTTGAAAATACTCTAAGAAGATATTTGATCAAGTGCTAGGTTATATGCTACTTTTTTGTAAGTACTGTAGGATTTCAGGGATTCAAAAGATCATGTCTGAGAAAGGATAGGAGGGAAGGACAAAGTTTTATAGAAAAGTTGGATTTGGAGATCAGTGGCTGCTGGAGGCTGAGGAGAGGAAGGAGTAGGGGCTGACTGAAAAGGTACAGGGTTTCTTTTTGGAGGTGATGAAAATGCCCTGTGAGTCAGATGATAGCAGTCATTGCACAACGTTTTGAATAAACGAACAACTTCTCAATTGTATACTTTAAATGGATGAATTTTATGGTGCATGAATTATATCTCCATTTTTAAAATTTATTAAACAACAAATTTAAAAAAATGTCCCCTCCCCACCCTCCTGAGAAATCTCTTAAACCATCTATAAAGGACATATGGCTTTATTTATGTGTCATGATCTCCAGAGTTGTTTCTTCATTTGAACACCCAGATAAATTACTAGATTTGTGTTTAGAAGCCATGCTGTGCCAAAACCCAAAACACACACACGAACACATGTTTAACTTGTGTTTTCATGTGCTGACATGCCCACAGGAGCTGGGGCCAATAGGAAGAGCGGATGCAGATCACTCAGCCATCTCCCATTTGCCTGGTCAAACCTTGTCTCTGATTCTCTTTCTGACCTCTTGCCGACCGCCCCCATCCTTTTTTGATCTGAGCACATATAGTTAAACTCAAATAAGTTTGATGGGATTCTACTGTATTGCATTCACATATTCAGAGATTGTTTAGAAAAGTTGGAGTAATGTCTCAAATAGAAAGAAGCGCAGCCTCTGGTGTAATCAATCTAAAAAGCTCTATCTTGCTGGGAAAATCAGGATTGACTGTTATTTATGGAAAGCATCTTGTAAAAGGACCAAAAATTAGACAACGCTTCAGAGTCGTGAGAATATCCTTTACATTTGTGAGAGGCTTTTGTGTTGTGCATAGTTTTCATTTTCATTTGCACTGCTGCAGAGTAGTGTATTGTATGAATATACCACTTTTTTTCTGTCCAACTGTTGGACATCTTATTTTTCCAGGTTTTGGTTTATATCAGCAATGCTGCTTTGAATATTCTTGTACATCTTCTCAGCCACCATGTTCCAGTTTATTTGTATACTTAGGAGTGAAATTGCTGGGACTTACAGAATATGCAGGATAATGCTAAATTGTTTTCCAGAGTGGTCGTACCAGTCTAGACCCCCACTAGCAGGGTCTGAAAGTCCCATTACTCCATATTCTCATCAGGACTCAGTAGTGTCTTACTCAGTGCTAGCGGCCTATGTTATTAAAATCTTCTAGAGTGCACATTAGGAAAATAAATGGAAACATGAGAAATTAATTTTACTAATATACTTTATTTTAGCTAATATCCCAAATAGCACCTCAACTTTAATCAATCGAAAAATTATTAGATAATTTGCAATTTTTTTGTATTCAAAATCCATTGAATATTTTAAACTTAGAGCTCATATCTCTTTGAACTAGCTATATTTCAGCTGCACAATAGCCTCACGTGGCTAGTATTGGCCAGTAAAATTTTTTTTTTGCCAATCTGGAGATGTGTAATAGCATCTCACTGTGATTTATTCCTACATTTAACATTTTAAAATTTAATAAGATTTAACCTTGGTTGTAGCTTTTAGCTGAAGAACAATAGGAAATCTTTTTCTGCTTTTCATTTACCTACAGTTTTTATATTGCCAGTGTTGAATCTCAAAATGTCCCCTTTTCTGTATATTTTTATCTTCTGTAAATTCTCATTTCTCCTGGCACTTTATATAGTAATTTTTGTTTAAAAGCAGAACAAAACATCCACCTAAGGCTATAGCAACAACTTTCATGTCAGTAAAAGAATCTTTTTTATGATTGGAAACAACTAAAATACAAAAGTCTAAGCCACTTTGGAGAGCCTGACTTTTTATTTTGTAAGTGATGTATACCTTTGAGAACCACGCTAGAGTGGGATGTGAACTTTGCTTTGCACTGATAGTGATTTTCCTCTGTCAGCTACAATATTTAGGTGGGATACAGGATCCCATTTCTTTTAATAGGTTGCGTTCTTGGAATAAGTTTCTTTTTCTTCATTTTTCTCCCTTCCCCCCAACCCCCAAGGATTGGTTTGATCTTTGTGGTTAATGACTCTGAAGATGTTGATGGGATGCACGATGCTGGAGTGGCTGTCCTTAGAGCATATAATTATGTTGCCCAAGAAGTGGACGATTACCATGCCTTCCAGACTCTGATCCATGTATGTTTTTGTTTAAAGTGACAAATTTTTAAACTAATTTACTCTAAACAGCAATATGTGGTAAGAGGATTCTGTATTTCTATAAAGAGAAAAAGTAAGTTATTTTACACAAACTCTGTTTTTTTAATTCCTGGGGTCACGGTTACTTTATTGATAACATTCATAATAGAGTGCTGTGATTTCAGTTTAGATAAGCTTCCTTAAGAGCCCTGCTCATGTATCTTAGTCTTTGCTTTTTGGTGGTTTGAAATTGACGGTTGATGCATTTTGGTCTATGTGATGATGTTCTTTCTCACTTGCTTAAAAAAAAGTGATATTGTTTTTCATTTGAGCCCATCATCTGCTTTTCTGATTAGGATTTAGTTTTAATATTAAGTCATAAAATTTACTGAGAAACTCTGGTTTCTCAATTTTAAGGGCAAACTTTGAAATGCCTGAATTGTTTGTATATTTAATTCATTTACTTGCTCAAGTTCAAAGAATTTTCCTCATCTTCTTATTTTTTACACTTGAAACATAAGCTTTGTAAGTTACTTATTTACAGATCAGTAGTACCTGTTTTAAAACCATCTTTAAAGCAATTTATACTTACCCCTTATTCATATTTTTTAATTTAAATTTTTTATTTTGAAATAATTTCAAACTTAGAGTTGCAAAAATACAAACCCCATATAGAGAACTCCAATATCCCCTGCCCAGATACACTGAATCACCAATTTTAACATTTTGCCACCTTTGCTATATCATTCTATCTCTCCATCTGTCCATCAATCCATCATCCATCTATTTTCTGAACTTTGAGAACAGGATGCATACATCATTTAAAAACATAAAACTTCCACTTATGTTTCCTAAGAACCAAGGATGTTCACTTACATGAATATCACTTCACGTTGAAGAAACTTAATGTTACTATAAAGCTTAAGTTCTATATTTCAATTTTTTCTTATATCCCAAGAATGTTCTTTTGAGCCTTTTTTCCTTCCATTCTTAGATCCCATCTAGAACCGTGTATTGCATTTAACTGCAATTATATCCTTAGTTTCTCTCTTTTTTGTAATTGTGGAAATGTATATAGAACCCACATTTCCCCATTCAAATCCCTCCCAAGCATACCTTTCAGTTCCCTTGTATTTTACCCCTAATCATGATACTGCTTTTCTGTTTTATGTATGTTATGTTTATTGTTTACAGGTTCAGTCAGGGACGATTTTTGTTTGTTAAACTGTTCACTTATTTGAGTAATGTAAGCCCACATGTGCCAGGTCTGGTACTAGCTGCACAGAATACAAAGAGTAGTAAGATTTCACTCTGTTCAAAACACCTTCAAATCTACTTGGGGGGCACATGCAGACACATATACATTGTGGCAAAACCCACTAGCTGTGGCAGCAGAGGACCTCCTTTTTTGTGGGGATAGTCATGGAGTGGAAATAGCCCTACCTGAGTCTAGCAGGGAAAATGAGAGTCTGCTCAACAGTGGTGTCTTAGTTTGCCAAAGGCTGCCAATAAAAAGTACCAGAAATGGGTTGGCTTTTATAATGGGAAATTTATTAGGTGTAAAGCTTACAGTTCTGAGGTTGTGACAAAATGTTCAAGTCAAGGCACCATCACAGATGCCCTCTCACCAAAGTCAGCTACTGGTGATCCTTGCGTCCTGCCACGTGGTAAGGCAAGATGGCTGCCAGTCCCTGCCTAGGTCCTGCCTCCTCTCAGAGCGCACGTCCCCAGGAGCTCGGCTGTGGGCGATCAGGCATATGGCTCATCTCTTCAGCCTTGAGCTGTTCTGGGGCCCAGCCTCAGGTTTGCTCTCCCTTTATCTAAGGCTCCAGTAAGAGGGCGGGGACTGAACCCGAGTCGCACCTCACTAACCTAGCCCAATCAGAAGTGATCTAATCAGGGTCCCCTGACTGAACCTAATGCAGTCAAAGGGTCAGGAATGGATTAATTAAAAAATATAACCTTTTTTTGGGATTCACCAAATTCAAACTGTCACAAGTGATGACAGATCAGAAGTAGAGATTCCACCCTGTTAGCAGGGCTTGAGCAACTACTGGGAGAGCAAGGTGGGCACCTGGGCGCCTCATCATGGAGGGCTTTGTGAGCTTGGCACCTGGGGCTTGGAGCTCATTCTTTAAGTAGTGCTGCGCAGAGAGAAAGCAGAGAACGGGCCAAATTTGACTTTAAAAAAATCATTCCGATGCTGTGCATGAAGGGGAAGGAAAGTGGCAGGGATGCTAATAAATGAGCTGTTGCCATGATCTCCGTGAGAAATGATGGTGAAGGTAACTATCAGCAAGGCTGTGGAGAATGAAATAGGTTTGAAAAAAGATGCTGATGATCATTGTGTTTTTAAAAATTTATTTTTTTTCTTCCCCTTCCCCTCCCCTGCCTTGCTGTTTCTGCTGTCTGTGTCCATTTGCTGTGTGATCTTCTGTATCTATTTCTCTTTTTGTCTTCTCTTCTGTATCTGTTTCTCTTTTTGTCTTTGTCCTCTAGGATTCACCAGGACTTGATCCTGGGGACCTCTGATGGGGAGAGAGGTTCCCTGTCAATTGCGCCACCTCAGCTCCTGGTCTCTGCTGCGCTTCACCTTGATTCTCCCCTTGTCTCTCTTTTGTTGCGTCATCATCTAAGCTTCATGACTCACTTGTGTGGGCACTTGTCTCACCATGTGGGCATTCAGGTCACTGCACAGGCAGCGGTTTGCCATGTGGGCACTGCCTTACCATGCAGGCACTCGTGGGCACTCGGCTTGCCCCGTGGGCGCCCATGCAGGCACTCAGCTTACTACACGGGCACTCGGCTCACCACGTGGGCAGTTGGCTCACCATGCGGGCATTCAGGTCACTGCACAGGCAGCGGCTTGCCATGTGGGCACTGCCTTACCATGCAGGCACTCGTGGGCACTCGGCTTGCCCCGTGGGCACCCATGCAGGCACTCAGCTTACTACACGGGCACTCGGCTCACCACGTGGGCAGTTGGCTCACCATGTGGGCATTCAGGTCACTGCACAGGCAGCGGCTTGCCATGTGGGCACTGCCTTACCATGCAGGCACTCGTGGGCACTCGGCTTGCCCCGTGGGCACCCATGCAGGCGCTCAGCTTACTGCACGGGCACTCGGCTCGCCACGTGGGCAGTTGGCTCACCATGCAGGCACTTGCGTGGGCGCTTGACTTACCATGTGAGCACTTGGCTTGCTGTGTGGACACCCACTCGGCCCTGGCTCACTGTGCAGGCACACTTTCTCTTCTTCATTTTCACAAGGAGGCCCCAGGAATTGAACCCGGGCCCTCCCATACGGTAGGCGGAGGCCTTATTGCTTGAGCCACATCCACTTCCCGATAATAAGTGTTTTAAAGTCTTTTTTTAAAAGTTTTTTTTTCCCCCCAGAGCTGTGTGTATGTTTCCTTGAGGAAAGGATAATACTAGTTTTCATTTCTTTTTTTTTTTTTTAATTTTTAATTGTAAAGATAGTATATGCTCATTCTTAAAAAACAACACTCAAATAACATTAAATAATATTAAAGTGAGTCATTTAAAATCTCTGTCTTTCCCCCTCCTTGCCCTAATTCTCTACTTGTTAAAGATAGCCAGTGTTGAAAGAATGTCTTTTTTTTTGTTTTGGGTCTGGTTTTTAAAAATTGTTTTTATTTTTTTATTTTTATCTTGGGTCTGTTTTTAAAAAACAGATTATGCCATAAGTATTTTGCAACTCCCACCTCTACCCCCCAAACATCATGGACATGAGTTCTTATTTCCACGATTGCTTATACATGTTCACATTTTCTTAAATTGATGCTGTTTTGCATTTGGGGCATAATGTGTCCATGAACTGTTTTGGTCATTTTAAGATTTAGTTTCTAACCTGAGAAGGCATCTTAAGGAAGTCTATGAAAAAGGGAGACTTGCTTACCCCACTTGACCTTTTTTAGAAAAATAGCCGTGTTTTCCTTGACTCTTGAGAAATCTTTTATAATAAACAATTTGAAATTTGGATTTAAAAGTGTATTTGATTACCTGGTTTTTCTTTTGTCAGATATATAACAAGGTGAGGACTGGAGAAACAGTGAAAATTGATCATGTGGTCAGTGTCCTGGAGAAGAAATATCCATATGTCGAAGTGAATAGCATTCTGGGGATTGATTCTGCTTACGACCAGAACCGGAAGGTAAAAGGCTTCTTGCTAATCCTTTAACGGCAGTGTGTTTTTACTCCCTTTTTTTCTGACTGTTGCTTTCCTGTTGTTGATGATGGTGGTGGCGGTTGAAAAGTTCAGAAACCAGATCTCTTCTGAGGGTTTGAATGTGTATTTATATCTCAGTTTTGTGAAGATATCATTGATTTTTAGCTGGCATATCCACTATTAAATTGAAGGACAATATATTTTTCACAAGACTGTGACGTGCTTGTATGAAGTCTGTTCTAGAAAAAATCCATTGGAAGTGTATGATGTACAGTTTAATGTGTATCATTTAGGTTTTTTAGGTGAAGAATGAGAATGTATTATAAATTAACAGAATGGTGAAGTGTGTTAATAAGGATATAGGGAAACATTTTAGAATTTTAAAATTAAAAGTAATAGTGTTTTTTGTTAGAATTTAAATACAGTAAAGGACCTTTATTGCAATCAGGAACAAGTAGGCCTTTTTACTGAAAATGGATGCTGAAGTTCTGAAACATTTCATTTTAACTTAAACATATAAATGTGTCCTTCTTTACCAACTTTTTTTTTTCTTTCTTAAGTAAAGGGCAAGACCTTTGGTTTCTCTTTGGCGATCTAGGCTATCTTTGTTTATAATTTCTCTTTTATCTGAATATAGGATCCTTCTAAATTTTTATAATTTTCCTCCCAAGTCTTTTATATTTGTCTTACTCACACCCAACTGAGCATCACTTGATTTTAGCCTCTCACCTTTTTTGAGTTTTTCCAGTCATTCAGCTTTGTTTTCTTGGGAAGAACAACTTTTTCTTTCTGCATGCATATTTTACTGATTTACATAATCTTAAATTATGTAATCTCACTTAAAGCAGTTGATTTGGGAACAGGCACTATAAGATCTTTGCTAAGCAAGTGCTCAACTAAATGGAGCAGAAGTGGGTGGGCATTCTAGAAAGCTGCTCAACCAGCCTAAGTGTCCAGCAGGCTTTAATCTGAATGCCAGGTAAATAGTTAATTTGGTTAAATGGAGATTAATAGATCTGCTTCTATAAATTAATTTAGGTTTTAGAGGGGACTAAACAGAACAAAGCACAAGAACAATTAGAGGAATTTCTGAAATGCTTTGGAGTACAGAATAAAGAAATGTAAAGTACATTAAAATTTTAATCTTAAACATATAGAATAGTTCTGGGTACCTTCTCTGTACTAGCTAGCCCTGACACTAGAATGTTTTGATAAGCTGTGGTGACTATTCTTGGGGAACTGGGGAGACAAAGACATGAGGGCAGTCAGGTTTTAGTGCAGGGAGGAGTGTGTGAGTGATTGCACCTTGTGTGTGGAAGGCTAGAGGAGAGAGGGGCAGCGCTGCCGCTTGGTACAAGGTCAGTTTTGAAAGCTTCCTAGAGGAGGCGACTCCTGACAACTCTGGGATTAACCTTTTTAGAGACACAAATGTGAAATATTGAAAAGAAATATTTATTTGTAACCTGATAATAAGTACAAAACTGAAAGACTGGGGCTGTAACGACACTTGTGTAAAAAGTAAGTTCATACTGGAGCTCATGGACGTGAGAGGAGGCAGCGCACCTGCCTTCTTGCTCTTTCCTGTTTTTGATTCTGTGCTTTAGTTTTCAGTCTGCATTGTCTAAGGTATATCAAGTCAGGGTCTGAAGTTTCAGCTGGCTCTCCGACTGTCTCATTTTAGCCTGAGATTGGTTGCATTATAGCAGCCTTCTGTTCAGTTAACTTTTTTTTTTTTAATAAAATAATATTTGTGTGGGTACCCAGTGATTTTTCAGATTGACAGAAACAGCAAAAGTACCCTATAGAAAAAGAATTAAGTGAAATTAGAAAATAAAAAAGGATAGCCACTTTGGTAATACCAAGGACTTGAGGGAATTCGTGGAATTTTCTGTTTCACAGTTGGAAAATGCTTAGCTTTAATTTTTTATCATCCCATTAAAGAAAAAGCACAGGTACCCCTTTTATTGTGAACGGTTACTATGTCAGAATATTTTCTTAGACAGTATTGAGTAGACTACACAAATTGGGGAAGAGGGTACTTTTTTACATGTTGTGTTTTCTGGTTCGAAATCTTTACTGTGCTAAAGAATTAAATGGGAGGAGAACAGACGCTAGTTCCTTATTGGTTTCCCAGCCGGTTTCCTCATCTGCAGTGATTAGAGGTTCTTCACTATATAAGCAGATTATTTAATTTGTATTTAAGCCATTTAATTTCCTAGCTACTTGAATAGAAATACTGTCAAGGCAAGAATGTTGAGAAGATCTCCAGAAGTACTAAAATGTAATGATAAGTAAGATTTTTAAAATGGCAGATGCTTTGCCCCTCAGAAAAATAAGAAGCCTAAGAGAATGGAATCTTTTGAAATGGTTTATTAGAAATACTAATTGCTTTTAGCAAATGTCGTTGCACTTGCAAATGTCTGTGCCTTTTGTAACACAACTGAAGGTACAGTATTTTTATGTCTGAAGGTAGTAATTATTTCTAAAACTAGGCAATGCCATTAAAGTAGAACTTTTAAGCTGAAGAGAACTTAGTCTGAAAGGTATATATTTTAACTCTTTCAAAGCCAGTAACAATAATGCTTGGTAAACGTTCTGTTTTATACGTGGAAACATTTTGCATTTGGCCTATTAATTTTGCATCCTTATTAATCTCTTTTGTCATTGTTGTGGTGGCTCACACAAAAGACTTGGCTGTCATTAATGTTAAATTATTTAGCATTTTTAATGATCAGTTGATAGAAAAAATCCATTTTTAAATTTAACTCTTTGATAATTGGGCTGCATTCTTTTTGGTCTTTTTTTTTTTTTTTTTAATTTTATGTATTTCTCCCCAACTTCTCGTTGTTTGTATTTGCTGTGTCTTTTCATTGTGTGCTCATCTTCCTTTTAAGAGACACCAGGAAACGAACCTGGGACCTCCCATGTTGGGAGGGAGGTGCCTAATTGCTTGGGTCACCTCCATTCCCTGTTTTGTTGTATCTCTCATTATGTTTTCCTTCTTGTGTCGTCTCTTGTTGCATCATATTATTGTGTCAGCTCACTGCCTTGCTCGTCTTCTCTAGGAGGCAACAGGAGCCGAACCCAGGATCTCCCACGTGATAGGCCGGGCCTCATTTGCTTGAGCCATATCCGCTTCCCTGTTATTTGGTCTTTTCAAGCTATTTTCCAAGTAGCAAAAAGGAAGGTGTATAGTCAGTCATCTTCTTCCTACTCCTAACTTTCACTCATTTCCCTTGCCAGAGAAAACCAATTTTATGAATTTGTTAATGTCACATAGTGTTATAATACAGGTTTTGGTTTTGTTTTGATTTTTTTTTCGTTGTTTTTAGGGGGATGGTTTTCAGAGCTCAAATTATATTAAAATAAAGTTTCTATTTTTAAAGAACAGAATTAGCATGTAAGGATTGGGGGGGATAAATTAAAGATTATTAAACAGTGATAGAAATTATTGAAATTACCTGTAAGGCCTTTCAGCTATTCCATATTACAGCTTATCAGATAAATCTCACCATTGTTTATTACTGTGGTTAGATCTGATTAGAAACTAAGCAGTCTGTTACTAATGACTGGTGTTCTTTACCCAATTGAAACATTTTTCTATTTGCCCTATCTAAAAACATTTATAGATAATTCTGCTATTTTCAGAAAAATATTAGTTACAAAGAGGTTAAAAAGAATTTTTAAAATAACTCTTAAAGTAAAATAGGGAAGCGCATGTGGCTCAAGCAGTTGGGCTCCCATCTGCCATATAGGAGGTGCAGGGTTTGAGTCCCAGGGCCTCCTGGTGAAGGCAAGCTGGCCCACATGGCAAGCTGGTTTGAGCAGGGTGCTGGCCCACATGGAGTGCTGGCCCGCCCAGCAAGCTGGTCTGAGAGAAGAGCTGGTGCAGCAAGGTGATGCAACAAAAAGAGACTAAAGGAGAGACAGTAAGAGACACGGCAGACAAGGGAGCTGAGGTAGCACAGGAGCTCAACCTCTCTCCCACTCCAGGAGGTACCAGGATTGGTTCCTGGCGCTGCCTAAAGAGAAGATAAGCAGACACAGAAGAATGCACAGTGAATGGACACAGAGAGCAGACAGTAAGCATAGAACAGCAAGGGGGGTAGGAATAAATAAATACTAAAAAAAAATAAAGTTAAATTAATTCTCTTTATATCTTGGGTAATGATGTATTTTCTACTCTGAAAAGTTAGTGCTGGGTCTGTGGTTGAAATCTGAAGGACCAGTATCTGTGTTGACAATCCAGGAAAATCATTCTTCTCAGATACATTTGCTATTTGTTACTCTGGCATTTCACTATCTAGAAACTGCTTTTGTCCTAGAGAAGGAAAATGATTTAGTTTAGTGTATTGCAGAGCAAAGTTTGAGGTTATGGCTTCCCCATAAACCTTGTTTTGCTCTTTAATGTATTATTTCTTAATAATAATTTGGACCCCTACTGATTTAGACTTGGGTATAACTACTTTATCTCAGGCTTTCTGTCCAGGAGCACTAATAATTTATGGGAGACTATAGATCTACTGCCCATTATGGTAGCCCCTAGCTATAAATTTGGGTATTGAAATGTAACTGGAATTAGAAATTCATTTCTTTAGCTATACTAGCCAATTTCCAGTTGCTCAGTAACCACATATGTTACTAGCTGCTGTATTGGACAGCACAGATAGAATATTTCCATCATTACAGAAAGTTTATTGGGCAGTGCTGACTATAATATATGTAATTCAAGTTTGGTAGCCGGGGCTACTTAAAATTAAAATACACATAATCACTAATTTGTAAGGTTTATTGGTATTATAAAAACTCAGTAATTCAATCTCAAATTTGCCAAGTATTAACTGTGATGTCACCTTTGCTTTATAGAAATTGCTCTAGGTTTTTATTTTGCCAACCATGTTTCTGGCGATTGTTGTTTTTTTTCTTGATGGAACAGACATGGAAAAAATATATTCTTTGTTCCATTTGCCTGATGAAGGACAAAAATGTACTGATTGTGGTCCCTCATTTTTCAGGAAGCGAGAGCCTACTCTGAGCAGACTGGGGTTGGTCCCCTGCCTGTTGTTTTGTTCAATGGCATGCCCTTTGAAAAGGAGCAGCTGGATCCTGATGAGTTGGAAACCATCACAATGCACAAAATCCTGGAGACCACAACTTTCTTTCAAAGAGCGGTGTATTTGGTGAGTGGCATTTCAAGGCCAATTTTTAAAGAGAACAGTTTGGTTGACTGGTTGTAGGTTTCATAGTATCTGTCTTTATTAATGTTACATATTTGGTAAGATATGGTTCTCATACATTTCTTCCTTAATCATGTTTTCCTTCAGTTCATGCACTATATTTAAGGTAGCTGATTTAAATTATGAGTAACTGGAATTGTTGGGCCAAAGGGTAATACACACTTTAAATTTTGAATGAAATTCACTGTTAAAAGGTAGGATATGCACATTATATAAAATTAAAAATGTGCAGAGGTGTAAATGAAGAGACACTCTCCCATTCACTCCTGTCCCCTGCCACTCATGTTCTCTTTCTAGAAATAACCACTGTGTGTGTGTGTTTAGAATAGCTGGATCAAAAGATATGTATTTTCTAAATTTGGGTAGATGTTGCTAAATTGCTCTTCTTGAGCTGTATAGGCTTCTAATTGGAAAAAAATGAACTTTTGTAAGAGTGACCAAAGTTGTATACATGGACTTAAATGTATGGTGAGGCAGGTAGTATGTTGGTAAGTCTTTTGAGTTATGTGGCCAGTTCATATGTTTATTATTAGATTACAGTTTGAAAATTTGTCTGTTAAGTTTGCACTCTTGAATAAAGTAGCCGCCATAGTATCTAATTCAAATTTTTCAGACTTGAATATGTATATTTTGTTCACATCTATCTTTCCCTTGAGTATCACTATAAAATAAGCTTTTATAGGAAATATTCTAAGTATAAAAAATTGCAAGTTACCACAGCCATTGATACTTACCTCCGAGTCTACCTTCAAAGCACGACTATTTCTATAATATAAGGCATATGAAAAGGAAGAAATGGTAAATGAGTTCTGCTTGCCCAGTATAAACTGTGACTCTGGAGGTGTAGGGTTACTTGGATGCCTGAGATTGATAAAACCTGGGGTGATTTTTATCTAAGTATGTTAATTGCTTCAGAGGAGGCCTCTGTCTTTCTCCTTTAGGGAGCTAAGCATAAGCAGATACCAGGGCGGATTTAAACTTATGTTAACTCTTATAATTTGTAGAGGTTGCCTTTTCTCAGGAGAAAGAATAGTGTGAGGGGAGACCAGATAAAATGGGTTTGCATTTCATATTAATTTGTCATTAGTTCTGTGACTAAGTTGTTTAACCTTCTGTGCCTCAGCTTTCTCATCTGTAAAATAGAAATAAATAAAATCTGTCTCGTACTATGAAAGAGTTAGAGATACTGTATATAAAGTACCCAGCACATACTTGGCCATTATAGGGACCCAGAAGATGGTGACTTCTGTTCTTAGCTGTTATCAACACATTAGCTATTACAGAGTTAGCAAATTTTTAGTTCCTAAGAATTGTTATTGATCAAGTGAGCTTAACCCTTTCACCCTTTTGTCCTTACTGTAGGGTGAACTGTCGCATGATCAGGATGTGGTGGAGTATATCATGAATCAGCCAAATGTTGTTCCACGGATCAATTCTAGGATCTTGACAGCTGAACGAGAGTACCTGGATTTAACAGCAACTAGTAAGGAGCATTGCAGCGATAACTTTTTGTTTTTTTGTTTGCTTTAAAAAATTTTTCTTTATAGTCTTTGTACCTATTGAAGTGTAATGTTCAGAATATAATCCAAGATCATGACAAAATTTTATGTTTAAACTCATTGCACCCAGACTTCATAATATGAGCTTTCAAATTCACAAGTTTCCTCCAAAGGGAGAGAAATCCTTCCTGGATAAAAGCTTTGAAAATGGATGATTGGGGCAGGTGGGCAGGGTAGGTGGACCTTTGCAAAATATCCATTGCTATGGCAATACCAAACTAAACAGGCATTGGGCAGTAAGAATGGGCTTTCACTGTTGGCGTCTTCACAAGTCAGAAGCAGTTCAGCGGCTTGCTTTCCTTCATCCTCATTCTAGAATCAGTCAGCAATGATACTGACTAATATCTTAACTAATTTTACTCTGAGAACCTAAGAATGCCTTTGAAAAAAATACAGCTCTGTTGAGGTAGTTTATATGCCATAAAGCTCAACCTTTTAAAGTGTAAAATTCAGTGGTTTTAGTATGTCCACAAGGTCGTGCAGTCATCATCACCATCAGCATTATCATCACCTCCCCTAAAATCCATGCCCTCATTAGCAGTCAGTCCCCATTTCTGCTTTCCCCCAGCCCCTGACAACCACTGATCTGCTGCCTGTCTCTCTGCATTTGCCTTCTAGAGTTCTGACTGAAAGGCTAGTTGGCAGGCAGTATGCATTGTTGAGCACAAGGATAGATGAGTAAAAGGGTGGACATAGGAATAGATGGACAGATGGGCAAGCAAGCTGTGTGTGGTATTGGGCCTTGGTGCCAGGGTGTACAAGCGCAGAAGGTCAGAGAGGTTGCTAGAGCCGGGTTTCTACTACCTGGCTGGAGACCATTTTGTAGATAGGAAGCTGGGTAGTTCAGATCAAGTGGAAGACTTGAAGGATCTGGAATTTTAGCAAGAGGAATCTGAGAGGAAATGATTCATCAGAGCAGTGCCCTTGGGCACTAAGTGGAAAAGGTACATATCTAAAAATAATGAAAATGACCTTCTGTTTCTATTAAGGTTAAAAAAATAATAATAACCAAAAAAACCCATAATTTTGTCAAGCATGGAAAAATGATCAGTTTTCTTATATATTTCCTTTCCCATTCAACCTCTTCACCCTTCCTCCCCCCAGTAGATTAGAGGAGAGCTTATTCCAGTGGCTGGATTATGGAAGGGAGAGATGGAGTTAAGGGATCTCAAAGAGATTGTTGTCCAGTAGTTAGATGATAGAAGTGGGAGTAGACTACATTTAAACCGTAAACTGACATGTACATGTATAATAATTATGTGAGATAATATAAATTGTTCATCAACTTTGTGACTTAACATGTGGTTTATGTGGGAGGGGTCATGTGAACTTGTTCATCTACTTTGTACACATGCATTTTATAAAGCTTGTAGTATGGTCAAACCAGGTAATCTGCTGAATATTAACAGTAGCTTAAGCTATATTTCAGTATATTGAGCACATTACCTAGAAATTTGTTTTAATTGTTTTCTTTTTTCTTTTTCAGATAACTTCTTTGTGGATGATTTTGCTAGGTTTACTGTCTTGGATTCCCAAGGCAAGACTGCTGCTGTAGCCAACAGTATGAACTATTTGACAAAGAAAGGTAACCTGCTTTAGGCTTACGTGGGAGTCAGCATTTTTTTTTTTAGGAACTGAACAATAATTCAATCTTCAGTGTGTGTTGGGAAAGAGATATCATAATTTTCTTTTGTTAATTATTTCTTATAATGTTTCAAGTCTATAAATGACGTGTTTAAAGTTTCTTTATATATATCTGAAATTTCGATGTTCTTTCTATAAATTTGGTATGAAATAGTAAAGTCAGAAGGAAAAACCTTTCAGTCTACAAAATGGAGCAACATTTATGATATTAAATGGGGCAATGGATTGAGAATTGGTTTGACTTGCCTGCTTCACTGTTAGGTAAAAGGGTAATAGCTCTGGAAAGTTTTGTATTTTTTAAACTGATCTTTAGTGTTTTTATTCAGGGTGGATTGTATAAAGTGATGGCCCTTTCCATTGTGAACAGATAATTTTTCAAATCTGGTCACACTTATTCCCCTTTTAAAGAACTGATTTTCATTTAAGGTAGCTACGTTTATCTTCATGTATTCTTCTTTTAGAGGAATTTCTAGTTTCCCAAACAATTATAAGTACAGGCAATCGCTCCATCACTCCTCAAAGAAATCAGTTCTCAGGGGGAACTGGAACAACCATGATAAGTGATGTGGGAGTTTCTGCCTTTATTTGAGCCCCCAAGTATAGAACTTAAGGAGCAGAAAGAAGAATAGGTCATGTTAGGTATTATTTAAAGTTTTGACTCTTATAATAGGCCTTAATTATAGAAATGACATTTTCTTTTCTTCTACTCTTTTCCCTTTACCTTTCGTCCAGGAATGTCCTCCAAGGAAGTCTATGGTAACTTAAAATTTCAGAATGATCTATTACTTTTTTCATTATCTTATGTGATTTCAGGGATCATTGTCATTCAGAATGTATTAATACTTTATTGTGATGTTTCTGCAACTTGTGGGTAACAGTAGGCTAGATCAGTGCAGATAAATTTGGCATAAATATTTGCAAAGATTCTATTTCAGCAAGTTACAAATTAATGATTAAAGCTTTCATGTTACTCACATGTTCAGACTTTTTTTCATTTTACTTGCTAACAGATGTCCACACTGTACTAGAATTAGCTACTGCATGTGCCTAGTTTGTAATTCTTCCACATGGAAAGCTACCCTGCTTTTGTTCTTGTATAGTGGTTTCATTAATTTTGCTTTGTATCTATACTGAACTTGTCATTTTCTTTTATTTTGCATGGTTTTCAGAAATTATTTGGCTTAGTAAATGTTGAAACATAGCATGTGTGTTGTTTTTTTCTCTAGCTCAATATGTTGTTTTTGTTTTCCAACAGATGATTCTTTTATTAGGCCAATTACTTTTTGGATTGTTGGGGATTTTGATAGCCCTTCTGGAAGGCAGTTATTGTATGATGCTATCAAACATCAGGCAAGTATTTATAACTTCCTTTCGTATTTTTAAAAAAATATATTTTATTTCTCCCCCATGCTGTTCCCCCGTTGTCTGCTCTCCATGTCCATTTGCTGTGTGTTCTTCTATGTCTGCTTGTATTCTCATTAGGGGGCTCAGGGAACTGTTCCTGGTACCTTTCGGAGTGGGAGAGAGGCAGTTACTCTCTTGTGCCACCTCAACTCCCTGTTCTGCTATGTCTTCATATTTTCTCTCCTCTCTGTCTCTTGTTGTGTCATCTTGTTGCGCGAGCTCTCTGTGTCGGCCAGCACTCTTGTGCATGGTGGCTTTCCCGCCCAAGGTGGCATTCTCACACAGAGCAGCTCTCCTGCGCGGGGCCGCATTCCCGCATGGGCCAGCACTCCGTGAGGGGCCAGCTTGCCCTCACCAGGAGACCCCGGGCATCGAACCTGAACCTTCTGTATGGTAGATGGGAACCTAATTGGTTGAGCCACGTCCATTTCTCCCTTTCGTATTTTTGTTTGAGGCTCCACTTGTTCTCTGGGGTCTGTATCCTGATGAAATTGGTCTGGTGGGAAGGTATAGGGGTCCTGATTCCTTAAGTCCTGAAGGAAATGAGCGTTGTTTCTGCAGAGGTCTGCCAGCTGGTATGAAAGAAAAGCAAAGACTGCAGCACTATGCTTTGTTTAAGGGAATATAGATTCTCTTCATGACAAATAATGAGCTGGTCCTTGTAAGTTATTGCATGACTATTGGTGCTCTCGCTGCAGGGAAGCTGGGAGGATCTTGCCGCATATTGCAGTGGGAAACAGGCTGCTTATGGGGAGAGAGACCAGGCGTGGGGGTGCCATGCAGGCCTACCAGGGAGTCTTCTCATTAGAGCAGATCTCAGCTCCCAGAGGCATACACCCAGAGATGCTCTGGAAAATCTACTGCACGTCAGTAGTGGAACTTGAGTGAAAGGCAATGGAGAATGTGACATTAAAATTCTTTTTCCTGAGCTATTTCAGATTGGTCTTCATCCAAATGCCACAAGCTTCCTTGTTTCCCCTTTCTGCCCCATCCCCTAGGAAGGTGTACTGTAATAAGGGCGCATCCAGGTGGTTTCCATTTCAGTGGCATATGGAGCACCCTTTATGTCCAGTACAGCAGATTAGGTGCCATTGCCAGTTCAAGGGTGAATTAGGTGCAGTTTTCATGGGTGTAGACAGACCTGTGTTTAAGGCACTCTAACTCAAATGGATAAATGCACAAATGGAGATAGAGGAGAAGCACAGGGAGGGAGAGGTTAATGTGTTAAATGATATCTTAATTGAAGTAAAATATGGCACAAAAGAAGTGCAGAAACCACAGGGTACACAGTGTCACAAAAGAACTCGAACACAGAGCCACCACCAAGTCAAGAAATAAAGAATTAGCAAATTCCCGAAGGCTTCTCCTGCATGTGCTCCCAATCATTTCCTCTCTTCTCACATCGTAGAATAGTTGGTGTGTATTTGAACTTTAAATGGAATCTGGTGTCTTCTTTTGTGCTGCGTTCTTTGCTCACCATTTTATAAGATTCATCCATGATGTTATTAGTAGTGGTAATTTGTTCTTTTTCCATTGTGTAGTATTGTATCATATGGCTATACCACAAAGTTGTTTACTTGATGGACAATTGAGTTGTTTCTAGTTTGGGGCTATTATGAAGAATGCTGCTATGAATATTCTTGTACATGTCCTTTGAAACACATAAGTAAGACTGTCTTTTGCCTATGTTCCTTTTTTTTTTTTAAGATTTATTTATTTCTCTCCCCTTCCCCCCGAGTTGTCTACTCTCTGTGTCTATTCGCTGTGCATTCTTCTGTGACCGCTTCTGTCCTTCTCAGTGGCACCGGGAATCTTTTTGTTGCATCTTCTTGTGTCAGCTCTCCGTCTGTGCGGTGCCATTCCTGGGCAGGCTGCGCTTTCTGTCGCGCTGGGCGGCTCTCCTTACGGGGTGCTCTCCTTGCGCGTGGGGCTCCTCTATGCGGGGAACACCCCTGTGTGGCAGGGCACTGCGCGCATCAGCACTGCGCATGGGCCAGCTCCACACGGGTCAAGGAGGCCCGGGGTTTGAATCGCGGACCTCTATGTGGTAGGCGGACGCCTTAACCACTGGGCGAAGTCTGCTTCCCTGCTTATGTTCTTGATACAAGCTCTCTTTTGGTTATAGGAGTTCAAAATATCTTCTTCCACATGAATTCTTGCCTTCTTACCCAGGGAAAGAGTAGTTCTTACTAGGAATCTGGAAGGGCCTTGTGAAGAAAGAAGGATTTGAACTGCGTTTTGAAGAATGGTTGAACTTTAGGAAGTGAAGATAGGCAGGTGGGCATTCCACCATGAGGGGCAACATGTGCTGGAAGAATAAAAGCACATGGAGGAAGGGTAGGACCTCGGTGGTCTGTACTGTGTGCTCTGTTTACAGGAGGTAAGAAATGAGGTTGGAAAGGTAGGCTTTGGCCGCCCATTCATGTTGGGCTTTTGATGCCTGGCTCTCGCGTTTGAGTTTTATTCTGAGTGTAGAGAAGAGCATCCAAAGACTTTTATAAGAGTTACTATTTCTTGCTTACAGAGTTTGGCTAATGTTAATGCTGCTTATTAAGAAGTACCTGCCCTCTGACACTTATTTCCCATTTTGTCCCTAGAAGTCCAGTAACAATGTTAGAATCAGCATGATCAATAACCCTGGTGAAGACGTAAGTTATGAGAACACGCAGATCTCCAGGGCAATCTGGGCAGCTCTCCAGACGCAGACCTCCAGCTCCGCCAAGAACTTCATCACCAAAATGGCCAAGGAGGAGACTGCGGAGGCCCTGGCTGCGGGTGCCAGCATCGCAGACTTCTCGGTCGGGGTGAGTCTGCTCTCTAGGAGGCTTCTGTCATTTGCCGTGCAGTTCACTCCCGTGGGGGCAGGGCTGGCCTGTGCCTGACCACAGCCACCCATGGATGCCACTGTCTCAGAGGATGTTTTTTTAATTTGGAAGACTCTTTCCAAGAAACAACAATTATGTCTAATTACTTCTTGGGTTTCAAGATGTGCTTGTTATAAGGCTGTGTATGTTTTAAGCACAAAGCCATTTGTTTTGTACAGTTTTTAAAAGACAGACTACATTTGATTTGTTTGTAGACCAAACAACTGAGATTTGAGTTAGCTGTGAGTTAGAAGCTTATAGGTTCTTGATGTGTTTCCTATAGGAGTCCACATTTGTTCATTATGTTGATTGACTTTTGACAGTGGTTTTTGTAGTTTTAAAATTTCTTGTAAAACAATGAGTTCACTTAAAAGTTTCTCTTAGATAAAAGGCTATCCCTTGAAACAAAATTAGCAAGATTTAAAAATGCAGAATGAAGGTATCATGAAGAATAATTTGCCATTTTGACCAGATCATGTAAAAGAAAAGGAAGTACATGGGAGGTGGGGGAAATTGGGAGGGGGAATGGAAAAGTGAGACACCATAATGTCAATCATTAAAAGGAGTATTACTTTCCACTAAAAGAGCATGTTATGATTTATTCATTATATGGTTTGCTTAATAACAATTACTTTTCCTTAATAACAATTACTCTCCTAGGGCATGGATTTCAGTCTTTTTAAAGAGGTCTTTGAATCTTCCAAAATGGATTTCATTTTGTCTCATGCCATGTACTGCAGGGAGGTTCTGAAGCTGAAGAAGGGACAAAGGGCGGTGATCAGCAATGGAAGGGTGAGGATTTTGTCCTGAGACAAGCTTGACTTCAAGTTAGATCAATGAACAGTCTTTGCAGCACTCTACTCTGAAGCTAGTAATCTCTTCAAACAGCTACTCTTTTCCCAAAGGTGATTAGGGCTTACAAAGTGCTGATGATCATTTTCTGCCCCCCTTATTTTAAAAGAATATGCCTTTTGACGTAAAAGTTCTGGTATGGCACCTTCCTCCTTTCTCGCTGTGTCCGGCCATTATACTAGGTGGTGAGAGTGTGGTCGTTCTCAGAACGTAAACCATAAAGGCTTTAGTCCATAAAGCATTCAACCCCTGTGGGACCATGTCCTTGTAGGTTTACTGTGTAGTTTGTGCATCTATAGAATATGCCAGAGAAATGAGGCCACAGGGGGCACACAAAACTTTAAACTCTTAGCACTTAGGGCAAAATCACCAGTACCTACCATCACATTTTTATTTTGCCTTTGTCATTTATATTCAGTGAGAGTTAGTGAAAACTTCACTGTAATCTTCTTTTACTTCCAAGTTTGCTTTTATATAAAAATACTTAAATAACCATATGAGTTGATTTGCATTTTATTTTTATTTCTTAATCTATTTGATTTATACGTGTACATGCCAGGGGTCTTCGAAGTGATTTGGATGTTAAGGTAGTTGAAGACCTCGTAGAACTCCTTAATTGTTTGCTGTCTACAGGTACTTCTCTAGCACTAACTACCCTGGACTTTTCTTCACAGATCATTGGGCCACTGGAGGATAGTGAGCTCTTTAACCAAGATGATTTCCACCTCCTGGAAAATATCATCTTAAAAACTTCAGGACAGAAAATAAAATCTCATATTCAGCAGCTTCGGGTAGAAGAAGATGTGTAAGTTTTGCCTGAGAAGTTAATTAGTTCATGTCATAGAGGCTCTATTAATTGGACTTTTGCTCATTGGTTGAAGTTAGGATTATATGTTATTCACATATGCTACCTGTTCCATCGTGGTTTATTTGCAACTTTAAAATTTAGTAGTGCTCTTTGAGTCAGGTTTTAATTTATGCTTCTGTTCAATCAACCTGATTTTCTTTCATAGACTGCTATTTAAAGAACTGAATTACCTCTCCCTTTTTCTTTCAAACTTTTTATTTTGGGAAATTCCAGACATAAACAAAAGTAGAGAGGCCTGTTATTTATTATCCTGGAATACTTTTGTACAGAGATACTTTCCCTCATTGTCTGTTTAGATACTCTTGAGTTTAATTTTGTACAAGGAAGAAAAGGCAAATAAAAGGCTTCTTTCCCTTTATTTACCAGTACACAATGATAAATTGTTTCCCTCGCATTCTCTAAAGGTGATGCATTGGTTTTTGTTAGTTGTTTTTTTTTTTTGTCAAATCAATTTTATTGATACATATTAATAAAGCATACAGTCCATCCAAAGTGTACAATCAGTGGTATTTGGTATAATCTCAGAGTTGTGTAATCATCACTTCGGTCATTATTAAAGCATTTTCATTATTCCAATAATAATTATAAATAAAAGCAGACAAAAATCTCATCACCTCCCAACCTCTCTATGCCTCCCCTGCCATACATAGCTGCTACTCTGTTTCCATCGTTATATTTTGTATAGATGGAGTCAAGCAATATGTGGTACCTTATGTCTAATTTCTTTTGCTTAGGATATTTTCTTCTAACATTAATGAAAGATTATTAATATATTACTATATACTACTGTCCATAGTTTGCTTTGATTGTATCTTTACATGGTAGTAACATCTCGTAATGTTTACATACATTTGTTCAGTTTCAAAGAAAAACTGTCTTATATATGCAATATTACCCATACTTATATTTCACATGAGGTTTCACAATGCTATACAGTCCCATGTTACATTTTTTAGCTTTCCTTCCAGTAATATACATGACCTTAGAACTTCCCTTTCAACTAATGTCATACCCACATAATAGCACTGTTAGTTACAGTATGATGTGCTTTCACCATTTCATTCCATTCCCAAAGATTTACAAACAGCCTTTACCAATTCTACACATATTAATCCTCAGCATTCCATTCTCTAACCTCATTCTATTTTCCAATGACCCATATTCTAGTTATTAACTCCATGAGTTAACATAATATATTTAGTTAATAGCACAATTGTAGAGTATTTGTCATTTTGTCTGGCTTGCTTCATTTTACATAATGTCCTCCAGATTCATTCATGCTGTCATGTGCTTTACAACTTCATTTCTTCTTATAGCTGCATAATATTCCATTGTGTGAGTACACCATAGTTTGTTTATCCATTCATTCAATGATGGACACCTCAGTTGTCTCCAACTTTTGGTGATTGTGAAAAATGCCACTATGAATATTGGTGCACAGATGTCTCTTCATGTCACTGCTCTCAATTCTTATGTATATATACCCAGTAGTGGTATTGCCAGGTCACATGGCAAATCTATATTCAACTTCCTTAGGAACTGCCAAAAGTCATCCACAGTGACTGTACCATTCTACATTCCCACCAACAGTGAATAAGTGTTCCTATCTCTCCACATCCTCTCCAGCACTTGTCATTTTAATAGTGGCCATTCTAATAGGTGTGAAATGATATCTCATTGTAGCTTTGATTTGCATTTCCCTAATTGCTAATGATGTTGAACCTTTTTTCCTTTTTTTTTTTTTTTTTTTGCCATTTTTATTTCTTTGGACAAATGTCTGTTCCAGTCTTTGGCCTGATTTTAATTGACTCATTTATCATTTTACTGTTGAGTTGTAGTATTTCTTTATAAATTATGGCTATTAAATGCTTACTGGAGATGTGATTTCCAAATATTTTCTCCCATTGTGTCAACTGCCTTTTCACCCTTTGGACAAAGTCCTCTGAGTTGTGAAGGTGTTTAATTTTGAAGATGTCCCAATTATCTATTTTTTCTTTTGTTGCTTGTGTTTTGAGTGTAAGGTCCAGGAAACCTCCATTTATCACAAGATCTTTAAGATATTTCCCTACATTTTCTTCTAGTAGTTTTATGGTCCTGGCGTTTATATTTAAGTTTTTGATCCACTATGAGCTGAGTTTAATCCATTCATAGTCAATGTTATTATTGTGAAGGCATTTTTATCCTTTGGCTTTCATGTCATGTCTTATTTTTGCCTGTCTTTTTACCCTTTTGCTTATTCTTTCTGATAGTCTTTACTTCTACACTCTCCTCCAAGCCTCTCTCTCTACTCTTTTCTGGCTGCAGAACCCCCTTTAGTGTTTCCTATAGAGCTAGATTCTTAAGAAGTGTACGAACTCTCTTAGTTTCACTTTATCTGTGAATATTATAAACTCATGGTCATGTTTGAAGGACAGTTTTGCTGGGTGAAGAATTCTTGGCTGGCAGTTTTTCTCTTTTATTACCTTACTTACATCATTTCACTGTCTTCTTGCCTCCATGGTTTCTGAAGAGAAATTACCACAAAGTCTTATTGGATGTCCCTTGTATGTGGTGTTTCCCTTCTCCCTTGCTGCTCTCAAAATTTTCTTTTTATATTTGGCATTCTGAATATTATGTGTCTTGGGGTAGGTCTATTAGGATTTATTCTAATTGAAGTACGCTGTGCTTCCTGGACATGTATGTTCATGTCTTTCATGAGAATTGGGAAATTTTTACCTGTTATTTCTTCAAATAGTTTCTGCCTCTTTTCCCTTCTCTTCTTCTGGAATTCCCATAACATGTATGTTGGTATACTTTGTGCTATCATTCAACTCCCTGACTTTGCTAATTTTTTCCCATACTTTTCTCTGTTTTCTTTCTCTTCATTTTCAGCTGTTCTGTTCTCTACTTTGCTGATTCTTTGTTCCATGATTTCAAATTTGCTGTTGTGTGCCTATGTTGTATTTTTAATCTCACTTATTGTGTCTTTCATTCCCATAGGCTCTGTTATTTTTCTATCCAAGATTTCAGAATTTTCTTTGTGCTCACCCAGTGTCGTCTTTTTTTTTTTTAATTTTTTAGATGTTTTGTCTCCCCTTCCTTGCCCACCCCCTCCCCCCAGTTGTCTGCTCTCTGTGTCCATTCACTGTGTGTTCTTCTGTGTCCACTTATATTCTTGTCAATGGCACCAGGAATCTGTGTCTCTTTTTGTTGCATCATCTTGCTGCGTCAGCTCTCCGTGTGTGCGGTGCCATTCCTGGGCAGGCTGCGCTTTTTTTGCACTGGGCGGCTCTCCTTACGGGGCGCACTCCCTGCACCTGGGGCTCCCCTACACGGGGGACACCCCTGCGTGGCACGGCACTCCTTGCGCGCATCAGCACTGCGCATGGGCCAGCTCCACACGGGTCAGGAGGCCCTGGGTTTAAACCCTGGATCTCCCGTGTGGTAGGTAGACACGCTATTCGTTGAGCCAAATCTGCTTCCCCTAGTGTTTTCTTAATATCTTTTATTTCTTTAACCATGTTGTCCTTTGATGCCATGATTTGATTTAGGAAATTTGTATGAACCTCCTTGATTAGTTATTTCAAGTCCTTTGTTTCATCTGGAGCTTTGATTTGTGACTTTGCCTGAGTTATCTTCTTTTTCTTAGTATGGCTTGTATTTTTTGCTGGTGTCTAGGCATTCATTTTCTGATGCTGAGTTTACTGTGATGTTCCGTTTCTCTTCACCTAGGGATTTACTGGTACGTAGCTGCATGCTACCAGTTATTTACTTCTTTATTAAACTTGTTATAGATATTTCAGATTGCCCGTTTTAACTGCTCAAATCAGGTCTGAGGACTGAGTCATGTGGTGGAGGCCAATTTCCAAGGGTGTTGGAGAGTGGGCAGTAAAGGCACCTGCCTTCCTCTTTTGTTTTTTATTTTTCCCATATTTCATGCATTTTTCTGTTCTGCCAGCAGATGGTGTTCTTTGGCAGCCCTCTGCTCAGACCCCGCTACAGGGGAATGCATTCAGGCTAACTCTGTTGTGGGTGGTGCAGAAGCAATGTCTTAAGGGCTGGCCAGGCCTCCCTAACAAACTTTCTCAGGAGTTGTTCTCCCTTGGCCTCCCTCTCCCTACATCCTCAGCAGCTAGCCAGGGCAGTAGTGAAGGTATTTGAGAAGGCAAATTGTCTTTAGCTCCCTGTGCAAACAATGTCAGGGCCACACCCAGCCTGGAAGTCTTCGACCCCTCCAATGCAACAGCCCAATGCAGCTAGCCAAAATCTGAATTTTCTGTAGTGTGTGTCCCTCCCTCTCCCCTTTCTTGAGCCCACAGCTGCTGCAATCTGCTGACTGCTGTTTGCTCCAAGGGTTAGGGGATGGTCAACAGCTACTACTGCTGCCCTTTACTCACAGAATTTTTGCAGCCAGCTGAGACTCCTTTCCTTCATCCCTCTCTCTTCTTGGCGGTGTCTCACCTTCCCCTGGTGTCCAGAGCAACAGAGCAGCCCTCCAAAGAGTCTCTGCCTGTCCTCTAGCTATTTTTCTGGGATAGAAGTGATCCTGCTGCCTCTCTAATCCTCCATCTCCCCAGAAGTCCTTTCTTCTTTTTTTAATATAGGCATTTAGGGCTTTCCCTCTCAGCATTGCTTTCACTGTGTCCTATAAGTTTTTTTTTTAATGAATCAATTTTATGGTACATATTAATAAAACATACAGTTCATCCAAAGTGTACAATCAGTGGTATTTGGTATAATCACATAGTTGTGCATTCATAACTTTAATCATTATTAGAGTGTTTTTATTATTTCAATAATAATAATAAAAAAGCAGACAAATGAAAATTCTTCACCTCTTAATCTCTCTCTTTCCCTTGTTGTACATAGCTGCTATTTCTGGCTCTTCTTGCACAATTATTTATTTATTAAGCTGTTTTATTGAGGAATTTTCACATACCATATGATCTATCCAAAGTGTTCAATCAGTAGATTTTAGTATAATCACAGTGTTGTACATTCATCACCACAAAAACTTTTAGAACATAAACCATAAGTTGTGTTCTCGTTTTCATTCATCTCAAGATATTTACTATTTTCTCTTACAGTTTCTTCTTTCACCCACTGCTTGTTTAGGAGTGTGTTGTTTAGCCTCCACACATTTGTGAATTTTCCTCTTTATCATCCATCTGATTTCCAGTTTCATTCCTTTATGGTCTGAGAAGGTGCTTTGTATAATTTCAGTCTTTTTGTATTTGTTGAAAGTTACCTTGTGACCTAATATGTGGTCTATCCTGGAGAAAGATCCATCAGCACTTGAGAAGAATGTATGACCCATTGATTTGGGATTCATCGTTCTGTGTATGTCTGTTAGGTCTGCTTGTTTATCCTGTTGTTCAAGTTCTCTGTTTCCTTGTTGATCTTCTGTCTAGTTGTTGTATCTAATGACATGAGTGGAGTGTTGAAATCTCCAATGATTATTGTAGAGATCTCTATTTCTCCCTTCAGTTCTGACAGAGTTTGCCTCATATATTTTGAGCAAATATCTATGGTACATGGCTATTTCTGACTTATTTCTTCCTGGTAGATTGTCCCTTTTATTAGTATATAATGACCTTCTTTATCTCTTACAACATTTTTTGTTTTTAAAGTCTGTTTTGTCCAATATTAGTGTAGCTACCCCTGCACTTTTTTGGTTAATGTATGCATGGAGTATCTTTTTCCCAACCTTTCACTTTCAGCCAATTTATATCCCTAGGTTTAAGGTTGGTTTCTTGTAGGCAGCATATGGATTGGATGGCTTATGTTTTTTTATCCTTTTTGTCAGCCTATGTATTTTTTTAAAATATATTTTTATTACAGAAGTTATGAACTTACAGAATGATCATGCACATGTATACAATTCCCGTACAACACCCCTACACTAACACACTACACTGTTGTGCAACATTTGTTACAGATTATGATAATGTTATCATCAGACTATTACCACTATGGTACATAGTGTTCATTTGGCATATTTTTCCCATACTCCTTATTATTACACTGTACACCTTTGGCATTGATGTAAGAATATTAAAGTATTGCTGTTAACTATAATCCATAGATTACATTAATCATATTTTTCTCATGCTTTGTCACATTCCTACCACCCTATGTTAATGACGTACATCTGTTCTAGTTCATAGGACATTCTTGCATTTGTACTATTTTCCAAATTCTCATCCACCTATGGGTTCATTGTGTTATTCAGTCCCTAGATTATCCTCTAGCTTTCAGTTAACATTTACATCCCTAGACTACCCTTTTCAGCCACAATCCCATTTATAAACCAACTGCTACTCAATATGTGTTACCATCAGCTCTATCCATTTCCAGACATCAACAGTCAACTTAATTAAAACTTCTACATTGCTTAAGCCTCAGTACTTCTTCACAGCCCTCTTCTTATCTCCTAATAACCTGTACTCTAGGTTTTAACTCCACACGTTTATTCTTCATATTTAGTTCATATTAGTGAGACCATGCAGTATTTGTCCTTTTGTGTCTGGCTTACTTCACTTAGCATGATGTCTTCAAGATTCATCCGTATTATTGTATGTGTCACAATTTCATTTCTTCTTATTGCAGCATAGTATTCCATCCATATATATATAGCACATTTAGTTTATCCATTCACTAGTTGATGGACACTTGGGTTGTTTCCATCTTTTGGCAATTGTGAATAATGCTGCTATGAATATCAATGTACAGATGTCTGTTTGTGTCACAATTTCAGTTCTTCTGGATACATTCCTAGTGGAGAAATTACTAGATCATATGGCAGTTCTATAGTTAGCTTCCTGAGGAACTGCCAGGCTTTCTTCCATAGCGGTGTCAGCATGTATCTTTTGTTTGGGGAGTTTAATCCACTCAGTCAATGATGTTACTGTAAATGTATTATTTACTTCCACCATTTTATTCTTTGATTTTCATTTGTCATAGCTTATTTTCATCTTTTGGTTATCCTTTCTGCTATTCTTTCTTCTACACTCTATTCTAAGCCTCTCTCTCTTGTGTTTTTCTTTTGGGCTCTAAGGCTTCCTTTGATATTTCCTGCAAAGAGGATTCTTTTTTATGAACTCTCTTAGTTTCTGTTTGTGAATATTTCAAACTCACCTTCATATTTGAAGGACAGTTTTGCTGGGTGAAGAACTGTTGGCTGGCAATTTTTCTCTTTTAGTATCCTAATTGTAGCATACCACTGTCTTCTCACCTCCATGGTTTCTGATGAGAAATCCTCACTCTCTTCCTTGGTGTCCCTTGTATTTGATCGTTTGCTTCTCCCTTGCTGCTCTCAGAATTTTCTCTTTATCTTTGACTTTTGATGTTCTGAGTAGTATGTGTCTTGGAGTAGGTCTATTGAGAATTATTCTGATTTGATTACCCTGTGCTTTTCTTGTACATGAAAATTCATTTCTTTCATGAGAGTTGGGGGATTTTCAGCTATCATTTCCTCAAATATCTCCCCCTGCCCCTTTTTCCTTCCCTTCTCCTTCTGGAAATCCTGTAACTCATATATTGTTGCTCTTCATGTTATAATTCAAGTCTCTGAGCCCCTGTTCATATTTTTTCATTACTTGCTTTCTCTGTTCTTCTCTCTTATTTATTTTAGCTGTTCTGTCTTCTGTATTACTTATTCTTTCTTCTCTCATTCAGGTCTGCTATTGTATGCCTCTAATATGTTTTTGATTTTACCTGTTGTGTAAGATCAAAACTCGTAATTTTTCTATTTAGGATTTCAAAGTCTTCTTTGTGCTTGCTCATTGTCTTCATGTAATTTATCTCTTTAGCCATATTTTCTTTCAACATGTAATTTGATTTAGGAGATTTGTATGAACCTCATAGTTGTTTCAAATCCTTTGTCTCGTGTGACTTTGATATATTCCTTTCTTGGGCCATATCTTTCATTTTCTTAGTATGGATTGTAATTTTTTCCTTATGTCTTGGCATCTGATTATGATGGCAAGTTTCCTCAGATGCTCAGTCTCTCTTTCATAGAAAGTTAGTGGCAGGAGGCTGTGTGCTACTGCCTTTCTTTGGGGTTTGGTTCATCTGTTTTATGTCTTTAGGATTGTCCCTGTTCAGTTGCTGAAATCTGAGTCGTGGACCCAATAATGGGTTGCAGACTTTGCGTGGAGGTGGTAAAGGTCCAAAAGCCTCTTTTACTTGTTTACTTTTACTTTCCTCACATGTGCTTCCTTGGTCTACCAGCTGATGATGCTCTTCCACAGCCCTCTCAGTTCAAAGCCTGGTTGGAGTGTGTTCGGTGGAAGTTATCCAGAGCCTTGCAGATCAGACTTTCTCAGAGGCTGTTCTCCAACCTTTTCTGGCAGCTCCCTCCCTTTTCTTGGATAGGAAATACTTCCACCCGCCTCATCGCTGTCCTCGATTACCAGTCCTGGTCACTAGGGAGGGTGTTTGTGAGAACTGGGTCCCTTATACCCTTCTGGCTCCCAGGGCAAACCATGGTGTGTACCCCCAGCCCCAGCCCAGAAGGGGTTCAGGGACAAAGCAAACCAAATTTGTTGGCCAGTAATTGAAGCAGCCTTACTCTTCATCCTCCCTCTCCCCTTTCCTGGGGAAGTGGACCCTTGTCGCTCCCTCTTTCAGTAGCCACTGGCCTCTGGTGAGAATTCTCTGACCGGAGAATTCTAAGCTGTCTTTTCTGAGTGTGGGGAGATGGGCCCCAGCAGCTGCAGCTTTTACTCACAGTTTCCTGTTGAGATTGTTTTCCTGTGTTTTCCTCTCTCTTCTCAATGGTGTCCACCTTCTTCTGGTGTTCTCAACCCTAGAACATTTTTTTTAGGTAGTTTCTCCCTATCCTCTAGCTTTCTGGGAGAGAAGTGAGTCCTCTGTCTCTCTAATTCGCCATCTTTCTGGAAGTCTTACTGCTAGTTTTTAAATTAATTATTTTAGTGTTGTTATTAACTAATGTATCTTATTTTTTTTGAAATTCAACACTTTAATTTTGATATAAAATTATGTAACTAGTGTATCTTAAGTTATTTTTTTAATGGGAGAAAATAATTTGAGTCGTGCACCTGCTGTGTAACGAACCCATTGTCATGTAGAGGTAGTTTCTCCATTAAACATCAGATGAATGTGTGGTTGGAGAATATAAATTTCAAGTGTTCTTCTGTTATTTTCCTTTGTCTCTTCATGCCAGTTGTCACAGAGTTCACCGTGCATGTCTCAATGAAGTGTTGACTTGGAGAGCTCCCAGTGTAGTCACTTTGCCAAGTCTTGTGTAATAGGAGAGAATATCTTTTTTCATCTCAGCCAATACTGTGACAGCAGATAAAGAGGTCCCTCCTGCCTCCAAGCCTCTTAAGTGTCACCTCTTCCTCTTGCTTAGACCATGGAGTGCTGCCGACTTACAGCAGCCCTGTCCCACAGCCTAGGTTTGGACTGCACCTCCTCTCTGGAGGCTTGGGGGAGCCCTGTGGGCTCTCTGGGGTCTATATAATTGTAAGACCAGGCCCCAAAGACTTGTCTCTTTCCAACCAGAGATGGTTTGTTGTGTGCTCTCCCAGCCCACCTAACCACGGGTCCTTTGAAACACTTGTGACCATGTTGTGGCACATCACAGGAAATGTATTCAGAGTTGGTGTTGAAAAATTGAAACAAAAGAAGTAATTTCATGACGTTGTTTGAGTTCAGTGAGAACCTGTAGAGGCTTGATTCCAGTTTACATGTATTCCTAAGTATGTTTTGAAAATAAGAGTATTTCAGGGTTTAGTCCTCAGTTCAAAATAGAGCATTTTTTTCAGTGTCATGGTTCAGTTCAGTATTTTGGTTAGAAGTGAACTTTAGTAGGGGTGGGGAAAGCAGAAATGCTTTTCTAAGTTGTTTACCCCAGTGTTTTTAATAGTGGAACTGGATAGCTGTTGGTTTAATAGATTATGACCGGGAGCTAAGGTGGCTCAAACATGGGAGGTCCCAGGTTTCGTTCCTAGTGCCTCCTAAAGAGACGAGCAGACACAGAGCCCACAGCAAATGGACACTGAGCACAGACAAGTGTAACACAACGAGGTGGCGGGGGAGGGAGGGATAAAGAGAAATAAATCTTAAAAAAAAAAGGTTATGATTATCCATGAATATAGTACTATGCAGTCATTAAAAATATTGATGTACACTTGTTTTATTAACCAGCAAAAAGTTATTTATAATATATTGTTAGGTAAAAAGCAGCTTACCAAATAGTATAATCCTATTTTTAAGTATTTAAAAGTAGAGAAGAATTATGAACTAAATTTTCAGTGTCTATTTCTTGCCAATAGTGTTGTGTGTAATCTTAGTTTTCTCCTGTGTACTTTTTCTTTTTGAATGTTTTCCAGTGACTTACTACTCTAATAATCGTAAAAGTAATAAAGTTATTTAAAAGTGAGTTGGGGCAGTTGTAAATAACTGATAGCCCAGCCCCAAGCTAGTTGAGCAGTTATAATATTTACAGGAACCCTGCAAAGTAGGTTTTAGAACTCCATTCACAAAGGGGAAAGTAAGTAACTACTCCAAGGTCATGAAGCTCATCAGTTATCAAATCAGTGCTTTATCTCATGCCTGTCAGCACAAAGTCTTATGTTTTCTTCAAACCATCTTTTCAGTGTTCAGTATGTTCAGCAATAATTGGAAAGACCTTCAGTCAGAGAGATGCTGAATTTTCCCTATCCCCGTCTTTCAGAGCCAGTGACTTGGTCATGAAGGTGGATGCTCTCCTCTCAGCTCAGCCGAAAGGAGATGCAAGAATTGAATACCAGTTTTTTGAAGACAGACACAGGTATGGTAAATTTGTGCATGTTCTGGACTATTGCATTTTTAAGGTGCCTTTACAATAGCGCCTTTGAATTTATATATAAGTTCTTACAAAATTGAACATTTTGTTTTGCATGCAGTTTTCAGCCCTGATATATATGTATATACAGCTCTCGGTTGCATAAAAATTGACATTTATTTCTAAGTAAATCCTAAGTAATTCTGAATGCAATCTTTA
This sequence comes from Dasypus novemcinctus, assembly GCF_030445035.2. Lineage (NCBI taxonomy): Eukaryota > Metazoa > Chordata > Mammalia > Cingulata > Dasypodidae > Dasypus > Dasypus novemcinctus. The sequence continues at coordinate 134,518,109 of NC_080679.1, forward strand.
AAGTCTTTAATAGAGCAGTTGTAATTTTCTGATATTCAGGAATCAAGAGAGGTTGATAAAGCACTTGTCTCTTTTATCTTTAAGACAAAGTTTAGCATTATAAAGAAGTCCTTGCCTTTTTCTTCTCCAATTTTTATTTTGAAAAATTTCAGTCCTAGAGATTCTTTGAAAGGATGTGACAGTAAATACCCAAATATTTTTAACTTAGATTTTCCAGTTGTTAACATCATGCCACTTTTGCTTTATCTTTGCTGTTTGTGGGGATGTATAGGAGAAAACACATGCATATGTGTAGAGATAATGTATATTGATATGTATGTATACAAACATACATAAACATTGTGTTTTTTTTCCTGAACTGTTTGAAAATACATTGCAGGCATTGACACGCGCTCCTGAATTCTTTGTCATATATCTCCTAACTACTAGAACTTTCTCCTGCATAGCCTATTAGCATATCAAAGAAATTTAACTTGATATAGTTATATTAAGGAATACAATGTCCACATTCAAATTTCTCCAGTGTCCCGTAATGACCTCTTTTAACTCTTATTTTTTTGTTTTTGTTTTTTTCGGGGAAAGGGAGGGTCCAGCTCACAATGTACAGTTAGTTGTGTTTCTTTATTCTCCTTTCATATAGAAGAGTATCCTGCTTTTTTTGTGTCTTATGGCATTGATGCTTTTGAAGGGTCCAGACAAGTTGCCTTGCAGCGTATCTCACAGTCTGGGTTGTATTCAGGCTAAGTGGTTCTTAGGAAGAAGTTGATGTGTGTAGCCCTGGCTTTACCTGGCAAATACACATCTTAACTACACCTCAGAACACCTGGGAGGCTTTCCCTTCAGATTCCTGGACCCTCCCCTTCTTTGATTCTGATTTGACTTGTTCGATGTATATTAGACCTTGGTTTCTTAAAACTGTGCTTTCTCACAGCCATTCCTTGGGGGAATCAAATTTGAGTGGTCAGACTGTTGGATGAATCCAGCCTGGAATGGAGACCCTCTCTCTTTGCACTGGCACTCTCTTTTTATGTTGCCAGCAAGTGGAGGCTTTTGTGGCTCCTTGCTAATCCCAGCTGGATTTTGCCCACATGCACTAGGGGTTTTATCACCTCAAACTCTGTACTTCTGGGAAGTAATTCATTCTCTGGTTACCTAGTGCAGGAAACATTTCCTGATTGACCTGCCATCTTGTTGGCCTTGCATGGCCAAGAGAGCGAGTCCTGGGCTTCTGAAGAACTCTCCCTATCAGGGTACTGCTCTCTCCATGAGTCTATTGTTTTATATAATTAAAATGCTCTATTTACAAATTCTATCATGGTAAAAATAAAATAAGAATTGGGGAGCAGATGTTGTATAAGTGGTTGAACACCTTCCCATGTACAGGGTACTGGGTTCAAATACCTTAAAATACCTTAAAATACCTTAAAATACCTTAAAAAAAGTATTAGAATTAACTGTAATTGGAGAATTCTTATTGGGATTATGTAAATTAATTGGGTGTTATATTTCAATTGGAAGTTTATTACTTATGCTGGAAACTAAAAGGTCTGTCTTATCAGTTATGTACACCCTCGCCCTCAAAAAACGTTTGGTCCGTGGTCCAGTAGCAGGGTATCAGAGTCTCTGGTTCTACCCCAGATCTGCTATATCAGGCTCTACATTTTAACAAAGACTCTCCAGGTGGTCTCATGTGCTGCGTGACAGCTGGTGAAGTACTGTTCTTAGTGCAATAAAATATGTGTAGTTACCAAATCTTGTTCCTGTGCTCTCACTTTTGACCTCAGTCTGGTTTTCTCTCTCCCAATACAGTGAATATATTTAAACTTAGTGTTGTTAGTTTATATCATTCCCCATTTCCACACCATTATTCTCTTCTTGTTTTTTGTCTTGTCCCTTTTTTGCAGTGGAGATATGGGGGTGGTTAAAGGACGTCACAGAAACACTTTCTGCATTCGTCTGTTAGGGGTCACCTGGACCACTGGGCCTAGCTCAGAACATGAAATGCCACATCTAACTCCACCCAGAACTTTATGCCAGGTCTATCCCCTAGCTCACTTGCTAAATCTAAAGTACTGTGGGAGCTTCTTTTTCTTGGTTTCTTTGTGAGAGTTTATATAATGCTTTTCCCTAATGAGCTCCTACTTCAGAATTCTAGAGTAGCACCCAGGTTGAAATCATACTAGGGCAGAGGTGCTCAAATTTTAGCAGGCATCAGAATCACCTGGAGAGCTTGTTAAACTGCAGATTGCTGGACCTGCCCCCAGCTTCTGATTCATTCAAGGTGGGTTGAGGCCTGGCAATTTGCATTTCTAAACTATTGTGACCTAGTATCCTTAATTAACTACTGTTTTGTTTTGTTTGTTTGTTTTCATTCCACAGGGTAAATGTTCTTGCATAAAAGAATGATGGTTAGCATCAAAACCATATTAAAATATTTGTCCAAAGCAAACCAAGATAAGCATTGATGTAAGCAATGTATGTTTCTGGAAAATTGAGTGAAGATAAATCCTTTCACATTCATTCCTTTTTTAAATGTGTCAGAGGCCCCTGCTCATCTGTGTCGCTTAGTCAGTGTGACCTCAGAGGTCAGACAGCAGGAGAACATGTTGGAAATGTTCATGCTCCCAGAAACCCTGGCAGTGCAAACCAAGACCTAATCAGCTGTCATTTTCCATGTGCAAACATCAGACAAAATATGTATTAGGCTGATGCTGACAAATGTGGTGAAATTTATTTCTTGGCCTTGTAAATTGGTTTAGTTCTCAGGAAATTTGATTGGCAAGTACATATTAGCCATAAAAATCTTCATATCCTGTGACCCAGTAATCTCACTTCTAGGACTTGACGTTAAATAACTTTCCAAATCTGGAAAAAGCTGAATGCCAGAAGATAAAGGCCTTCTTAATATCCAGTAATAGGCAATTGCTTAAATAAACTATGGCAGACACACTTGGTAATATATTATTCCCTATTCAGAATGCTTGGGGTCTAACAACTTGAAAAAAAAGGTTTTTGATTAAGTGGTGGTAGGGAGAAGGAAATTAATGTAAAATTGCTGGTATTCTTTAGTTGCAGCTGATTTTTATACAGACATCTAAATCTGAAAAAAGACTTACATGCAACAAAATAGTTGGGTTGGATGATGAGACTTCGTATTATTTTTCCCTTTTTCTTTGTAGGATTTCTGTAATGTTTTATGTCCCTTTTATTATTCTTTTTTAAATCTTTATTCCTTCCCTCCTCATACCCTTCTTGCCAGGAAATTAAAAATTGGCACAATGTTCTATAACTGTTAGAAGTTTTTAGCAGTTTTTGGTTACATACAAATTCAAGCTGTTTTTCCAATCTTCACACAAATCTTTCAATCCATTTTGAGGAGCCATTAGGGTTTTTACTTGGGGTATACATAATCACATAGGTGCCCACCATTGTAGCTTAGCTGTTCTAAAGCTAAGTTTTTTTGAAATGTTAAGAGGGCTGTTAGCTTGTTAGGCAAAAAAAAAAAAAAAGGCTAACTTTGTTTCCTGTTTCCTCTGCATTAACGTTCCATCTTCTTTGTCTCTATAGTGCAGTAAAACTGAGGCCAGCAGAAGGGGAGACGTACTTTGATGTTGTGGCTGTCGTGGACCCTGTCACCAGAGAGGCACAGAGACTTGCCCCGCTTCTCTTGGTAGGGACGAAAACCAGCCTGTTAAAATCGTACTCACATGTGGCAGTTACAGGCCCCGTAATGCTGCTAGAGCTTGCTTGGCCCCCTTAGTTATGGCCAAAAGGGTATTGACAAATGCAGCAGGGCATCTTGGGACTAGCAGAGGTCTCTAGAAAGATTGATAATGGCTCTAAAACAACTTAATACTTTAGAAAGTTGGCATAAACTTGACTGGTTACCTCACGTAGTAAATTTATTAACATAGGAATATAGAGCAAAATGTCTTTGAATTAAGAATGCTGTATTTTAATATAATTTAATATATTTTAGTAACCGAGGCAAAAGGTAAAAATTCTGCTTTTTCATTTTCCTTTTTTATAACTAGCATGAATTTTTCTGTTATGTCTTTTATACATGTATAAGATGTTATAGGGTTTTTAAAATTTATCCCCACCCCCCCATCACCCGCCCCCCGTTGTCTGCTGTCCATTCGCTGTGTCGTCTTCTGTGACTGCTTCTATCCTTATCAGCGGCACCGGGAATCTCTGTTTCTTTTTGTTGCATCATCTTGTTGTGTCAGCTCTCTGTGTGTGTGGCGCCATTCTTAGGCAGGCTGCACTTTCTTTCGCTCTGGACAGCTCTCCTTACGGGCACACTCCTTGTGCATGGGGCTCCCCTACGCGGGGGACACCCCTCCGTGGCACTGCACTCCTTGCACCTTTCAGCACTGTGCATGGGCCAACTCCACACGGGTCAAGGAGGCCCAGGGTTTGAACCATGGACCTCCCATGTGGTAGATGGACGCCCTATCCATTGGGCCAAGTCCGCTTCCCGATGTTACAGTTTTAAATAGATATATTTAAAAGAGTCTGCAAAAACATGAAATGCTTCAACTTTTTTCTTTTCAATTGAAAATTTGTTTTTTAAGCTAACATTTCCATGTATTATAATCAGCTAATCTTTTTTGGAGGGGTGCATATATGTATTTCTTTTCATACTATAGTAACTTCTCCAGTTCAGATTTCATGACAGTTATCTTTGTATATTATCTTGCGATATTAAGTAATGTTCTCTGTCTTTCTCTGAAGAGAAAATTTAAATGTTTTGTCTCGAATATCAGTCACTTCCTCCATAGGAAAAATTTTTATGTTTTGACATGTGTTTGCTGTTTTAGGTTTTGACTCAGCTGATAAACATGAATCTAAGAGTATTTATGAACTGCCAATCAAAACTTTCTGACATGCCTTTAAAAAGGTAAAATAAACTAGAAAAATGACAGTGGATGTTAATGCTGATATTGAGTGTTAAAGGATCAAATGGATTTATAGGTGGGCATCATGTCTGGAAACACCATTTGTTGCCGAATTTCTGCTGTAATCCAAAGTTTTAAGAACTTACGTGAGAATCTTATGTTTCTTTAATTTCTCAATATAGTTATTAAACATACATAGTTAAAATATGCTTGTGGTGCAGAAAGACACTTATCTTCACTTTTTCAGCTTAAAAAAAGAAATAATCATTTCAAGTTTGAATATATATATTCATGTGCGGAAGCTTGCTGAGGTTCCTCTGCATGTATCTTGGAAAGGCAGACTTAGCTATATACTATCATGAGATCTGGAATGGTCATTTATGAGAAAAGTAATATAAATCAGTTAATAGTAATAGTATATAGCGTATTTTGGTACTATAGGAGATTGCTGACTTCATGATGGTTTAATTCTAATTGGACTGAAACTGTTTGAAAGTAACAAAAAGGGTTCTCAGCTTTCATCATTGTTCTTTTATAGGAGAGATGTTTAAATGATTACATATCGTGTTTTCAGGGCTAGCCTGAGAACACAATTACCATTTAGGACTTTAATATTACAAGAAAATGAGTCCCCCCACAACCCCCATGGAGGGGGGAACTGCTCAAGAAGTGCTTGCTGCCCCAGCAACAGCTGCTTGTAATAGTACAAGAAGGAATTGTCTTCCCTCTCTATCCTCGCCCTCTTTCTCTTCTCTTGTTTTTACAACCACAGGAGACAAAATTGGGCCAAAAGAGGGTTTTGGACAGGATTTTCCCAATATGGAAGGATTTCCCTCCAAAAGTTTGTTTTAAGCCAGGTGTTCACCTGTAGGAATGCTTCTAAAGTAAGGACTGAGGTTGCCTGGGAACAATCTAACAGCTTGCTTTTTCAATTTCAGCTTTTACCGTTATGTCTTAGAGCCAGAGATTTCTTTTACTTCAGACAATAGCTTTGCTAAGGGTCCAATAGCAAAATTTTTGGATATGCCACAGTCTCCTCTCTTCACTCTGAATTTGAACACACCTGAGAGTTGGATGGTGGAATCTGTCAGAACACCATATGATCTTGATAATATTTATTTAGAAGAGGTAAGAATGTCATTGCTTCCAAATATATAATGCTTGTAAAACCTACTTAAGGTGTATTGCTGTGCAAAAGCCAGGCAGTCTCAGACTGAACAGTAATCACAGTCTAGGTAGGTTTCAAAGACTTCGGTATTCAGGTATAATTGTGTTTTTAAAAAAATTTACACCTTTATTGCGATATAATTCATGTATCATTAAGTCCACCCTTTAAAGTGCACAAATCAATGGCTTTTAGTATATTCTCAGAGTTTTGCAACCCTCACTACTATCTAATGTTAGAACATTTCATTACCCCTCTAAAAAACCCATACCCATTAGCTAGTCATGCCCCGTCCTCCTCCCTCCCCCTCCCCACCCAGCTCCTGGCAACCTCTCATCTATTTTCAGTCTTTATGGATCTGCATATTCTGACATTTCATGTAAATGGAATCATCCAATATGTGGTCTTTTGTGACTGATTTCTTTCACTTAGCAAATTGTTTTCAAGGTTCATTCTTATAGCATGTGTCAGTGCTTCCTTCCTTTTTACTGCCAAATAGCACTCCCTTGCATGGTTATATCACACCTGATTTATCCATTCATCAGCAGTCCTTTGAGTTGTTCTTATTTTTTGGCCATTATGAATAATGCTGCCGTGCACATGCATATTCATGTGTAAGTTTTGGTATATATGTTTTAACTTCTCTTGGGACATAATGTTTTTTATTGTTGGAAATAGTTGGAACTGCCAAACTATTTTCCAAAGTGGCTGCACCTTTTCACATCACTATTGGCAATGTATGAGGGTTTTAGTTTCTCCACATTCTTGCCCACACTTGATGATAGTCATCTAGGTGGGTGTGAAGTGGTATATTACTGTAGGTCAGATGTGCATTTTCTTTTTTTTTTTTTAAAGATTTATTTATTTCTCTCCCCTTCTTCCCTGTAGTCTGCTCTCTGTGTCCATTCGCTGTGTGTTCTTCTGCATCTGCTTGCATTATCAGGCGGCACTGGGAAACTGTGTCTCTTTTTTGTTGCATCATCTTGCTGCATCAGTGTGTGTGGTGCCACTCCTGGGCGGGCTGCACTTTTTTCACGTGGGGCGGCTCTCCTTGTGGGGCACACTCCTTGTGTGTGGGGCTCCCCTATGCAGGGGCATCCCTGCGTGGCATAGCACTCCTTGCGCACGGCAGCACTGCGCATGGGCCAGCTCACCACACAAGTCAGGAGGCTCTGGGTATAGAACCCTGGACCCTCCATATGGTAGGCGGATGCTCTATCAGTTGAGCCACGTCTGCTTCCATACATTTTCCTAATGGCTAATGATGCTGAGCTTCTTTCCATGTGTTTATTGACTATTTGTCTATCTTTGGAGAGAGATGCATTCAAATCCTTTGCCCATATTTTTACTGGGTTATTTGTTTTATTATTGAGTTGTAACAGTTCTTTATTTATTCTGGATACAAGTTACTTATCAGGTATATGATTTGCAAATATTTTCTCCCATTCTGTAGGTTGTCTTTTTACTTTCTTGATAGTATCCCTTGAAGCACAAGAGGTTTTCATTTTGATGAAGTTTTCACTGTTTTTTTCTTTGTAGCTTGTCCTTTCGGTGTCATATCTAAGAAACCATGATCTAGTCCGTGGTCACAAAGATTTACTCTTATGTGTTCTTCTAAGGGTTTCATATCCTTAACTCTTCAACTGAAGTCTTTGATTCATTTTGAGTTACTTTTAGTAGAGGGTGTGAGGTAAGGGCCCATCTTCATTCTTTTTCATGTGGCTCTCCTGTATCCTGGCTTCATTAGTTAAAGCGACTGTTCTTTCTCCATTGAATGGTTTTGTCACCTTTGTTGAAGATGAGTCTGCCATAAATGTGAGGGTTTATTTCTCAGTTCTGTTCTGTGATCTATGTGTCTGTTCTTGGGCCAGTACCACAAATATAGTCTTGTTTACTGTAGTGTTGTGGTGAGTTTTGAAACTGGGAAATGCGAGTTCTCAGATTTTGTTCTTTTAATGTATTTTTTATTAGAGAGGTTGTGAACTTACAAAAAATCATACACAGATACGGAATTCTCATACAATACCCCTCCACCAACATACTACATTGTTGTGGAACATTTGATAGAGATTATGAGGTAATAACAGGTTTTTACCACTAATTATGGTCTATAGCATATATTTGGTATATTTTTTCCATATCCCCTGTAGCATTTTGATGTGGTATGAATTCCCAAAATAGATATTGGATTATGTTTGTAATCTGGTCTGTACCTGGGCATGAGTAAGTTATGATTAGGGCTTTGATTGGGTCACGTCATTAGGGCATTGAGTTCCCCCTCCTTGGTGGGTGAGGACTCCCTGATAAAAGGCATGGCAGAGGACAGAGTTGAGGGCTTTTGATGTTGGAGTTTGAGGCTGGAGCCCTAGGAAGTAAGCTCATAGAGGACAGAGAAGCCTCCCCAGGAAGAGAGGAACTCTGAGCCTAGGAAGAAGCAAGCCCTGGGAAGAGAGGAACCCTAAACCCTGAGAGAAGGAAGACCCTGGAAGAGAGGAACCCAGGAAGCCTGAACCCTCTCTGATGTCGACAGCCATCTTGCTCCAGCATGTGAAAATAGACTTTGGTGAGGGAAATAACTTATGCTTTATGGCCTGGTATCTGTAAGCTCCTACCCCAAATAAATACCCTTTCTAAAAACCAACCCGTTTCTGGTATTTTGTATCAGCACCCCTTAGGCTCACTAATATACCCCCTACGTATTATTAGCACAGGACATCTTTGGCATTGATGCAAGAATATTACAGTATTGCTGTTAACTATAGTCCATAGGTTACATTAATTTATTTTCCCCATGCTTCTTTACTTTATTACCACCTTGCAATAGTGATGCACATTTGTTCTAGTTCATAGAAGGACATTCTTGTATTTGTACTGTTAACCTCAGTTCTCAACCACCTCTGGTTTCACTGTGTCATTCAGTCCCTAGATTATTCTCCAGCTTTCTTTCAGTTGACATATGCATCCCTAGACTAACTTTTTCAGCCGCAATCCCATTTATAAACAAGCTGTGTTAGTTCTACTCACTATAATGTGTTACCATCAACTCTATCCGTTCCCACATGTTTACAGTCAAATTAATTAAAACATCTACATACACTAAGCATCAGTACACCTTCTCAGCTCTCCTTTTATCTCCTAATAATCTATACTCTAGGTTTTAACTTCATGCGTTTATTCTTCGTATTTAGTTTGTATTAGCAAGACCATGCAATATTTGTCCTTTTGTGGCTGGCTTATTTCACGTAGCGTAATGTCTTTAAGGTTCATCCATAGTATCATATGTGTCCCAATTTCATTTCTTTTTACTTCAGCATAGTATTCCATCTGTATGTATATACTACATTTTGTTTATCCATTCACTGATTCATGGACACTTGGGTTATTTCCATCTCTGGCAATTGTGAATAATGCTGCTATGAACATCGGTGTGCAGGTGTCTGTCTGTGTCACAGTTTTCAGTTCTTCTGGATATATTCCTAGTAGAGGAATTGCTGGATCATGTGGCAGTTCTATATTTAGCTTCCTGAGGAACCACCAAACTTTATTCCACAGAGGCACCATTTTTACATTCCTACCAACAGGGAAAGGAATGTTCCTATTTCTCCACATCCTCTCTAGCATTTATTGCTTTCTGTGTTTTTAAGAATGGACATTCTGGGTGGTGTGAGATGTTATCTCATTGTTGTTTTGATTTGCATTTCCCTAATAGCTAGTGATATTGAACATGCTTTCATGTGCTTTATGGCCATTTGTATTTCCTCTTTGGAGAAATGTCTATTTAATTATTTTCTCTATGTTTTAATTGGATTGTTTGCACTTTTATTGTTGCGTTATATGATCTCTTTTTATAGGATGGAAATCCAGCCCTTATCAGATATGTGGTTTCCAAATATTTTGTCCCATTGAGTGAGCTACCTTTTCTCTTTCTTGACAAAGTCCTCTGAATCACAAAAGTATTTAAGTTTGAGGAGTCCCGTTTATTCATATTTTCTTTCTTTGACTGTGCTTTTGGTGTAAGGTTTAAGAATCCACCACCTAGCACCAGGTGTTGAAGATGTTTTTCTTCTAGGAGCTTTATGGGTGTATATTTTATAGTTACGTCATTGATCCATATTGAGTTAATTTTTGCATAAGGTGCGAGATAGGGTCCTCTTTCTTTCTTTTGGATATGGATAGCCAGTTTTCCCAGCACCAATTGTTGAATAGTTCTTCTTTTTCAAGATTGTTTTGACTCTTCTGGGTCCTTTGCATTTTCATATGAATTTTAGGATGAGCTCATCAATATCTGCAGAAAAGGTTGCTAGGATTTTGATATGATTGCTTTGAATCTATAGATGAGTTTGGGGAGTCATTCTGTCTTAACAATATTAAGTATACATGGGATGTCCTCCCATTTATTTAGATCTTAATTTTTTTCAATAATGTGTAGTTTATAGTATACAGGTCTATATTACTTCATACCATCTGCAAATAGAAATATTTTTACACCTTACTTTCCAATCTAGGTGCCTCTTATTTCTTTGCCTTGCCTAATTTCCATGATTAGAACCTTCAGTACAGTGTTGAATAGGAGTGGTGGAGGATATCTTTTTGTTGTTGTTGTTCCTGATCATAGGGAGGGAAACTTTCAATCTTGTATCAGGTTTGGAGTTGTTTATATCTGCTGTTGATGAGTTTGAGTGTTTTTATCATAAAAGGGTGATTGTTGGATTTGTCAAATGCTTTTTCTGTATTTCCTGTGAGGATCAGGTGGTTTCTGCCATTTATCTATTAATAGAGCATATTATAGTGATTGATTTTCTTGTACGTTGAACCAATTCTTATATCCCTGGAAAAATCTCACTTGGATCATGGTGATTAACTCTTTTTATATGTCTCAATTTGGGTTGCTAGTATTTTTTTAGGGTTTCTGTGTCTATACTTATGAAGAGTATGATTTACTGAACATCAAATACAGTTTGTCCTTGTCCTCATTCATGGGAATTCTCTATGCAAATCCCATCTCTAGCACATCCCAGCTACTTGTCCTAGCCCAGTCTCTTTCCTCTTCTATTAAAGACTTCCCTTCTAATGTAGTGAAGATAAGAGAAAAAGGCTGGTATATAACAGGAAGTCAAATGGTAGTTGCTAGTGTTACTTTTAGCATGACGCTTATTACGTTGTCACATTGTGAAGTTTTTGGTCTGCACTGGAAACACTGGTACTGCTTTGTCTGCCTATATGGACAGTTGCCATTCTGTTTTGTGCTATTTTTGTGTATAAATCTTCTTGTTGGGCAGGGAGTATATCTTATGTGTCTTTGTCATCAGTAAATTTATCTGTTGCTTTTTACTTGTTGACAAAATCCAGCCATCAGTCTTTTTTAAGCTTTCTTGGGAAGTAATTCAGAACAGGTGTTGTGTAAGTGAAGACGTGTTGATTTAGGAGTGTTCAAGTGATTCATTTTTAGTCTTTATGAGGTATAATTTACGTACAGTAAAAGGTACCCATTCTAAGTATACTGCTTTACAAGTGTTTCTCATCCTACACCAGTGGATAACCACCACTGTCAAGACACAGCATTTCCATTGCTCCAGAAAGGTCTCTGTGCCCCTTTGTCAGCATTTTCTTACCCTCTCCCCTGTGATCCTCCTCCTGTCACTGTGGTTTTGCCTTTGCTAGAGTTTTTCTAAATGTGACTGACAGTACGTCGTCCTTTCTATCTGGCTCCATTCACACAGTGTAATGCATTGGAGATGCATCCATGTTGCTGCAGGCATCAGTGGTTTGTTTTTCACTGCTGAGTGTTCTTCAAATGACTGAGTTGTGCTCCTGCAGGTGGACGGCATAGTGGCTGCTGAGTATGAGCTGGAGTACCTGCTACTGGAGGGTCACTGCTATGATGTCACCACTGGCCAACCCCCTCGGGGACTGCAGTTTACGCTGGGGACCTCTGCCCACCAGGTCATTGTTGACACCATTGTGATGGCCAATCTGGTAAGTAGTCGGCCTGTCAGAGGTGACCCTGCAGCCGTGTTCATTCGGGCAGCTTACAGATGGTGCAGTCGGCGTCATGAACCACAAAGCGAGATTAAAATTCACAATTGACTGAATTTGGTCAATCTAAACAACTTTAGTTCACTTTAACTTGTATCATCGATAAAAATTAAATTACCCATCAACTCAGAAGTGAAAACATGCTGCTGTAACCAAGTCGGCCTCCAAAAAGTGATTGCTCACGAGCCAACAGCCTTTTTCTCTCCTGGAGGTTTGCAGGTGACTTCCATCTTGCGTTGGTGATTTCCACTGGAGCACAGCGAAGGGCAGGCTTCGTGGCCTGGCTGCCCTGTGTTGTGCTAGAGTTTCTAATGAGCAGGAGTTTTTTTAAGAGTAGCACTGATTTGTTAATCATCTTGTTAAACTATAGGTGACTGACATTACAGAAAGAGATATAGCTGTCCTTCAGAAACAGCATTTCGATGTTTTAAAGACAACTAAAATTTGACTTTTCTTCTTGTCTAGGGATATTTTCAATTGAAAGCCAATCCAGGAGCTTGGATTCTCAGACTTAGAAAGGGACGCTCTGAAGATATTTACAGAATCTACAGGTAGGATAAAGTGATGCAGGTGCATTTTTCTAGAACATTTCAAAATGCCAGTCAACTCAAATTGAATACTATACTGACAGTGAGCTAGGCAATAGGGATGTAATTGACAGTTGTATGTCTGATGAAACAGTGCTTTTCTAGGAAATCAATTATGGAAAGATTATCAGGGTATAATTGAATGGTAAGAGGTATAAATACTAATAAGTACAGTCAGGTTCCTCTCTGCAGTGATTCCCCTGTGTGTGCTGGTCATTCTGTCACTGTGATGAAAACTAGGTAAGAAATTGAGGCATTTGAAGAAAGGAGAAAAGAAATAAAGAATCGTCAAACTTTTCAACCTAGGTAGACTATTTTCAGACCATGAATGATTTGCACATAACAGAACACCTAAGTGTTGGACATAAAGCTCAGTGCCACGGCTTGTCTCTCTCAGACTGTGGTGGTGCACAGGTACTCCTAGAACATCGTCCTGATGACCCGTACCAGGATTTTGCCTATGGTTAATATCAGTGACTCTTAACTGATAAAAATTTTCCTGCTTTTTAAAAAAGTGTTTTCTAAATTCTGCTTAACACACTTTAAATTAATTTAAAGCAATGTGAAAAGACTGTATGGATTTATTTAGAGAATAATTTCCATTAGAGTTTATTTTTAAAGCTCTTCTTGTATGTCCTCATCTTGACTCTGTAGCATCTTACCTAATACTCATGAAGGCAGTGTGGAGCTAGTGCATATTTCTTATCCAGGAAATCGAAGAGTTATGCATAATATTAACATCTTCACTGTAAATAGTAGAAGGTTTTTCTCCAGATAACGTTTTCCCCAAATAAAATTTTTCAGAACTTTAGCCATCACAGGAAGACAGTCTGTTGCAGCCCCACATTTTCTCTCTCCCTGCCCCCCTCCACCCTCCTCTGGGATGTGGTCTGTCCGCTCTTCCCGCCTGTCCAGAGCTTCTTTCCTCCTCTGCCTCCCATGTGAATATTGCCCATCTCTGGAGTGTTTCAGGCTTCGGGTTTCTCTGACACCAGAGTTTCACTTTTGCCTGAGAACCCTGCTCTCTGTTGGATGATAGCAAATCTGATCAATTCATATTATTATGACTTTCTGCAGTCAGCACCTTTAAATAGGGTTACCTTGGAAATTTTAGGCATTCCTGTTGTGATTAGAGAAATGTTATTTTGAGTTCTTCCACCTCTGCCCCGTCTGCCTGCAAGTAGAGCTTATTATAGGTCTCCTTACACAGTCGAGGCACCAGGCTGTGGATAGGACCTAGGCTTGGCTGATTTGTGTACCTCCATGCAGAAGCGGGGATTAGATGCCTTTACAGAACTGTGAAACAGCCATGTTTTGATACAACTGATAGAAGGGTAGAAATTAAGCATTTCCAATTCCAGAAGGACGTGCCGTGCTGGGGTCCAGGCCTGATGCAAGTCCACGATTGTCCAGGATGCCCGGCACACCCTGCTGGGCGAGCCACTCCTCCACAGCACGGGACTGGATGGAGGAGGCAGGCAGGAAGTTTGGCTGGGCTGATGGGCAGGTCCCCTGTGTGAGGAGAGGGAGTTCAACAAGTCCTTGAAGGGCCTTTGGTTGTGAGAAAATAACTCCTTTCTGATAAAAATGATGGACAGATATGGGGGCTTGTTTTCAGACCATTTGCTACATGTTGAGAATCATGTTTCGGAATATCTACATTACTTTTTCTTACTCTTTCCTCTCTAAGCCATGATGGTACAGATTCTCCTCCTGATGCTGATGAAGTTGTCGTCGTACTCAACAACTTCAAGAGCAAAATTATTAAAGTGAAAGTGAGTATGGCATACAAGGGCAGCCATTCTTTTTTAAGAATCCAAGACTTATTTACCTTCGCAATTCTACTTTAGTATTTTTATAGGAATGCTGCTTTAAATACAAAATGTCTTTTTGGTAAATATGAATATGTGGCTCTCTTTAACTGAGAGATTTTAACACCTGGGTAATTTCAGTGAGGAATACAATTCCCATTTTATATAAAACATTCTCATAGATATTGTGTTGCTTGTATAGCCACAATTCACATTATGATTTATTGTTTCATTCTCAGAAAATTGGGAAAATGCCAGTGAAAATTCCAGCAACAGTAATAAAATGGTAGCCCAATTTCATTTCTTCTCACTCCTATGGTCTGATCTCAGAATTTTGATGTTCTTAGAGCCTTAAATTCAAGTAAAAGGTGTTATAAATAAACAGTTACAACCCATAGTAAAATCTATAGCAGACTACACGTGCTGAGCATAATAGTGGTCCTGTGCCACAAAGAAGATTCATCCTGTCTTCACATTAGTATATTCTGGAAAAGGGACATGACGTGGGATGATTCCTGCCTGCCAGGAGAGCTGTAGGCTGCACTCTTTCCCTACAGCTAGCATCAGCTTGGTGAACTGTGCCCCTGTCTATTCACACTGTATCATTACACGGTTGAACTTGAGGTTCTTTGCCTATTTTGCCAGCTGAAAACAGGTATTGTCTAATTAAAAGAGGTTGCTGTCTCCTCACATAAGGTTCTGTTGTGAACATTATAATGAAGATATGTCCATCGAATACTTCTGAACTCTGGGCTGGATTGTCCGTGCTTGTGGGAGAATTAATTAATTCTTACTCAGTTTATTCCCTGCTGTTGACAATACTCACAGAGTATGTCCAGTGAAGCAGTTTGCTAGTGCTTAGACGTACCAGGTGAGTAAGAGTTACCATGTGTGCTTGCAGGTTCAGAAGAAGGCAGACATGGTGAATGAGGACCTGCTGAGTGATGGAGCGAGTGAGGATGAAGCTGGATTTTGGGACTCCTTTAGATGGTGAGTTAGCATCACGAAAGTGTCATATTTATAAGAAAAAACTGTTACGGTAAGAACCATCCCTTCTTTCTTTCAAATACTGTATCCCTGCCTGGGCCGCTCAGCTTCTGCTTTGTGCTGCAGAATCGTGCACGTGTGTTCAGAGTTGAAGCGTATCTTCTGCTTGACTGCCTGAAGTAGGCTAGCGTCTCCTCCTGGTGAAGCTCCCCATGTTCCAGGCTTCCCCTCTGGGCTCACTTGTCCCTGCTTGAGGGAGTGCTGGCCGATAGTGACTCCGTCTGCTGACACTGCATCGCTGTGCAGTTGTACGGAGGCTGTGTGGGGAGGCCTGCTCTGTCTGTCCCACCCCCTGGGGAAGGAAGGGATGGGAAAGCAGCCGTTCTTTGCCTCTCCCTTAGAGGGCTGGGTCTGTACCAGATTTTCAGGTGTTCTTGTTTTCACCTCTATTACTACAGGGGTTTTTCAGGAGGACAGAAGACTGAGGAAGCAAAACCAGATAAAGATGACATAATTAATATTTTCTCCGTTGCATCTGGTCATCTGTATGAAAGATTTCTTCGGTTAGTCTCGTGATTATTTCAATATATGTGATTGAATTTGTCCTAGTAGTTTGATTTGGAGAGAAACGGTTTTGTGGGATTCTGCCCATTTTATCTCGGTGAATTTGTAGCACACGAAGATGGTGAATAGATGACCCTATGTAGTGGTGTTTGTTTTGATCAGGTTAACTCTGTGAAGCCACCTGTGTAACAAAGTCAGGGTGGATGTCGCAGGCTCGAAACCTCTAGTAGCACTGTGATACTAACTGTGTGTACGTTTGACCGCCCAGCACTGCTTAGACCAGAAATGGAGTGTTTGGCACAGGAATAGAAGTGGAACAGGGCCCCGTGAACCTCACTGTCAAAGACGCATGGAGTCTTAGAGCCCGGAGAGACTTAGTTCTCATGGAGAAAACGCACCTCTATTTTAATAGACAAAGGAAACTGAGACCCGAAAGTGAAGGTGTGCTCCAGAGAGGCCCCGGGCCAGGGTGGGGTGATACGGTGGTGGCCAGAGGAGAAGCCACAGGGCCCTGGCGCCAGTGACCAGGAGGAGCAGCTGGCAGCCGCTTGCCCAAGTGCCAGCGGCCTTTTTACTTGTAACTCTCCACTACACAACTACATGGCAAACATCAAATGCCATTTTATTCATTCCTGTTTCCAAGAAATAATAATCTCACCTGAAATAGATGTTAGTAACAACCAAATTTAATTAAAGTTGTTTTTTGTTTGCTTTCCAAGTAGGGAGCCTGAACCTGGAACCCGTGCCGTTCCCTTAGCTCTGCCCACGCTCTCACCCCGCAGGGTTCTCCCGCGTCGGCTGTGGAAGGCATTCAGGCCCCAGATGCTGCTGTGGCCTTATCAGGTTTTTTTGTGGAGTGTAAGGTAGTCAGTCACCACAACCCCGATTTTATTCATCTGTACAATAATTGATATAGCAGTACATGAAGCAGTTTAGTTAAAGGTGTAACAGATTTCAAACCAACTTGCCTCGTACCAGTTAGGTGTGTCTTTATAGGTGAGAAACGCACCCTGCCCCACCCCCTTTCAGAGGTGACTTCCTCAGTAGGAACAGGGGCAGTTTTCCATTTGCGGTGCTGTGGGTCTCTCTGCCTGAGTGAACCAGCGGTTAGCTCTGTCATGAGACCGTTTAACCGTCTCTTGATTGACTCTTCTGTGTTGCTTGGGGTGAAAAGCATTGCAAAATGATGATTATTTACTTTTGCTTGACAGCATAATGATGCTATCAGTACTGAAGAATACCAAGACTCCTGTGAAATTCTGGTTCTTGAAGAATTATTTGTCCCCTACGTTTAAGGTTCGTTCCTCAGGAAAAAGGAAGGCATTCTTGCTTATGAGATACTTCCAGTATACTAATACTAGTATACTAGTTTTTATCCTGTACTAGTTTTTCATTTTCCTTTTGTTAGGATACCCTGATTCAGGTGCATATTTCTGTCAATTATTGTTCCAGGCTGGTCTGTTTTGTGGGAGCAGTCATTATAAAAGTAAACACAAAATTAGATCTGCTTGAAGTGTGGATAGGATAGGAGGATAGTTGTATCTTTTGTTAGAAACAACATTTTGATGAAATAAAATACCCCTCCCCTGCAACATGCATGCACGTCTTGGTTTCATTTAGAGAAAGCACAGGGCTGGTTTCCAGTGATGAGAATGACTTGTTTTATCCTGTGCAACTACCAAACAATGCATGTAAGAATTGCTTCATTTGTGCAAAACAAAGTATACCCAGAAAATTTTCTGCTTTGTATCAGTCAGTTTTTGTCATCTGCATTTATTTATTTATTTATTTATTTTTGCTATAGAATTTACTAAACAACTTTTAATGTACTCAGTAACATCTCTGCTAGGTCAGTAATTCACTTCTGAGTCCCTGAAGATACTTGTATTTAGAATCTGAAGAACTTATTCATTAATGACAACAAATTGTCCAGAGTATTTGGGCAAGACTTAGCCCTGAGAGAAGCTTATAATCAAGCTCAAAAAAATGTTTTACTGAAAGTTTAGACAAATAGCCTAAAATTCACTTCCCTTTAAAAGCATACATGCAGATATAAATTAGTTATCTAAAAGCCTTCTTTCATTTCATGTGACCAAAAGTCATAAAGAAATTGGGATTAAGACAATGGTTTATACATATTCTTTTATGTTGTCCCAAGTGCATTGGGCATAAAAATTTTACTAGATAACTGTTTTGTTTTTTGTGCTTTACTTGTGCCATAATCACGATGGTTGAATACATTATGAAGTCAGTTTTCTTAAAAGAATAAATGATTGTTTGTTGTTCCCTGTGTCTAAAATCAGGAGTTTATACCTTACATGGCAAATGAGTATAATTTCCAGTATGAGCTTGTTCAGTACAAATGGCCCCGGTGGCTCCATCAACAGACTGAAAAGCAGCGCATCATTTGGGGTTACAAGATCCTCTTCCTAGATGTACTTTTCCCGCTCATTGTTGACAAATTCCTGTTTGTGGATGCTGATCAGGTAAGTCCTTGAAGGCCAGGTTTTAACCTTTGTACTAAAGGGAATTGCCTCTAAAATTTTTTTCCTTTTAAATGAAATATATTTTATTTTTCCAGTTATGGAAATAAAACATGTTTATTTCATATTGTTTAGAAAATATGAAAAAGTATCACCCAGATGTGATCACTTTAAAAATTTTCATTTTGTCTTTTTTCTATGCCTTTTGTACATAGATGTGATGAAATTATATGTGCGGTTTGTATCTATTTTCACTTAAAATGAAAATTAAAGTAGAAAATTGAGGATTAACAATGTTTGCCATCATCTCTAATTTTTGCCCAGAGGAAAGGAGTTAGTTGTGTATATGAGCGTTAGAACTGAAGCTCAAATGGCTGCTCAGCCTTGACGGTTTGGAAGTCTACAAATATTCTTCCTGCTATCAGGAGTGGGCCTAATTAAAGGGAACTCATTGTGACTTTAGAACCTACAAGCTTGAAAAACATGAACCCCCTGCTACCCTACAGCCTTCTCCCCTAGCCAGCCGAAGCCTGCGTTAATCCTCTGACTGCAAGAAGTCACTTGGACAAAGGCTTCACCCACCTTTTTGGAATTTCCTGCCTCATCTGACTCACATCATAACTGGCTCCACCTGAAGCATGCTTTCCTGCTTCTGATAGATCCTCATTTAATCCTTGTTAAGCTCGTACTGTGTGCCAGGCATTGTTACAGGTCTCTCCGTCCACCAACTCGTGTACTCCTCCAGTAGGCATTAGCCCCATTTAGATGTGGAAGCTGAGGACAGGTGCTGAGTCATGTGCATGTGTTTTATTTCTGTGCTTGGAACACTTAGAATACTGTGTGCCAAGCACAGAGCTGCGGTCCTGTTAGTGAGGGCAGTTGGCTCCTAAGTGGCGGAGCCTGTGCCCCCTCGCCGTGCTGGGAGCCACCGAGCCGCTCCCTGTGCTGCTTCAGGCGCTCTGGGTGTTAAGGAGACTCCACTGGGGCTACCTGCACATTGCTTAACGAATGACTTTCATCTTCTTTTCTCCAGATTGTACGAACAGATCTTAAAGAGTTAAGAGATTTCAACTTGGACGGTGCTCCTTATGGTTACACTCCTTTCTGTGATAGCCGGAGAGAAATGGATGGCTACAGGTTCTGGAAGTCAGGGTACTGGGCCAGTCATTTAGCTGGGAGAAAGTATCATATCAGGTGTGGAAAATGGTGTTGTGTGGTGGTCTTTAATTTTGTTTATTTTTAAAAATTTAAATAGGTAATACATTAATATGGTTCCAAAAAAAAAGTAGCAAAAATATATACAGTGAAAAAAAAACTTCCCGACCCATTCCCTCTTCTACCCAGTTATCACCGGCATAACAGGTAACCTCCGTGATTAATTTACTATATAGCCTTCCAGATATTTTTTTTATGTAAACAACTACAATTGTATATTCTTTTTCATATCCCATTTTTATGCAAAAAATAGTCTATTTACACTGTTTTGCACCTTGCTTTTTTAAAATTTAATATCTCTTGTAGATCTTATTATATCAATATGTAGAGGGGCCTTATTCCTTTTTATAGCTGTATATTATTCCAGTGTTTAAGGGTTTTTTAAGCCTTTTGCTATGATAAACAGTGTTGCAATGAATAGTCTATTTAAACAAGTTATTCTGCATATTTCAATTATATCTGTAGGATAAATTCCCGGCAGTAGAACTCACAAGTCAAGCAGTATATACGCTGGTTGCTCTTCTCACAAACACTACACTGTCTTCTCTGGGGAAAGTGTGATTTGGAAGATTTAGAGGGTAGGGGGTCCAGTAGGACGTGGAATATAACAAAGACAAATGTTGGGGTATGTGATCTTAGTGTTATACTTTATTTACTTAGTCCTAAAGAATTGTGGTGCAGTGCGCTTCTGCTCTCCCCCATAACCATTAAGATGTCATCAGAATACCCTGGACTAGTGGTTGTCATTTTCTGTAGCTTTTGTTACCTAATTTGCTGGTGTTTGCTAGAAATTCTCTTTTATCAGAATTTTTTTTTTTAATGCAGCTAATAAGCCTGGACAAAAGTGAGCTAGTGGTGACAGGGAATGGGCTTTGAAATGACCTCCCTAGACATCTTTGCAGTACACGCAGCGACCTCTAGCCTGCCTGTAGGATTTCGGCTTTCCTCTACTCCGTTTTCCTGGGGTTAGTTTTTCTGCCTCGTTCCTGGTTGTAACACCTGGGTTCCTTTTCCAGTGCATTGTATGTTGTGGATCTGAAGAAGTTTAGGAAAATAGCTGCTGGCGACAGGCTGAGGGGGCAGTACCAAGGGCTGAGTCAGGATCCGAACAGCCTTTCGAATCTGGACCAGGTAAGTAGCCGCGCCGAAGGGTTGCGGTGTCAGTGCTGCTTGATTCTCTTCTCTCTGGACAGTGTCTTAGAGCTTCGTGGAGAGGGGATTTGTGCGTGGCATTTTTATCTGTCGTCAGGAGAAGACCGAAGCGTGGTGGAGTGGCGCAGGCCTGGTGCTGGTGGGGGGGCGACGAAGGAGGGCATCGCTGCTCTGCGCATTGCCTGACCTTTAATTCTGCACTCACGTGCATCTCACTCACTCGTTCTCTGCTGCAGGACTAACTAGCTCAGAATTTACAGTTGAGAATCTATTACTCTTTCCCTTTTTCTGTGTCAAAAACCAGGAGTTTTGTTCAAAAAGGATAGCTGCTTAGTATTCTAAATCACTGTTTAGTAAAGTGAGGTATTTTTCAGAAGTGAGATTTAGTTTAATGTTCTAGAGGCATAGTCTCATGTTTTAAGTAACTTTCATTTTGCTCTAAGTCTGCCGTAAATTTAACCTTTATTGCGCTATCTTGCACACATAAGGAAAAGTGAACAAAATACTTTCTCCTTCCTTCCTGGGACTCTCATTATGCTTATGTTGGTACTCTTGATGATGTCCCGCAGGCCTCTGAGGCTCTGTTCATTTTTCTTCTTTCTTTTTTCTTCTTTTCCTGAGGGTGGATAATATTGACTGCATTATCATTGCCTGCTGATTTTTTTTTCTTTCTTTCTTTCTTATTTGTTTGCTCAAATCTCCAGTTTAGCCCCTCTAGTGAATTTTCATTTCATAATTGTAATTTTCAACTCCAGATTTTCTGTTTGGTTCCTTTTATAATTTCTGCCTCTATTGATATTATCTGTGCCATTGTTCTCATACTTTAGTTCTTTAGACATGATTTCCTTTTGCTTTTTGAATGTATTTTAAAATTGCTGGTTGAAAATCTTGTTTCAATCTAGTAAGTCCAACATCTAGGCCAGTTTCCATTGATTGTTTTTTTTTTTTCTGTGTAGAGGTCATACTTTCTTGTTTCTTTGCATGTCTCTTCATTTTTGTTAAACCAGACATTTCAGATAATGTAATGTGGCAACTCTGGAAGTCAGATTCTCCCCCTCCCCGACAGTTTGTTGTTGTTGTTTGGTTAGTGACTTTTCCAAACTAATTCTGTAAAGTCTGTTTTTCGTCTGCTTGGTTAGCTTAGTGTCAGTTAATGGTTGGACAGAGATTTCCTTGAGCACCTGTGTGTATGTTGGGGCAGGCCTTCAGTGCTCAGCTAGGCAGGGCACAGCTCTGCCTTAGCCTCCTAATAGCTTGCAGGGAGCCTCGAGGTCAGCCCGAGATGGGAGCCTGGTGCCTTCTCAGGTCTTGAGCATGTGCAGAAGCCCTGGGCATCCATGTGGCCTCTTAGGCTCTCAGGAATATGTAAGAACTTTCCAAAGCCCTCATGGGCATCTCATTCCTTAGCTTTTCCTTTAAAGATTTTTGGTTAGTCTGTCGTTTCCCTGGAATGTCATCCATCACCTCAGGTAGCCATGGTGTTAAGATTTCTACGGATGTCTCAGGAGAGCTTTGAGCACTGGACAAGTTGAAGTGAGCTCAATTTATTATGACAAGAATGGGGTCTTCCAGGGAGTCAGCTGTCAGGACAAATAATTACTTCCTCTCTGGGAATAATAAGACTTTGAAAGAGATCCACCCCTGTTTTGACCACTCCAGTACTGTTATTTTTCAGGGCTGCTGCAGAGCTGGAAAGTAGAGATGGGACTCTAGGGTAAATTAGGATATCACAAAGATCAACGGTTTTTCCAAGATTTAACCATTCTTCTTGACTAAGTGCTCTCAGGTTGTTGCAAGCCATTGGTTTATTTCCAGAGTTCTGAAAAAGTTTGAAACTCTGTTGTTGGTTTTTTAAAAACTTTTTATTTTGAAATATTTTAAAACTTAGAGATCAGTTACAAAAATAATGCAATCTCCATAGCAGAAAATTTCAACATACGCTTATTCCATCAGGTACCTCAGATCCACCAGTTTCAATATTTTGCCACATTTACCTTATCATGCTGTCTGTCCATCTACCTATCAATCCATGTACACTTGTCTGTCCATCTATGTATCAGTCCATTTTCTGAACACTTGCATGTAGGGTATATATACATTATGTTTCTTGAATACTTAATACTGCCATGTATATTTCTTAGGAACAAGGATATTCACTTATTTAATCATCTTAAGTACAGAGATCAAGTTCAAGCAAGTTAACATTGATAAAAAACTTACATTCTATATTCCAGTTTTTTCATGTCTCTGTAATGCCTTTCCCTCTGATCCTTTTCCTCCCTTGATAGATCCCATTCAAGATCACATATTATATTTAATTGTTCTCTTTTTAATTGCTCATTGTTTTTGTTTTTTTTTAATTGTGTATATATATAACATAGATACAACATAAACTCTCCAGTCTCAAACAGTTCCAAGCATACCATTTCTTGGAGTTTCTTGTATTTACAGTGTTGTGGTACCCTCACCTCTTTACATTACCAAAACTTCCCCATCTCCCCAAATGTAAAACCTACACCCATTATGCATGAGCTCTCCATTCCCCCTGCTCCCCATCCCTGACAGCCTGTATTCTAATTCCTGTCTCTGTGAGTTTGCATATTTACCAGTATTTTCTTTGTAGTTACCACAAAGCTTAAACTTAACATCCTAAGTCTATAGCACTCTCTTTTGCTTAGATATCAACTTACCTTCAGTGGAACGCACAAACTGTGTTCCTGTAACCCTTCGTCCCCCCGCCTTTATGTAGTTCGAGTTACAGATATTATGAGCCCAGAAGCACTGCTTTATCATTACATTTTTTACATTTGCCTTTTAGGTCCTATAGGTAGTAAAAAGTGAAGTTGCAAACCAAAAATACAATAGTACTGGAATTTATTTTTACCCAGGTTATTACCCTTACCAGAGTTCGTTTCTTCATGCAGCTTCCGTCTGTTGTCTAGTGTCCATTTCTTTCAACCTGCAGAATTCTCTTCAGCAGCTCTTGTAGGGCCATCTGCTGGTGATGAACTCCCTCAGCTTTGGTTTATCTGGGAACGTCTCACTCCCTTCCTTACTCTTCAAAGACAGTTTTGCCGGATATAGAATTCCTAGTTGGCAATTTTTTGCTTTTAGCACTTAAAATATGTCATTCCGCTGCCTTCTTGCCTCCATGGCTTCTGATGGGAAATCAGCAGTTAATCTTACTGAGGCTCTTGTGTACGTGATCCGTCACTTCTCTCTTGCAGCTTTCAGAACGCTCTCTATCTTTTGCATTTGACAGTTTGGTTATACTATGTCATAATGCGGGTCTATTTGGGCTTTCCTGTTTAGAGGGTAGAGCCTCTTGGATGTGTGTGTTAGTGTCTTCTGTTGTGCTGGGGATGTTTCCAGCTGCTGTTTCTTTGACTCTTCTTTCTGCCCCCTTCTCTCTTCTCCTTCTGGGACTCCTACACTGCCTATCTTAATCACTTTTCTTCATTCCTGCTTTTCCTCCTCAGACTGGATGATTTCACTTGTCTTATCTTCAGGCTCACTGATTCATTCTGCTGTTGAACCCTGCTAGGAAATTTCGATTTCTGTTACTGTGGTCTTCAGTTCTGTTTATTTCTTTTTCATAATTTCCATCTCTCTATTGATATTCTCTTTGTGTTTATCTCTCATTTTCCTGATTTCCTTTAGTTCTTTGTGCATATTTAGGACCAAGTTTTAAAACTCTTTGTCTGGAATGTCCTATGTCTGGTCCTCCTAAATGATGGTTTCTAAAGCTTTAATCTTCACCTTTGCCTGGGCCATCACTTCCTGTTTTATTTGTGTGTTTTGTAGTCTTTTGTTGAAACCTCAACATTTTGATATTTTAATGTGTAATCACTAGAATTTAATCTTAAGCTTATATCCAGATAGTGGTATGACAGAGTTTTCCTTGAATGCCAGGATGTACGGGGAGAAAATGAAAGAAAAGGAAAATGAAACACCATTCCGCAGTCTTTGCAGATTGACTTGTGCAGAGCTCTCTTTCAGGGTTTATCCATACGAGTTTAGAGAAAAGCTCCAGGCCAAAGTGTAGAGGCCACCCTGATCCTTTCTGGGCAGGCATCTTTTTCTTGGACATGCCTGTGTGGCCCTAGGAATTCCTCTGTTGATAAGGTACACATATCCCTTCTTCCCCAGAAAAGTTTTCCCATGGTCCCAGGCACTGCACTTTGTGTCCTATGGCCAACAATCCCTTGCCCCAGAATACCCTCATGGCGAGTCTGAGCAGGCAAGAATGCGGTGAGTGTCCTGGTTCAGTCCCTCAGGCCACCTGCAGTGAGTTTGGGCCAGGCGTACCTGCTCCCAGTACGTGCACAAGAGAGCCAGGACCAGGGATCCGTGCGAGGAGCATGAGCTTGGGCGCAGCAGGGAAGGCCAGCCAGAGCGTCCCAAGATCCTGCTGTTTTTTAGTAGCCTTTCTTTATTTGGTGCTCACCCTGCTACTGCAATCCTTTAATTGTTTTCTGAAACTTTGAGAAAGATGTTTCTGCCAGTTCTTGCTGGTTATTCAAAGCTTCTATGGGGGTTGCAGACTGAAGTTTCTCACTCTGCCATCCTGATTGTTTCTTAACTTTTTCTTTTTTTTAATTCAAACCTACAGGATAGTTGCAAAAATAACACAAAATCCATGCAGAGAATTCCAGCATACCCCTGGGTAGAAGATTTCTTTTTGCCAATTTTTGGTTGTTTTATGAAGAAGAGTTTCTCATTCTACCATTTTCAGTGCTGTCACTCCCTATTATGGTTTTTTTTTTTTTTAAGATTTATTTTTATTTGGTTATTACCCCACACATACTCATTTGTATTTGCTGTCTGCTCTCTGTTTCCGGGAGTTGTGTTCTTGTCTTCTTTGTAGGAGGCACTGGGAACTGAACCTAGGACCTCCCATATGGGAGGGAGGCATCCGATGGCTTGAGCCACCTCCACTGCTGTCTCCATTATGTTTTAATTTGCATTTTCATAATTAATAATGAGGTTGAGTACCATTTGTTTTATTTATGGCTACTTAGGTACTCTTGTGAAATGCTTGTTAAGTATTTGGGTTGTTTGGGTTTTTTTTCTTTATAGAAGTTCTTTATATATACCTATAGGAGTCTTTTATTAGTAATGTATGTTGCAAAATTTTCTGCCTTGACTGTGTTAATGGTATATTCATAGATTGGTCAGTATTTTCCTTCACAGTTAATGTTTTTGACCCCTGCTAAATTGATGAAGGTGCTCTTTTATATGAGCTTTATCGTTGGTCTCTCACATTTAGGTCTATAGCCCACTTGGAATTTGTTTTATATATGGTGTGAGGTAGGGTTCAACTTTCATTTTTTTATATGCATATACACTTATTTCAGCATGATTTTTAAAAAAAACTAAATAACTTATTGCTCTCTAATGCAATCTTTGTCAAAAATGAATATTCATTATCTGTGTTGGTCTGTTTCTGGGCACGCTAATTAATTCCCTTGGCCTATTATCACCACACCAATACCACAATATCTAAATTATTGTAACTTTATGTGAAGCCTTAATACCCAGTAAATCAAGTCCTCCCATCTGATTCTTCAAGAGTGTTCTTTGTCCTTTTTTTTCCCATATACATTTTGGAATCAGCTTGTCAAGTTCAGGAGGGAAAAAAATACTTGCTAGGATTTTATATTTGGGTCATCTTTAATTTCTCTCAATACTGTATATAGCTCTCTTCATAGATGCCTTATATTTAAAGTTTTTTCATTTCTATGTGTCATTGATATGTAGAACTGCAAGTTATTTTTATTCATTGTTATATTCAGCTACCTAATTCTAATAATATGTATATTCTTTTTGGATTTTCTTTGTACAAAATCATATCATCTATAAATAATGATAGTTTTGCTTTCTCCTTTCCAGTCTTAACATTTAAAGTTTTTCTTTTTCTTGCCTTCTACACTTGCTAGGACTTCCATATGTTGAATAGAAGTTTTGATAGATAGTGGACATCTTTGGCTCAGACAAAAAGTTTTCAGCAACACTATGATGTTTGGTGTAGACTTTTCTTTTTATTACTGTGCTCTTTTTTTTACCCCAAGGTGGCTCCCTCATCTGTCTGCTCTTAGCCTGCTCGCTATGTCTGCTCATTGTTTTAGACTTTTTTGTAGATAACCTCTTTCTGCTTAAGTTATACACTTGTTTATAATTCTTTTAATGATTATCCTAGAGATAATCATTATGCATTCCCAACATTTCCAAGTCTAAAATTAATTGGCATATTTTACCCACTGTAAACAGTGCAAAAACATTAAAAATAGTGCTTCTCAAATTTTAGCAACTATGAGAATCACCTGGAGAACTTAGTTAAGTATTCATTCCTGAGCTTCACCCCCACAGATTCTGATTCAGTAGGTGGGTGGTTGGGCTTAAGAATCTGCATTTCTAGCAAACTCCCAGCTGTAAGTCTGCAGACCACATTTTGAGTAGCACCACCTTTGAACCTGTTAGCTATCATTTATCCCCATCCCAACCTAAATGCCTTGGTGCCATATATTTTAGGTCTCATATTTTAAACCCCAGAAGCCATTATTATTTTTAATAGTCATTATTTTTTTTAGATTTAGTTTACTTACAGATCTACCCTTTTTGTTGGGAAGCTGCATTCTTCTCTTCATTTCTGGACATTTAATTAACGTCATTTTTCTTCTGCTTGAAGAATAATCCTGAGTTTTCCTTAGTGTGAGTTCACTAGTGACACATTATTGTAATTTTTGTTGTCTGAAACTATCTTTATTTTCCTTTTATTCTTGAAGGATATTTTTACTGTATTTTAAGTTGCAGATTGACAGTTACTTTTTTTTAAGATTTATTTTATTTATCTATGTATTTATTCTCCCCCACCCCCTGTTGTTTGTGCTCACTATCTGCTCTCTGTGTCCATTCATTGTGTGCACATCTTCTTTTTTAGGAGGCACCGGGAACCCAACCCAGGGCCTCCTGTGTGGGAGAGAGGTACCCAATTACTTGAGCTACTTCCACTCCCCATTTGTTGTGTTTCTTCATTGCATCACCTGGTTGCATCAGCTCACTGAGCCAACCCGTCACGTCAGCTTGCTGTCTTGCTTGTGTTCTTTAGGAGGCACCGGGAACCAAACCTGGGACCTCACATATAGTAGGTGGGCACCCAGCTGCTTGAGCCATATCCGCTTCCTGACAGTTACTTTCTTTAAGGATCTTAATGTTCTTAGAATGGCCGTCAGGTAGAGAAAGAAGTCTAGGTGTAGGGTATTTGTGAGGTTTTTTTGTTTTTCCTTTTAAAATATTTGCGAGTTTTAAGCTAAAATTTTTCAGTTGTTTATTATGGGTAAATATTATATGGATCCTCTAAATTTAGAGATTTTTTTAAAAACACCAAAAATACACTCTTTTGCTTCTCTAAGGCTTTTTTTTTTTTTTGAGTTACCAGGGCCAGAGATTGAACTCTGGATGGACCTCATATGTGGGAAGCCGGCACTCAACCACTGAGCCACATCGGCTTCCCTGAGTTGGTTTTTTTTGTTTGTTTGCTTGTTGTTTGTTTTTAGGAGGTACCAGGGGCCAACCCCAGGACCTCCCATGTGGGAACCAGGCGCCTCACTGCTTGAGCCGTATCCACTCCCTCTAAGGCTTTTTATAAGGGCCCTTTGAGCTCTAAATATTTGTGATTGGCCCATGACATGTAATGAGAAGCTTACAGCAGTGATTTACTATGCATTTATTTGAATTTCCCCCTGAACTTGAAATTCTTGGGTTTTCTTTTTCTTTACCAAATAGGATTTGCCCAATAACATGATCCACCAGGTGCCCATTAAATCACTCCCCCAGGAATGGCTTTGGTGTGAGACATGGTGTGATGATGCCTCCAAGAAAAGAGCAAAGACCATCGACTTGGTAAGCTGTTTGTGCTTCTCTTCTGCATCTTAATCTGGTATGTGTCTGACTAAACGATTATTAATACGCAGATCCTGACCTGGTCTTCCGGCGGAGCTGAATAGTCGAGGGGTTGTAGACTGTCTTACAAATACTTTCTGCAGTTCTCCTTTGTCCTGCTGGGAGGAGGCGACAGAAGCCAGTCCTCCGCTGCCCTGTGGCTGTTCTTACTGCTTAAAGGGAGCCAACGGGCTCTGGAGCTGCCGGGTCATCCAGTGCCTTGTACATTGTCCAGATCGACTCTTACTTTCCTGACTTCTGATAACTGCCCAGGACTTCTTCTCAGAAGAAGTAATGCAGTTTTATATTGCTTCTGCTAGTGTCATTTGGCTCCTCAGTATTGCTCTTTTTGTCCATTAGAACTGGTAACCCAAGAACAGAATCCCCCTCGAGTTCTACCTAATGTACCCTTTCCTAAACTCTGCTGATGTTTGTTATTTTGTTTTTCTCAGTGTAATAATCCAATGACCAAAGAGCCCAAGCTGGATGCAGCGGTGCGGATTGTACCCGAGTGGCAGGACTATGACCAGGAGATAAAACAGCTACAGGCCCGCTTCCAGAAGGAGAAGGAACCAGGAGCACTGTACGGAGAGAGGCAGACCAAAGAGCCCAGCCGAGAAGGTGAGTATAAACCTCAGGCTTATAGAAGCACTTCTTTGCTTTTCTCCTTTCTCTTCATTGCATAAACAGCACAACAAATAAAGAAAAGGAGTGGAAAAATTACTCACTAATTCTTCCATCCTAACATCAACCACAGTTGTATTTTTTTTTCATTTTCCTTCCCCATCCCACCCCACCTTTTTTTTTTTGAGAGGTGTTACTTTAATTTTGATTATTTCGTTATTTAGATTCATGAGTTGTTTTTTTTTAAGACTTATTTATTTATTCTCCCCCCCCCCCCAATTGTCTGCCCTCTGTGTCCATTCACTGTGCCTTCTGCTGTGTTTACTTGTCTTCTCTTTAGGCGGGGAAACAACCGCAGGACCTTCTGGGGTGTGAGAGGGGTGCTCAATTGCTTGTGCCACATCAGCTCCCTGGGCTGCTGCGTCTCTTACTGTTTCTTCTCTGTCTCTCTTTGTGGCGTCATCTTGCTGCGCCAGCTTTCCTCTTGGGCCAGCAGTCCTGCACGGGTCAGCTCACCTTCACCAGGACGTCCCGGGGATAGAACCCTGGACCTCCCATGTGGTAGACGGGAGTCCAGCCTCTTGAGCCACATTCGCTTCCCTAGATTCATGAGTTATGTGACACATAAGCCAGACCTGAAATTATTTTGGGGAGCTTGTGAGAGTCCATGGTTTTTCTAGTGAATGGCCTAATTTAGAATCAAGACAAAATATGTATTGATTGAAAAAAAAGTATTCTTTCCAACAGGCATATTGGGGTGGGGCCAGGAGTGGAGTGTTTATGTTTAATCTAGGCCAAGAGTAGAAAGGACTTTCCATATACTGTTTTCCCTGCTTTACATTTCAAATGGCAGCCACTTGAGTAATTAACTAGAATACAAAAGTGACCTATTGTGTTGTTAAGTTAATAAGCTGGGCTAATTAATTCATGTGGCTTTGGTTTTTAAGATATGTTCAACTCAAAGCTAATTCTAAAAGAGCAATTACAGACCATGGCTCCTGAGTGATTTTACCTAAACATCCTGAAGACTACCATGATATCAAATCTCACAGTTAAAAGGTTGTATATGTACCTTAAAAATAATTGATTGAAACTTACCAGTAAAATCTCAAAGATTTCCATTGATAAATGGGCAAAAAATATGAACATAAGAGGAAAATACAAGTAATAAACAAATTCAAGGAAATAGTCATCAAAATAACCTATCTTTCATACCTGTTATAGAAAAAAAAAACATTGATATTGCCATTTTTGGGGGGAGAAGAGAAAACTGTTGTGGCTTTACCTTGCAGCCCTTTCTAAAAAGTCATATCAGTCATCACAGCCATTAAAATGTTTGTACCTTCACTAATTCCTCCTTTAGAGTGAAAAGTTATCTTCACAAAGAAATGTGTTTTATCATTATTTATAAAGCAAAAACATTAAAAACAATTTAAGCATCCAATAAAAGAGAATGGTAAATGAACTGCACTGAGAGGAAAAATGGGAAAAATGTTTATATGCTACTAAGGGAAAAAAGAAGCATCCTGACTAAAAATGTGTGCATATTTACTGAAAGTAAATATTGCCCTAGCGAAAACAATTGAGTTGGATTGGGGATTTGCTTAGTTTCAATGTTTTTAAAAATGAAAATGTCAACTTGAAGTATTTGGTTTCGAAATGTAACACAAAAACCCCAAACCAAACTCAGAAAAATGTTAAGAGAGAGCTCAAATCGGGGGTGAGGGCACAAATAATAGATTACGATGGTAGGATTTAATGGAGGATGTTCTGCTTTACTTGCCATTGTCCTCTTTTTTCCATAGGCCCTCAGAAACACGAAGAATTATGATCTCTGGAGGATAGGAAATTTTACACCTTTTGAAAAACAGTTTTTATATTAAATGCTAGTGTTTTCTCATCTGTCTATACAACTGCTGATGAACCGCTGGGCGGGCGTGCCACACCTTTTGTTTTGAGAGTCTGATTTTCACTTCTGCACCCCAGTGGGCTCCACATCTGTGGTGTAGAGGCTCTGCTGGATTTGCACCTCAGAAGAAGTCGTGCGGCTCATCTTTCGGGACTCTACAGAGCTGTCTTCTCACCTGAGGAGCCAGTGGCAACAGCACATGGAATGAAACCTGGACCTCAGTGCCCGCCCCCAAGAGCACACGTCCCCTGCACTGTCAGGGGGCCAGGCCAGCTCAGGCCATCGCGCTCTTCCTTACCTCAGTTTCACCCGGCAGCAGAGTGCAGATGCCACCCAGCATGGGCTCAAGCCAGCAGCAGCTTGTCCACAGGTCCCTGGGACTTTGAGGTCTACTCCAGCACCTTCTCTGTGCCCTTTCATGTGTTCTCTTCCCAGATATTAGGTTCATTGTTTAATCAAAACCCAACCAACCAGTCACGTGTCTTCAGGGTTGGCTCAGCGCGGGGGCGAGGCTAGATTAACTTGGGGACTTGATGAACGGAGGGAGGGTTTTGGGGTGAAGGTAGGTAAAACATTGCTAGCAGGGGAGCTCTGGGGGTGGGGGGAGGAGACCTGAAATGGGCTGCTCTCTTTTATAAACCATCAGCACCATCGTGGTTAACTTGAAATGAAAATATTATTCCTATAGCCCCCAACTCCAAGTGAACTCTTGAGGTAATAGTTTTATAGCGAGTTTTGTATTTGTGAAAGCTTTGCTTTTCCCCCACTTTCTTAAAAAATGTCTGTTAGTGATTTCTTTACCAGATGCACCCTGTCTATCGTGGAGGGCTCTCCTGTGACCCTCTGGGAAGTCACAGATCGTTTACTCACTCCTCCCACATAGGGTTCTTCTCAGGCAGAGGGGAGAGCTGGCTTTGACTCTTCTCCACAAAATAACTCCCAGATGTAAGACCAGGCGAGGTTGTGACTTTAGAGTTCATGTTTTTATATACTCTGTTCTATGTTTCTTTCATTTAAGTGCTTTGAATTTCCTTTGGGTTGCAAAAATTTCCAGAGCCCACATTGGTTCTGATTCCACAGAGTTGGATCTCAAAGAAAGGTAGCCCTTTAGTTCTTGCTGTTTCCACTACAGTCTTCTGCGTCCTGACTCTGACAGCCCGGAATCGCCCCCATCTGCACCAGGCTCTCCTGGGGAATGGGCAGAGCCTGTTGTGAGCTGCCATCCTGAGTCACACAGAGCTCAGGAGTCCTTCCCACACAGCGGCCCCGGGCTACAGGGCACAGCGGCAAGAGCTCCTGGGACCTCACCTGTCTGCAAGTGTGCACGGTTTTTTTTTTTCTTTCATGTTTTGCCTGCTTTTTAAAAATACAAGGTGGGGAGAGAGTGTAAATCGATAGCTAAATCCTTACTCTTCTAAACCAGATAACATACTGGTTTGCAGTCTTTAAAAAAATCAAAGTCTCATCACAAATATCAAGTAATTTATTTTTCTCATTTTCACATGCAAGAGTTAGTTTAGAAGCCTCCCAGTTAATCTGAAGGAACTTTTGACTTTGCTTTCGTAGTTCCATTTAAAATCAGAGATGGCGGGAAGCTCAAAAGAGAAACAGATGAGTTGACTGGAGACCCCGCAGGCCCAGGTGTCCCTCTCGGTCACCGCTGTCGGCAGAGGCTGTCGCCTGAGCCCCCTGCCCCAGCGTGGAGGGGATCGGCGAGGTGAAGAGCGTTGGTCCAAGCTTCATCCGCAGATTGAATTAAGCTACCTGAGAGACTGCTGCCGCTGCCGCCACCTACAAACAGGAGGAAAACCGCATTTTCCCACCTTATTGCCTATACTGGAAAAGTAGGAAATCCTTACCTCCTTGGGGTGTGTCTTTCTACCAAGTCTCTTGTGCATATTCCACGTAAGGATGGCCTGGAGCACGCGTGTTCTCTGTGCTCTGCGTGTCCCAGGTCCTCCCCGCTTTGGCGCAGGGCTTGCTGGTAGCTGGCTCTAAGTGTGTGAGAGCCAGCTGCTCTGAGGTGGCCAGGCCCCTTCTCCCACCACTCCTTCTTGATTCATGTGGCGTAGGCACCTTTCAGGTAAACACCTGATGCCCTGGGAAATGATGCTATCAACTGGAATTTGGTCTTGGTGGGCTTTATCTGACATCTCTACTGTAAGAAAGCGTATTGTGACTGATGATATAGGTGAGACAAATTTCTTTCCAAGAAGCAAGAATTGATTGCACTGAATGTTCAAGCTTATGGAAACTGTTCACAATGGGTTCAGTTTTTAGCCATCATTTATATGTAATGGATTTTTTCTTTCATGCTGTAGTAAAAAAATTGTCTGTTAAATAAATGGCAGAGTGATATGAAGTAATGGGACATGTCAGAATGACATGAGACAGTGTAAACCTGTTTTTAAGTTCTATGAACAGTGGCGTTTGACTGGCATCCAAACCTGTGTGCACAGCCTGCTGATGGGGCAGTGGGGCGGGCTGTGTTTTGTCTTAAAATTGTACTGAATACTCACCACATGGAGAGTGATGGCATATTAGTTTTTCACATGATTGATAAAGGTTTGCCTATCAAAATGTCACATTT
Organism: Dasypus novemcinctus; assembly: GCF_030445035.2. Classification (NCBI taxonomy): domain Eukaryota; kingdom Metazoa; phylum Chordata; class Mammalia; order Cingulata; family Dasypodidae; genus Dasypus; species Dasypus novemcinctus. The sequence goes on from NC_080679.1 coordinate 134,552,074, forward strand.
CAAATTGAACCCACAAATGTTTGCATGTGTAATGAGTACATAGGCTTTGTGCTGGCCCATACATTTTGGGTTCTCAGTTTTTGGGAGAGCAAAGATTTCAAGTGTATTAATTAAGAAACAGTTTCCAGGAATGGAGCTAACTTTACTCCGATGTCCTTAAGTCCTCATGTTTATGAACCTTGTTGAGGTGCCAGAATTATCAACTTTTGTGTGGTTGCTAGGTCTCAGAGTCCCTGAATAAAAGCCTGAAAGAGGTGGGAAGTGGCGGTAGTGAAATTTTCAGAAGAGACGGGCCAGGGTGAGCGGGTAGAAGGAAATCCTGTGCCTTAGTGACACGATTGTCTGGAACAGGCCAGGCCCCGCCCCTAGCGGTGAGCATAGAAGCACTCTTCCTCACCCTGCCCGGAGTAAATAGTTTAGGTACTTAAAAGCAGTTCTTTTATTAAAATTGCCATGGCTAACTTGGCCTAGATGACTAAAAGAAACAGACGAGCTATAAGGGAATAGCTAGTGTATTTTTTCTGAATAAAATGTTAGTGCTATGATATCAAATTTCATGAAAATGTGAAAGTATTGGCAAAGCCACTTGATGGAAACTTCCTCTTGGTAATGAAAACTGGAGGATGAATTGTGTGTAGTTATTTAAATATATATTCCATTGTTGTGCAGTTTTAATAATGAGTTTCTTACAGACTTGATTTTTTGGGGGCATTTTGGGGGATGCTTGGAGTTGAATATAGCTTGCCATGTGTCTGGTTTGGTAGGGTGACACTTTTTATTCAAATCATGCTTTCTTCATCTTGATTCAGTGAGGAAAAGATCTTACTCAGGACTTTGGTAATTATCTGGTCGAAATCAAGCAAATTAGACTTTGTTAATAGTTACTGATATTTCAAAGTGTCTGAGAGATACAAATTTCTCGTTCATGTTTGGGCTTTGGTCTCGCTGTGATCTCTCTGTGCAATGCAGACATGGCTAGTCACTGGCCTGGATGAGGCCAGGGGCCAGCTCTCCCCTCCTGAGAAGCAGAAGTGGCAGTGGGTCAGCGAGTTCAAGAGAGGCTTGCCTTCTGCACAGCGTCATTAGGTGCTGCCGATTTATAAAGTCAACTCAGCTTCAAGCAGCTCCACGAATCCCGAGACCTTAAAGCTTAAAACTCTGTGGTAAAGAGTTCTCAAGCAAGAGACCAACTTGTGGCTCTTTCCCCATTACCTAGCAATGCAGATGCCAAATGTGGAAGGTTTTGTAGGACATAAGCAGGGGTATAGAGCTAAGGCCTTCATCCCATCCGTATTTTATGTATTGCCTTGCTTGTTACCCTTTTAATTTCCAGAAAATACCCTAATTCTGTCTTTGTTTTTTTTTGAGGCACTGGGGATTGAACCTGGGACCTTGTGCATGGGAAGCAGGGACTCAGCCATGAGCTACACCTATGTGCCCTCCCCCAATTCTTTCTTAATAAAGAAAAAAGTAGCAGAATATATTAACCTGAGGTTGGTAATTTGAGAGCAAACGATTATCAAGTACCATATTTTCCAATCCTTGGTAATGTAAATGTCAAAACAGGAAGATGTTCAAATTTTTAAAGAAACTATGTATTTTAAGAGATCTTTATAAATATTCTATCTCACTGTAATCCTGTCCCATTAAATGCAACCTAGTGTCCAGGTGCTGCCCCTTGCTTGGGAACAAGTATTAGGGTTTTAAATGTCTGCAGGATCTTCTGCGACTGAACTGAATTGAGAATGAACTTCCTGATAAATGTAATGAAAATAAGGTCTGCTCAACCCAATAAACATTTTCCTCTCTTCTGTAAAGCTGTCTGATTGGTCACTCACCTTTTGTGCTTAGGAAGGGCAAATAATTAAGAGCTCAAAGTTCAACCCCCTCATCTGACAGAGGAAGGAGGGATTTACCTGAAGGCTTGTCCTGTGATGGGGTTGGTTCTAGGCTGCAGCCAATCTTAAGAGTCTCAGGAGAGCCCATGTGTCTTCAAGGTCCCCAGCCCCTCGAGCGCTGCCCCAGGCAGGACCTGGCAGGTGGCAGCCCCACCAGCAGCAGGAACAACAGGTGGGGTTGGAAGGTGCTCCAGACAAGGCATCGTGAGACAGCCGGGCCTCCCCTCGGGTGCTGGGTGGCCTGCGCTTGTGCATTTTGCATATTTCTTAGTTCTTAGGATAGATATAAAGTCCCTGCACCAGGGACTCGCTGGACTCTGCCACCTGGTGTGGTCAGTGCTCTGGTTGAGGTGACGGTCAGGCAGGGGAACACTGACAACACAATGCGAGCCACCTAGGGAGAAGGAGAGGAGGAATTTGATGGTCAGGAACAAACTACAAGGAGGCGAGGGGTAAGGAGGACTTAGCTATGCTGGGAGGCAGAATGTGAGGAAGAGGAGGGAAGTGGCCCCATAAGGGGTAAAGCTAGCATGTATCTCATTTAGGGAGTTGCAGGTGAACTTATGTGGCCAGAGTCATAGGTAGGAGAGGGGGTTTGGTTTGATCTCAAGGTCCCAGGGAAGTCCCTGCGGTGTTTAAAGATGGATGCTAACACGTGTGTTTTCTTTCAATAATTTTTTTTAGGAGGTACCAGGGATTGAATCCAGGATCTCATAGATGGAAAGCAGGTGCCCAACCACTGAGATGCATCTGCTCCCCAATGAGAGTTGGGTTTTAATTTGCTTATTTGGTTTGTTTTTATGAGGTACCAGAGATCGAACCTGGGACCTTGTACATGGGAAGCAGGTGTTGACCACCTGAGCTATATCTGCTCCCTAAACTTTTAATTAAAGCATGACACACGTAGAAAAGTATACAAACATTGAGCTCTATAGAGTTTCACAAAGTAAACATACTTGTGTAATCAACACCCAGGTACAGAAATAAAAATAAGTGGGATTTTATTTTATTTTATTTTATTTATTTAATTTATTTTATTTTATATAGCATTTAAAAGTCTGATAACAAGCTGGCTTCCAGTAATGGCAGAGAACCTTGTATTGGACCAGCCTTCCTGCTAATGATTAAACACTGTTGAAAGCCACCGAGAGTGACCAAACACAGGCAAAAACTGGAGGAGATTCAAGCATTAAGAGAAGAGAAACACATCTTACAAGGCTGAGGAGCTAAGTCAGGGTTCAGGGCTGCCTGAGAAACTGGAAATTAAAGAAATCCCAGAATGAAGGGAGTCACAGGGCCCCAAAATTTGTTCCTTTCAAATCCTGGCTGACCCCTAAGCTGTACATGAACAGGACAACTTTCCAAGGGCCCAGTATAAAGAAACACCTGGAAAGCTTGAAAAGTTGAGTGGAGATTTTCAGCAGATGCTTGGTGCTGGGGCAGGGAGGGGGGCAGTGCGAAGTTTGGGGTTCAAGTCCCAATAAGTTAGAGGGGCTTGGCAAATATTTCAGTCCTTCCATTTAAAACGCAGAAAGTCTGTTTTAGGATTAGGACCATATGTCAAAACTAAACCAAAATTAAGAGAGACCACCCTAATAAAGCCTAGAATCAAACCTTAAAAAAAATCAAGGTGATTCTCTATTAACTTAGCTGCCTACTCGAACAAAACAACACCTTTAATGGGTGGGGTATGGGGTGGGGGGAACACTTGAATCCAGAGTCTCAACAATATATCGTTCAGAATGTTCAGTATACAATTAAGAGCAAGAACATGTGACCCATAACCAAGAAAACAAATAGACCTACAGACTGTTCTTAGTGAATAAGAACTTTAAAATAATTATAAATATGTTAAAGAATCTATAGGAAACAATAGATATGCAGCATGACGAGAAGAGGGAGTTTCAGGAGAGAGATGAAATTTTAAAAAGAACTAATGAAATTCCTAGAACTTTTCAATATCTGAAATAAATATTCATGTATTTTGCTAAAAGATTAAACTGCAAGAGAAAGGGCCAGTGAACTTGAAGACAAGTTAATAGAAACTATACAAAATGATGTACAGAGAGGAAAAAGATGGGAAAAATACATGAACACAGACTCAATAACTTGTGAGAATATCAAACAGTATAATGTGTAAGTGGAGTACAAGAAGCAGAGCAAATGTGGCAGGAAAAAATATATATATTTGGGGAGCAATTTGGCACAAAAATAAAAAGTATCCAAATTGGAAAGGAAGTAGTAAAACACTATTTGCAGATGACATAATTTTATATATAGAAAAACTCAAAGGACTCCACAAGAAAACTACTAGAGCTAATAACTGATTTCAGCAGAGTGACAGGGTATAAGATCAACACTAAAAAAAACAAGCAAACAGGAAAAAAAAATTGGTTTCTATAGTCTAGCAATGAAAACTCGGGGAAAGAAATGAAAAACTATTTACAGCAACATCTAAAAGAATAAATTATCTAGGATTAAATTTAACAAAGAATATAAAAAGCTTGTACACTGGTAACTGCTGAAAGAAGTTAAGACCTAAATGTCAAGATATCCCATGTTCATGGACCGGATGGCTTAATATTGTGGTAAGATGGTCTACAAATTCAATGCAATCCCTATAAAAATTCCAGCAGCCTATTTTGCAGAAATGGAAAAGTCAATCCTTAAATTCATATGGAACTGCAAGAGGTCCTGAATAGCCAAAACAATTTTGAAAAAAGAACAAAGGTGGAAGACCCACACTTTCTAATTTCAAATTGTACTACAAAGCTAAAGTAATCAAAACAGTGGCATTGGCATAAAGATAGACATTAGACCAACCAATGAAACAGAATTGAAAGTCTAGAAATCAACCTTTCCATCTATGACCAATGATTTTCAACAAGGGTACTTGGTACAAACAATGGGGAAAAAAAGTCTCTTCAATAAATGGTGTTGGGAAAACTGTCTATACATATGCAAAATAATGAAGTTAGATCCCTATTTCATTCCATATAAAAATTTAATACAAAATGGGTTAACAACCTAAATATAAGAGCTAAAACTATAAACTCTTAGAAGATAACACAGGGACAAATCTTCATGACCTGGGCACAGTAATGGATATGACAGCAAAAGCATAAACAACAACAAAAAAAATAGATTTGGCTTCATCAAAATTAAAAGGTTTTGTACCTCAAAGGACATTACCAAGAAAGTGAAAAACAACCTACAGAATGGGAGATAATAGTTGCCAATGTGAGATAGGTGGAAACAATCCAGGTGTCCATCAACAGATAAATGGATAAACTGTGGTATATTCACACAGTAGAATATTATGCAGCTGTAAGAAGAAATTAAGTTGTAAAGCATATGACAATATGGATGAACTAGGAGGATATAATGTTGAGTGAAGCAAACAGACACAAAAGGACAAATGCCATATGATTGCATCACTATGAACCAAATATATTGTGTAACATATTGTAGGATTTTTAAAAATTATATGTATCCAGTACATTTAATAGAGAAATATGTTTTTTTTTAAATGAGATAAGGGCTTAACACCCATAATATATAAGGAATTTTTATAATGCAACAACAAAAATACAACCTAATTTTTAAAATGGGCAAAAGACTTGAATGTACATTTCTCCAAAGAAGATATACACATGGCTAATAAATACATGAAAAGACACTCAACATCACTAGCCGCTAGGGGAATGCAAATCAAAACCATAATAAGATACCACTTCACACCTCCTTGGATAGCTTCTTTTTTTCTTAAACCAGATAAGTTTTGGAGAAGATGTGGAAAAACTGGAACTCTAGTGCATTGTTGGTGGGATTATGAAACAGTGCAGTCACTCTTGAAAGCAATATAGCAGGTCCTCAAAGAGTTAAATACAGAATTGCCATATGAGCTGGCCATTCCGCTTTCCAAAGAAAGTAAAAATGGTCTCAGATACTTCTACACCAATGTTCACAGCAGCATTATTCATAGTAGCTAAGATAAGGAGCCCACCTAAGTGGCCATTAACATGCGAATGGATAAAAGTGTGGTACATAAACAATGGAATATTTTTTGTTCATAAGAGAGAATGAAGTTCTAAGACATGCTGCAACACGGAAGAACTTGAAAACATGCTCAGGGAACTAAAGTAAGCAAAGTAAGGACAAATATTGTATGATACTACTTAGATGTCTGGAAATAGCAAATCTGCAAAACAAAAAGATTAGAGGTTACCATAGAATGGGGGGAAGGGGAAAGGGAAGTATATGTTTGGTGTGGGTATGGACTGCATGTAAATAAACTTTAAAAATATTTGCAGAAATACTAGCCAAAATTTTTCAAAATTTGATTTAAAACTCCTGGATCCAGTAACCTCAGTGAACCCACAAAATGATAAATAGAAAGATCACACCTAGACATATTATAATGAAAAGAAAATCTTCAAAACCTAGCCAGGAAAACAAAAAGTCACATGATTTGCAGGGAGCAACAATAAAAATAACTGACTGCTCATCAAGAAAAAATGGAGACCAGATGACATTAAAATAATATCCTTAAAGTTCTAGAAGGAAAAAAAAAATCTCTCTAACATTCTTTATGCAGGGAAATTTTTCTTCAAAACTGAAAGTGAAATGAAACTGCTCTAGAGTAACTGAAATTTGAAAGAATTCATTGACACTATACCCGCACTGTAGAAGATAAAAAACAGAAATATACCTGAGAGGAATTCAGATCTATGGAAAGAAATGAAAACTGCTTGAAAGAGTAATATGTGGGTAAATGAAAGTCTTTTCTGGGAAGCAGATGTGGCTGAAGGCATTGGGCTCCAGCCTACCACATGGGAGGTCCCTGGTTCAGTTCCCAGTGCCTCCTTAAGAAAACAGTGAGCTGGCACGGAAAGCTGATAACAACAAGATGACGCAACAATAGACAGGAAAAACAATGAGAAACACAACAAAATGGAATGGAGGTGACTCAAGCAATTAGGCTCCTCCTTTCACATCAGAGGTCCCAGGTTTGTTCCCCAGTGCTTCCTCAAGACACAAGGAAGACAGACACCGCAAGTGCAAACAAGGGGGTGGGGAGAAATAATAAAAAAATAAAAATCTCTCCTTTTTAAAAAATCTTAAAAAGACAGTTGATTGCGTAAGGCAAAAATAATACCCATGCATTGTGGAATTTATATATACAAGCAAATTACAGCAACAAAGGATGGGAGTTGTAAGTTTCATAATTATATGTAAATTGGTATGACAGTAATTCAAGATAAACTAAGTTAAGGAAGCATTTTGTTAACCCCAGAGCAACCATGTATAAAAAAAGAAATACAGATTTATACTCAAAACCAAAAGAGGAAGTAGAATGGAATGCTTAAAGTTTACATATGATCACATAAGTTAAAATATATGGAGTAGGGAGAGGATGTGGCTCAGTTGAGTGCCTGCTTCCCACATGGGAGGGCCCAAGTTCAGTTCCCAGTGCCTCCTAAAAATAAACAAAAACAAACAGCAAGCAAACAAATTAAAAATCTAACTCAGGAGAGCTGATGTGGTTCAATGGTTTGAATGCCAGCTTCCCACTTACAAGGTCTGTGGGTTCAATCTCCGGCTCCAGTACCTTAAAAAAAAAAAAAAAAAAAAAAGTATATATGTATATATGTGTGTGTATGTATATATGTGTATATATGTATACACACACACATATATGGAGTTATAATTGATAGTATTGAGAGGAAAATAGGCTAATCCATAATCATAATTGGACATTTTAGCATCATTTTCTCAGTAACTGATAGAACTAGGAAGCACAATATCAGTAAAGTTACTGAAGATTTGAATAGCATTCTCAACCAACTTTACTTCATTGACAAATATAGAACATTACACCCATCAACAGCAGAATACTTTTTCTTTGCAAGTGCACATGGAATGTTCACCAAGATAAAGGATGTGCTGAGCCATGAAATGTCTCAAGAATTTCAAATACATCCCCTGACCACAGTAGAATTAAATTAAAAACCAATAGGTGGGAAGATGGTGGAGTGGGAATCTGCAGGAATCAATTCCTCCTCCAGAACAACTATTAAACAGACAGGAACTGTCAAAATCAATTATTCTGAAACTCCAGAGCCCAGTATAGGACACTGTGCAGCATCCAGGGAAGATGGGAGGAAGCAGCTGGTAAATTACAGTAAGTACCAGAGAACTGTATTTTCCATCATCCCTCTGCAGTCCTGCAGCTGGCAGCAGTGAGGTCCTCAAACCTGGCCCTTGGTGCAGTGGCTGATGCCAGGGTGGGACATACAGACCTAGTTCCACAAGAACCAGAAATATATGGTTCTATCGCTGCTTTTGATTAACTACTTCAGATTGCTGGGGGCCTGGCTCTAGGGTGACCATTGTTTCAACATGCCCCTGGCAAAGATGGCAAAAGAGAATTAAAGATGTATGCTTCCTCAGACCTGCAGAGGACAGTGGAAGGGCTGCATTTTCTGGGCAGATGCTAAGTCATGAAAGTGCAGCTTTGGGGAGCCATAGGAGAAGCTCCTGGTGCCCTTTCAGGCCCCTTCCTCATCCGTTCCCCAGAGCACTTTTGAGGCAGCACTCCTTTGTGGGTCCCTGGCCTTGTTCTGGCTGGGAAATACTGACTTAGGAAACTCCCCTCTGGCATGTCCCCTCCTCCAAGAATTTACCCTCCAGACGAAAACTGCTTGAGACAGGAAATTAGAGTAAGAAACAGTTAAGTCTGGTAGCCTGCGGCAAAGGCTTATCTGCTTCAAGTCATGCTATAGAGCACCTGGTAAGAGGAGAAGGTCTGTTTCCTAGGAGGTAGAGGGGACATTCCAATTCATGTAAACAGGAACTCTTAAGGCCACTAGTAAGCACAAACCCAGAAAAAAACACAGGTCTACAAAAAACAGTGAAGGGCCTTGCACTTTGCAGATGCCTTGGGCTGACCTTCTTGATAGGAAGGCTGAACTCTGATGGAGAGCACCAGTCAATACAAAGCCAATTTGCAAAGACTATGCAAGGTTATTTTTGCTGAGGTTTGCATAGTTTTGTGAGGTCCTGACACTCAAGAAAATCTCTGTGATTACTAACTGGATACAAACTCAGGAAACAGACATTGCATGGAATACATCACAGAAAGAACATTTTAAAATATTAAAATGTACAGTGTACAACAAAAAATTACAAGACAATCAAAGGAACAGGAATGGTGGCTCATATTAAGGAAAAGGTTAAACATCCAGAAAATATCAGTGAAGACCAGACTATGGACATGCTAAGCAAAGACTTTTAAAAAATGATCTTCAGTATGCTCAAGGAGATGAAAGAAAATACAGAAAAAGAACTAAAAGATACCAGGGTTAAAATGAATGAGCAATTTGAGAATATCAATAAAAAGACAGATGTTTTTAAAAGGAGCTGAAGAGATCTATTGGAGTTGAATACCACAATAACTGACATGATAAATTCCCATGAGGGTTTCAACAGCAAATTGGGGATGGCAGAAGAAGGAACCAGTGAATTTGAAGACAACTGAAATGAGCCAGGCTGAGCAGAAAGAAAAATATAAAAAGAGAAAATAGCCTAAAATACCTGTGGGACACTATGAAGCTTACCAATATATACGTTATTAAGTGTCTCAGAAAGAGAAGAGAGAAAGGGGCAGAAGGAATTTTCAAAGAAATAATAATAGAACTTCCCAAACTTAGCCAAAGATGTGAATGTGTACATCCAAGAAGCTGAGAACACCAAATAGGATAAACTTGAAGAGAAATATGTCCTGACATATACTAGTCAAACTGTCAAATGCAAAGGACAAGGAAAGAGTTCTGAAAGCTGAAAGAGAAGAGCTATGCATTATGTATGAGAGCACCAATAAGATTGTTGATCCATCATCAGAAACCATGGAGGCAAGGCAGCAGTGGTATGAAATATTTAAAGTGCTGTAAGAAAACAATTGCCAACAAAGACTATATCCAGCAAGACTTTCTTTTAAAAAATGGAGAGTTAAGACATTCTCAGATAAATGGAAGCTGAGGGAGTTCATTACCACTAGACCTGCCCTACAAGCAATGCTAAAGAAAGTTCTTCAGACTGAAAGGAAATGATACTAGACAGTAGTTCAAAGCAGTATAAAGAAATAAAGACTTCTGGTAAAGGTAATCATATGGGTAAATATAAATGCCAGTACTATTATTATTATTATTATTTTTTGGTGTGTAACTCCACGTCTTACTTCTTATAGGTGCTAAAATGCAAAAGCATAAAAAGTAATGATAAATCTATGATCTTGAACTTAGAATGTACAAAGATATAATTTGAAACAAATACAAAAATTGTGGAGGAACAGTGTATGTGTATACTATTGAAGTCAAGTTGGTACAGACTCAAATATGATTGTTATATATAGAGAATGTTAAAATTTTAACCCCATGGTAACCACAAAGAAATACAAGAAAAATGTTTCCAGAAAGAAATGAGAATGGACTTAAAATAGTACAATACAAAAAATCAAATAAATATGAAAGTAGGAATTAATGGGAGACTGAAGGACAAAAAATGTATAAGACTTTCAAAGACTGAAGAGCAAAAAGGCAGAAGAAGGCCTTTATCAGTAAGTCTTTAAATGTAAATGGATTAAACTCTCCAGTCAAAAGACAAAGATTGGCAGAATGGATTAAAAAAAGCATGACCCAACTATATGATGTCTACAAGAGACTCACCTTAAATTCAAAGACAAGTAGGTTGAAAGTGGAAGGGTGGAAAAAAATATGCCATGCAAGTAGTAACCAAAAGAAAGCTGAGATAACCATACTAATGTCAGATAAAATAGATTTTAAGTAAAAACAGTTATAAGGGACAAAGTTGGTCATTATATAATGATAAAGGGGATATTTCAACATGAAGATGTAACAATTATAAATGTATATGTACCTAATACCAGAGCCCCTAAATATATAAACAAATGTTGACAAATCTGAAGGAAGAAGTAGAGATTATAATACACTACTATCTATAATTGATAGAACAACTAGAAAGAAGTCAGTAAGGAAATAGAAGACTTGAACAGTAGTCCAAAACAAATAAACCTAACAGGCATATATAGAAAAACAGCAGCAGAATACACATTCATCTCTAGGGCACATGGATCATTATCCAGGATAGAGCATATGTTAGGTCACAAAGCAAGCCTCAACAAATTAAAAACTATTGAAATCAAATAATTTACCTTCTTTGACCACAATGGAATGAAGCTAGAAATTAATAGCAGAGAGAGAAATGGAAAATTCAAAAATTTGTTGTAATTAAGTAACATACTTTTAACCAGTGGGTTAAAGAGGAAGTCACATGGGAAATTAGGAAATACCTTGAGGCAGATGAAAATGAAAACACAACTTACCAAAACATATGGGATGCAGTCAGGCAGTGCTGAGAGGGAAATTTATAGTTTTAAATACTTACATTAAAAAAAAGAAATTAGGAAACGGACTTGGCCCAGTGGTTAGGGCATCAGTCTACCACATAGGAGGTCCACAGTTCAAACCCCGGGCCTCCTTGACCCGTGTGGAGCTGGCCCATGCGCAGTGCTGATGCGCGCAAGGAGTGCCCTGCCACGCAGGGGTGTCCCCCGTGTAGGGGAGCCCCACGCGCAAGGAGTGCACCCTGTAAGGAGAGCCACCCAGCACGAAAGAAAGTGCAGCCTGCCCAGGAATGGCGTTGCCCACACTTCCTGTGCCACTAATGACAACAGAAGCAGACAAAGAAACAAGACGCAGCAAACAGACACAGAGAACAGACAACCGGGGGAGGGGGGGGGAGGAATTAAATAAATAAATAAATAAATAAATCTTAAAAAAAAAAAGATTTATAATAAAAAAAAAAAGAAAAGAAATTATGCAGGACTAGGGAAGTCATGCTAAGAGATGTGGAGTTTTTCTTTTTGAAGTAATGAAATGGTTCTAAAAAATGGTATGGTGATGAATTCATAACACTGTGATTATACTAAAGGACTGATTATATATATATTTTTCTTTTTTTTCTTTTTTTCTTTTTCTTTTTAATTATTTTTAATGTTACATTAAAAAAATATGAGGTCCCCGTATACCCCCCCCACCCCCCTCACCCCACTCTTCCCATAACCACAACCTCCTCTATCATCATGGGACGGTCATTGCACTTGGCGAATACATCTCTGAGCACTGCTGCACCACATGGTCAATGGTCCACATTACAGTTTACATTCTCCCCCAGTCCACCCAGTGGGCCATGGGAGGACATACGATGTCTAGTAACTGTCCCTGCAGTACCACCCAGGACACTTCCAAGTCCTGAAAATGCCCCTACATCACATCTCTTCTTCCCATTCCCACCCTCGGCAGGTACCATGGCCACTTTCTCCATCTCAGTGCCACATTTACTTCCATTACTAATCACATTAGTTCCAGAATAGAGTATCAGTAAGTCCACTCTAATCTATACTCTATTCCTCCATTCTGTGGACCATGGGATGGTGATGTCCACTCCACCTTTGTATCAAGAGGGTGCTTTGATTCCACTTGGATGATGGATGCAATTCTCCTGCTTGCGGTTGTAGGCACTCTTGGCTCCCTGGTGTGGTGGCTGACCTTCTTCACCTCCCTGTTAGCTGGCTGGGGTAAGTCCAATAAACCAGAGGGTAGGACTTGCAAGTCTGTTGAGGCTCAGGGCCTGGCTATCACATGGAGAGTCCAGAGATTCAGGTCCCCTGAGTATACACTAAACCCCAGCACCAACCACAGGTCCGGTAAAAGTGACAGGAGAGGCTTGTGAACAAAAATCACACCTGAGTCCAACTCCATCACACTCAGGAACACAAACTCCAAAGTAGGGCCAACTGACATGGCACTGAACTCCATCTGCCATGGCCATAGAAGTTGTGGTTCTCTGTAGCCCTCAGAAGAACCAATATCTCAGGTTGTATCTATGTTAGCTGTCTCTGGGACTCTGCTGAGGTGTGTGTAAAGGTGACCCTTCTGATGACCTCCCGGCTCTTTTTTGAAGACTCATAGCCATATAAACTCATTTATCCTTTCCATTTCCCCCTTTTATTCAGGGTCAAAAGCATTTTTAACTCCTGATATTACATGTAGGCTGAGATATTCTGCTGGTCTGAGTTGACCCTTTTATTCAAGGTCGTTCTCCAGCCACATCATCAGCTGGTACTTGGTAGTAATCCCTTGGTGCCAGAGAGGCTCATCCCGGGAGTCATGTCCCACGCTCGGGGGAAGGCAATGCATTTACATGCTGCGTTTGGCTTTGAGACTGGACACATTTGAGCAACATGGAGGCTCTCAGGAGGTAACTCTTAGGCACCCTGCAGCTCTAGGCCTAGTTCTTATTTCAGGAACACAGGCCCACAAGCATAGTCATTAGCATTAAGGGCTCATTGTTGGACCATCCTTCCTTATTGGTCTTACCCGTTGCACTCGGAGGATTGTTGCTGTTCCATTAGGGAATGCAACAGAGCTCCCCCCACCAGGAACTCAGCACTGCCCCAGCCTTCGTTCCCTACTGTAACCACTATGAAAATACCCAAACACTTTTATGCACCCCACTCAAATGCCCTGGAGAACTCCCTCCCAACCATGTGCTCCCCACCAATAACACCCCACACCAGTATTCCTCCCCCGCCACCATCGAACCCCTCTGTGGTCCAAAACCTCCCTGAAAATGAAGCCCAATATATTGCCAGGTTCCATTAATAGTAAAATGAAATGTAGTGATGGGTTTAGAGGTTAGAACATAATACATACTAATGTAGAAAAATTAAAAATAAATTGGGGTATCAAAAAATTAAAAAATGAAAAAGCTTTGTTTTTGATGTTTTGCCTTCCCTCACTGCAATAAGTGTTGCCCTGTATGCACATTGGCAAGGAAACTTCTTTCATCTCTTCCTCAGGGTCTTCGTCCTTTCCTTTTCTTTTCTTTTTTTTTTTCTAATTATTAAGCTTGTCTTCAAAAAAGTTTTAGACCACAGTAATTCATATATACAATATACAGTACTCCCACATATTCAACATCAGACACTTTGTCTCTTCCCCAGCAATAATCTTTTTACATGTTCATACTATATTTACTGCAACTGATGTACAGGTATTGAGACAGTAATTTTCAAACAAGGTTACACTTGGGTTTACATTGTGGTTTATATTTTAGACTATACAATTTTCTAAATTTTTAGTTATCTTATGTTTTACATTACACTTTACATTTTAGCCTATAGGCCCCTATACATTTTTGGTGAAATTTAACATGTCCTATATCCATCCTTGCTTAATCTTATGGAACACTTCCATTGCCCCACAGTTACACTGATTCCATCTATTCAATACCTCTTTCCCCCTCCCCTCAGGGCCCACAGTGACAATCACTCTCGATTGCTTGAAGGGCCATGTTCAGAGATACTTGCAACAATGTTGAGGGCTTGACATACTTGACTGCCCTAATGCATTGGGAGCCACGATTTCTCTCGATGATTACATATTTTGGATAGATCATGTGGTATGTGAATATATGTCAGTAAAACTGCTAAATAAATAAATAACTGTGCAAGAACATCCAGAAATAGCAATTATGTACAGTAGTGGAAACATAGATTGAGAAGTGAAGAGTTCTCTTATTTGTTTGTTGTTTTATTATAATTAATGAAATAATGAAGAATGCTCTGATAATGATTGAAGTGATGAATACACAGCTGTGTGATTATACCAAATACCATTGGTTGTACACTTCAGATGAATTGTATGCTTTATTAATATGTATCAAAAATTAATTTAAAAAAATCAAATTAGAAACTTAACTTCTAAACTGGAGGAACTAGAGAAGGAAAAAACGAAACCCAAAGTGAGCAGAAGGAAATAATAAAGATGAGAGCAGAGAGAAATGAAATAGAGAATTAAAAAGCAATGGAGGGGGAGGGGCGAGATGGCAGCTGAGGAAGGAGCTCCAAGAGTCAGCTCATCCTACAGGGCAGTTAATAACCACCCAGAGCTATCTCGAGCACCTGTTTGGGAGGCCCAGGAGACCAGAAGAGCATCCTGCAACATCCTTGAAAGAATGGAAGGAGGAGACTGCTCATCTGCAGAGATTTGTGAGTAGGGCACTCCATGCCACAGGGGCCAGTGCCCATCCTCCACTGGAGGCAAAAGCCGCCTTGGGAGCTGCTCTGTGACTGAGGTTGGAAGCTCCATTTTCCAAAAATGGGAGGGAGATGGTTGGCCACCAACTTCAGCTACTGATTAGTAAATTCGGCTGACTAAAGTATAATTCTAAGAGCAGGTAATGTTTGAATCTGTCCTAGTCAGAAAGAGGCCGGTAACTGCCATTTTGACTCTGCGCCGGGCGGGAGGCGAAGTGAAGCTGACTGAAAATCACAGCGATGGCAGGTGTATTAGTCAGCCAAAAGGGTGCTGATGCAAAGAACCAGGAGCCTGTTGGCTTTTATAAAGGGTACTTATTCAGTATAAAAGCTTACAGTTACCAGGCCCTAATAAGTCTAATTCAAGGTCCCGTAAGAGGTACTTCCTCACCCAAAGTCTGCTGCCATGTTTTGATGCAAGATGGCGGGCGATGTCAGCGAGGGCTCAGCCTTCCTCTTTCCTCTCAAGGCTCCATGGTCCCAGTTTCTTTCTGTCTCAGCTATACACTGGCATAGGGCTCGTCTCTCTCCTGGGGCTCATTTCTTTCTGGGCTCAGCTGCTCTGGTCTCTTCACAGGGTCAGCTGTAGACTATCAGGCTCATCTCTTCCTGGGGCTGCAGGATCCTCTGAGTATCTTCTTCGTGTGTCTGCTTCCGTGTGAGAGTCTGTTTTATCAGCTCACCAACAGGGCTGGGACTCAACACGGAGTCGCATTCTAATGAAGTGGTTGAATCAAAGCCCTAACCTTAACATAATTTAATCAGACATCTCAACTGAATCTAACACAATCAAAGGGTTATCATGCCCAAAGGAACAGACCAGTTTACAAACATAATCTATATCTCTTTTGGAGTTCATAAATAATATCAAACTGTCACAATAAGGACTGACTTCTTTCCACCCCAATTGGATTACAGCCCTAGCCTAGGCTCCAGCCCCATCTTTGGAAGAGAGGAAATTGGTGGGACCTGCACAAGCTTTGTCAGATAATTGCAGGTGCTTTTGGCCAGTCCAGACTGAGTAGTCAGGCACTGGGGCTCTATCCCTGCCTCCCAATAAGATAGGAGTGGGCTGGTGTTTCCTCAACCTCTCCAGACAATGGGAGGCACCTCTGGACTATAGAGACTGAACTATTCGGTGCCTGTGGCTCCATCCCCCCAACTCCCAATGGGCAGAAGGGACAGCACTCCTTTAGCCTCTCAGGGCAAGTGCAGGTGTATTCGGCCCACACAGATTAGAATGTTGGGCACTCCAGAGGGTCCATCCCTTCTCCTGGCAAGGGAGGAGGGGGTCCTGTGCTACGTCAGTCTACCTGGACAACTGCAATCATCTTGGACTTGCACAGCATGGATTGTTGCCCACACCTGCAGCTCCATCCCTGCCGGCAGGGGAGGAAGGGGCATGAAGCATCATCAGTCTCTCCAGGCAACTATAGATGGTCTTGGCTTGCATGACTTGGATTATTACACACAGCTGCAACTCTGTCCCTACCCGAGCAGAGGAGAAAAGTTGGGAGCAGCTTCATCGGTCCCTGGGGCAACGCAGGCAGCTGCAGCCTCCACAGCGTACAGCACCAACTACACCCTCAGCTCCTACTACACAACCAGCAAGGGAAAAAGGGCAAGAAAGCCTTAAACTAGAGGGAAACTGCACCCAGAATAAATACATCTAGTAAGCTAGAGGCAAAGATACCAACAAAAAGTTACAATCCAACCCAGAACAGGATGATATGGCTCAGTTAATGGAAGAAGGATAAACCTCAGGATGACATACAGGAATTGAGACAACTAATCATAGGTGTCCAAGCAAAGCTCCTTTTAGCCATCAAGGAGAAGGCTAAAGAGATTAAGGATATTAAGAGGATGATGGGTGAGCATAAGAAGAATTGAAAGCATATATAGGAAAATGGGAATGAAAAGCACAATAAATGAAATTAAAAATACACTGAGGGAGCAGATGCAGCTCCAGTGGCTGAGCGCCTGCTTCCTATGTATGAGGACCTGGACTCAATCCCTGGTACCTCCTAAAAAAATACACTAGAGGCATGTAACAGCAGATCTGAAGAGGCAGAGGAGAGAATGGGAGAGCTTTAAGACATGGCCTCCAAAAGCAAACATACAAAAAAACAGACGAAAAAAATAATGGCAAGAATTGAACAAGGTCTCAGGGAACTTACTGACAGCAAGAGACTTGCAAACATATGTGTCATGGTCATCCCTGAAAGAGAAGGGAAGAGGGGCTCTGGCAGTTTCATATTATTTATGAATTCCAAAAAGATAAATTGATTATATTTGTAAACTGGCCTTTTCCTCTGGGCATGATACTCTTTGTATTGAATTCAGAGGTTTCACTTTTACTTCATTAAATCAAGATTGGGGCTTTGATTTGACCACATCATTAGGACATGCAGGGTTGAGTCCCTGTCCCTTGGTGGGCTACAGAAAGACATCAAGAACACGGAAGTAGATACACAGTGAAAGACAGGGCAGAGGAGAGAGCCTTGTTTTGACACTGGGCCTTGGGGAGACATGAGACATTTGCCTGACGGTTTACAGCACACCTCGTGAAGAGAACAGAGCAGTTGAGATGCCCTGAGAGATGAGGCCTATGCCCGCCTACAGCTGTGATCAGAAGAAGCTGGGACCACAGAGCCTTAAGAGGAAGAGGAAGGCTGAACCCTCGCAGACATCGCCACCATCTTCTTCAACAATGGCAACAGACATTGGGTGCGAAAATACTTCTTATTACCTTGATTTGGACTCTTTAGGGCCTGAGACTGTAAACTTCTACCCCAAATAAATACCCTTTAAAAAGCCAACAGATTTCTGGTACTATGCATTGCGACTGACTTGACTGACTAATTCAGGGGCAGAAGGAATATTTGAAGAAATAATGGTAGAAAATTTCCCAACCCTATTAATGGACATAGGTATCTGTGTCAAGAAGCACAATGTACTCCCATCTGAATAAATCTGAATTCATCAACTCTGAGACACATAGTGTCAAATGTCAAAGACATGGGAAGCAGACTTGGCCCAATGAAACAGGGCTTCTTCCTACCACATGGGAGGTCTGCGGTTCAAACCCCAGGCCTCCTTGACCCGTGTGGAGCTGGCCCATGCGCAGTGCTGATGGGCGCGAGGAGTGCCGTGCCACGCAGGGGTGTCCCCCACATAGGGGAGCCCCACGCGCAAGGAGTGCACCCCGTAAGGAGAGACGCCCAGCGCGAAAAGAAAGTGCAGTCTGCCCAGGACTGGCGCCGCACACACGGAGAGCTGACACAGCAAGATGACGCAACAAAAAGAAACACAGATTCCCGGTGCTGCTGCTAAGGATAGAAGTGATCACAGAAGAACACACAGCAAATGGACACAGAGAGAAGACAACTGGAGGTGGGGAGTGGAAGGGGAGAGAAATAAATAAAAAATAAATATTAAAAAAAATGTCGAAGACAAAGAATTCTGAGAGCAGCAAGAGAAAATGATGCTTAACCCATAAGGAATACCCAATAAGGTTAAGTGCTGATTTCTCATCAGAAACCATGGAAACAAGAAGGCAGTGTTTCAATATATACAACAACATATGATATATTGAAGATACTGCTAGAGAAAACTGCCAGGCAAGTGTTGCAGCCCGGCTCCTGGAAGGCATGGGGTGGGATGGTGGCATGACCAAAGGGCACAGTACAGTGTCAGACACGAGCTTTATTCATTGGACTTACAGACCAGCGAGATTCTCTCTGGTGGCAGCGATCCAGAGGACGAAGATAGCGTTCCCCAAAGAGGTGGGAAAATGCGGGGCGATATAGAAGGTCTCAGAACAAAGGCATTTGATAACAGAGTTACTGCCAGGGTCACGTGAAGCACATAAATGGGGTCTGGGGATGTTCCTGAAGGAAGGAAATGTACAGTGGAGAAAACTACAGTCTACAGTACCATTTGTACATTGCTTCTTTGTGAGGTTTGTTACATTTTAACTAGTGTCCTGGGGCATGTGGCGGCTGTGATCTGTGGGCTAAGTCAGTTCCCAGGACCTACTGGACCCTCACAGTCCACCCGTAAGCAGCCGTTTGCATCATCCACAGGACACACGCTAGGTCCACCTTTCACAACAGTACAACACACAACAGAATACTAGAGTCTTCCACCAAAAGCTAGTAGACTTATAAAAACATGTTGCCAGGGCCAAGAAAGGGAGCTAAACCAGGTAGACGGGATTAACAGCTAATCTATCAATATGACTTATGTGCGCTTGTGTATGATTTAAAACTCGTGAGACATGAGATTATCAGGAATCTACACACAACACTGAGCATTGTTTAATGAGAAGGTCTTGCTTTAAAGTTGTTGATGGATAGTATTCTGCCTGCCAGCAAGGTGTCCCCATGCTGTCCAATCTGCAGGAGTTATGGTTTAAAGCAGATTGTGCTGGTTCAACAGTATACAAGCAACATTTTCATTAATAGACAATAAAGTACTAGGAAGGGGGTTTTACGGGGGATTTCCAATAACATGTTTTTCCCCTCCATATTTTTTTCCCCATACTTCACATAATATATTTATGTTTCCCATAATATATTTAGTTCGTAATAGCGCAATCAAAGTATATGTCCTTTTGTGTCTGGCTTGCTTCATTCAACATATTGTCCTCCAGGTTCATCCATATTGTCATGTTTCTTTTTTTTTAAAGATTTATTTTATTTATTTTTCTCCCCTTCCCCCTCTCCCCCCGCCCCAGTTGTCTGTTCTCTGTGTCTATTTGCTGCGTCTTTTTTGTCCGCTTTTGTTGTTGTCAGCAGCACGGGAATCTGTGTCTCTTTTTGTTGCGTCATCTTGCTGTATCAGCTCTCCGTGTGTGCGGTGCCATTCCTGGGCAGGCTGCACTTTCTTTCGTGCTGGGCGGCTCTCCTTACGGGGCGCATTCCTTGCACGTGGGGCTCCCCTACGTGGGGGACACCCTGCGTGGCACAGCACTCTTTGCGCGCATCAGCACTGCGCATGGGCCAGTTCCACAAGGGTCAAGGAGGCCCGGGGTTTGAACCGCGGACCTCCCATGTGGTAGACGGATGCCCTAACCACTGGGCCAAGTCTGATTTCCCATATTGTCATGTTTCATGACTTCATTTCTTACTGCTGTATAATATCCAATTATGTGTATACTCCACAATTTGTTTATCCATTTTCTGTTATGGACACCTGGGTTGTTCCTAACTTTTGGCTCTCGTGAAAAATGCTGCTATGAATATCAGTGTGCAGATGTCTATTCATGTCACTGCTCTCAGTACTCCTGGATATATACTGAGCAATGGTATTGCCAGGTATCATGGCATGTCTATATTCCATTCCCTTAGGAACTGCCAGTCTTCTACAGTGGCTGTACCATTCTACATTCCCACCAACAGTAAGTGTTCCTATTTCTCCACATTCTCTCCAACATTTACAGTTTTCTGACTTCTTAATAGCAGCCAGTCTAATAGGCATGAAATGGTATCTCATTGTAGCTTTGATTTGCATTTCTCTAGTCGCTAGTGATGTTGAACATTTTTTCATGTGTTTCTTTGCCATTTGTATTTCTTCTTTGGACAGTTTTCTTTTCAAGTCTTTTGTCCATTTTTTAATCAGATAGTTTGTCTTTTTATTGTTGAGTTGTATGGTCTTCTTATATATCATGGATATTAAACCTTATCAGATATGTGATTGCCAAATAGTTTCCCCCACTGAGTCGGCTGCCTTTTCACCCTTTCAGCAAAGTCCTGGGAGGTGCAAAAGTGTTTAATTTTGAGGCGATTCCATTTATCTATTTTTATCTTGTTGCTCACCCTTTGGGTGTAAGGTTTAAGAAACTACCTCCTACCATATGACCTTGAAGAAGTTTTCCTACATTTTCTCCTAGGAGTTTTATGGCTGTTGTTTTGAAGTTTAGGTATTTGACACATTTTGGGATAATGTCTGTATAAGGTGTGAGTAGGGGTCTTCTTTCTTGTGGCTGTGGCTATCCAGTTCTCCCCGCTCCATTTATTGAATAGACTGTTCTGGCCCAGGTGGGTGGGCTTAAGCCTTGTCAAAAACCCCTTGACTGTAGATGGGAGGGTCAATTTCTGAGTTCTTGATTCAGTTCCATTGATCAATCCGTCTGTCCTTATATCAGTACCATTCTGTTTTTACCACTAAGTAATAGCTAAGTAACATATTTTAAAGTCAGGAAGTGAGAGTCCTCCAACTTTGTTCTTTTCAAAGACATTTTTGGCATTTCAGGGCTCCTTACCCTTCCAAATAAATTTGATTATTGACTTTTCAATTTCTGTAAAAAAAATAAAAAGGCTGTTGGGATTTTTATTGGGATTGTGTTGAATCTTTGTATCAGTTTTGGTATAATTGACATATTAATGATATTTAGTCTTCCAATCCATGAACATGGAATATCCATCCATTTATTTAAGTCTTCTTTGGTTTCTTTTAGCAATGTTTTGTTGTTTCCTGAATACAGGTCCTTTATATCCTTGGTTAAGGTTATTCCTAAATGTTTAATTGTTTTAGTTGCTATTATAAATGCAATTTTTTTTTCTTGTTTCCTCCTCAGGTTTCACATGAGTAGTGTACAGAAACACTATTGGCTTTTGCATATTAATCTTGTGTCCTGCCACTTTGCTGATCTCCATTATTTCTAGTGGCTTTGTTGTAGATTTTCTGAGTTTTTTATGGTGTCATTAAAAACTAGTTTAGGTATAAGGAGAGTTCACAGAGGCACACATAGGGCCTCAGCTGTTTGCTGTTCTGATGGTTGCCTTTTTACCTTTACCTGTCAGCTTTCAGGGAACCAATCAGAGGCCTTTCTGTTTGGAGTTATCCAGGACTTCTTTGAGTCCAGGACTTTTAAACTGGGCCTTGTGACCAGGGACTTTGACAGGCCTTGGCTTGATCAGCCACCTTCTCTGTTTCCTATACTGACCCGCCTCAACTTCCCCTAAGAGAGTCTACGCCCTTATTCTTGAGGCGGAGCTGAAGGGTCCTGGTCATTTTACCTGCTTCCTGCTGGCCAAGGGCCGTCGTCCAGTCCCTGCCTGAGGGGGTGTGAAACGCTCTGGCTATTCCACTGAGGCTGGTGGGAGGTGGGCCCAGCACCATGCTTGGAACTGGATGAAATCCCCATACGACTATTATCTTGTTCTGGAAGCCCTGATTTTAGAAGAAATAAACTTAGAAAATGAATTAGGTTTACAAAGACTGTTAACATGTTCAATATTCTTCTGCATATGATCTAAAATAGAAGAGATTATTATATTCATGAAGTATATAGATACAGTACTTAATACTAATCAATACAAAAGTTCCTTTTTGAGCTGCAGTTAATAGAGCTAGCTTCAGGTTTGCAATACTATTCATGTCGTCTCTTCATGGAAGCAGGCCCTAATGCCAGTTGTGTTTAAGTTCTACTCACATTACTCTGGTAGTTATTGCTCCACTTGGTATGTCCTTCACACAGCCAGCACTTTTGGCCCCTGGAGGGAAGCTCCAGTGTCTTACTGGCCTGGAGCACTGCGCGTTTCGGCACTGTGAAACACAGCCAGGCTGGAGGCAATGTTATTGAGCCATTGCTGGCTGCCACAAGAGTCTGAAACAGCAACATAGTTTACATACATTTCAGGAGCCTGTCCAGAGATGTTGTAGATACTTTTATTGTTTTAAGTGTCATAGTGACTGACCTAGCCAATAACTCAAATGGTGAGGCAGCTTGCAGGGTACTACTGGAAGTCTCGTTTGAATGCACAAGAGAGTTTGACAATATTGAAGTATATCTGTTAATTTTTATACACTTTCTAAACATGTCCAATGCAGAGTATAACATATTAAATGAACTTAACTATTTTTAGTACTTTACTTTTTACTTTTACACCTTTACCATGATTACACTAATAAACAGATATTTTATTTTAGGCAAAACCTACTTTATTATTTTATGAAAACCTAAAATTCCCAATAGAATCAAGATTATTTTCCCCTACCATCATCTTAATATGCAGATTGAGGTGGTCTCTGACAGTTTTCTCTGGTATGAAGTTACTTTTTGTTATCAATAATATCAGTTTAGGTTTCTAATTAATAATGGCTACTAGGAATTAGCCATTTAAATATTTCAGTTTAGAAAATACTTTTGCAAACTTCCTATAACTGTGTTACTTTTACCCTTGGCAATTAGCAACCAATGAAATTTACTTTTATCCATTTGAGTTTTGTCTTACATTCCACATTCTTTTCTGTGAAAACTTGTCATTTCACTTTAGGATAGATCTATATTTTATTAAACAAGAACTTAAACAATTTTAATTATCTTAAAGATTTAATATTGTAATGTTACTTTATTTTACTAGTATGAGATTACACTCACGCCAAATAAAATTGGAACAATTATAGTTCATGAAAGAAATACTTTTTTAAAAATAAAATTCTAAAATTGTGAATAACATTAAAAGCATCCTGACTGCCAGATTCTAGAATATATAATTGTTCAATTTGTTTTAATCAAAATTTAGAAAAGGTCTTTCCATAGTTTTCAAGGACTTTTTCTTTACATTCTGATAGTTGGTAATTGGATTAATTACTCTCATTTTAAGGCTGTTAAAAGGTTTAAACTGGGAAATACAGGACAAACTATGATTTTAAATTACCTGACCTACATTGCCCTACTTTGTTACAACTAGCCCTTTCTGCATTCTTCCTTTCTCCTCATCTGAGGAGGAATCTATAGGGACCCATGCCTTAGGGTTCCATCTGGAGGTAGTTAAATCCTCCAGACCTGGACTTGAGGCAGTCTGCAGCCCCTAGCCCAAGCATATCTACAAGCCAGGGTTTCTAACTGACCATCAACTCAGCTCAGGTGACCAGTTAAAGAATCTTTCATCTCTGCCTGTGCCAGGTGCATGCCCTTTTCTAACTTTAATTCTCCTTCTAAGCGGTGCACAGAGGCCTCTGTACTGCTCAGCCTCAGTAGCTACCTGCAAGGCTCCTAACAGGGGCCATGCTACAGCTGCCACTAGCTGGTGGCCCCTTTTTTTCTTATTTAAGTGCAGCTGTTCTGCTCCCTACCATAGAACAGCCATTATACCTGCTGGAGTTTTCTGTGCATCCCCTTACTCTCTCGGCAGTCCCCACTCATCCTGGAGGGCAGCCACCCCTCCCCACATGGATGTTATAGGCCAACCTTGGATTTCCCCCCTGGATTCTCTCTTCTAGGAGCTTATGCCTGCTCCTACCTGATGTCTCACCAATTGCTGCAACCCAGCTTCTGGAGGGTACAGGTCAGGGCGGTATGACCGAAGGACAAATTCAGTACAGCGTGGGGCATGGGGTGCGTTTATTGGGACTTACGCACGGGAGAGCTTCTTTCTGATGGCAGTGATCCAGAAGATGAAGATAGCGCTCCACAAAGAGGTGGGGAAATGAGGGTCTCAGAACAAAGACATTTCATAACACAGTTTCTGCTAGGGTCACATGAAGTACATAATTGGGGTGTAGTGATGTTACTGAAGGAAGGAACTGTACAGCCTGGAGAAAATTACAGCCTACAGTACCATCTGTACATTGTTTCTTTGTGAGGTTTGTTACATTTTAACTCGTGTCCTGGGATATGCATGTGGCGGCATACTGCAGTCTGAGTTTCCCTTAGGGAAGGGGAGCCGGGCCCCAGGACCCACTGGACCCCCCACACCAAGAATCTTATATCTGGCAAAATTGTCTTTCAAAATGAGGGCAAGTTCAGAATATTCACAGATAAACAGAAATAGAGAGTTTGTGATGAAAAGACCAGCTTTTTGGGAAATACTAAAGCAAATGCTGCAGACTGAAACGACAGGAGAGAGAGGTTTGAAGAGAGTTGAGAAATAAAGATTATATCAGTAAAAGTAACTAAAAGTATAAAAAGAGTGGTGAAAATAAAATATGACAGATAAAACCCAAAGGTCAATATAGGTGAAATAAGAACTGCCTTTACAGTAATAACATTGAACATTAATAGATTAAACTTCCCAATCAAAAGACTCAGACTGGTGGAATGGATAAGAAAATGAGCTGTCTATATGCTGTCTAAAAGAGACTCACCTTAGACCCAAGGTTAGCAATATATTGAAAGTAAAAGACTGGGAAAACATATTCCATGTATGCAGTAACCAAAACCAAAACAGAAAAACAGTTGGAGTAGCTATATTTATATTGGATGAAAGAGACTTTAAAAGCAAAACTGTTATTAGAGACAAGGAAGGACACTATATATTAATAAAAGGGGCATTTCAACAGGAAGAAATAACAATCATAAATGTATATGCACCTAACCAGGATGCCCCAAGATACATGAGGCAAACACTGGCTAAGCTTAAAGGAGAAATAGATGTCCCTACAATAATAGCTGGAGACTTCAATACACCACTCTCAACATTGGCTAGAACATCTGGGCAGAGGATCAATGAAGAAATGAGAGCTTGAATAATATGACAAATGGGCTAAACCTAATAGAAATATGCAGAACACTGCACCTCAAAACAGCAGGATATATCAAGTGCTCATGGATCTTTCTCCAGGATAGATCATATGTTGGGTCACAAAGAAGATCTTAATAAATTCAACAGGATTGAAATTATACAAAGCACTTTCTCTAATCATAATGGAATAAAGTTGGAAATCAACAAGAGGCAGAAAATGGGAAAATTCATGAATATATGGAGATTACGCAACACTCTCTTAAATAATCAGTGGGTCACAGAAGAAATTGCAAGAGAAATTAATAAATATCTTGAGATGAATGAATATGAGAACACACCATATTAAAACCTATGGGGCATAGCAAAGGCAATGCTGAGAGGAAAATTTATAGCCCTCAATGCTTACATTAAAAAAGAAGAGCTAAAGTCAATGACCTAACTACACAGCTGGAGGAACTAGAAAAAGAACAACAAACTATTCCCAAAGCAAGTAGAAGCAATGAAATAACAATGATCAGAGCAGAAATAAATGAAATTGAGAATAAAAAATAACAGAATTAACAAAACCAAAAGTTGGTTCTTCAAGATTAACAACTCAACAAACCCTTAGCTAGACTGACAAAGAAAAAAAGAGAAGATGCAAATAAATAAAAAAATGAAAACACGAAATTTTCTACTGACCCTACAAAAATAAAAAAGATCATAAGAGGATGCTATGAACAACAGTACACCAACAAACTAAACAATATAGATGAAATGGAAAAATTCCTAGGAATGTACAAACAACCTACATTGACCCTAGAAGAAATAGAAGACCTCAATAAACTATCACAAGTAAAGAGATTGAAACAATCCTCAAACAACAACCTAAAATGAAAAGCTCAGGAGGACCAGATGGTTTCACAGGTGAGTTCTACTAAGCAAAGAAGATTTAATACCAATCTTACTTAAGCTCTTCCAAAAAAATGAACAAGAAAGAATGCTACCAAACTCATTCCATGAAACCAATATCACCCTAATATCAAAGCCAGTCCCATTTCTCTAATGAATATATATGTATGCAAAAATCCTCAAAAAATACTTGCTAATCAAATCCAACAACACATTAAAAGAATTATTCATCATGACCAAGTGGGTTTACTCCAGGCATGCAAGGCTGGTTCAACACAAGAATATCAATCAGTGTAATACACCACATTAATAAATCAAAGAAAAACCCACATGATCCTATGGATTGATGTAGAAAAGGCATTTGACAAAATACAGTACCCTTTCTTGATAAAAATACTACAAAATATAGGAATAGAAAGAAACTTTCTCAACATGATAAAGGCCATATATGGAAACCCCACAGCTAAAATTGTACTCAATGGTGAAAGACTGAAATCTTTCCTGTTGAGATCAGGGACAAGACAAGGATGTCCCCTGTCACCACTGTTGTTCAATATAGTGTTAGAGTTTCTAGCTAGAGCAATCAGACAAGAAAAAGAAATAAAAGGCATCCAAATCAGAAGAGAGGAAGTAAAACTTTTGCTATTCACAGATGATATATGATCCTATACTTAGAAAGTCCTAAAAAAAATCTACAGTAAAACTGCTAGAGCTAATAACAATTTCAGTAGAGTGTCAGGATACAAGATCAATATGCAAAAATCAGTGGTGTTTCTATACACTAGTAATGTGCAATCTGAGGCGGAAGTCAGGAAAAAATTCCATTTATAATACAAATAAAAGAATCAACTATTTAGGAATAAACTTAACCAAGGATGTAAAGCACTTGTATTCATAAAACTACAATTCATTGCTAAAAGAAATTTTAAAAAGACCTAAATAATTGGAAGAACATTCCATGCTCATGGATGGGAAGATTAAATATTAAGATGTCAATTCTACCCAAATTGATACATAGGTTCAATGCAATCCTGATAAAAATTCCACAAGCATTTTTAAACAAATGGAAAACACAATCATCAAATTTGGTTGGAAGGCTAAGGAGCCCCAAATGGCCAGAAACATCTTAAAAAGCAAAGTTGGAGGACTTCCACTTCCAGACTTTAAATCATATCACCTAACTAAAGTGGTAAAAACAGCACGGTACTGGCATAAAGATGGATACGTAGACCAACAGAACCAAATAGATGGTTCCAAAACAGACCCTGACACCTATGATCAAGTGAGTCTTGACACGCCCATCAACCCCACACAGCTGGGTAAGAACAGTGTATTGAACAAACGGTGCCGGGAGAACTGGGCAGCCATGCCCAAAGAGAGCAGCATCCCTAGCTCACACCTTATCCAAAAACTAACTAAAAGTAGATCAAAGACTGAAATAGAAAAGCTAGAACCTTAAAGCTCCTAGAAGAAAAGACAGGAAAACATCTCTAACAACTGGTGATGGGTATTGTATTCTTAAACCTTACACAAAATGCATGAGCAGTGAAAGAAAACATAGATAAATGGGACTTCCATTTATCTTTTTTTTTTTTTAGGCAGAATCTTTTTTTTTAAAAGATTTATTTATTTACTTCTCTCCCCTAACCGCCGCCCCCCACCCCGGTTGTCTGCTCTCTGTGTCCATTCGCTCTGTGTTCTTCTGTGATCGCTTCTATCCTTATCAGTGGCACCGGGACTCTGTGTTTCTTTTTTGTTGCGTCATCTTTCCGTGTGTGCAGTGCCATTCCTGGGCAGGCTGCACTTTCTTTCGTGCTGGGCGGCTCTCCTTAAGGGGCGCACTCCTTGCGTGTGGGCTCCCCTATGTGGGGGACACCCCTGCGTGGCAGGGCACTCCTTGCGCGCATCAGCACTGCGCGTGGGCCAGCTCCACACGGGTCAAGGAGGCCCGGGGTTTGAACCGTGGACCTCCCATGTGGTAGGCAGACGCCCTATCCATTGGGCCAAGTCCGCTTCCTGATTTATCTTAAACACTTTTTTGATTCAAAGGACTTCATCAAAGAAGGTGAAAGACAGCCCTCTCAATGGAAGAAAAATATTTGGGAAGCACATATCCAATAAGGGTTTCATTTTCATTCTATGAGAGATTGTACAACTCGACAATAAAGGAGCAAGCACTCCAGTTAAAAATGGACAAAAGACTTAAATAAGCATTTCTCCAAAGAGGAAATACAAATGGCCAAAAAGCACATAAGAAAATGTTCTACATCATTAGCTCTTTGGGAAATGCAAATCAAAATGACAATGAGTTATCACCTCACACTACATAGAATGGCCATTATTAAAAGAACAGAAGGGAAGTGGATGTGGCTCAAGCAATTGGGCTCCCATCTACCATATGGGAGGCCCAGGGTTCAATTCCTGGGGTCTCCTGGTAAAGGCAAGCTGGCCCGTGCAGCAAGTGGCCTGAGCGGAGTGATGGCCCACAGTGGCACAGCAAGATGACACAAGGAAAGAGACACAGAGGAGAGACATTAAGAGACGCAGCAGACCAGGGAGCTGAGGTGGCGCAAGAGATTGAGCACCTCTCTCCCACTCTGGAAGGTCCCAGGATCAGTTCCCAGTGCCGCCTAAAGAGAAGACAAGCAGACACAGAAGAACACACAGCAAATGGACACAGAGAGCAGCCAATGAGGGAGGGTGGGAAATAAATAAATCTTTAAAATAAAATAACAGAAAACAATAATTGCTGGAGAGGATGTGGAGAAATAGGAACACTCCTTCACTGTTGGTGGGAGTGTAAATGGTGCAGCCTCTGTGGAAGTCAGTTTGGCAATCCAAGAAGCTAAATTTAGAACTTCCAAATGATCCAGCAGTTCTTCAACTAGGAATATTTCCAGAAGGACTGAAAACTGTGACATGAACAGACATCTACACACCAATGTTCATAGCGGCGTTATTCACAATTCCCAAGAGATGGAAACAACCCAAGTGTCCACCAACCAGTGACTGGTTAAACAAAATGTGGCACATACACACAGATGGAATACTATGCTGCAGTAAGAAGAAATGAAATTGGGACACATATAATAAGATGAATGAATCTTGAAGGCATTATGCTAAGTGAAATAAGCCAGACACAAAAAAAACAAATATTGCATAGTCTCACTAACATAAACTAAATACGAAGAATAAACACGTGGAGTTTAAACCTAGGGTATAGGTTATTAGGAGATAAGAGGAGGGCTGTGAAGGACTGCTGATGCTTAATGTACATAGACGTTTTAATTAGAATGGCTGTAAATGTGTGGAAATGGATAGAGTTGATGGTTACACATGATAGTGAGTAGCAGTTGGTTTATAAATGGGATTGTGGTTGAAAGGGGTATTTTGGGATGTAAACGTTAATTGAACAAAAGCTAGAGAATAATCTAGGGACTGAATAGCACAATGAAGCCAGAGGCGGATGAGGATTTTGATTAATAGTACAAGTGCGGGAAACAGGTGTGGTTCAGCCAGTTGGGCTCATGTCTACCATATAGGCGCTGGGCATCCAGGGTTCAATGCCCGGGGCCTCCTGGTGAGGGCGAGCTGGTCCACACAGAGTGCCGGCCCACGCTGGAACGTGCTCCGCACAGGAGTGCCCCCTGCATGGGAAAGCTGCCCCACGCAGGAGTGCTGGCCGATGCTGAGAGCAGGCACAGCAAGATGACACAACGAGAGACACAGAGGGGAGAAAATAAGAAGACGTAGCAGAACAGGGAGTCGAGGTGGTGCAAGAGAGTAATCACCTCTCTCCCACTCCGAAAGGTCCCAGGATCAGTTCCCAGAGCCCCCTAATGAGAAGACAAGCAGACACAGAAGAACACATTGTGAATGGACACAGAGAGCAGACAATGGGGGGAGCAGGGGGGGGGGGGCAGGGGGCAGAAAGAGATAAAATAAATTAAAAAAAAATGGTACAAATGCAAGACTGTCCTGTGAACTAGAAAAGATGTACGTCATTAATGCAGGGTGGTAGGATGTGACAAGGTATGGGAAAAATACAATTGTTTAATATTCTTGCATCAATGCCAAAGATGTACTATGTAATAATAGGTGGGTATGGAAAACTGTGCTAAATGTACACCTTGGACCATAGTTAGTGGTAATAGTCTGATGATATTATCTCATAATTGGTTACAAATATCCCACAACAGTGTGGTGTGTTGGTGAAGGGGTATTGTATGGGAATTCTACACATGTGCATGATTGTTTAAGTTTACAACTTCTGTAATAAAAATATATTTTACAAAATGTTAATAGTAAAAAAAAATAGCAACAGATCCAAAAATTGGTTCTTTGAAAAGACCAATAAAATTGACAAAACATTAGCTAGACTGATGAAGGAAAATAAAAGAGAGAGGATACAAATAACTAAAATCAGAAATAAAAAGGGGACTATTACTACCACTGCCACAGAAATACAAAAGGACTTTTAGAGAATACTTTGAATAAATGTGTGCCCAAAATTAGTTAACCTAGATGAAACAGACAAAGTTCTAGAAACATACAACCAGGAAAAAGTAGATCTGAACAAACCAGTAACTAGTACAGACACTGAATCAGTCATCTAATTCCCAACAAAGTCAAGTCCAGGAACAGAGCGCTCCACAGGGAATTCTACCAAACCGTCCAAGAAAACTGAGCTCCAATTCTGCGCAAACTCTTCCAAAAATTGAAGCGGAGGGAACACTCCTTAATTCATTCTATGAGGCCAACATCACCCTCATACCCAAGCCAGAGAAAGATCCCACACAAAGAGAAAACAACAGACGAATATTCTTATGAATGTAGACGCAAAAACCCTCAACAAAACACTAGGAAACAGAATCCAAGTGCGTATTAAAAGAATTGTATACCATGATCAAGTGGGATTTATTCCAGTTATACAAGGATGGTTCAACATAGGAAAATCAATTAATTATGAGAACTAAGGGGAAAAAAATCCACATGATCATCTTGATGCGGAAAAGGCATTTGAGGAAATCCAGCGCCCCATCTTGATTTTACACTTAGAGAACTAGGAACGGAAGGAAACTTCCTCAGCACGATAAAGGGCGTGTGTGAAAAGCCCACAGCGACGTCCTCCCCAACGGTGGAAGACTGGAAACCTTCCCTCTGAGGTCAGGAGCAAGACAAGACGCCGCTGTCGCCACGGTTACTCTACAGCGTGCTGCAAGTTGTCGCAGTGCGTCAGGCAGGAAGAAGGAATGAGGTGTCCAAATTGTGAGGAAGTGCAGCTCCGTCAATCTGCAGGTGATACGACCCTATCGTCTCAGTCTACAAAAGGGCTGCAGATGCCAAGGACCAAAAGTGGGTTGGCTCTTCCATTGGGGGTTTTATTTAGGGTCAAACCTTCCAGCTCCGAGGCCGGGAAGTGCCCAGATGGAGGCTCCCGCCGCGGTGCTCTCTCCCTGTGGGCAGCTACTTGTAATCCCAGGGTGCCGCCAGGGCCACACGAGACGCCGCTGACCTCTGTGAGGTCCCGCCTTGCCTCCCTGCCTGGGCCCCACCGTCTCCCGAAGCTCAGCCGTGGGCCGCCAGGCGCCGGGCTGTCTCTTGGGCCTTGAGCCGCCCCGGGGCCCAGCCTCATGGGGCCTCGAGCTCGCGGGGCTGCTGCGGCCACCCGTGCCCCTTATATAAAGCCAGCGGGGGGCGGGGGCGCCAGCCACAGGCCCACCCGCAGCTGAGCAGAGGGAGGGAAGCCCCCAGCGCCTCAGAGCCGGGGCCCGGGGGCGCGAGCCACAGGCCCACACGGTTCACAGCTGGGCTGGGAGGAGAGGAGCCCGAGACGGCGGAGGCGGCCTGGGAAGAGGCGGCCCTGGGCCTGCCTGCCCCCACCTGAGCGCAGCCTCGGCGGGTGGGTGGGGGGGGGGGGGGGAGGCAGCCAGCCTGCTTCAACACGTGGCCGCTGACGCTGCGAGAAAGCACCGCTTAGGGGACCGCCACCTGGACATTTCACGGCCTCGCAACCGTGAGCTGTTACCCCAAGTAGATCTCTTCCATAAAAGCCAACCCATTTCTGGTACTTTGCATTAGTAGCCCTTTGGCAAACTAAAATATAAAGGAATAAATCCAACCAACCATGTAAAGAACTTGAGCCCAGAATACTGCAAAATACTGCTGAAAGAAATCAAAGACTAAGTCAATGGGAGAACGTTCTGTATACGTGAATTGGGAGATTAAATATTGTCAAGACGTCAGTTCTACCCAAAGGTAGTTACAGATTCAACACAATCCCATCGAAATGCCAAAAGCCTTCTGCAGAAAGGAAAAGCTAATCATCAAGTTTATGTGGGCTTTTTCCTTGCTGCCGCAGAGATGTGCGGAAGTGGGGGCGTGGGGGTTTCAAGATTCAGCTCCACCGGTGACCCCCGCCTTGGGCCGGGCAGGCGTTGCTGCTGGAGGTGGAGTGGACGTAAACACGCATTCCAAGAGGCGCCCAAAACCGCCCTCAGGGAAGCAGACGTGGCTCAACTGACAAGAGCGTCCGCCTACCACATGGGAGGTCGGCGGTTCAAGCCCCGGGCCTCCTTGGCCCGTGTGCAGCTGGCCCATGCGCAGTGCTGATGCACGCAAGGAGTGCCCTGCCACGCAGGGGTGTCCCCCGTGTAGGGGAGCCCCATGCGCAAGGAGTGCACCCCGTAAGGAGAGCCGCCCAGCGCGAAAGAAAGCGCAGCCTGCCCAGGAATGGCACCGCACACACGGAGAGCTGACACAGCAAGATGACGCAACAAAAAGAAACACAGATTCCCGTGCTGCTGACAACAACAGAAGTGGACAAAGAACACACAGCAAATGGACACAGAACAGACAACTGGGGTGGGGGGGAAGGGGAGAGAAATAAATAAAAAATAAATACAAAAAACCCCACAGAAACCCTGCCCTCGTCCTTGATGGCCTAGCACATGGGATCCCCGGAGCCCCCAAGGCCTTGGGCCAGCGCCGAGCCCGTCCTGGTGGCCTGCACCCACCTGAGATGAGCCCATGCCCGTCCGAGGCGGAGGACCTCTGCGCCGCGCGCCAGGTCAGCCTAGTTAAGGCGGACGACGGCAAGGAACTAGGCGGGGGGGCCGGTCTCTGTGGCCCGGACAGAGGGGAGCACATAAACCGCTCAGGGCAGCTGTGCGGCCGCTGAGGACTACGGCCAAGACTCTCAGGCCAAGGACGTCATCAGAGAGTGTTTCAAATGCAGGAAATGAGCAAATAAAAAACTCTGTTCTGAGAACAAGCAAAAAATTTATATGGAAGATGGTCAAGCCATCTTGAAAAATAAGAAGGAAGTTGGAGGACTCAGGCTTCCCAGTTTTAACAGTTACTACAAAGCCACAGTAGCCAAAACAGCATGGTCCTGGCACAAGGACAGACGTACAGGCCAACGGAATGGACTTGAGAGCTCAGAAATCAGTTCCTTACATTTATGCCCAACTGATTTTTTTTTCTTTCTTTCTTTTTTTAATATTATATTCAAAAAATATGAGGTCCCCATATACCCCCCACCCCCCTCACCCCACTCAACTGATTTTTGACAAGGCGGCTAAGACCTCCCAATTTGGAAACAACAGCCTCTTCAACAAATGGTGCTGGGAAAACTGGATCCACATTCACAAAAGAATGAAGTAGGACCCCTACTCAGGCCACATACAAAAATCACTTAAAAATGGATGAAAGGCCTAAATATAAGAACTAGAAGTATAAAGCTCTGAGCAGAAAACAGAGGGAGGGATCCTGAGGATCTTATGTCTGGCAATAGTTTCTTATGCTTTATACCCAAAGCTCAAGCCAAAAAAGAAAAAACAGATACATGGAACTTCATCAAAATTTAAACTTTGGTGTACAAAAGGATTTTATCATGAAAGTAAAACAACAATCGACCCAATGGAGAAAATATTTAGGAATCACATATCCAATAAGAGTTTACTATCCCATATAAATAAGTCTTACAACTCAACCACAAAAGGACAAAAATCCAGTTTAAAAATGGGCCAAAGACTGGAATAGATAGTTCTCCAAAGAAGACATAAAAAAGCACATTAGGGAAGTGGACTTGGCCCAGTGGTTAGGGCGTCCATCTACCACATGGGAGGTCCGCGGTTCAAACCCCGGGCCTCCTTGACCCGTATGGAGCTGGCCCATGCGCAGTGCTGATGCACGCAAGGAGTGCCCTCCCATGCAGGGGTGTCTCCGTGTAGGGGAGCCCCACGCGCAAGGAGTGCGCCCCATAAGGAGAGCCGCCCCACAGCGAAGAAATTGCAGCCTGCCCAGGAATGGCGCCGCACATATGGAGAGCTGACACAGCAAGATGACGCAACAGAAAGAAACACAGATTCCCGTGCCGCTGACAACAGAAGCGGACAAAGAAGAACACACAGCAAATTGACACAGAGAACAGACAACTGGGGGTGGAGGGAAGGGGAGAGAAAATTTAAAAAAAAAAAGCACATTAAAGATGGTCAAAATCATTAGCAAGCAGGGAAACACAAAACCACAATGAATACCATGTCATACCAACTATCATGGTTGTTATAAAAAAATGGAAAATTAAACGTGCTGTTGATGGGACTGTAAAATGGTACAGCCACTATGGAAGGGAGTTTGGCAGTCCCGCATAAAGTTAAGTATAGAATTATTACCCACTACAAGGTATATACCCCAAACAATTGAAAGCAGAGGCTTAAGCAGACATCTGCACCCTGACGTTCATAGCAGCATTATTCACAATTGCCAAAAGATGGAAGCCACACACAGCCCATCAATTGCAGAATGTATAAACAAAACCAAAACGTGGTCTATACATACAGTGGAATACTGTTCAGCTGAAAAGTGAGTGAAGTTCTGGTACATGCTATAATTTGGATGAACCTTGAAGACATATTGAGTGAAATAAGCCAGACACAAAAGGACAAATATTGTATGCGCCCTCTGGTTATTATGAAATAGTTGGAATAAGCAAACTCTTAGAGTCAGAAGCTAGAATGTAGTTTACCAGGGAACCGGGGCAGGACAGGGAGTGAGGGGTTAATGCTTAAATTGTACAGAGTTTCTGTTTGGGATGATGGAAAAGTTTTGGTAATGGTTGGTGGTGATGGCAGCAGAACATTGTGATTGTAATCAATAGTGCTGAATTATATATTTGAATGTGGTTAAAAAGGGGAATTTTAGGTTGTATGTATTTACTATAATAGAATAAAAAACTGTTAAAAAACCCATGGAACTACACTACACAAACATTGAACCCTAAGTTAAACCATGGACTATAGTTAATGGTACAATGATGAAAATGTGCTTTCATCAATTTTAACAAAAGTTCCACACCAATGCAATGTGTTAATAATAGGGTAGTATATTATTCGTATATTATTATATTATTAGTATAATAATAGGGTAGTAAAATATAGGAATCCTGTATTTTATGCACAATTGTTCTGTAAACCCACAACTTCTCTAATGAAGGAAACCAATAATCAAAGGGTAACTAGAAAATCCCCAGTTATTTGAAAATTAAATGACACACTTCTAAATAATCCATAAATCAAGGAAGAAATTAGAAGATATTCGTGTCTTTAGATCTAAATTGGGTCTCTTGTAGACAGCAAATAGTTGGATCATGCTTTTTTTAAAAAATCTTTTCTCCACCTCTCACTTCCTTATAAACATGGGGGGGCGGCAAGGACGCGATTGGTTCTGCTTGGGTCATGTGCCCGTGCCCTGGCCAATCCCTGTGGCCAGGGGCGGGGAGGCCCTGTCCCTCTTCCCGGACCTGGAGGCCAGGTGGAGGGTGGCGGGGACACACAGCAGCCCGCTCCCAGGCCCCCCACTCATGGCGCGTGGACCCCATGGAAACCCACCCAGCCAGGCAGTCCGTGCAGAAGGCCCTGCGCCCCCAGGCTGGCCTCTGCCCGGGACCCTCTCCAGAGGGCACTTCACCCGGGCCATGAGAAGGGACAAAGGCACGCGTGGGGAAGACGGGTCCACACGGGCCCAGGGCTGGCCTCGCCGCTCCTCGACGGCCAATCCGGCCGTGCCCACCTGCCACCTCCCAGCCCCCTGCCCCCCAGCACCATGGCCTCCTGGGAGCCCAGCCCCTCGGGCCCCTTGTCAGCGGGCGATTTCTCCCTGCTTCTGGGGCCCAAAGCCCCGGCTTCAGCCTCAGCCTCTGCACTCGCCTCAACGCAGGCTTTTGTTGGTTTCCCTGAATTAGAGAAATTGTAGGTTTACAGACGAATCATGCAGAATGGAGAGAATTCCCACAAAACCCCCTCACACACACACACAGACTTCCCGACTGTTCCACTTTGTATATGTGTGGCATTTTGCTGCAACTGATGAAACAACATTATTACAATTATACTATTAACTCTTGACCATAGTTTACATTCGGGTTTGTGTGGTTCTAAGTTGTTGTTTTTAAAAAATTTTTACTCTGGTAACATATATACAAACTAAAATTTCCCCTCGTAGCCACATTCAAATACACAATTCAGTGGTGTTAATTACATTCACAATGTTGTGCTGCCATCACCACCATCCGATTAAGCCATAATTCCCCATCCCCTACCCCACCCCTGGCCCCTGGTAACATGGATCCTGGTTTCTGACTCTACGCATTTGCATATTCTAATTATTTCACGTGAGATCATAAAATACTTGTCTTTTTGTGTCTGGCTTACTTCACGCAACATGTCTTCAAGGTTCATCCCAGCTGATGCCTAAATCAGAGAGAGCTTCATTCGTTTTTACAGTCGTACTGAATAACAGTTCGCTGTATGCATACACCACGTTTTGTTTAAACCATTTATTTGTTGAGGGACACTTGGGTTGCTTCTGTCTTTTGGTTACCATGAGCAATGCCACTGTGAACATCAATGAATGCAGGCTTTTTAAATTATGATTTTATTTTGAGAAAAATAAAACCTTACGGAAAAGTACAAAGAGTAACAGCAAAAGCCCACGTACCCACCCCCCAGGCGACAACTGTTGCTCTTACTCCTGTCCCTTATCTGCTAACTTGGTAGAGAAAGTGTCACTGATGAAGGTGAACTCCCTTATTCCTCCAGCCTCTCCTCTCTGTAAAAATCAGTCATGAGTTGTGTTTTTCTTCCATTTTGCTTTTCAGACATTTAAGTTTTTTTTAACAGGTAATTCATTCACATGGCTCCAAATTCAAAAGGTACAAAAGGGCAGACAGCAGTAATTTCCCCTGTGCACATTCATAAGGCCAGAAGAAGCGGTGGCAGTCCTCGGGCAGCAGAGCGAGGCGGTGAGGGGAACGGAGGTGGCGTGGCCTGGGGTCACCTCCGTCCGTGTTCTCTGTGCCCGGAATGTCGTCTCCAGGGACTGTGCTGTGTGGCCTCTGGTTCGATTAGGCTCAGCTGGGAGTGCCAGGAACTGTAAGAAGCAGGGGCGTAAGCAGGCTACATGCTTATTTCTCTCTTCCATAGATAAAATCTCCAGGTAAAGCCCAAAGCTGGTAGGGTGTTCTTCAATCATTAAGAGTCTATCGTGGGAAGCAGACTTGGCCCAGTGGTTAGGGCGTCCGTCTACCACATGGGAGGTCCGAGGTTCAAACCCTGGGCCTCCTCGACCCATGTGGAGCTGGCCCATGCGCAGTGCTGATGCGCACAAGGAGTGCCGTGCCACGCAGGGGTGTCCCCCGCGTAGGGGAGCCCCACGCGCAAGGAGTGCACCCCATAAGGAGAGCCGCCCCACGTGAAGAAAGTGCAGCCTGCCCAGGAATGGCAGCGTACACACGGAGAGCTGACGCAGCAAGATGATGCAACAAAAAGAAACACAGATTCCCGTGCCGCTGACAACAACAGAAGTGGACAAAGAAGAACATGCAGCAAATGGACACAGAGAACAGACAACTGGGGCGGGCGGGGGGAAAAAAAAATCTATCATTTTGCTGTACCATTCTCAACACATTGCCCAAAATAGCTGCTCGAGCTCCCGCCATCACATCCTCCTGCTAGCTGTTAGGCTGGAGGAAAGGAGGAAGAAGGGCTTGCTCCTTCTCTTTCCGGCGTGTCTCCTGAAGCTGCCGGTGCCCTTTCCCCTTGCTTCCAGTTGGCTGGAGCTCGGCGATGTGGCCACATCTCATCACCGTGGGTGCTGGGCACGGTAGTCTTGATCCCACCGGCAGTTTTCCATTAAAGGCTAAGGAGGGAGGGAAGGGCAAATACCAAGGGTCAACGAGCAGGCCCCGCTGCGAGGCCAGCGCTTTAAATCCTGCGGGGCGCGGGCCGGAGGGGCCGCGCTCTCCACCGGGCGGAGGCGGCGCAGTGCGGGCAGCTGCGGGCCGAGGGCATCGCCCGTGACGCGAGGCCCCTGGCGCAGCTCGGCCCCTGGAAACCGCGTCCCGGGGCGCGGGGCGGGCGGCAGCAGGGCAGTCCCCGCAGACTGCGCCCGCGACCAGGCGGCGAAGGGCTCCCGGCCCGCGCCCTCGCCGCGCCCCTGCGCCCGGGACCGAGCCCCTGGAACCGCGGCCGAGCCGGGCCCGAGCCAGACCCGCGGCCCCGGCGGCGGTGGTCACGCTGCTCGGCTTCTGGTGAGCGGCGCAGGGCCTTCTCACTCCCAGCGTCCGCTCCCCGCCGGCACCGCCGGGCCCCGGGGGGCTGGCGGGGAGGGGGC
Source organism: Dasypus novemcinctus (assembly GCF_030445035.2). Classification (NCBI taxonomy): domain Eukaryota; kingdom Metazoa; phylum Chordata; class Mammalia; order Cingulata; family Dasypodidae; genus Dasypus; species Dasypus novemcinctus. The sequence continues at coordinate 134,591,187 of NC_080679.1, forward strand.
AGCGAGCAGGGTCCCGCTGTCCCCGAGGAGGCGGCGGTCTGGAGGGGCGAGCTGGGGCACGGGAGGCGAAGGGAGCACCTGCCCGGCGCGCTCCTCGCCCCCCGGCGGCCCGGGCAGGCAGCAGCAGCGGCGCAGGGGCGGGCGGCTGGGGGTCCCGGCAGCGCGCGCCCGGGGTGCAGGGGGAGCCGAGGGGAGCGCTCCCTGGGCCCTGCCTGAGCTGGGAGGGCGAGGCCGCGGCGCCCGCAGCGCCGGCGAGCTGGGCAGGGCTGGGCAGGGCTGGTCCTGCCGGAGCCCGAGGCCCGCTCCCCGCGGAGGCCCGGCCTGGAGCGCTGGGGACGCAGGGCGGGCACGCGGCGGGGAGGGGGCAGGGGAGCGCAGGTCCGGGGTCCCCACGGAGGGGCGGGGCTCGGGGCCCTCGTCCCCGGTCCTGAGGCCTTTCCCGGCAGCCCGAGCTCTGGGCCGTCGCCAGGGCCCCGGCTCTCTCGGGAGCTGCCCGGGGACGTCCCCTCGTCCCCCCGGCCGGCGGTGGTCTCACGACGCCCCCAGAGAAGGGGCCTGCAGGGAGGTGGGGGAGCAGCGGGGGCCGCGCCTGCCGGGCCAGCCAGCTGCCTGCCGGGGCTCCGGGCCAGACGCTTTTCCGGAAGACAGGGGGACCCCGGCCCGGGGCGTGCGCGCACAAACGCCTGCGCAAGGTGGCCCCCGCAGCGCCCTGGCCTCCAGCACCGTCTGGGCCTTTCTTGCGGGGGAGGGCGGCAGCCGAGCCCCTGCTCCTCCCGCCGACGGAGGGCCGGTGAGGTCGTCCCCAGACACCGGCCGTGCCCAGGGTCCTTGTCACCGGGCAGGGCGGTGTCCGGCTGAGCCTTTCAGGAAGGCCCCAGGTCCCCGGTGGGGGTCAGGGTCAGACAGGCAGAGGGAAGGTGCCCTGGGCCGTGGGCCTCTGGTCCCGGGCCGCTTCTCGGGGCCCAGGCTGACCCCCGAGTTATGGAGTGGGGAGCAGAGGCACGACGGCCAGCGGCAGCCCAGCGCCTGTGGGACCCCGAATCCGGAGGTGAGAGCCGCCCCTGCTGCTAGGGTGGGCCGGGACCACAGCACGTGGGGGCGCGCAAGGGACCCACCCGGGTCCTCCTGGCTTGTGGGGAGGAGGCCAGTCCACTGGAAGGAGGGGCTGGGACAAGGTGACCCCCCGGACATGCCCGAACCCTCCATCCCTCCAGGCCCTGAGCCCGGGAGCCAAGGGGCCCCACATGTGCAGGGTCCAGCTGAGCCCTGGGTGGGCGCAGGTCGAGGGGGAGCGGGCCGGGCAGGGTGGGACGAGAGGCAGGTAAGCAGCAGGGTGATGGACGGGGCGGGGCTGCTGGCCATAGGGGGGCTGTGGCCCTTTGCTGGACCCAGAGCTCTCCCGGGAGGGCCTCCGTGACAGCGTGGGAGGGGGACAGGGAGACCGGCCGGGGTGATACCTGTGCCCACAGGGAGACCCTGCAGGGGGCACAGGGAGCAGGGGGTGAGGGCCAGTGGACGTGGGTACCTCCAGACCCCTGGCTCACATGGACTCATAAGTGGCCTCTTTCAGGAAGATGAAAATCCCGATTTTGGGGGGCTTGGTATTTCGGGGACTAACTTGCCCTTTGACCCCAATACAACCCTTATTAAGGGGGCTGCTCCCCCAAAGTGGGTGGGTCCTGGAGAGATGTTCTCGCTGGAGAACTCGCTGTGGGCAGCGGCCTCCTGCCCCCTGCCTGGCCTGTGCCTTCGGCAGGCAGTGAAGGGTGGAAGACCTCCTGGGACGGGGGCATGAGGTCCAGCTGAGGTGGCCGCAGGGCAGTCCTGCCCCCGTGGTTTTCTTGCTTCCTGCCCTGTGCTCTGCGGCTGGGGCAGGGCTTGCTACCGCCCTTCTGCCTGCCCGTTGTGTGTCCTCAGCGGCCAGGCTGTGCTGCCACATCTGTCCCTCCTGGTGAAGGGCAGGAGCAGCCAAAGATGGGTTCTGGGAGGGACAGGAAAAGGAGCCCCGAGTCCTGGGTTCTGAGCAGTGCCTGAGCTTCTCCAGAGTCTTCCGCCGTCCCTGGAATGGCTCTGCCAGGAGGGGGAGTTTGTTCCTGGGAACCCTATCTTAGGGTGGGCCTTGGCACCAGGGCCCCTGGCCATGCCCCGAGCAGACTCCCACTGCGCAGCTGCTTGCACTAATCCAGGGGCAGCTTTGGACCCAGAAGTTCCGAGACCTCCTGCTGAGCTGCCCACCAGGTGGGATTCGTGCCCCAAAGGTTTAACTGGTTCAGATTATGAGAAAACAATCAGGTGCGGGCAGACCTTGTAGGACGCCTGGCCTGGCGGACAAGAACGCCACTGCCAAGAAAGACGACGAAGCGGGAAGGGGGTGTCGCGGTTGGCATTGTTTGTGAATTCCAGAAAGAGATGTTGGATTGTTTGTAGACGGGTCTGTTCTGCTGTGATTAAATTATGATTAGGGCTTTGGGCCATGGCAGGATGCCCCTTGGTGGGCAGGGACTGAGAGAGAGAGGACATGGAAGAGGACAGTTTTGAGTTTTGAGCTGGAGCCCCTGGAAGTGAGCACACAGGAGAGGAGCACAGAGGAGTAGAGAGAGCTCCACAGACACGGCAGAGGCCCCGGGAAGACAGCCGGACAGTCTACAACTCACCTTGCAGGGAGACCAGAGCAGATGAGCCCGGAGAGAAATGAGCCCCGGGAGAGACAAGGCTCACCCCAGCCCTCAGCTGATAGTGGAAGGAGCCGGGACCGCAGAGCCCTAGAGGAGAGAAGAGGGCTGGACGCTGCAGACGTCGGCAGCCACCTTGCTCCAACACGTGGCAACAGACTGGTGAGGGAAGTGACTTATGCTTTGTGGCCTTGACTGTAAGCTCCTACCCCAAATAAACACCCTTTAGAAAAGCCAGCAGATTTTGTATCAGCACCCCTTTGGCTAATACAGGGGTCTCTCCTTGGTTCAAGAAGGAAGACCCTGGCAGCCAAACACACGCATGAGCCCAGAACCAAGAGGCCCTGAGGTCACACGGATTTAGCCAGGTATCGTGTCAGTGTGGGACTTGGGGCATCTGACGACAGGGTTGTTTTATAGCAGAGCCTCAGTGTCAGGACAGGAAATGGTGAGGCGTGAAGCGTTCTGATGACAGTAACTTATTCTCAAACATGCTGGGAGAACGTGTGTGTGCATATGAGACAGAGAGCAAGCGTGCATGCGAGAGGAAGGGGCAAATGCGAACCCCAGCTAAATGAGGGGCTATGGTGCCTGTGAACTGTTCCTTCAACTTCTGTCCTCTCAAATCCTCCAAAGCTGCGTCAGGAGTCCCCGAGAAAGCAAGCAAACGGTGTCTGCATTTCTTTCAGCCTCCCTGTCTGCTTGGCGCCATCTCCCCAACCCCCCGTTTAACAGCCACCAACTGCTGTTTGTGGCGATGGCAGGGAGCCGCCCTCTTTACTTTCGTGAGGCATTACTTAGCGCTCCGACAGAAGCGCCCCCTGCCCCACATCGCCCCTGCCCCATGCACACACATTCTGAATCGCGAGCCGGAAGATCCCGCCGTGCCGCGCCGGCCACTGCGGCCGGGCCGCGGGACAGCTGTCACGACAGAACGCGGCATGCCAGCGGCTTCATTTCAGCATTTATTCCATCGCTGACATTCATTCTTGACCAAGACAAAAACAATTAGGATGGTTGTTACTTGCTTTTCCACCATCAAATCTTTTTTTGTATGAAGAACCCAAAAATTTATTCTCAACACTTTGTTTTTTTAAAAGAAGCTATAAATAAATAAAGCTTTAAATGCTCCTGGGGTTCAAGTTGAACCGTTTCAGTTCCCCCAAAAGCTCATGGGCGCCTTGCTCGGACAACTCCCGCCCCTGCCTGCCGCCTCTGGGAGAGACGTGCTTGCGGGCTCTGTGCTGAGGGCCCGGTGACCGGGGCGTCCTCCTGGCCCTGGGGAGGCTCCCAGGGCTGGGGCGTCCCCTGGGCGATGCCTCAGGCCCACGGCAGCCTCTGCCCCCAAACCGGGAGTCTGCGTGGGAGCACGGGCCGTGGAGCAGACGCTCGGGTGGACAGGCACGTGGGCGCCATCGCCGGGCACGCGGGTGCTGGCGGCAACAAGCCCTGCTTCCAAGGCAGCCCAGACCGAAGAGATGCGTGGGCTTCCTCGAGGACCGGGAAGTGGTCAGGAGAGAAAGCACGTTCCAGTATGTCCAGCACGGAGCACGGGCTAAGGCCCGCTTGCCTGGGGAGCCCGCTGTGGAGGGCTGGGCTCGTTGCCCACACCTGGGGCCTGGCCACCTCTGACGGGAGGCCATGGCCAGCTCTCAGCATCCCACGTGGCCCGTGCAGGGCCCCGTCCTCGGGAGCACCCGAGGCCCACTGGGGCCACCCGACAGGAGGCCCGTCCCCATGTCCCCCGGAGCTCTCGCTGCCCCGGCGTGTCCTGCCTTGCCCACCCTTGGACTCTGGGGTGAAAACCCTGAGCGGCCTTCAGGCCAGACCAGTGACAATGAAGACCGCTCCCTCCCAGGCAGCGGCGGCTCGACACCTTAGCTCCTCCCATGCTCCGGAAGGTTCCTTGCTCCCATCCGTGACTACCCAACCCCTTCACTCCGTGCAGTCAATGCTAGGGCGGCTGGAGGGAAAAGGGGGCAGGGAAGGAGGGGTCCCTGGAGGCATCCGCTTCCCCCGGATGCTCCCCTTGCCAGGCCCTCTCCAGGGCCCCACGGCACCCCTACCTGGTGTGCTTCGGGGTGCCTGGGTCTGTCCTCATGCTGGCCCGATTTTCTTTGTGGACACCCGAGAATGCCCACCCAGGGGCTGATCCCTGCACCCGGGGGGAGGGTGGTCCCAGGGGAGCTGGTGTCCTGGTCTCCTAGGAGGGGGTGTGGACAGTGCCAGCAGATGGGCAGCTGCTTCCGCAGGAAGCGAGAAGAGGCTTGGGCTGCCTGTCTGGGTATGGGGCGGCCCCTTGCTCTCCCACACCCTCCAGCGGGCCAGAGCCCCGCGGCTGGGGGTGCTCGGGCAGCGTGGCTGCTGGGTTCCAGTCAAGGGGGCGGGACCAGACTGCCCGCAGGGTGCCAGGGCTGAGGCCCAGGAACCCCTTAGGTGGCGTCCGGGGACCAGGACTTGTGCCTGTGACAAAGCCCAGAGGCTCGGGGGGAAGTGGGGTGTGGGTGGGCTTCTCCTCAGTTCCTGGTCTTTCCTGTCTGAGCCTGGTTTGGCTGGCGCCGTCACCCCCAAAGGCCGGCTGGGACCCCACTGGGCCCAGGGAAAGGAGAGCGGTTCAGGGTGGAGCCATAACCCCACAGAGCGCCCACCAGCTCTGCTGACCTAAAGCGTGAAACCAGACTGAGCTCTGCCCTTGCACAGGAGAGGGGAGGGGGCTTCCTGGGGACGCTTCAGAAGGGGTGGCTCCTGCACCCGGAGCCTGGGCTTGCGAGCTGGTCGAGAGCCCCTCCGGCCTCGATGGAGGGGACCGAAAAAGGGTGCGTCTTCGGGAAGCGGGGCAGGCCCCCCCCCCACTGGTTGTTCCTCCGGGACTTGGGAGGTGGCCCCCGCTGGCTGGCTGGCTAAGGTCTTCTCACCTTCCAGCCTTCGGCTGTTGGGACACTGGGGGGCAGGGCAGGGCAGCAGGGACCGCCGAGTCCCCTCCGAGCACGTCCTCTGAGCTGGACGGCCACAGGTCCACGTCCAGGAACCCTGGGCCTCGGGACAGGGCGTGCCCAGCCCCAGCCCCTGCCCCCGCGCCCCTGGTTTCGCTGGACGCGCCGACGGCGGCCTCCGACGTGAGCCGGCGGCGGGCGCCCCCCGCCCCTACCACTTCTCGACGATGTGGCTCAGGTAGTCCTCCGTGGGCACGCGGCCCGGCTCGTCGGGCTCGGCGGCGCGCGGGGCCGCCTCCTGCGCGCGGCTGCGCAGGCGCTCCTCGCGGGTGCGCAGGCGCTGCTCGCGGCGCTCCAGCTGCCGCTTGTACTGGTAGCGCTGCTGGAAGAGGTCCCGCGCGTAGTCGTACAGCTGCATGTCCAGGTCGTTGAGCTCCTCGATGCGCCGGATGGTGTCGCCGCCCACCTCCACGCCGCCCGCGCGCGTGCTGTTGTACTGCAGGAAGGGCCGGATGAACTTGAGGTTGAACGTCCGCTCGAACAGGTACTGCGTCTTGCGCTGGAACTCCGTCAGGCCGAAGAAGGCCATGCCGCGCAGGTTCTTCTTGGCGCTGTCGAGCAGCAGCTGCGCGCGCCGGCCCTCGGGCGTGAAGGACAGGTTGTAGCAGCCCACCAGGCTGAGGTCGGCCAGCATGCGCACCTGGCGGTTGTTGGCCAGGTTGTAGGGGCAGTCCATGAACTCCTGCAGCGTGCAGCCCGACCAGTCCGTGCCCTCGTAGCAGGGCGGCAGCTCCTCGGGCGTGGGCGTGCGCCCGTCGCACATGTGCAGCGACGTCTTCCACGTGGCGCCCCGCTGCACGTGCCGCCACTCGCTCAGGTACCGGGACACGGGGTCGCGCAGCAGCGTGATGTAGTAGAACTTTCTGCAACGAGACGCGAGAGCGCGTGAGGGCGCAGTGCTGGCCGCCCAGCGGCCCAAGGGCCTCCGCCCTGGTCCGACCCGGCATTCCCGGCTCAGCACGGTGCCTGCTGGCGGGGAGGGCCCGGGGCTGGTCGGGAGGTTAGTCACCGCGGGCAAGCGGCTACCCGGGGCGGTGAGGCCCCTAGGTTTCCTCGGCCTGGGCCCCGGCTTAGAGTCTCAGGGAGCCCCCCCGAGGCCCAGGCATGGCTGCTACCTGCCGGCTGGCCCAGGAGGCGCGTGCGGGGAAGGGGCTGGCAGGCCCGGAGTGGGGCAGAAGTCACCGGCCGGGGAGGCTGAGAGCCTGGCTCCTTTTAGACAAGCCAGTCCAAGGCCACAGGAGGGACAGGCTGGTCTGGGGTCAAGCTCCTTTCCACTCCAGGGCCGCCAGCCCAGGGTTCCCGCCAGGTCAAGGCAGGGCCAGGAGCAGACAGTCAAGTCCAGGGCCCTCCCCTGAGCCACCGAATCACCCTTTCCATCATCTTCCACGGCATCGGCACATGGTCAACCACCCTCCCAGGTCCCTGGACCTCCGCATATCAGGACGCTCCTGTATGACAGGAACAGATCACTCAAGGTCCTTCTGCTCTCCCCCCAGCACGGCAGCTCAGAATGGCTCTGGCCCCCCGAGGGGAATCCGTGACAACGAGGGGCTGATGAAATGGCTGTGGCACAGGGTGGCCCAGGACGGACACTTGGCTTGGTGTGGAGCGTCCCAGAGCCCCCTCCCCCGTTGCTGCTTTGCCCACTCCAGGCCTGAGGGCAGCACGTGCTCTCCAGGGGCTGCACGCCATCCTCTGGGCGTGTCACGGGCAGCTGCCCTACTGACCCGGTGGTTTAGGAGGCCTGGGAAACAGGAACAGCAAGGGCCGTGGGGGTGGGTGGTGGTGGCACCACGGGAAGTCGCCTCTGGAAAGCACCGGGGGTGGCATAGAAGCCCCTGTTTTGGGGGCTGGGGCTCAGGGAGTGGGACTGACGCCAGTCTTTGTGGGACAGGACCCCACGGCCCACCTGACCCTGCCCTGGCCAGACCCATGGTGAGGCGGAGGCCCAGGCAGAGGGCACTGGGGCTGTAGGGAAGGGGAGGTCTGGGTGGGCTGGTCTTCTCAAAGCGTGGAGGCTGGCCTGGCTGAGGCCTGCACCCCTGGAGGCCACCTGAGGACCTTGGGGCTCCACCTCCTCCAGGGAGCAGGACCCGTGTGGCTGCCGGGGGAGGATGGTGAGCAGCTCAGCTGCTCCGCTCCAGGCCCACCTCCTCTCCCCACAGCAGGAGTCACTGCCAGGTAGCACCCCTGCCCCCCAAGTCCCCCCACTTGCCCAGCACTGCCCCCCTGGGCCTGAAGGCTCAGCCCACATCCCTGGTGCGTAGTAGGTGCTTAATAAATAAAAACCCCATAGAACAAATGGCAAGCGAGTGAGGGCGTGGGTAGCAAGGCCAGGGCAGTGGGGGGTGGGTGGGTACCATGCCAGCCCTGATGGAAAGGGGAACTAGGCTGGCACTGGCACCCTCTGAGCTCCCACTAGAGCTATGGGGCTAGCAGGCTGGAGTAGGGCAGGGGCCCACAGGCTGTGGGGGGACCCTGTCCCTGCACGCAGGCACCCAGGCTGCCTGGCCATCTGAGGCCTCCTCCCACCCTTTGCCCAGGGACGGTCTCAGGGCATGCTCAGGGAAGTTGGGGGGAGCCTGGGACTCCGGGCTCCCCGCCCCCAGCAAGTGGAGCTGGCAGGGAGACTCGAGTCCGTGTGAGCACATGTTCTTGGGGCGCGGGGGAGCTGTGCAAGGAGTCAGGAGGGGAGAGCAGACCTGGTAAGACCTGGCCAGGCCCTCCCTGAAGTCTGGGGTCTGCCCGAGCTCCCTGCCTTGGGTCATGGCACCTCCTAGCTGGCTACCGGGGCCAGGTGGGGGTGAGCCTGCCATGCTCCCCCTGCTGTGAGTCATCTCCTCCCCACATACTCTGCAGCCCCTAAATCAAGACAAACCTGCTTCTGCAGAATGTCTCTCGGTGGCTCTCGCCCTTACTCCTGGGAGGACAAAGACCAAGTCCTCGTCTGAGCCCAGCAAGGCCCACCTGCTCATCTGCTGTGCCTTATCCTGTGCCCCTGACCCAGCCCTGCTGTGGCCCTGCGCCTCCTCTCGGCCCCACCCCAGGACCTTTGCACAGGCCACATTCCCTGCCTGCACCCTCTCTCCTCTCGACTTCGTCCGGCCAACTGGGCTTGTCTTCCACGTCCTGGCTGATGTCAGCTCCCCTGGGAAGCCTTTGTAGCCTCCCCGCTCCTTCCCTCTCCTCCATTTCACACGACTCCCTCAAATGATCTGACCAAAGCTGCTGGGGGAGGGAAGGGTGGGAAGGGCTGGGGTTCCTGCGGCCTCCTGGGGATGGCAGTGGGTCAGAGGAGGCACCCTGAGCCCCTGGAAGGCCCATGGTAAATCTCGATGTGCAAACTGCTTCCACAGAGGTCAGGACAGATGGGCGGCAGACAGTCACATCCCCACTTGGGCAGGAGGAGGGGTCGGGGTGGGTGGGCCTCTGACAGTACCGACCCCAGGCTGCTCACACTGCCCCGTTTCCTCCATGCCGCAGGCCTGACACTTCTCGGTGCAAGTGGGGTGGTCCCGAGCTGCTCTGCACCTGTGGCTTGAGAGCACTACTGTGAAAGGGCGCACACATCCCTGAGTGGTGCTGGAGGCTCTCCGTGCCCGCATCCAAACGGGGTGGGAGGGGAACCAGCAAGGGCAGTGGGAGGTGAGTGGTGATGGAAGGGTGCGCCCCCGGGGCCAGGGATCCGGCCCTCAAACAGGATAGGGGTCAAGGGGCTTCCTGGAGCCAGCAGCCCCCAGCTGGGCTTTCACAGAGGTGGCCTCAGCCAGAGAGTGGTGGACAGAGCGTGGGGGCCCAGCGGTATGGGCATGGAGGACAGGGCGAGGGGGTGGCTAGATGGGGCTCAGACTGCAAAAGGCCTTGTGCATTCTACAGCAAAACAAATGTGGTCAGGTAACAGCGCTGAGAGCAAAATCCACATGGATTTCAAAGCAGGACAGTACTTCCAAGACCTCACGCCCAGGAGGGAGTGACTAGTTTGTGTGGACCGCAGGGCCACTCGGTGGCCATCAGTGCCACCTGTGTGGGGCATTCTGGTGGTCAGTCGTGCTCGGCTGAAGGCTCTACACCACCCTGAACTGGTAAACTGGTATCCCTGGTGTCTCCTGGGCACTGGTTAGTAAGGTCCGTGATGACGTAAGCTCCTAGTGGGCGGGTGTGGCAGGCTGACTGCGTAACCCGAAGAAACACATAAATATTAATCTATTCTTGTGGGCGTGGGCCTGTCCTAAGTAGAGCCTCTTGAAGATGTTATCTCGAGGTACGGTGGGGCCTCTCCAAGCAGGCTGGGCTTTAATCTGGAATACTGGAGGCCTCACAAAGAGAAGGCCAGAGGAAGACGCTGGAAGTTACTGGGACCTGGAAGAACAGAGGAAGCAGAGGACATCAACACGTGATGGGAGGCAGAGACACAGCAGCAGAATCGCGTGCGGGGAGCCAGCACCAGGAGGCTACAATTTTTGGGAAAAAGCCAGGCTGGCCAGTATCTTCATTCTGGGCTTCTCCTGGCCTGAAAGCTGTCAGCCGATATGTTCCCGTTGTTTAAGTCACCCCATTCATTGTGTGGTACTTGTCATAGCAGCTCTGGCAAACTAAGGCAGTAAGACATGGATTTCGTTCCTAGGTCCAAAAACTCGCCGGGAGTGGCCAGCTCTCCAGCCTGGAGACCATTTCCGCAGTGACTTGGGAGCCCTGCTCCACTGCAAACACACGCAAGGGGCTCTGGGGAAATCCAGCAACGGGGAGCAGGTTGGCTTGGCCTTCTTTCCTGGTGCTGGCCATGCGGGAGCCGTGCTGTGGCTGACCCGTGACGGCAGGGCAGACCCGCGGGGCGTTTTGGGGCTACGCAGGGCTGGGATCTGGAGACTGCCCGTCTCAGTCCTACGGGTCCAAAACCTCCCTCCTGCCTGCCGCGTCCTGGGCCTCACGCTCTGCCAAGGCTCACACTTAACGAATGTGAGGTCCGGGGCCCAGAGAGGCGAGGGGACTCACAGAAAACCTGGGCACAGAGCCAGCACCTGCTCCTGACCTCTTCTCCCAGCATTCCCATTAGTGGCTGGAGCTGCTCCACTCTGCCTTCTCCGCTCCCCGAGCGTCTGTTTGACCCAAACCCTGTCTCTGAACCTATCCACTCCTAATCCTCCCTTTTGCGAGCGCAGGATTCTGACCAGAAACAAGGCTTGAAACCTAGCCCGAGCACCAAGACGATGCAAAAGGATGGGGTGGAGGCACAGCCTTCTGCGGCCTGGCGAAGAGCTGGCTGGCGTTCGACACTCGTCGGCGGCTCCACGTGCAGGAAGGAGGTTCCTTGAAGAAAGAGGCCGAAATGGGCCGGGTCCAAGGTGACACAGGGAAGCAAAGGGCGAGGCAGAGTGCGGACACCGGTCAGCAAGGGACGCTCACAAGCCTGGAAGACGAGGAGAAACGCGGGCCCACCTGGGAGGGGAAGATGGCGGGGGACAAAGGGGTGGCTTGGGGGCGGGGTTACAAACTTAGGAAAGCCATATATGCTCAGAAAAAACACTGCCAGGGGCTGCCTGGGTGGTGAGATGACGGATGACGTTTTCAGTGGTTCATTTATAGAAAACTTCAACTTACAAAAAGGCTGACCAAGTTCAAGGGACGCCACCTAACCCAACGGTGGCCCTTCCTCCTCTCTCTCTGCGCCAACTGCAGCGGCCTTACGGTGCGCAATAACGGGGACAAACCCCACACGGGTCCGGAGCCTGGGCGGGGTGCCGCGTGCCGCGGGGTCGGCAGCCCGAGTCCTCGGGGACCGGGCACGGGGGCCCGCGTCCTGCGGGGCTGCAGCAGCCCGGGCTCACGAGCCCCAGGCCGGCCGGGCCGCACGGGAGAGGAGGCACGCCGCCTCCAGGCAGGACGCCGGGACCCTCCTCCCCACTCGCTGGCTCCTACACCCTCCCTGCCTGAGAACCGCCCCCAGCGACCGCCACAGGCCCCCGTCCCGCCCCGGCGACTTTGGGCGGCCACTGACAGCCCTCCAGGGCGCCCGGGCCCCGCCCCACGCCAGCACGCAGGGGCGCGGCCTGCGCAGGCGCACAGCCCCGCCCCGGAAGCCCCTCCCCTCCTGGGAAGCCCCGCTCCTGCGCCCTCCAGTTCTGGGAGACCCGCCTCCTGCACAAACGTGGGGGGACCCAGCTTCCCCGGCTCTCCTGTCCAGAACAGAAGCTCCCGAGATGGCCAGGGAGCCAACACCCCGCGGCGGCAGGGCTGGCCGCTCGCCTGCGGGGGCCGCGTGGCCGTCCCGGCCGAGGTGGGAGGCCCGCCTGACAGGTGGGCTGCACGGAGAACCAGGTGTGCCGAGCCCCGTGCTGGCCCCTCGAGAGCAGGGCTGCGGGCCGCGTTTCCCCTCCACCACCTGGGCCAGCCCTGGGCAGGGCACACGGCGCTGGGAGAGGAAGCCTCTGTCCCCTGCTTCCGCTGAGTCCATGCTCAGTCTGGGCATCACTTCCCTGGGTCCCTGTAACCACCCACTTTACAGACAAGGACACTGAGGCTCAGAGGGGTGACGGGAAGCACCCAGCACTGGTGTTCACATGTGCAAGGGGGCCCGGCAGCCGGAGCTCCTCCAAGGCATGGGAAAACAGAGGCCTGCCAGCGGCTCAAGGTGCAAGCTTGTGGGAGCGGGATGGGAAGACTGACCTGGCTGAGGGTGGCAGGAGGCCCCAGGATGGCAGGCAGGGGAAGGAGCTGCTCGTCAGAGGGAAATGGCAGCCCACCACACAGTCCTTCCAACGCACAGCCCTGTCCCGGGACTGTCGCTGGACATGCTCCCCAGAGGGCTGCAACCCGATCCCCCACAGGCTTGGGGGGATCACCTCCCTGCTGGCCCAGAGCCTTGCACACTCACTGCCAGGACGGTAAGAGCTGGGCATGTCGATGGCCTACAACAGCACGCGGCCATCCCGGGGCACTCCCCAGCGTCCACAGCCAACACTCGTGGCAGGCACCAGGTACGTAAAAAGCCAGGCAGGGGTCGGGGGAGGCCCCAGCCCAGGGACAGGCGTGGGAGGCTCCCTGGAGGAGGTGAGGGCTGAATGAGGCTGCGCAGGCAGCCTGGAGAAGCAGCCACGACCTGGCGTGGGCTGGGGTGCAGGCAGGCATGCACTGGGCAGTCCAGGTGGGCTTAGTTCCCCAAGTGACTTCCTCCCACTGGCTTCGGAAACACCAGGGAAGTCCCCGTGGACAGGAAGAAGCCTGTGAGCTGACTCAAAGCCCCACACCCTTTTATGGAACAGAACCACCTTTTTTTTTTTTTTTAAAGGAACAGAACCACCCATTTTTCCCTTCAAGATTCCGAGACGGCCAGTAACAAATCTGAACTGGAAGAGAATCCCCACGTGTTTCCTAAAATGGAAACACCAAACTTCCAAGACAATCCCTGACCTTCTTTGGGCCCAGGTCAAATAAGGGGAGGGGGGGGCCGGGGCCGGGGGTGGCCCCCGATGGCCTGCCTGGGATGCGGGGGCCAGGGCTGCCTCCTGAGTGCTGGCCAGGGCGGGACACCCCACACCTGCCCAGGCCAGTCCTGGCCCCGCAGGCTGCTGGGGTCCAGTTGCTCTGGCTGCGACCACAGCAGAGACCAACAGCCCCGATGGACGGAGCACATGCTGTTGACCGTGGCTGCTCCTACCCAGGAGTGGAGACAGGCGCCCCTGGAGGTCCAGGCCCCGAGGCAAGTGCTTGGGACCGGCATGCGTGGAGCACGACCTTGCGCCCCACACCCCAGCACTGCCGCCTGCTGCGGGGCTGCCTGTAGTGCAGACCCCATCACCTGCCTGTGTGCAGCCTGATGTGGGCAGTGACACTCTGCCATAAAGACACAAGGGCAAGTGTTCTTAGAGACACCTTCTTCTCCCTGCCCTCCTCCTCCTGGCTGGAATGTGGATGTGACTGCTGGTGTCCCTGGGGTCTCCTGTCCCCATGATCAGCCTGGCCGTCCTATGCTGGGCTCCTCTTCAAGGAGACAGAAATAAACTGCTACACTGTTTCAGTCTCCCTCTGTTTAGTGTCAAAGTGCAAGGACCTGCGCACCATCAAGGGTGAGGTTTAGGGGGAAGGGCTGGGGGAGCCTAGCAATGTCCAGGGCTCTTCGGTAATGGTTTACTGAAACCTCTGTGCTCTATCAGCTCAACGGACACTCAAGGCAAAAATGAATCCCATTTTGCAGATGAGAAAACTGAGGTTCAGAGAAGTTATTAAAAAGCTAAGCCGGGGAGAGGATGTGGCTCAAGCAGTTAAGCATCTCCTTCCCGCATGGGAAGTCCCGGGTTCAGTTCCTGGTGCCTCCTGAAAACAAAAAAAACAAGCAAACAAACAAAAAAACGAACTCAGGGGAGCTGATGTGGCTCAGTGGTTGAGCGCCAGCTTCTGATAGATGAGGTCCTGGGTTCAAATTTCAGCCCTGGTACATAAAAAAAACCCACCTAAGCCAAATCACAAAGGGGGCCAGGGAGCAGTACTGGGGTTGGGGGCCTGCCTGCTGGGGCCCAAACTAACTGAGCAAACCAGTCTACCTGCCGAGCCACAACCCAGGTGAGACCGCCGCCCTGTGCCGGGACGAAGCACGCCCTGACAGCACTGCTCCTTGAGCTACCTGGACAGCCAGGTAACCCAGGCCACACCTTGGGCCCTGGAAGCTCTGAACTGAGCTACGGGCAGAAATGTCTGCCTGTTTCCTTGAAAGCACACTGAAGTGGCTTAAGAGGCAGAAGCAGATGTGGCTGAGAAAACCACATCTCAACCAGCCAAGGGCTGGGCACCCAGCGGAGATGTGTCACCACTGAGTGGAAATGGCGACATCGGCGAGCGGTGACACCCAGTTAGGACACGGGCTTCCCTGGGCATCCTGGAGCAGAGCGGCTGCCCTGGACTTTGGCCTCCGCGGGTCTGTCCTCCCAGCCTGACAGCAGGAGGCGGAGGACACGGAGGGCAGGCGGGGCGGTTCCCGCCGGGAACAGTGATGAACAGTTGCTTGTGACCCAGCTGGGACGCAAGCCAGCAGGGCGTGAGAGCAGGCAGCCCACGGATCCCTGGGAGCAGGAGGCCAGGCGGTCAGGCTCGCGCTGCACTTGGCTCTTCTCAGGCCCACTCCCCAGGCAGTCTGGGAGGTCTTCTTGGAGGAGGTGCCCTGGGGGTGAGGGAGCACTGCCCTGCCCGACGTCTTCAGAACTGGGGGAGGGTGAAGGGTGGAGAAAGCACGGACTGAGCAGCAGCTGGCCTGCTGGCAGGAGACCTCTGCCTCTGAGCGGGGACTCGGAGTCCCCTGGCAGCACCCCCTGAGCCCAGCAGCAGCGTCTGCCCCCAAGGAAACACCGCTCTTGGGCATGCCTGGGTGGGAGGGGAACAGCCACCCCTGGGACTGTGACACCTGGCACCAGACCGAGAAGCGGCACGGAGCACGCCGCGGGTTCAGCCCGAGTCCACAGCGAGCAGAGAGGGTGGGAGGCCCGGGACCCCCCACAGGGCAGGGCTGGAGGAGCCGGGGTGGGGCCCCACCTCTGGGGGTCCCCGGAGTCCTCCCCCTCCCCTCCGCCCGCCCGGAGGCTTCCTGGCCCAGACCCTGCCGCCAGGCGCCTGCAGCCAGCCTGCTGCTGGCTTTGGCGGGGGGGTGGGGGGGCTTAGGCACCTCTGGGCGACCCCTCAGCCTCTGAGCCCAGGGTGGAGGACAAGACAGGCACCCCCTCCGCCGCCACGCAGGGCCAGGCTGGGGCAGGCGGTTCCTCCTTCCGGGGAGCTGCTCTCCAGAGGAAGCACGTTTCCTTGCCAGCCGCCACCAGGCCTCATGTCCACAAACTCGGCTGCGAACCTCACCAGATTCTGGGGTAAAATGAACCCCCTCCCCAAGGGTGGGGGCCGCAGGACTGCCCGGGCTCTGGGCTCGGCGTGCCGCAGCAGCCCTGGGCCTGGGCGTCGGTGGGGCCGAGGCCCCTGTCCCTGGCGTCCCCTGCCCAGTGTGCAGTGGCTGCCCTTGCTGGCCCAGGCGCCTGCTGCTGCTGGGCGGGGGACACCTCCGTGCCCGAAGCCCCTGCACAGCCTCGCCCCACCTCAGGGTGCGCTGAGCCCTCACCTGGGCGCCCGCCGCCCCCTGGGGCTCCCCACGCTGCCTGCACACCCCCCCCCCCCCCGCCGCCGGGGCTCCCGTGAGCCCCCCGGGCAGGGCTCCCACGGCTGAACCCCTCCCACGGGCTCCCCCAGCCAACGGCCCGCACATGGCTCCGCGCTGGCCCGGGTCCCTCCCGGGCCAGCACTGACCCCGGGCCAGCCGCCCCTGCCGCTCTGCTCCGAGGACGTCGTCCACGGCGGGGGCTCCTGCCGACCTAAGCCTCCCGGCCTGGGTCGCCCTGCCCGCCGGCCCCAGCGGGCACCTCTGCCATGCAGGGCTGAATGAAGGCCCGGTCCCCAAGAGCCCGGCCGAGGCCGCCACGGAGGGGCAGTGCGGTTTTGAGCCAGGGTCCGCGGACGCTAGGAGCCCCCGGGCGGGCGTGGGGGCGGGGAGCTGCCACTCCGCGGGCGACCTCGAGGGGCCTGGCGTCCCCGTCACGCGCCCTGCTCCACTCGCCAGCCGCCTGCCTCCCGAGTGCGGCCGCGGGGCACAGCCCGCCCTCCCGGCGTCCTGGCAGTGGGCTCCGCGGTCCTGGTGTCCAGGGACGCAGGTCCTGATGTGGATTCAGGGCCAGGCAAGGCTGTCTGAGGATGTGATGCCGGAGCTGAGAGCAGAGCGCCGGGAGGGGCAGGCCAGGCCAGGGGAGGAGCCGCACACGGGGCCCGGGGCGCCAGCCAGGTGGCCAGGCAGGCTGGGGGCGCTCGAGGGCCACATCCTACCCCGAGGCTGGGGTGGGGAAGTTCCTAGTTCAGCAGGCAGCGGAGACTGCCTAGGAGGGGTAGGAAAAGAGCCCCCCGTCCTGCTTCAAAGCTTCACGGTATTTAGAAAGCACCAGGACAAAGTCTTACTATTTTGGGCTTAGACGACGCCGACACAGGCTGCCCCGTCCGCCCTCGGCCGCACCTGCTGTTAGAGCCGGCGGGCAGGAAACCTTGCCTCCGCTCCGCGCAGAGGCCAGGCTGCCACGCACAGCCCTGCTGGCAGGCAGAGGCCCCGGCTCGGCACGAGGGGAGAAATCGAGGCCCGCCAGTCCAGGCTGCGCGGGTAGAGGGGCAGGGGTGCTGGTGGTGGCACAGCTGGGTGGGCGCTCGGGCAGGCCTGGATGAGCTGGGGATGGCGCGGAGGTCCCCCGGCCCCTCCTCTGCCTCGCTTTCCACCGTCCTCCCTGGAGGCAGGTGATTCAGGACTGCGCCTCACGCCCAGGGGAGGCCCAGAGCTCCTACCCCGGCCTTCGCCCTGCACCATCTCACCAGGGCCTCCCAGGGCCCCTGAGGCCCCTGGGGCACGGCTGTGACGCAGCAGGCAGCCCCGCTTGGCGGGCGGCGCCGGCGGCCAGCGCCGGCGGCCACCGCCAGCCTGCACCTCGTCAGCAGGCGTCCACGCCCCTGCCCCCCCAGGCCCCTCGCATCATGGCCCTCTCGGTCCCTGGCCAGGGGCTCTGCCTGGAGGCACCTGGGGCTGGCGGAGGGGGCACCCCACCCACGAAGTCCCGCCCGGCTGCAGGTGCCGCTGCTCTCCTCTCCCCCTCCCTGCGGCTGTGCCCCTCTGGCGCGTGGCCAGGGGCCGCAGGAGCTCTGCTGACGCCTGCTGGAGGAGGCCCTGTGGGTCTCAGGGTCTTGGCTGCTCTCCACCAGCCCCTCCCAGCACGCCCGGGGGCTCTGCGGGCGCCCCGTCCCTGCACAGCCCTCCAGCCCTCTGGGGGCTCATCTGCTGCCCTCTCAGGCCGGGGAGGCCCTGGAAAGGAGGTGTCCCCGCCCCGGGGCTGCCCCTGCACACTCGCACCTGCTGCCTTCTGACGCCTGGCGGGCGTGAGCACACTCACAGCGCGGGGTCACGGGAAGATGACTCAGGGCTGGGAAGGAAGCGGGGCGGGGGGGACCCCGCCTGCCGCGGGCATCGGCAACGGCCCCTGACCAAGAGCCTCGGGCTGGCTCCTGCTGTGGCCTGGGTGCCAGCCACCCTCCTCCTGTGCCTGCAGCCGGCGCAGGGGGGACGGCGCCGAGGCCAGGGAGCTCTGCTGAGCCCTCTGGTCGCCCATCTCACCTGCTGCGCCAGGGGCCACCCCTCAACCCAGACGCGACGGTGCAGGAAGGCCTGCCGGCGCTCTCGCTCACGGCCTCGGCGAGGGGCGGGGCCAGGGTGTCTACGTTAGCCCCCCCACGCAGCTGCGACTCTGAAACACCCCAAGTCAGACGGGGAAGGGTGATGGGCGGGGCAGAGGCGCTGACCGAGGCCGGCTGGGGAGGGCGCGGGGCAGGCAAGTGCTCCCTGCTCTGAGTTTCCCGGTGTTTTCCCACGTTTATGGACCCAAGGCTTATTCAAAGACGGGCAACTTAAAGGCCTTTTCCAGAGGTGACCCGCCCTGCCCAGGGGCTGCGGGGGTCCCAGAGGCTTCAGGTGAGGCCTGACCCCTCCGGGCTCACCTGCTGACCCCACAGCTGGCGGCTCACTGCCCAGCAGGATGCCACCTGGCAGGGCCCCGGGGGATCCCACGCAGCCCCAGAACCTCTGCAAGGGGCGGAGGGCCCCCGTGCGCCCTTGTCTGTCCACGCAGGCATGGGGCAGGCCGGGAAAACGGGCCCCACCTGCCCGCAGAGCCCAGGCCGCAACCCAGACCCCCGCCCAGCTGAGCCACAGACACGGCGGGCGAGGGGCTGCGCCGTCACCACCACCTCCCCTTCTCCTGGCCGCTGGGCGCTGCCTCTGCTTTTAGGACGGGGCTCGCGGGGAGTGCAGGCAGGCTGGACGGCGGCCACGAGGAGTGCAGGAGGCGGCGGCCGCACCAGCCCGGCCCTTTATGCCCCAGCCACCTTCAAGGGGAGATGGGCGCCTGGTGGCAGGCCCGGGAGAGGCTCCATGGGCCAAACCCCGTGGCTGGACGAGCAGCACATGCTGTGGGGCCGGCCCGGCACACGGGGGCATTTGGGGTGCACCTGGACACCTGACAAGTGGGTGCATCTGGGGTGCTCCCAGAGAGCTGGGGTGTGGGGACGTGGCCGGCCCGGCGCAGCCTTGGCCTCCTGGGGTCTCTGTGGCCTCATTCGGTGGCATGAGGAACGGCGACTGCCCCTCTTCCTCGTGGGGGGCCGGGGCAGGAGCAGGGTGTGCCCGGGAAGCAGAGGCGGCCCCTGGCCCAGCCTTCAGGGGAGCGGGCCTGAGCTCCAGGAACCTCGGCTCACCTCGCGGCACCTGTGCTCCCCTGTGACGGCCCTCCTGGCCCCCCGGCCCGCTCCGTCCCACCCGGCGAGCCCCCACGGAGCCTCGAGCTCCCGGGACTGTAGGGGCTGCTGGGTGGGGAGGTGCACAGGGCGGGGACGGGGAAGGCCTGGGGTCGCCCTGGCGCCCCCGCTGGGGGGGCCCAGCCTGGGTGGAGGGGTGGGAGAGGGGCACCCAGCATGCCTGCTGGACCCCTGCCGCTCCTCGCCTGGCACCCAGGGTGGGCGGGAGGCCCTGGGCCCAGCCCTGCCTCGGCCTTCTCTAGCTGCGGGAGCTCCTGGGTGCAGCCGGGACAGCAGGGGCTCCGAGGCTCCTGGCGCTGCCCACAGACCCCTCGGGGGTCACCTACCCCCAGGACATGGCCCGCCCCCCATGCATCACGCAACGCCCGGCATGTGACCTGTCCCTGCCACGGATGGCACCTCCCATCCCACGGAGGAGCGCAGGGCAGGGAGTCCTGCCCTCACCCCTTGGCTGCAGACGCCCTCGGGGGGACCCCCGGCCACTCACCCTGGTGGAGACTGCCGGCCTCAGACTGCCCTCTGGCACCCGGCCCACCCCCACCTCCCTCCAGCCTCCCGCGGGCCCTTCCCACCTGACCACCATTCCCAGGCGGGTGTGGCTCCCACAGGTGTGTCCCCCGCCTGGCCTGACGCACAGCACGGGGGTCTCTGGGACTCCCAGCCCCGGCGGCTCAGCAGCTGCCGTTCCACCCCTCGGCCCCGCCTTCCCAGCGCCGTCGGTGCAGGGGGACCCCAGGGGCTGCAGGGCTCCCACACGGCCCCTTCCCTCTTTTCGCAGCGACAGCAAATCTGTGAAAACACATTTCCTCTTACGTCCGGCCTTGCCTTGAGCCGGGACGGGGGGCAGGAAGGGCAGCCAAAGCCCAAGCAGTCTCCAACGTGCGGAAAACTGCCTCGGCTCTTGGAGGGCAGGGACAGGAAGGCGTGTGACAGGGAGGAGACGTCCGAGTGTCGACCTCTGGCGAGGAAAAAGGAATTCTTGTTCTCGGCTGTTTCTGAGTCACCGCTGCTCGCAGCAGAGCCGCTGGGGAGCACGTGCGAGCGTGTGAGTCGGAGGGACCGTGTGTGATGTGGGGTGTACGGTGCTGGGGCGGCTCCCGGCCAGCCTCCCGAGTCCCTCAGCTTCAGGGCCACCTGCCCTTTGCCCGAGGAGAGGGCCGGGCGTCTCTGAGGCTCCACGTGCCCAGCTCCCTCTTGCAGATGCTGGACAGTCAGGACACAGCTCAGGAGAGAGGTGTTCCCCCGCCCGGGTTCTGCACCCCAGAACCGCGGGCTGTGGCCTGGGCCAGGACCCTCAGGCAGGCTCCGGGGGGCCGTGTCTCCTGGGGACGGACTGAACAGGCTCCGGGGGGCCTCCTGCCTCCCGCCCCCCCACAGCCGCCCTCCCCGAGGCTCCCACAGGAGGGTCTCCTGCCGCCGGTGGGGGAGGGGGAAGAGCGCCGCACCCCAGCCCCTTGCTCTGGGCCCTGCGCTCCTGTCTCTGCCTGGACTTGGCCTGGGGGCATCTCACACGCCGTCCTGCGGCCTGGAGCCCCCTCCTGCCCCCTGCCATCTGGCTGGCTCCACTGCCCACCGCCCAGGAAGCCTGCTGAGGACGGGCGCCCCGTGGACCACGCCCCCCGTGAACCAGGCCCCCCGCAGACCTCATTCCCAACCCAGCCATGTCCACCTACGACATCATCGCTGCTCCAGGCACCCCCAGCCGTGCACACCCCGCTGCGCTCCTGGGCGCCGGCCGCTCAGTCCTGGGGCGGGGGGATGAGACCGCCTGTCCCCCCCAAGGGTCACCTACACCCCCCTTCTGATTCTGGGGTTTTTGGTCCTCGCCAAGGCCCACTGGCCTGCGGGCTCTTGAGCGTGCCCTGCCTGATGCCCGCTCCGGGCCCGGGTGGGCCCTGCGCCCCGATCTCAACCC
Organism: Dasypus novemcinctus; assembly: GCF_030445035.2. Classification (NCBI taxonomy): domain Eukaryota; kingdom Metazoa; phylum Chordata; class Mammalia; order Cingulata; family Dasypodidae; genus Dasypus; species Dasypus novemcinctus. Next base: position 134,612,132 of record NC_080679.1, read on the forward strand.
CTGCCTTCTGCCCACCTCCCACCGAGCAAAGAGGAATTCCGCCAGGCGTTTTGCCAGCCCGACTTCCGGGAAGGCCAAGGCACGGCTTTCCTTTCAGGACGCGGCTTCCTGAGCGCAGGGTTACAGGGTGCCACTCTGCCGGCCTTGAGCTTTCCCGGGGTCCAGGAGGCGGGTTGGGGGCCTGGGGGCCACCGTGTCCACGGAGGGCACGAAGGCAGGGAGAGGGGGCACTGGGCCTCCCAGGGCCAGCAGGGGTCCCGGCAGCAGGCCCGGCCTTTGTTCCCGGGCTCCGTCCCTCCAAGGCAGGGCCTCCAGGTGATCTCAGATCCCCCCCCAGAGGCCATCCGCTCTCCTGCCCCCACCCCGCTGCCCGGGCCGTGGGGAGTGCCGCATCAGCCACGCCAGCCCGTGCTTCTCCAGCTCACGCCGCCAGGCTCCGAGGAGAGCCTCGCCTCCGCTTCCCAGGAAGGGGTGGCCTTGAATCAGGGGCCCCCTCTTGGCGGGGACCCTGGGGCTCCTGGCTGTCACCCGTGACTGGAGCTCTCTGAGCCTCAGTTTCCTTGGCTGCAAACTGAGCGGAGGCCCTGGGCGCTGCCCTGGCTGGGACCCCAGGCCACACCTAGTGCAGGAGACAGTCGGTGGCCACACAGCACGTCCAGGCGGTGGTGCTTTCCTGGTGGCTCGGGCACCAGGGCTCCAAAGAGGACACACGGCCCCACCCTGCTCCTTGGCATTTAAAACGCAAAACCTCGTCTTTGTGGGTCCCCGTTTCCCGAGGACACCAGAGCCCCAGAACGATAAGGGTTTAGATGGGAAGTGCTCACCCACTGCCTGGGGTGTGAGTGAACCTGGGGTGGCACGGGCTGTGCCAGCCTCCTGCGGGCAGCAGCAACCAGCCCTCCAGGCGGAGGAAGCCAGAGGCTGCAACGCGGGGCTGGGCCGGCGGGAGACGACAAGGGACGCCCTCCACTCCCCCTCCTGGGGGTGCCGGAAGCCCTGCTGCCGAGGGCGCGGGGCTGCGGCAGGCGATGCTGGCGCGAGGGGCGGTGCTGGGGGACCCACGGACGCTGCCTAAGGCGGGCGGGCCTCACGGGGACCTCCACCTGGAGGGGAGGGGGCCCGTCCTGCAGAGCTGGGGGGCTTCGGGTTCCGGTTTCAGCTACAGGACTCCTTGCAATCCAACCTCACAGGCCCCTAATAAACTAGGGCAGTGAACGGGGGCCTTGCCTGGCCATCCGGGGCTCGGGACGTCCCTGCCATGGGGAGGACAGGTGGTCAGCCAGCCATCTATCCACGACCCGGCGAGGGGGGCAGACGCCACCCTCCCCACATGTGGAGAGCAGGACGGCCGGGCCTGGGTGGCCCTGCCCTTGCCCCCGGGAGGCCCCCGCAAAGCCACTGCCCAGACCCACACAGCACAGACAGAGGACACCTGCCAGGCGGTCCCGGTGGAGGAAACAGACCAAGGACGCCAAGAGGCAGCCCCGGAGGACGCCCGTCCCAGCCGCGTCGGGGAGCGTGCACCGCCGCTGGGGGGCTGCTCGAGAGCCGCGGCCACGCACGAGGCTGAAGGTGAACGACCCCACCTGCTCCCGGGACGACGCACCTAAAACAGAGGCACGTGCGAGCCGTTCACCTCCACTGCGCCGGGGCCAGCGAAACCCGAACCCAGAACCAAGCAGAGGGAGGAGAGATCACGCACACTCGCTCTTGAGCCCGGCAGTTGGCATGCCGGGATCGTGCGCTCGGCCTCGGAAACAGGGCGGGCGCAGAAGGTGAGTCGGAGGAGACTCGGTCCTCTCGGGTACGGGTTCTAGAAAGTTTGTAACAGCAAAGCAGTGCTGGACACTATTTCAGGGAGGCACGTGCCCGCAGGAAAAGTATAAAAACCGACGCAGGACAAACAGCGAGATGCAGCAGGGTAGGAGGGGGTGGCAGAAGGGGGGGACTTGGGGGGGGCCAGGGCTTCATCTTTCCAAGTCCCACTCGTTCGACTCCGAGACCGAGCAGCGGAGGGGAGGAATGTGCTCCATGTGTGATTTTATTCTTCTCTTTTTCCATACGTGATTTTCACAGGTTGAATCACGCCCCCTAGAAAGACACGTCTGAGCTCTGCGACTGCCACCCCAACTGGAAAGAGCATCTTTGAAGATGAGAATAATCAAGATGACGCCAAACTGGAGCAGGGGCCCAGTTCCACATGCTGGCGTCCTTACGGGGGGCGGAGACCTGGACACAGGCGGGCAGAGCTCAAGGCCTGCGATGACGGCGGAGAGGACGCCGCGGCGGCCGGCAGTCCCCGGAAGCCAGGAGAGAGGGGTGGGACGGCTTTGGACTTCCGGTCTCCAGAACATGGGACAAGACATTCTTGTTTTAGCCCCCCACCCCTGCGTGAGGTTCTCTGAGACGCTGGCCCCCGATAGACATCACAGGTGAAGATGAGCCAGACTTGCCACGGGGCCCCGTGAGACACCGCCCTCCCGGCCCACCGCGTGGCAGACACCGCCCTCCCGGCCCACCACCCTCCCGGCCCACCGCTTGGGCTTGGGAGGTGGGGAGAGGCCAAGGCAACGTCAGCCCGAGGCTTTGGGGGGCTCGGCGGGGTGGGGTCGGCGTGTGCTGCCAACCCCACCCCCTCACTCCTCGCCACCGGGAGCCCCTGGCTGGTCACAGTCTCGGCGGCGGGGCGGGTCTGGCGCCGACAGCAGGACGACCTGTGCAGGGACATCCCGGTTGCCCACTCCAAGGGCCAGTGGTGCCAGGGGCTTGGGTGAGAAGGAGCCGACCTTGGAGCCAGCCCTCGGGGGTGCCCTGGGCTTAGGAGGGAGGGGACACGCCGTGGACAGGTGCGGTTCCAAGGACCCCCTACGAGGCAGATGCGGTCATCCTGTCCGTTCCACAGAGGGTAAACTGAGGCACAGAAGCTGCAGCACTTATGAGCAGCCAAGCCTCTCTGGCTCCCAGTCTGGGGCCCCGGGGCTCTGAGTTGCCCCACCCACCCATCCACAGGTGACCACCCCCCACGGTCAGCTCTGCTCCACTGCCATGCAGGGCACAGAAAGTTTACCAGCCTGGACACAGCCTCTCGAACCCGGCACTGCCGTTCCGCTTTGCAGGCAGAGAGGTTCAGGGAGGGAAGGACGCACGTGGTGGGCAGTGGGCCCGAGCGGGACGAGACGGCGCCCTCGACAGAGCTCCAGTGTCCGCCGGGGAGCCCCAGAGCCGCCCCCCACACCGGAGCCCGAGGCTGCCCGCTGGGTCCCGGACAGCGGCGGGTGGGGGCGGTCCCCGCGACACCAGCCCAGCCCCTCTGGCCAGCACCGCGGGTGGCTCTCCAGCTTGGCAAACAAGCCCCCATTCACTCTCCCGCCAGACGTGACTGACTGGCACGCGCTGCACCCCCACCCGGCTTTCAATGACGACAGGGCAGCTGCTGCCTGTTGCAGGTCGTCAGGGCCTCAGGAGGCCCCGTGCACCCCGCAGCGTCACGGCGCAGGGCCAGCTGGGTGCTGACTGCAGTGAGCCCGTGGCCGCCCGCGGGGCTGAGCCGTGTCACGAACTGCAGGAACATAGCAGGGTCCAGAGGGGCGGCTCCCATTACACTGACGCCGCCTGGGCTGGCAGGGCTGGGAGGTCCCTGGGGGTCGGAGAATCAGACGTGAAACTTGATATCCCTGTTTTACAGACAGGGAAACTGAGGCTCAGAAAGGGGTTCTCCCAGGCGTGTGAGCCCACCGGTCCAGCCCCAGGGCGGGAGGGGCTGCCGGGAAGGCGAGGCCGTGTGCTGCCGACCGGGCGCGTCCCGCCGCGTGTGCAGGCTGAGCGGTGGCGGGGCGCCCTGACAAACCCGGAAGGGCCCTGGGGAGCTTGGGCGGTCGCTCCCAGCCGGCAGCGCCCAGGCGGGGTGTGCCTGGGACCCCAGAGCCAGGGTCCACGGCTGGTAAGCGGGCGGACGTACACCCAGTGGCTCCTTCTGCACCCTCCTCAAAGGATGCCCGAGACTGGACGTGGGTGTCCACGCGGCCAGCTGCCCACCTTGGAGCCGTGGGCAGAGGGTGGGTGGGCGGTGCTGCGGGCAGAGGCAGCCGGCTGGCCAGGGGCTGGGTGCCTCTCCACCTCCAGCACCCACCGCACGGGCATGGGAGGGCCGCTGGCTGCTTAGGGGCAGCTGGTGGCCCCGTGCCCTCGGCAAGGGCCCCCACTGGGGCGGGGCGGGGGGCCGGTCTCCAGGGCTGCACGTCCTCACCCTGCCCTCCCGCCACGGTCCTGTCTCCCATGGATAGGGCAGCTGGTACTCTCCTGGGTGCGGGGGCATGCGTGCCGAGGACCCCAGGTAACAGCTGTGGAAACTGGGAACCTGGGAAAGCGCCATGATGTGGCCGCCTGGCAAAGAAGTGGACAGAGGGACCCTCAGGCCTCGAGCCCCACAGGCAGAGATGCGGGGTCTCACCCCGCTCTGCCCTGAACCCCCCGGCCCGCTGCTCAGGAACGGCCCCCCCGAAGCTCTGCTCCTCAGGTCCTTCCTGTTTTGAAAACCCGCCATCAGCCTGATGTCCTCTGGGGAGGGCGAAAGCCAGCTGCGCAGGCCCCCAGCTGCCCGTACCGCTCAGGCTGGCCTTAGAGCCGCTGCTGCAGAGTCCACCCTGGGGGCGTGGCCGGGAAAGGCCCGGCTTCTGACCTGTCACCCGAGAGATGGATGCAAGGACTAACCGAGCAGGGCCTGACACAGCCGTCGGCGCCCACACGCTCTCCTGAACGTGCCCGTCACCCTCCTCTGGCCTGGGCCAGAGCAGGCCCGGGCAGCGCGCTGGGGCGGGGGCTGGCCGGTGGGCCCCGTGGACCCCCGTGGAAGGCCTGCCTGGACAGGCGGGGAGTGCGTGGCAGAGGCGGCGGGTGCTTCCCCAGAGCCAGCAGGCAGCCTGCGTGTCCACCTGCCTGAGGGCCCGGGGCACGCCGTGCCTCTGGCTCTGCTTCCCAGCCGGGGGCTCGGGGCCCGTCTGCGGACCCGGCTCCTGCCCCCACGCTGGGGGCTCTGAAGAGCTCCCCGCCTCTTCCGGGCCTCGGCTCCTGGCGTGGGAAACGGGCGATGGAGACAGCCCATTCCAAGGACCCCCCGGGCCTCCTTGCCTGGCCCCTTCCCGCTCTGAACCCCGGCCTTTGCCCAGGCTCAGGACCCCACCCCACTTCCCCTCTCCTTCAGGCCCACAGGAAGGACTTGGACCCTGGCCGCCTGACGCCTGCCAGCTGCCCCTTCCCGGACGGGGGTGGACCGGGCACCCGTGAGCAGAGGGAGGATCCGGGGTGCCTGGGCCACCCCAGGGGCTCACGAGCCAGGCAGGGCCTCCCGCTGAAAGCCCCAAGAGCGGTGCCTACTGCTCACTTGGGAAACTCCCTTTTTAAACCCCCAGTACCACCCTGTTACCAGCGAGGGGGCCGCCGAGACGGGCTCTCAAATGCCACAGGAGGCAGGTGAGGGGCGCAGGGTGCTTCCGAGAAGTGACTTAACTGCTGTCGGGAGTGTGGACACGCCCAGACCACTCGATTCGGGAATTCCATGCCTCAGTGCTTCCAAAGGAAGCCAGAGCGCCGAGGCTGGGTCACAGAGGAGGACGGCCGCGGCGGCGGCGTTTACAGGCGCGGGTGCTGGAGCTGCGTGCTCAGCCACAGCCGAGAAGCCCAGGGGAGCCCCAGAGGGTGGGCCACTCACGGCCACCGAAACACTGAACCTTTAACAGGGTGGGACGACACAGCTGGTTCCAGATGGAACGAGCAACTGCACAGGATTTCCTTTCTTCTTTATGCTCTCACCACCCCGTCAGCCATCACCAAAAGTCACTTCTTCACAATGAAAAAGGAAACATAAAAGGGGTGGAATTTGAAAAAAATATGAGGCAGGGCCCCGCACTGACAGCAAAGCCCGACCCCCAGCACTGGAAGCCCTGGGACACCAGCGGCACTGACCGCTGACCGCTCGCCCATGTGCAGCCGCTGAACCCTGCGGCCCTGAGAAACCAGCCTGACGTCAAGGTGGCGGCAGGTACCATGGGCCACAGCGTGCGGGGCCACGCCCACCCAAGGAGCAGACAAGGCCCCCGCCCAGAACTGCCCGCCCGGCTGGGCCTCCAGCGCCGACGCCACGTGGGCCTACGGCGGGCTGGACGAGTGCCGTGCCCTGGAGTCAGAGGGCCTGGTCTCGCCGAGTCACGGGGCAGAGGGTGCCCAGAGCCCGGGTGGAGCTGACAGGCAGGCCGCAGGGTGCCCTGAGCGCCTGCTCCTCGGGCACGTGCTTTCGAGGGGGGCTGCGTTGCTCTGGCTCACCGGCCATCCAGCTCTGCTGATGCTGCCCTGAGGTTCCCTCCCTCTACCCGGGGCCAGCTCCTCCTGAGGCCTGTCCCGGCAGGGAGGGCTGCGGCGGTGCCACGTCCAACTGCGTCGCCGTGGCCCCGCTTGCTGGGCCCGTCCTCTGCGTAACGGCACCGCTGGGCACACACAGGTCTTGCCCCTTGATCTCAGGCAGCACCTGTCCTCAAGGCCGACTCGCCCAGCACGCTGCCAACACGGCGGGGAAAGGCAGGGCCAAGCCCAGGGCCTGTGGGGCCAGAAGGAGCCACGGGACGAGCTGGGGTGGCTGGTGGGCTTGGGAGCCGTGGGAGAGGGGCAGGGGCGCCGGAGCCGTCGGTGCCACCAGGGAAGGCTTCCTGGAGGAAGAGATGGCTGAGCAGGGGTTGGAGGGGAAGCCAGGGGGTGCCTGGGGGGAGAGAGGGAGAGGAGGGCTGCGAGGAGCACTGCAGGTCTTGGGAACAAGAGGAAGGCAGGACGGGGTGGTGAGGACGCGGCACTAGAGGGCGCACACCCCAGGTGCCACGGGTGCCGAGACAGGCCTGCTGCGGGAGCCCGGGGCCAGGCGGGGGGCCGGGCAGGGGCCTGCCAAGGCAGTGCTGTGAGCCGCACATCAGCCCCCAGTGCTCTCGGCGGCTCCACGGAAGACCCTGTGACTCTGGGGGCGACCACAGCAGCCTAGGCGCGGCCCTGCGGGGCTCTGGAGCCCGCAAACCCTGAGGGCTGACCGTTTCTGGATGGCCCCTGGTAATGGTGGGCCGCGGCCAGGCTGGCCCCAGAGCCCTCCTTCCCGAACAGCCCGGTGCGGGGCGCAGGCGGACACCTGCTCCTGTCCCCTGGTGGGAAGCGCCAGCCCAAGCTCCGGGAGGGTGTTTTATCCTATCCATCTCCACTGTCACCTCGGTGTGTGCCGCGGCCCGGGGCGCCCCTGGCTGCTGATGCGCGTGATGCGGGGGCTGGGAAGACCCCCTGCCTGGGCCACGAGGACGGCCTCCCCCAGGTCCCCAGGACCACCAACGCAGGGGGCCACGGCGGGGCCTTTCACCCAAGGTCCCGCACGTGCTGGCGCCGGGGAGATTGACAGGAAGCAGGGGCCCGGTCGGGGCAGCTAGACTGGCCCCCGGCCTGCTGGGCAGGCAAACGCGCAGGGCGGGCGGGCTATGGGGGTGGTGTGAGAGGTGACACCCCAGGGCTGTGGGGGTGACCCCAAGGCTCCCCGCGCTGTGTGTGTCCTGGGTCCCGCTGCCCACGGCAGGAGAACCGCAGCCCCGCCCGGCAGCACCCAGCTTCCACAGCGCCCGGCCCAGCCCCGACTTTGGAGGGGCAGCTTGCGGGTGAACCTCTCGGCCGGCGGGCCGGCTGCACAAAGCCAAGATGACCTGGCCTCTCGGCCCTCTACTGGGGGTGGGGGCAGAGAGGAGGGGGCCGGGAGGGCGAGGCGGCAGCGGGGCGCTGGCAGGGCATGCGTGGCCGGCAGCCCCTGCCCGGGACGGACGGCAGTGGGAGACCTCCTGTCCCCGGGCGTGCTGCCCCGTCCAGGACGAGGCGCTGGTGGCCGGCCGGCCTCTCCACCCTCCCCGTCCCTGCTCTGGGCAGGCCTCCGGTGCCCACCTGGCCTCCCCCGGTCCTTGACTCCTGGTTTGGGAGGGTGGCTGGGCAGGGAGGGCACCGGCCCTCCACCCAGGGACCTGCACGGAGCTGGGGCTGGGGCTCCTCGGGACAAGCTGGCCGCACAGGCCTGGGCCTCCGGGCAGCGGAGGGGCAGGCTCTGCACACTTCCCCCAGCTCTCAAGCGCCGCGGCCGGGTGCCGCGCCCGCAGGCAGGGGAAGCGCCCACCGGGGGCCCTTGGGGTGGGGCCATTCAGGGCTCCCGGCCCAGAGCCCCGGTCACCGGGGAAGCATGTGGGAGCCCTCGGTCTACCTGGACAGACCTGAACCCCTGGGGCGGGGTGGGGGTTGAGGTCCTTGGTACCCCCAGCTTACCAACGCCTAGCAAGAGCAGAGTGGGAGAGCAGAGTGGGGAGCTGCTGCCTGAGGGGGGAGCGCTGCAGCTGAGGAAATGGGGGGGGTGGGGAAGCCTCCCTACCTCTAGGACCCCCACCTGACAGTGTGGGCGACCGCCAAGCAGGAAGAGTGCAGGACTGGCTCCTGCCAGTGCCCTGGCCCGCGCCCCCAACACACCCGAGACCCCAGGGAGCGCCTATAAACGCGCGCGTGCACGCCAGCGCGCAACCCCTCGGCCCCGCCCACCCCGCCAGCGGATTCGTCCTGAGACTCGGGGAGGTAAACAAAATGCAGGCAGAGTCCAGGGCTGCGGCCCTCCCCGGGCAGAGCGCGCAGGGGAGCCGCAGGCGGGGCGGGGGAAGGAACCCCAACTCCAAACGGCCCGGCTCTGACTGCAAAGCGCGCCCGGGAGAGGGGCCCCGCACAACTTCCCATGCCCACACAGGCCGGCCCTGTGCCCCCAGCCCCAGAGGTGGGGGTGCGTGCGAGCCCCCAGACAGGGTGGCTGGCTGCGCAGGTGCCCCTGACCCGCTGGGCTCCCCCTGCCCTGCAAGGGCACCCCACGCCGGCCGGCTGTGTTCCCCTTCCAAGGGGGCCTGCCTAAGAAAGGCTCTGCTCGCCCCCACTCCAGTGCCCCCGGCCCGGATCCCACTCAGGCCTTTGTTCTACCTGCACGTGCCACAGGGACAGCCCACCCTTCCCCGGCACTCCTTCCCAGCCGCTCTGGGCCCGGTGGGCACGCTGGGTGGGAGGGGCTGGGACCCCCAGGCGCAGGGCAGGAGGCACTCTTTCCCTCACTTGCTCTTGGTGAGATCGCAGCTGGGACCCAAGCGCTCCAGGTGGAATCCAAACACCCGACAAACAAGGGGCTGCAACGGGTCAGCCTGACCTGTACCGAGGCCGGCTAGGGTTCACGTGGGCAGCCAGGGCAAATATCTGGGAAAGGGGGTGGTGGCCCAAGAAGGAAGCCCTGGCACTGCTCAGCCTGTGAGGGTGACGGGAACAGAGAAGCGTCCTCCAAAGAAGTAGAGGGAGCCAGAGAAGTCAAAGGCCACGGGTGACAGCCCGCCGGAGCCCAAGAGCCAAGGGCACCCGCCAGGCCGGGACCGGGTGCAGAGGGGCTGTGGCGGGTTCGAGGCCCCCAGGGGGCAAGAGAGGACGGTGGGCAAGGAAGGGTGGGTGCAGGGCAGCCCTGTGGGACCAGGGAGGCACAGACACCGGACCGGGGAGACCCGCGTGCGGGGGACACCTGCCCACCTTAAGTCCCCACTGCGCCGCGCGAACATGCCCCGGCGTCCGGCCCGCGGCGCTCACCTGGGCGCGCAGCCCTCCGGCCCGACGCTCACCTGGACGCGCGGCCCCCGCAGCCCACTCCCCCGGCCCGACGCTCACCTGGGCGCGCGGCCCCCGCAGCCCACTCCCCCGGCCCGGCGCTCACCTGGGCGCGCGGCCCCCGCAGCCCACTCCCCCGGCCCGACGCTCACCTGGGCGCGCGGCCCCCGCAGCCCACTCCCCCGGCCCGGCGCTCACCTGGGCGCGCGGCCCCCGCAGCCCACTCCCCGGCCCGGCGCTCACCTGGGCGTGCGCAGCGCGGCGGGGTCGCGGCGGTCCAGCACGCCGGGCACGCAGTTGGTGAGCTCGGTCCAGTCGGCGTGCAGCCCGCAGCTCAGCCGGTGGAGAAGCGGGAGAAGAGCCAGGTCTCGCGGCGGTTGGGCCGGTAGCAGGTGCACTTCTTCTGGCCGGGCCGGCAGTCGCAGGGCACCTCGAGGCGCACGTTCTGCACCAGGTGGCGGCCGAAGGTGGTGCCGCCCGTCTTCTGGATGTGCAGGAAGACGATGACGTCGTCGCCCTTCATGTCGAAGCGCAGCGAGCGCTCGAGCTCGCGCAGCGGGAAGTAGTACTTCTTCTCGTAGTGCGGGTCCGGCGTGGGGAAGAGGTCCAGGTCGCCGGGCGGCGCGCGGCCGCCCGGGCGCGCCCAGGCCCAGCCCCGGGCCCGCGTACTGGTAGAGGATGAGCATGAAGCACGCCGAGCCCGCCACCACCAGCACGAACTTGCTGGCGCGCTCAACCATGGTCCTGCCGCCCGCGCGCCGCCGCCGCATGTGTCACCATCGCCGGCCGCCCGGGCGCGGCGCGGGGCGGGGAGGCCGCCCGCCGAGTCCCCCGCGCCCCGCCGGCTCCGCGCGCTCGGCCGCGGTGCGCCCCGGAGGCCCGGAGGGCGCCGCCACCGCCCGCGCTCCGGCCCGGCTACTGGGCGCCGCGGCCGCCCGCACAGGCGCGGGCCCGGGTCCCGCGTGGCGCCAGGGCCGCTCTCCCGCTCGGCCCCGGCCCCCTCCGGCTGCGCACGGCTCCGGCCCCCGCGCGCCCCGCGCCCCCCCGCGCCGGCCCGCTCCGCTCCGCGCCGACAACGCTCTGCGCCGCCCCGCGCGCCGCCGCGTCTCCGCGGCCCGCCCCGCCCCCGGCCCCGCCCCCCCGGCCCGCCCCCGCGCGCGCGCCGCTTGCCGTCGCCGCCCGCGCCGCTCCCTGGCTCCGCCCCCGGGGCGCCGGGGGCCGCGGGCGGGTGCTGGACGCGGGGCGGCCGCTCGCGACCCCGGACCCGGGTCTGCCTCGTGGCCGCGCTCAGGTGGGCAGCCGCGGAGTGGGCTCGCCCCCACCCCCGGAGGAAGGGGGAGGGCTGCGTTCGATGTGGGCTTGGGGGGCGGGCCGGTGGGGCCCCCAGCCCGCCCCCCCCCCCCCCCCCCCCCCCCACCCCGGTCTGGCCGCGGGGCGGAAGCTCCACCCCACTCCGGGCGCAACCGGGGCCAGTCCTTGACCCCGCACGGTGGACGCTGTCAAGTGGCCAACGCCAGGCGGGACCGAGGGGCAACGAGGGGCGGTGGACAGGAGGGCTGGGCGAGGGGCCGGGTCGGGGTGCGGCGCACCGGTCGTCCTGGGCCCCACCTGCTTCCACTGTCCCTCGGGGAGGACGAGCCGAAACGCCCGCAGAGGCCGGCGCGCCCGCCTTGTGGAAGCCTCATTGTTCCAGAGCGGTGCCAGCCACGTGCGTCTTTTCCGCCTGTCCCTTATACTCCAACAAACAGTTTTCCAAAATTGACCCCATCTTTAAGAGGGAGAGTCCACCCAAACGCCGATTTCCAGCATGGCGGCTGATGGTCGCTCAGAGACCCAGGCCAGGGCCGGACTTGCGTGTGCTCCCGCTGGCTGCATGGGCCTCCCCCCGACCCCCCACGGCCTGCCCCCAGAGCCCTGGAGGCTGCTGGACCCCAGCTGAGCAGGACTTGGGGGCCTGGGGAGAAGTGACCTGCCCAGAACCTCACAGTGACAGGAACCCTGGGGCAGTTCGCCGGACGTTCATGTGCCACCTGCCCGCCTCGGCCAGCTCACTGCGTTTTCAGTTCTGCTGGGGCCCGAAAGCATCTGCCTCCAGGCGCCTTTGCGGCATTTATGCCTGGGCCAGCGTGTGCTGGGGAGGGGTGGTGGCAGGCGCGGGGTGGGCCCCCACCCTCTGTCCTGGTCCTGACAGTGGACCGGTCCTCTGTCTGCAGGAGGAAGGTGGGGGCGGGTAGGGAATGGGAGTGCGGGTGGCCTGCGGCTCTCACCCCTGCCTCAGCCTGCACCGCTTCACAAGCCTGTCCCCTGGCCAGGACACACCCCAGCCTCAAGGTCAGCTTGGACCCTCCCCTCTAACCTCTGTTCTCCCAGCCCCTTTTCTAGGCCAGGCCCTGGGTGGACTCCGCTGGCAAGAGACGCTTTGGTCATCACTGGTGGGCTGTGAGCAGTGCCAAGAGAGGAGCACCCAGAGGATGGGGGTCTCGGGGAAGTGAATAGGAGTAAGCCGGTGAGAACAGTAAAGAGGGGTCTGTGGCAGAGGGGCCAGTGGGTGCTGAGGCAGGGGGCTTGAAATGGGTGATGGGAGCAGACTGCAGCAGTATTGTGCAGACTTTGGAGGAGGAAGTGGGGGAGTAGACCAGATAAAGAGGAAGAGGGTGGCATGTACTATTTACTGCAGGCCGTGGGCATTGTCTTGCGTGGGGCTACAGGAGAGCAAGAGACCTACTTACCACCTCCTGGAGCTTGGCACTTGATGCACTCGTGTCAGGGGTTGTGTAAAATAAAATGGTACACACTGTTGGAAAATGCTTGGATTTCTTACGAAGTTAAACATACACCTCTCCTGCCACTCTACTATTCCTCAGTGTTTACCCAAGACCATGCTCAGACAAAGACTTGTATGAGAAGGTTTGCAGTGATTTTATTTGTAATAGCCCCAAATTGGAAACCACCAACATGCACCTCGGTAAACAAATTGGGAAATAATCATCCAATGGAATACCTCTCAGCAATAAAAATGAATGAACTGTATATACCTGTGACAACACGGATGAACCTGAAAGTCATTATGCCGAGTGACAGAAGCCAGACAAAAAGAGCGCATGCTGTGCCATGCCATTGATCTAAACTCCTAGGAAATGCAAATTCCCAGGGACAGGAAGCAGATCACAGGTTGTGCGGGGATGGGAAAGGATTGCAAAGGGGTGGGAGGAAACTTTTGGGGGTCGTGGTGACCCTTTCACTGATGTTCTCCACACAGATCAAAACCGGTCACATTGTACACTCTGAATGTGTAGTTTATTGCATGTCAATCATATCTCAATACATCAAAGGTTTGTAAAATCACCCCAGAAACCCTCCTGGAACAGAGAACAGCTGGAAAAACCACCATGAAACCCAACTAAGAGGGAGTGTGCAACTTCAGGAAGGGACAGAAGGGCCTGTCCTCTGGACAGAGCAGTGCCCTGAGCACAGGACAGTGACCTGCTGTGGGTTTGCAGGTTGGAGAAGGGGGAAATGGAAGGCTGTCCTGGAAGGGGCTGGGCTGATGCTCCCAGCTCCCAGCGTGAGCCGGGGGGCTGGGGGCCGGGGCCAAGGGCTTGGGGATATGGGGCTGGAGAGGGTCCCAGCCTTGGCCTTCATCCTGGACCCCTCTGTCTGTCCATCCCGCTCCACAGGCCACCTGCTCCTGAAGCATCTGTGGGTACGGCCCTGGCCCTGGGCACACCCGGCTGCTGGGCTGTGCTGGCCTCCGCAGGTGCCTGGGCATGGCCAGGTGGCACCTCTGAGCTTTGGGGTCTGTGCCTTAGCCCTCCCCTGCCCGGCAGACAGCCCAAACTCCCCTGATGTGCTGCTCTTAGGGCCCGCAGGGGCCACCTCTCAGAGGCTGGTCTCCACTCTGCAATTGGGAACAGTGTTGGCGCTCATGGGGCCGAGCTGAGGTCGGGGCCCAGGGCCTGGCTGGCTGTAAGCGCGGTGATACCTGTACCGAGGAGGGTATCGTCAGCCCCTTTCTCCAGTGAGGACACTGAAGGTCAGAGTGGCCCAGTGACCTGACCAAGGTACTGGTAAGTGGCAGGGACAAGGCTTGAATCAACATCTCCTGGATTCCAGGGCCTGGCCCCGCCCCTGGCCTCAGGAAGCTCCGGTGAAGCCTGACGCTCAGGGTTTCGGATGCGTTTAGAGCCGGCGGCAGCCAGGGTGCCTTTGGCGGTTTCACGGGGGCTTAACGCCCACCTGTCCCAGCAAGCTCCCCGGCCCCTTCTGGGTGAAGCCCCCAGCCCCCATCCGTCCTGTAAGCTGCTTTACAGTTGCCCCTGGTCCGGGGCAGCTTGGTCAGACTCCCCCAGGGAGTGACTGTTCTTGCCAGGCACGGTCCCGCTTCCCTCCAGACACGGTTCAGACCCCGTGGTGAGCCTGGGGCTGCCCGCCACTCGAGCCCCTGGTTCAGTACTGCCACGTGCCGCAAGACGGCCGCCGGCGTCCGCGTCTCCTGGAGCTCAGCCTTGGGCGCCCCGGCCAGGGGCTCGCCTCTCTCCGGGTCTCCTCTCTCTGTCCCGCTGCTCCCCTCCTCCCAGTTCAGCTGTCAGGCACCCAGCAGGGCTGGGCTCCTCTTGAGCCGCTCGTGGGCCCAGCCTCCTGGGGGCTTCGTGCCAAAGCCGTCCCCTCTCCCACGTTGCTGGATCAAGCAGGACAGCTTCTTTCACTGTCTCTGGCGGAGTCCGTTTATCAGGCCCAAAGCAAGGGCATAGTTTAAAACGTAACTCTTTGCTTTTGGAGATCCACAAAAGTCGAGTGGTCACGGCCCGCTCCCCACTCCCCGCAGCCAAGGCCAAGGCCTCTCTGCAGGGGCCTGGAGGCAGCACCCAGACCCCTGGGGCTGGGCAACCAGGTGTCCTTACCCAGAGGACGTCCAACCTAGCGGGGAGTCCTGCAGACCGCTGTGACCCCAGCACTTCCGTGCCCAGAGCGAGTGGGCTCTCTTCCGCTGGGCGGGGATGGAGATGCCCATTTTGCAGAAGAGGAAACTGAGGCCCAGAGGGTTGCCAGCCTGGCTGGGGCGGTGTTTCCTCTTTTGGAAAGCCGGGAGTGGGGTGGACGGAGCCTGCCTGCCACCCCCTACCAGGCCTCGTCGTGCACCCCACTCCCCCTAGCCGTGCCCCCTGCGTGTCCAGGCCTCGCGGGGGGCGAAGACGCCCTGCTCTTCTGTCTCGAGAGCCTCAGCAGAGCCGGGATTCCATCCGAGGCTGCCTGCCTGAGCCCGGCCTTCCCCAGCGCTGCCCCCGCGGCGGCCCAAGCCTGGGTGGGAAGCCCGGCTAGGAAAGGGCCTCCAGAGAAGGCCCGGGCACTGCGGACGGGCCAGCAAAGCCCTGTGAGCTTGGCCCGTGGCCCCTCGTCGCCAGGACCTCACTGTCCCGAGGTCCAGGGAGGGGAAGAAGTGTGCGCGCAGGGTCCCCGCCGGGGGCCCCCAGACCTGCTGGCGAATCAAGCCCGGGACCTCACAGGACAGCCCAGGAGCCTCCTGACGCGCCAGCAAGCCCCTTCTTTCTGGAATTCTCTTTCCAGGTGGCTGCAGGGGGTGCGCTCAGCTTCCCACTTAAGTGTAAGCCGGCTCCAGCTCCCCGGGAGGCCCCGAGCTGTGGGTGAGTGGCCAGGATCTCAGGGTCAAGCCAGAGAGGCCATCGAGAATGGCTCCAGGGGCTGTCCGCCTCCGGGACTGGCGGGACGGGGGCCACCCGGCGCGTGGAAGGCCGCTGCGGGCCCCCGTGGCCACTGGCCCCCTCTTCTGCCACTGCCGCGCCTGAATACCAGAGGGCCAGCGCGGCTGGAGACAGCGCCCAGTGCCCAGCGCCCAGCGCCGCGGGGCTCTGGAGTTCAGGAGACCTCGGCCGTGGCAGTTCTGCTCCGCGGCTACCTTTGTTGTCTGGGTGCTTACTTCTTATTCTTTAATGCACAACGCACGGGCTCTGATTTCCTGTCGAAGGAAAAGAAAAGAAAATAACACACGGCCAGTGGCAGGATGTGAAGATCAATGAAAAACAAAGCCACTGTCCTTCAGCTCCGGGAGAGTGGAAGCAGGGATACGATTTCGGCTTCAGGATGAAGAAAAGCGATTTCCCTGGACCCGCGAACGGCCTCGGCACCGACTGCCGGCTGGCCTCCCGCCCGCGCCGGCCTTCTGGGCGGCGGGAGTACGAGAACCAGGAGATCAGCCGCGCGCCCGCCCCCCGCCTCCCGGGGCGCAGTCCTGCGGGCGGGCGCGAGGGGGCACCCCGCCGCCCGCGGCCCGCAGCTGACAGTGCAGAATTGGGGGATTTTCCACGCCTGCCTCCCTCTTCCCTTTCGGCCGCTTGCCCATTGTTGTTGGCGAAGCGGGCGGAGGGGCGCAGGGGCTCCTCGGAGACCCCCCGCTTCCCGCGACGCGCGGAGACGGGGCCTGCGGGGACGGCGGGGGTTGTTTGGGGACAAACTTTGCAAGGGAACTCGGGGTCGCGACCGAGTCGGCCTCGCCCGCGGGTAGACTCGCCCGAGCGGCCGGCCGGACCCCACGGCCTGGCCCCGAGGGCGCACGGGGACCTGGGGTGGGGGCGGGGAGACCGGGGGCCGCAGCGGCCACTGTGCCCCCCGCGCGTCCTCCCCCACCCACGGCCCGCACCCCACGGAGGCCGCACCGGCCCTCGCGTGCTGCCTTCCTTTGCCCAATGCCAGGGACGCCTCCTCCGGGAAGCCCTCCCTCCCGCCCCGCAGCTGGCGGATCCTTTTGGGTGTCACCTGGGAGCAGGTGCGGGCCTCCTTGAGGACCCCTCGCCCTGCGCTCCCCACCCCGGCCCCGGGTGCTGAGGGCCGCTCAGGGACAGCTTGGGACACTCCCCGAGTGGGGGAAACGCACTGCCCTGGTCAAAGGACTCGGGTCTGGAGAACCCCCCCCCACCCCCGGGAGCCCGCCCAGCTCCCCTCTGCCCCCCACGGCCGCCTGAGCGCGGGTGGGAAAGGCTCCTCTGGCTGCAGGGCCCCCCAGCACACCCACCCACTTCTCCCTGCCCCCAGCGGGCCGCAGGAGGGGCAGTGGAGCAAGCCTGCCCCTGAGCAGGCCCTGTCTTTCTGGACCGGCCCCTGGCGCCTTCTGTCCCCGGGTCGGGGTCTCACTTTCTTTGTGTCCTCTCCTGCTTAAATCCCTTTGGGAAGAAGGTCAAGTATAAACAGATTAGTAAAACCTGAGCAATTCCGAGGGAAACAAAATGGCCCAAAGCCTCCACCCGCGCCCCCCGTAGCTGAGGTCCACGGCCCCGGGGTCAGTGGAGGAGCGGGGGTGGCCTGGCCGGGCGCCCCCTGCCCTGGCGGCCCCGGGGCTGGCCTGTGCAATGGCGGGCGCGGCTCCTGCTGGCAGCGGCGAGAGCTTGGCCGGCCGCCCTCGTGAGCCCCACTCCCCACCACGCCGGCGTGGCTCCGGGCAAGGAGGAGGCTGGGCCACTGTCCGGTACCCTGGGACGTCCCTGCCGACCGGGGTGTGGACGGGACGGCGTCCCAACCCGGGCCAGGGCAGCTCGCTGGCTTGGCGGGGAGCGGTGGGGCGTCCTGTGAACGCAAGGGCATCGAACTCGTTTTTCAGCGTGGAACTTCTAAAGGGCTGTATGTGCCTTTGACCTCGGCGGCACGCGGGGCTCAGGGCCTGTGTCTCAGGGAGGGTGAGCGAGGCGGGGTGCCTGCCCCGTGTCCCGCCCCCAGGGGAGCTCGCCGCAGATCTGTGCTATTGCCTCCTCCATCTGGCAGGCTGGCCGCAGACGGGACTCCCACCCCGCTGGGGTCGCAGGGGGCACGGGCGGCCCTTTTAGGGTTTAAGGGACCCACTGTGGCCCCGGCAGCCGTCCAGGGCCGTGGCCGGGAAGGGGTGTGGGGTCGGCGTCCCCCCGCAGCCTCGGTCCAGTGCTAGCCCCCCGGCTGTGCGGTCTCTCATCCGCAGGACGCCTGGCTCTGCCTCCCGGCTCGGCCGGCCCCCTTCCCCCCGGGGCCCCCACTGCCCTCTCCCCTAGCTGGCCAGCTCCTTGTCACCGGGCTCCACCGTCCCCACTCCCCTGGCGACAGCCACTGGAGGTTTCGGAGGGGGCTGCCCTTTGTGCCAGGGCACGGGGCCTCCAGGGGGGTCTGGGCTGCGTGGAGGTGGGGTGCGGTGGCTGGTGGGCAGGACCCGGCTGCAGGGGGTCCCTGTTCCAGCAGCCCTGGCCCCCGCCCATCTCCAGCTGCCCAGCGGGAGGGTTTTCCTCTGTGGGGACCAGGCCGCGGGGCCTGCCCCTCCGCCCCGGCTGCCCTGACCGCTCCCCCCAGCTGCACAGCGCCCTCTTTCCTACGTCCTCCAGCCACGCTCTTGTGGGCCGTTCCTCTCCCTTCCTGCCTGGAGCTGCCCTTCTGCAAAGGGGCTTTGGGGTAATCCGACCCTCGGGGCGAGCCCTGGTCCTGGGGTTCCGTGGGGACTTCACAGCCTGGGGGCCAGGGAGGGCGGCACCCCTGCGTGGACCGTGCGGAGGGTGCAGGGAGGAGGCTCAGGCCACCCACGGGCTCTGGCATCCCGTAGGCCCCCGATGACGGGGGGCAGGGGCGGCAGGCCGGCCCGTGGGGCTGGGCGAGGGTGGGCGCCGGCTGCGGCCTGGGGCCCGGTGCAGGGCGGCGATGGGGGAGGCCCGCCTGCTGGCCAGCGAGTCGGGGCTCGGGGGGCCCTCCAGCTGCAGGCTGCTCCGGCTGCGGCTCGTGGAGCAGGCCTGGGACCCTGTGGCCAGGTGGCCGGGACTGAGCCGCCGGGTGGTTGTCGAGGCCCCAGACCCGGCGGCAGGGGTGGGCGGAGGAGCCTGTAAGGCAGACGGCGGGGCGGCGGGTATGCCCCGTGCCACTTGCCCTCTGTGTCCTGGGCCAGCGGGGGCTGGGCAGGGGCCTCGTGGTGGCTGACGCTGGCTTGAGGGGTAACCAGGGCCCCCCCTGCCACCTGGGCTCGGCCTCAGTCACAGGAAGACAGAGTTCAGCAGGGAGCGAGGGGGCTGGGGCGGCGCACCTGCGCTCACGTCCCACACACCTGTCTCCACAGCTGTGTGACTCGCGGCACATGACTGAACCTCTCTGAGCCCCGGGTTCCTCGTCTGTAAAATGAGGGTAGTGACAGGACTTACTTCACTGGGTCCTCGTGAGGATTAAGTGACCTACTATGCGTAAAGGGCTAAAGTTGCTGTCTGATCTGACTGTATTAAAGTCTATATTTAAAACAAGAGTTTGATATAGCGAGTTCAGTGGTAGATGGAGATTGTGGTTGAAAAGAGAAATACAAGAATGTTCCTCTACTGCAAGTGTTAAGAATGTGGTGATACATGGGAAAATACAACTAATGTAACTTACAGACTACAGTTAACAGCAATATTCTACTTATTTATTTATTTACTTGCACTCCCCCCCAGATGGTCCCCTTGTCTGCTCATTGTCTCTGCCTGTTGTGTCTGCTCATTGTGTCTGCTTGTCTTCTTTAGGAGGCACTGGGAAACAAACCTGGGTCTCCCATGTGGGAGGTGGGTTCCCAACTGCTTGAGCCGCATCTGCTCCCTGCTCTTTGCATCATCTTGTTGCATCAGCCCATTGGGTCAGCTCGTTGCATCTGCTTATCTTTAGGAGGCACTAGGAACAGAACCCAGGGCCTCCCATGTAGGAGGTGGACACCCAACTGCTTGAGCCACATCTGCTCGCTCTCAATATTGTACTATTTTTGCAGCAAAGGCAAAGAAGGGACAATATCAATGCTAAAGGTAAAAAAAAAGAGTATGGGATTTAGTTTTAGGAGATGTGAATATGATCGAGCATTTTATTTTTCTTTCATTATCTTCATTAGCAAGGAACTTTGGTCATGTCATTGAACCAATCTGAGCTCATTTATTCATCTTTTGGGACACTGGAGAAACAATTGAGTTTGTTTTTAGGATTAAATAAGATAAATTGTGCCTGGACAGAATTTTTTTCAAGTACTGCATCCGTAATTTGTTAAGCTGCCTTTTGTCTGTTCTGTTCTTTATTTGAAGTTGAGATTAAGTTTAAAAACAAAACAAAACCAGAGTTAGCCGGCTCCCACTGGGTGCTGGGCCCTGAGCTGGTCTCCGCTGTGCATGGCTATGTTGGGTTCTCTCGGCTGCCCTATCGGCTCGTCACCAGGTTTCACAGCTGGGAGAGCCGAGGCTCGGCTGGGGTGAGTGACCTGCCCAAGGTCACACGAGCCCAGTGCCTGCTGGGAGCCTGGGGCGAGGGTCCTCTCCTTCCCCTGTGGCGGCAGCCCAGCCCTCGGGGATCGGACTGTGGGGCACTGGGCTTTCCAGCTGTCCCTGCTGGCCCCTCCCTCGTTGGTGCGGCAGGGACCAGGGCCGCGTGTCCCTGCCTGGGCCCCTCCTGCTGTGCCTGCCTACACAGGCCCCTCCGTCCCTTGCACGGCCCTCGAAACCGTTTTATGGGGCTGATGTTTTGTTTAGTGTGTGGCTTCCCCGTCTCCTTAGCAGCTCCCTCTTCTGCTGGGGGCATGCCCGCTCGCCTCAGGCAGTCTGGGCTGGCAGGAGTGAATTTTCAGCCTCAGAACCCTGAGATGAGGCCTTCTGAGTTTGCACCTGGCCGGTAGGCTTGAAAGCCAGGCTCTGCTGAGACAAAGGCTTCTACCGCCTTTTATCTCCTCTTTGAACATGTCAGGAGGGAGCAGGTGTACGGGAAGGCAGCCGTGTCTGTGCAGGGAGCCCAGTCCTGGGGTCTCTGTGGTCTTTGCAGTCCTCGTGGGGTAAACAGTCACTACCCAATTGCAGGGCTTAAATGACCCCCCCCCCCCACCAGCTACCCGTGGTTTCTTTGTGGGGAAATGGGGCAGAGGGTGCCCCCCGCAGGTATGCAGAGTGAGGCTGAGGTCCAGGCTGCTGGCTGCCTGGGGACCCCTGGGGCCCAGCCGTTCAGGGCACAGCCAGGTCTGGGGGCTGCTGCCAGCTGCCCCCTGACGGGACTCAGCCCAGGTGCCAGCCTGAGTCCAACGAGTCGCGCCCTCTCTCCTGCTCTGGGGTCCTCTTGGACTCCTAAATAATCCAGAATTCTGAAAGACCCAACATTTGCTTGAGCCATGCACGTCGAGACCAAGTTGTCCCCAGAGAGGGTTTGAGGTCCCTTTTCACTTAGAGGCACAAACTGAAGCACTTGTGGATGAGAGAACACGATGGCTGGGATTTGCTTAAAAATGCTCCAGCGGGGAGTGGGGTGGGGTGGGAGGGGCATACACCACACACCTGGCGGGGAGTGGGGTGGGGCGGGAGGGGCATACACAACACGCCTAGTGGGGAGTGGGGTGGGGCACCCATAACAACTGGGTGGGCTGCTAATTGCAGATGCTGGGGAAGAGTAGATATGGATTTGTTTTAATTAGCTGAAGGACTGTCACTGCAAAGTACCAGAAATGTGTTGGCTTTTATAAAGGGTATTTATCTGGGGTAAAAGCTCACACTTTCAAGATGGTGAAAATCCAACTCAGGGTGTGGAACTTTCTCCCCAAAGTCAGCTGCCCCGTGTGGAAGCAAGATGGCAGGCATCTCCGCCTGGTCTCTGCTTCCCCTCCGGCCTTCTTCTCTCAGGCTCAGCCACTCTGCCTTCTTCCTGATTTCAGCTGCAAGCTGGCATTGGACTTGGAGAGAGTCCAGGCTTCCTATATCAGTCTCGGCTGTTCCGCTCTCTTCCCAAGTTCAGCTGTAAGGTATCAGACAAGGCATCCTGCAGGGCTGGTCTCCTCTTGAGCTGCTCGTGGGCCCAGCTTCTTGGGGGCTTTGTGCTTAAGTCTTCCTCTCTCTCACATTCCAGAATCAAATAGGACAGCTTCCTTTTATTTTCTCTGTCTCTGTTTATATCAGACCCAGCCAGGAGGCGGGGACTCAACATGCGTCACGCCCTACTGACGTAATCCAGTCCAATGGGTCTCACACTCAAAGGAATGGGTTAGTTTAAAACATAATTCTTTGCTTTTGAGGATTCATAAAATTCGAACTGTCACAGGGTACATTGTGCTGCCCTCTCTATTTTTGAGTGAATTTAAACTTTGCAAACAAAAGTTTAAAAATAAAATAAAGCCCAACGATTATTGGGTCAGACTGGCATTAGCAGATGGGACCAAGTGAGGCCTTCACTGCTTTACAGTGGAAGGGGATTCTCAATCTGATCTGAGAAGATATGGAGAAATAAAAAGTGTTGATTTGACTTCTGGTCCAGACAAGGTGGTGCGGACTCATTTCCCCCCGCTCCTTCCTGCTAAGTAGAGCTACGGACCCTGGAAATGGCACAGGAGATCACCAAAGAATGACTCTGAAAGGTGGGAGAAGAAGGCAGACTGGTTAGTGACCCCAGGACTGAGGGACCACAAAGCAGCACCCAACAGAAGATGCCCCAGACCCCAGCCATCCAACAGGAGGTGGTCCAGGTGGCTTTTTCCCCCACCAGGTGAGACTGGCAGCACCAACAAGAGGGCTGAGAGGGAAGCATTCTCCATTCCTGCTGGGTCTGAGAGCCCCCAACCCCCAGAAACACCAGATGGCTGGGGGACATCAACATGGGGTCCCACCACAGGTGGTCAGCGCAGGAAGCCTCTTTGCCCCCATAGACTGGAGAATCCCTTTGCTTACCCAGAGGCACCAGGTGGCCTGGAGACTCATTTTCTGCCCCTCACGAACTAGCAGGGACGAGTGAGGGCCCCAGTAGAACCATATAAACCGAGCAGACTAAAATAACACCAGAGCGGCACTGAAGATTAAATTCTCACTGGAACTGCAGATAACAAAATTAGGCCAAGACCAGCTCGCTAAGCCTAAACAGGTGACTGATAGCTAAAATAAAATATTCACTAGTAAACAGTCTCCTAACCGAGTAGGAAAAAACATGTCAAGGATAAAATAGAAAATCACCCATCAGTGTGTTCATCAAGTGCAATGAGTGTGCCTTACGGATGAAAGGGGATGTTGATGTGGGAGGAGAGGGGGTGGGGGTGGGGGGTGGGGAGTGGGGTATATGGGAACCTGTTATATTTTTTAATGTAACATTTTGTGAAATCTATTTATCTTTTTAAAAAAGATAATAATTTTTAAAAAGTGAAGAATTGCTGGCTTAAAAAAAAAAAAAGAAAATCACCCATCATACCAAGAACCAGGAAAATTACAACTCAAATATGAAAAGACAATCAAAGGATTTCAATTCAGAGATGAATCAGATGTTGAAATTATCTGACCAGGATTTTAATGTAGCCATCACAAAAACCGCTAAAAGCATTTACAATTTCTCTTGAAACAAAGAAAAAAATAGAAAGTCTCAGCAAACAAACTGAAGTTATAAAAACTACATCTGAAAAATACAACAAGGGGTATTAAAAAAACTCACTGGATAAGCTCTGTAGAAGAGTGGAAATGACAGAGTATAGAATCAGTGAACTTGAGGAAAGAATACAGCCTCAGGGCCTTGTGGGACAATAACCGAAGATCCAAATATTTGTATACTGGAGTCCAATCAGAGAAAGGAAGTGGGACTGAAAGAGTATTTGAAGAAATAAATGGCAGGAAACACCTCACATTTGGTAAAAGACATAAACCTACAGATTCAAGAAGCTGAGAGAATCTCAAATAGGATAAACCTAAAGAAATCCACACCAAGATAATTATCATAATTATTAATTAACAACATATTTAAACTTCTGAAACTAAAGACAAAGAAAAAATCTTGATAGCAGCCAGAGAGAAATAACACATTACCTATAGGGAAACAGTACTGCAAATTACAGGGGCTTTCTCATCTGAAACCATGGGGCCAGTAAGGCACACATTTTATCAAGAGTTGAAAGAAAAGAACTGTCAGTCATGAATTCTATACCCAGGAACACTATCACTCAGGAATGAAGGAGAAATGAAGACTGTCGGAGAAAGGAAAAGTAAGAGAATTTGTAGCTAGCAGACTTACGCTTAAAGAATGACTAAAGGCAGTTTTTGAAAGAGGATGTAATAAAAAAGGCATCTTGGAGAAGGAAGGAAGAACAACAGAAAGAGCTGAAATCTGGATACATAGAATAGATTATCTTTCTTTTCCTGGTTTTATAAATCATGTTTGATGATTGAAACAAAAGTTATAGCATCATCTGATACTCAAGACAATATTTAACAATGGGAAGATAAAGGGATCTGTCCCTACCTCAAAATTATATGAAAGTCACCTTTATATTCATTTATCCCTTCACTGTATCTTTTAAAATATTTATAATTTAAATCTATCTGGAATTTATTTTGCTGTAATATATGAGGTAGAGATGTTTCAGTTTGCTAAAGCTGTTTGAGCAGATACCAGAAAATGGGTTGGCTTTTACAAAGGGAATTTATGAGTTTACAAGCTTACCGTTTTGTGACAGAGAAAAATGTCCAAATCAGGGCATTGCCAGGTGATACTTTCTTCCTGAAGACTGGCTGCTGGTGATCCTGGACTCATTTGTCACATGGTAGGCACTTGGGAGTGTCTGTTGGTCTTTCCCTTGTCTCCTGGGTTTTGTTCCTTTCAGCTTCTTGCTTCTGTGGTTTTCTCTCTCTTTATCTGAATTTAATTCTTTTATAAAGGACTCCTGTAAGAGGATTAAGACCCACCCTACTGAAGTAATCTAATCAAAAAGTTCTACTTGCAATAGGTTTATATCCACAGGAATGGATTAGCATCAACAGCATGATTTTCTGGTGTTCATCACAAGAGATAACTATTTTTTTCCCCAAATATTGAGTCAATTTTCTTGATAACATTTACTGAGTAATTAATTCATCCAAATAGAGCAAATGGATAAGCTAAACAATAATAGCTTAAAAACCCATCAGAGAACTGAGATTATAAAAAAGTATAAATGTAACAAATTCTAGAAATTAGAAAAAGTCCATGGTTTCTTTTGTCTCTGGTGGAGTGGGGATGGAGGAGAAATCTGCTATAAATGGGGGTAAGGAGAAAGTCAAAATTTAAATGAACATTTAACATATAGGCTGGAAGAATGGACTAGAGTCCTGTGAATCCTCAATCACAGAGTGAATCCACACCCACCTGCTAGCTAAACCTGCACTAAAGCCAAACCCAGCTCAACTCTCAACACTAGCAGCCTGATAGAAGAAGGGCGATGTCCTACTGGGAGTAAACATTTGAGCTTGAGTCTCTACTATTATGTTAAAGAGAAAGTTTGGTATACGCACACAAAAAAGTGATGAGGCACACAGAAAAAAATCAAGAAAATGGGACCTCTGCTTAAGAGAAAAAGTAATCAATGGAAGTAGACCCAGAGATGTCCCAGATGTTGGAATTCTCAGACAGGGATTTTGGTGCATATGTTAATGGGTCCACCAGAAAAGGTAGATGTGAAACAGATAGGAAATTTCAACAGAGATACAGAAACTATAACAAAGAGTCAAATGTGATTCTAGAAATGAAAATTAGTTTATCCAAAAGGCAATGCACTTGCTGAGTTTATCAACAGCCTGGCAACAACAGTGAACAATTAGTGAATTTGAAGACAGATTAAAAGAAATGATCTAAATAGAAATTTCTATTATATAACTAAAACGAAGAGAGTATTTAAGTTTTGTGAGACATTATCAAATAGTCCAATATATATATTAATAAGTGGAGCAACAGGAGGTGGGAGAGAGAGTGGGCATAAAAAATATTTAGCAGATGTAATTGCAGAGATTTTAACAAAATTGACTAACTCCACCAACCCACAGATCCAAGAATCTCAGTAAACAAGTGAAAAAAACAAACAAAACAAAACCTGACACACCATAGTCGAACTGCTACATCAAGAGACTAGAAACAGAAGAGTAAATTAATACAAAGTAGAAACACTAAAATAATGTAAGAGGAGTGAAAATTAGTGAAATAGAAAACAATGGAAAAACCCAACAGTTGTTTCTTTAAAAATATTAATAAATATTCTCAAATGACTAATAGAGAAAAGTAGAGAAAAATGTTACCAATATTAGAAATTAAAGAGGGGCCATCACCCCAGATCATACAGGCATTAAAGCAGTAATGAAGGAATACATTGAACAAGTTTATGCCAGTAACTTAAAGAACTTAGAGGAAATTAAAAAATTTCTTGAAAATTTCAAATGATCAAATCTCAAACAAAAATAGAAAGTCTAAATAGCCCTATATTTATTAAAGATTTTAAACTTATAATAAAACGCTCTTACAGAGAAAACTCTAGGCCCAATTTCTCCAGGAAATTCTATCAAATAGTTAAGGAAGAAATAATACCAACCCTATAAAACCCTTTGAATTAAACAGAGGAGGAGGGAACATTTCTCAATTCATTTTGAGGCCAGCATAACCCTGAAAGCAAAACCTGAGAAGACATTACAAGAAGGTTATACGTGAATATCCCACAGATAAATAAATGCAAAAATTCTTAACAAAATATTAGCAAATTGAATTTAGAAATATATAGAAAGAATTATATATAATGACCAACTGGTATTTGTCCCAGAGATGGAATTTCATTTAATAGTTCAATATATATCATTGTAATTTCCTACCTTAAGCTGGTGACTAAAGGAGATTAAAGTACTAAAAGAGAAAAAGCATATCTTTCTCTCAATAAGTGAGGATAAAGCATTTGTTAAAATTCAACACAAATGCATGAATGTATGATAAAAATTAGAAACAGAAGGGCACTTCCTCAATCTGACAAAAGCCAACAAATTGAGATTAAAAATAGTATTAAAATGAAAAATACCTAGGAATAACTATGAAAAAAGGGGAAGCAGATTTGGCCCAATGGATAGGGCATCTGCCTGCCACATGGGAGGTCCAGGGTTCAAACCCCGGGCCTCCTTGACCCGTGTGGAGCTGGCCCACATGCAGTGCTGATGCGCGCAAGGAGTGCCCTGCCACGCAGGGGTGTCCCCCGCATAGGGGAGCCCCATGTGCAAGGAGTGCGCCCCATGAGGAGAGCCACCCAGTGCGAAAGAAAGTGCAGCCTGCCCAAGAATGGCACTGCACACACGGAGAGCTGACGCAACAAAAAGAAACACAGATTCCCAGTGCTGCTGATAAGATAGAAGAGGTCACAGAAGAACACACAGCAAAATGGACACAGAGAGCAGACAACTGGGGGAGAGAAATAAATAAAAAATAAAAAAATCTTTAAAAAAACTCTGACAAAAGACGAGTATTGAAAATTGCAAAGCATTGTTGAGAGAGGTTAAATTAGACATAAATCAATGGAGTGCTAAACCATATTCATGGATTGGAGTTCTCAATATTGAGAAGATGTTGATTTTCTTCAAACTGCTTTACAGACTCAAAATAAACTCAAACACAATTCCAGCATCTTTTCTTTTTTTAAAAGATTTATTTATTTCTCTCCCCCCCACCCCCGTTGTCTGTTCTCTGTGTCTATTTGCTGCGTGTTCTTCTTTGTCCGCTTCTGTTGTTGTCAGTGGCACTGGGAATCTGTGTCTCTTTTTGTTGCATCATCTTGCTGCGTCAGCTCTCCGTGTGTGTGGCGCCATTCCTGGGCAGGCTGCACTTTCTTTTCACGCTGGGCGGCTTTTCCTCACGGGCGCACTCCTTGCGCGTGGGGCTCCCCCACGCGGGGGACACCCCTGCGTGGCACGGCACTCCTTGCGCGCATCAGCGCTGCGCATGGCCAGCTCCACACGGGTCAAGGAGGCCCGGGGTTTGAACCGTGGACCTCCCATGTGGTAGACGGACGCCCTAACCACTGGGCCAAGTCCGCCACCCTCCAGCATCTTTTGAAGAAAACTAATTTTGATATTTATATGGAAAAGTAAAGGATGTAGAAGAGCAAAATAATTTTGAAAAATAGCTAAGTGGAGGACTTATACTACCTGAGTCTTAGACTTCCTATAAAGCTGCAGTCATTAAGACAGTGTAGAACTGACGAAGGATATACAAAGGGATCCAAGGAACAGAAGAGAGGGCTGGGAAACCAACTTACACAATATCATCAATTGATTTTTGATCAAGGAAACAAATTAATTCAAAGAGGAAAGGAAAACCTTTTCAATAAATGGTGCTGAAACAACTGGATATTTGTACAAAAATAACCTTAATTCCACATGCAAAAAAAATAATTCAAGATGGATCATTGATCTAGATAGAACGGTAAATCTTTCAGAAGAAAATCTAGTAGAGTATCTGTAACCTTTGGGAATACAGACACTAACCAATATAAAGCACTAACCACTGGAAAAATAATAAATTAGATGTCATCAAGACCAACATTTCTACTGATCAAAAGATACTACTTAGAAAATGAACAGGCAAACCACAGGTGAGGAATAATATCACAATATCTGATGAAGGATTTATATTCATAATACATAAAGAATTCCTAAAAATCAGCAATAGGCAATTCAATTAAAATGGATTAAAACTTACAGTTGCAACTCACTCTGCAGTATGCCCTTGGTTCATGCTCAGATCATGTACTTTTCTCATTTTCTTGTTTCTTAATAAATTCTTTACTCCCTTGCCTAAACAAACAAACAAACGAACAAACAAACTTATAGATACTCCTCCAAGGAACATAGATAAGAGGTCAATACGCACATGAAAAGATGCTCAATATTATTAGTCGCCAGGGAAAAGGAAATTAAAACCAAGGTGAGTTCTCCCTCTGCACCTACTGGAATGGCTGAAAATTAAAACTGCTGGCAATATCAAACAGCGGTGAGGATGCAGAGCCCCTAGAACGTCTCGTACTTTGTTTGTGGGCATGTGAAAGGGGAAAACTTGGGAGAACTGTTTGTTGTTTCCTTCTGAAGCTGAATGTGCATCTACCCTATGGCCCAGCAATTCCACTCCTGGGTATTTAATCCAAGAGTCTTTAAAAAGACTTGTACATGGATGCTCATAGCAGCTTTATTCATAACAACTCTAAAGCGGAAACACCCTGAATCCATCAATAGGCGAATGAATTAAACATTTTTTTGAAATATTCATACCACAGAATACTGCTTAGCAGTAAAATGGAATGCACTATTGTATACACAGAACAGCCTGGATTACTCTCAAAAGTGTTATGCTGTGTGAACGAAACGAGGTATAGACTGTACGTTCATATTGTATTTTTCCATTTCTATGAATTTCTAGTATAAGCAAAACTTATCTCTGGTGATAGAATCAGAACAGTGGCCGATTCTATTTGTGCTTGTGGGGGTTGTTGATGGGAAAAGAGCACAAGGAAACTTTCTGGGGCAAAGGTGCTATTCTAGATCTTGATTTGGGTGTTTGCAACTGCCAAAACTCAACGAACTGGACAACTCAGATCTCTGCATTTTGTTGCATGTAAATTATACCTTGATTAAAAAGAATAGTATGTGGGGGAATTTATATCTAGACATGTATTTTTATTGCTGTTTAAATATACTTTGTTTTTTTTTCTATTGTATTTTCTAACCGGTCTCAGCAATTTTATAGTCAAAGTCTATCAAACTTCTAATAAATAATTCCCATTGAGTATTTCCTCAGTACTCAGACTTGGTGTAGTTAGTGCACATGTGGGCTCACATAACTACAGACTAGTTCACTTTTGAATAGAAATGTAAACGATGCTAAATAATAGAAAATGAAATCTAATAACACTACATCGCAGTAAAACAGGATTTAATCCAGGACCACAAGGAGAGAAAGCGTGTGATTATCTTGAAACACGGCGACAAAACTTTTGAACAGGAAGTGCCACAGGACGGGAAGGAGACTTCCTCTAACCTCTGGGGCTGGTGTCTCGCTGTCCGTGGGGGGGCCGGCTCCAGGGGCCACAGGCCTCTCTCACTCACCGTGGCCTCCTTCTATGCTCAGTGCACAGCGGTCGACTAAAGGAAGGCACTCAGCGACCATGAGGCACGCGCCCTACCGCAGCCTGCCCGCCGTCCCGCAGAACTGGCTAGGCAGGCGTACCTGGAGAAGCTTCCGGAACACCACAAAAAAAGGGAGTACGGCAATAAAGCAAGTCACACGAACGCTTTGGTTTCCCAGTGCCTATCAAAGTGAACCCTATACTGGAGTATGTGTACACTATACTGGAGTCTAATAAGTGCGCATTTTGTCTAAAAAACATTCTAAACGCTGAAAAACATTAGCATCTTGTCTAAAAAAACAAATGCACATACCTTCATAAAAACGTGGCACAGAGGCACAGCTCAAGCTGTTGGAAAAATGGCACCGAGAGACTTGCCTTCAATTTGTAAAACAAAACCCCCCAAAACCAAAACCTTCAAATGGCAGAAAACCAGAAAACAAAAAGCAAACAAGCCCCTTCACATCCACGAGGCACAGTACGGCCAAGGGCCGTAGGATGACTTGCGCCCGTGTGGACTCGTCCGCCCTTGCCCCGTTTCTTTCCTTTTAAAGACTCTCTTAATAGGCGCCGACCCGTCTGCACTCTTACTCTGGGCTTTACAGGTTTCCACTTGCTAGATTCTCAGAAGGCCCTGCAGGGAGGCTGCTCGCGCCTCCTGGCCCCCAGTCGGGGTTAGGGTCAAGGGGTGATGGCAGCTGTCAGCCGTGGCCACGTCCTCTTCCTGGACGAGCCACAGCAGAGCCTTTGGGAAACCCTGCCTGGAGGAAGATCAGGCGAGCGCATTAAGTTTCTAGATGGAGAGCTGGGAGAGAGCAAGAGCTGGAGCGACACCATCTGCGCCCCAGCTGGGCAGGCGTGGTGCTCAGCAGCTGTGAGAGCGTTGCCTTCCATTCCTCCCAGCCTCCTTCCAAGGCAAGCTTCCTCTTCCACGCAGCTTTCGGAGGGGGCGCTGGGGCCCGGCGGGTGACTGCCCGGTTGGAGACCAGTAGGTGTCCAAGGGGCCACGTGCTGGCCTGAGGCGGCCCTGGCACCGTGAGGGCTTTATGCCAGGACGAGGGTGGTTGGAGGACTTGGCATGGATCACGGGGAAGTGAGGTCACCCTCTGGGCTTCCCGGGCACCTCTGCACACGAGCTTTGCCGGCACGCTTCCCCGATCCGGGTGGCGGTCTGCGTGGTGGGCACGGCCATCGGAGCTGGCCCTGCCCACCCAGGCATTGCCCCGCCGTCGGGAGGGGAGACAGCCCGGGCAGGAGCACATGGCCCGGGTTGGACCCTCACCAGTGGCGCGGCCCTGGGCAAGTCAGTTGACCTCTGCATCTGCCTCTGGCTCCTCCTCTGCCAAAGGGGTAATGATACTACTGTTAGCTAACTGGCTGGCACCGACTTTGTGCCAGGTGCTATTCCAAACAGGCCACATCCATTATTGAAGCCTCACAAGTCACTCTATGATGCAAGGAATGTTAGTTCTATTTACACATAAGGAAACTGAGGCTCAGAGAAGTCAAATGTCCTGGCTGAGGTCACCCTCTACGGTGTGCTGGGACTGTCGGTGCTTCTTGTACTCCATCTGCTGTTTGAGTGCAGACCTCGTTTCTCTCTCGCCCCCTATTGCAGACTGGGAGGCTCCGTACATCTTCTCTCTGCAGAATGGTGGCCTCCGAGGGAAGGGCTGGAGCCTAGAGAAGGGCCCCTCCACTCCCAGCCCGCCACCACTATCACCACCACCTCCACCTCCACCATCATCAGCCCCCCACACTGACCCCTGCCGCCCCACCTCCACTCCCACCCCACCGCCTCCCCCACCACCTCCATCACCGCCCCTACCACCTCACCTCCATCACCACCATCACCTCCATCACCACGTCTACCACCACCTCCTCCACCACCATCACGTCCATTACCACCCCCACCTCCACTCCCACCCCCACCCCCATGCCTCCCCGCCACCTCTATCACCACCCCTATCACCTTTACCACCTCCACTACTTCACCCTGTCCACCTCTACCACCACTATCACCTCCACCACCATCACCTCCATCACCATCACCTCCATCACCACGTCTACCACCACCTCCTCCACCACCATCACGTCCATTACCACCCCCACCTCCACTCCCACCCCCACCCCCATGCCTCCCCGCCACCTCTATCACCACCCCTATCACCTTTACCACCTCCACTACTTCACCCTGTCCACCTCTACCACCACTATCACCTCCACCACCATCACCTCCATCACCATCACCTCCATCACCACGTCTACCACCACCTCCTCCACCACCATCACGTCCATTACCACCTCCACCTTCACTCCCACCCCACCCCCATGCCTCCCCGCCACCTCTATCACCACCCCTATCACCTTTACCACCTCCACTACTTCACCCTGTCCACCTCTACCACCACTATCACCTCCACCACCATCACCTCCATCACCATCACCTCCATCACCATGTCTACCACCACCTCCTCCACCACCATCACGTCCATTACCACCTCCACCTTCACTCCCACCCCACCCCCATGCCTCCCCACCACCTCTATCACCACCCTTATCACCTTTACCACCTCCACTACTTCACCCTGTCCACCTCTACCACCACTATCACCTCCACCACCATCAACTCCATCACCATCAAATGCTGCTATCACCTCCATCACCATTACCTCCATCACCACGTCTACCTCCTCCACCACTATCATGTCCATTACCACCCCCACCTCCGCTCCCACCCCCACCACCTCCTCCACCACCTCCTCCACCACCTCCACCACCACCACTTTCACCACCTCCACCTCTACCACCAATATCACCTCCATCACCATCACCATCACCATCACCTCCACCACCATCACTTCCATCATCACCTCTACCACCACTATCACGTCCATTACCACCCCCGCCTTCACTCCCACCCCACCCCCATGGCTCCCCTACCACCTCTATCACCACCCCTATCACCTTTACCACCTCCACTACTTCACCCTGTCCACCTCTACCACCACTATCACCTCCACCACCATCAACTCCATCACCATCAAATGCTGCTATCACCTCCATCACCATTACCTCCATCACCACGTCTACCTCCTCCACCACTATCATGTCCATTACCACCCCCACCTCCGCTCCCACCCCCACCACCTCCTCCACCACCTCCTCCACCACCTCCACCACCACCACTTTCACCACCTCCACCTCTACCACCAATATCACCTCCATCACCATCACCATCACCTCCACCACCATCACTTCCATCATCACCTCTACCACCACTATCACGTCCATTACCACCCCCGCCTTCACTCCCACCCCACCCCCATGGCTCCCCTACCACCTCTATCACCACCCCTACCACCTTTACCACCTCCACCACTTCACCACGTCCACCTCTACCACTAGTATCACCTCCACCACCATCAACTCCATCACCATCAAATGCCGCCATCACCTCCATCACCACGTTTACCACCACCTCCTCCCCACTATCACATCCATTACCACCCCCACCTTCACTCCCACCCCCACCCCCATGCCTCCCCTACCACCTCTGTCACCACCCCTACCACCTTCATCACCTCCACCACTTTCACCACGTCCACCTCTACCACCACCATCACCTCCATCACCGTCACCTCCACCACCATCACTTCCATCACCACCTCTACCACCACCTCCTCCACCACTATCATGTCCATTACCACCCCCACCTCCACTCCCACCCCCACCACCTCCTCCACCACCTCCACCACCACCCTGTCACCACCTCACCACCTCCACCTCTACCATCACCTTCATCACCACCACCTCCATCACCACCACCTCCATCACCACCCCTCCCACCTTCACCATCTCCACCACGACCATGGCAGTCTGTTGTACTGCACCAAACCGCCCCTCCTTGCCTCCTTGTTGGTTCCTGGGCACCTGAGCGCCATACCCGAGGCCATTCCCACCCCAGCACCAGAGTCTCCAGGTCCCTCTGTCTGCCCCTCTCTGATCTCAACATTTTCTGCTCCCCCCTGACCCTCCTGCAACAGGCAGGGCCCCTGGGCACCCGGCCCTGGCACCACCACAGTGGTGGGAAAGCTCCAGTGCTCTGGATCTCCCAGGTGGCCTGGCTTGAAGCTGCAGCCATGAATTGCTCTCCATTCTTGAAAGGAAATTCAACAACTAACCAACTGGAATACCATGAAATTCTTTATGAAAAAATGTGAATGGTAAGGACTTGGAACATTAGTGGATTTAAGCATGCAAATCAAGAAACGGCAATGTCTTTTTAAACAAAGACAGTTAGCATTTTCAGTGAGCGAGCTTTTCTCCTTGAACTTCATTTGCTCTCTCCTATCTTGGATAGAGTTTGTCCTGTGCTTTGTAGAAAATCAAACTGCTGTTTAATGATCCCATGGCTCATCGCGTGTTTCCTCTCCTTGCTCCCACATGCCTCAGAATAGCCTTGGCTTTCATAGTTAAATTTCCCCAAGGGCGGTGGCCTGGCACAAGGTTAGCCTGGACAGCTGTAGTGCCGCCAGGGACGCGCGCCGGCCCAGCTTCGGGAAGTTTCTTATCGTGGTTTTCCGTATCGTCCCCAGCATCAGCAAAACCTCGTGACTTTGCCCCGATTCTGGTAGAACTTGTGACTGTTTTAAAGGAAGGGAAATTGCTGTCCCTTCAGATAAAGACAGCTTCGCAAGCTAAGGGCCCACAGGGGCCTTCTGAGCAGATAGTTGATCTGAGTCCTCTTTCTGTGATAACTGAATAAACACATGTGGTTTGTGCCTTCCTGAGCTGGTTGAACTTTACTTCCTGCTATTTCAAATTTCACACCACTTTTTATTTCTTTAGCAAGCTCCTCAGTGCACCTGTATTCAAGAAACTTCTGGGCAAATCCCCATTGTCAGAGCTGGGGCCTTCCAGAAGGAGCTGTGCCTGGAGGAGGAGAGGCTGTCTCTTAAGGGAGCCAGGGCTCTGGCTGGCGGGCTGTGGACACACTGCAGGGGGCAGTGGGGAAGCTCGGGCATCAGGGGGTGGAGGGATGGTTTGATAAATTCCTCCTGAAATTCTTGTGGCTCATAGTCCTCCTCTCTCCACCCAAATCACCCCACGAAGCTGTGGCAGCGTGTGTGCGCGCGCTCAGGACTGGACGCTGGTGGGAAACCGTTGGTTGCCCCTCACCAGCACTCTCCCTCCCATCGCTCTTTGCTAAAAGAATCTCCGTGGTTTGGGTCAGCAGCGTGCCTCGCCTCAGGTGACATAGTCTTTTCCCAGCTTCCCTTGAGGCTAGTGATGGCTGTAACTCCTTGTTCTGGCTGAGACAAGGTACGTCTTTTTTTTTTTTTTTTAATATATTTTAAATTTATTTTTAAAAGATACTTAGATTACATAAAAAGTTACATAAAAAATATATAAGGGGTTCCCATATGCCCCACTCCCCACACCTCCCACCTCTCCCTGCATTAACAACACACTTCATTAGTATGGTACATTCATTGTAAATGAGGAACACATTTTGCAGCATTGCCACTGAGCATGGATTATAGTTTACACTGTAGTTTACACTGTCTCCCACTCAACTCTGTAGGTTATAGCTGGATATATAATGGCCTGTATCTGTCATTGTAGTGTCATTCAGGACTGTTCCAAGTCCCGAAAATGCCCCATATCACACCTCCTTTTCCCTCTCCCTGACTTCAGCACCTCCAGGGCCACTGTCTCCACATCAATGATATAATTTCTTCCATTGCTAGAATCACAATAAATCTATAGTAGAATACTAGTGAGTCCACACTAGCTCATGTTTTATTCCCCAATCCTGAGGATCCTGGGATGCTGATGTGCACTCCACCTCTAATTGAGAGGGGGCTTGGATCCCACATGGCTGAAGGATGGGACTCTCCTGCTTGCAGGTGCAGACTCTCAGTTCCCGGGTGTGGTGGTTGACCATCCTCACCTCCTTGTTGGTTGTCCTGGGTGAGACCAACGAACTGGAGAGTAGGAGTGGCAACTCGGCGAGGCGCAGGGCCCAGCTGGTCCATGGGCAGCCCAGAGATTCCAGTCTTTAGGATGTAAACCTACCAACTCCAGCACCAACTATATAGGTTCAAATAAAAGTGACAGAAGAGGTAGGTGTAGCAAAGTCACATCTGAGTTTAACTATGTCACACTTGGGAGCACAAATGCCAAAGTAGGGCCCACTGGCAAGCTCTAAACTCTGGAGCCATCTGCCATGACCGTAGGACTTGGATGTCTCCGGAGCCCTCAGGAGCCCCACTATTTGGGGTTGTATCCACTTTGGCATCTATGAGATCCTGCTGAGATGTGCATAAACATTACCTCTGGGATGACCTCCCAACTCTCTCTGACGTCTCTTAGCCATATAAACTCATGTCTTTAGCTTTTCCCCCTTTTATTCAAGGTGACAAGGTAAGTCTTTAGCAAAGGTGGTGATGGTAGCTTTGGGGAAGCAGGGACAGATGTGGCTGGCTCCTCACCATCTCTCTTCCTCCCTTCCTCCCTGTGATCCCATTGTGATATCTGGAGTGGTGGCAGCAATTTTGTAACCATGAGGTGGAAAGGATGAAAGTAAAAAATGGCTTACTAAGGGAGGCCAAGTAGAGAGGCAGGTGCCCAGGGCCAAGATACTCCCTCTGAACTTGTGGTTATGTGAGAAATGTACCTCTCTGGTTACGCTGCCATTACTCAGCTGGGCGTGTTGTTGCTTGCAAGCATGGTGCTGACTCATCGTCCTCCGGGGTGATGAGGTCTGATGTTCTCACACGCAGACACTCGGCGCATCATATCAGGCACTTGTCTCTCTTCCTTTATGTGGTGTTATGCTCTCTCCCATAATTTCGAGTTCTTCTTCTACATCTTTAGTGACTTACAAATTTATTATACTTCTCAGATGACGCCATACTAAGCAGTTTCCAGAGGCCTAATTCTGTGCTGTCTCTTCTGACTCGTGCTCCGATGGCTGGGTCCCTGGGAGGCTTTGTGGTTTTGGTGTGTGAGCTCATGTGAGCTCAGGGCCTGGCGGACTTCTCTGGGGTCCGGATGGAGGGGATCGACATTAGCTTCTGCCGGGCTCCCCGGGGTGCTACCAGCCCAGGAACACTTCTGAATGTTGATTTCTTGGTGTATGTGGCCCTCGGTCAGGAGGTGGGACGCACGTGAACCCTGGCCCTGTGTACGTTTACGCGTCCTTGGGGATCATTTTGTTTTCCCTTTGGAAGTCAAGCGGAAAGACGAGTGCCCGTGTCTCTCTTTTCTAGGAAGCACAATGCTTAGGCTGCCCTTCAGCAAGTTCCTGCTTTCGTCGTGATTATGACCGTGATGGAAGACATGCCTTCTTGAGCTGGTTAAACTTCACTTCCTGCTGTTTCCCTTTGAACACCACTCTTTCTTTAGCAGTCCTCAGCTTGCCGGGATCCCCTCCCTGCTCTAGCCAGAGACCTCTTCTCCTGTACTCAGAGCTGTCGGCACTGCAGCCCCTGAGCCCCTGAGCTGGAGAGCGGTCTTTTCCTCAGCCCCTCCCCGCCTCTGCAGGCATCGGAAGGAGTAGCACACACCCCTCTGATTTTCTTCTCTTTCTCCATCTGCGGTTCCTGGTGTTACCCTCATTTCTTTTTTTGAACACCCCTATGCATTGGTTTATCCAGCTTCTAGTTCACTTACGGGTCAGGCAGTTTGGGCGCATAGATTTAGCTACAAGGGTGTTCCCTGCATCCCGACTATAATAGCCATGCAACGCTCCCCAGAGGGCAGAGTCGGTCTCCCCTAACAGACAGTGAGGGCTTAGCTTACCGCCTGAGGGCGGGGCAGGGTCTGATTTTTTTTTTTACTTTTGATTGTAGTAATGTATATACAACTCATAATTTCCCATTTTTAAAAAATGTATATTTCCCCCTCCCCTCCCCTTCCCTGCTGTCTGTTCCATTCACTGTGTGATCTTCTGTATCTATTTCTCTTTTTGTCTTCTTGTCTTTCTCCTCTAGGATTCACCGGGATTCGATCCTGGGGACCTCTGATGGGGAGAGAGGTTCCCTGTCACTTGCACCACCTCAGTTCCTGGTCTCTGCTGTGCTTCACCTTGACTCTCCCCTTCGTCTCTCTTTTGTTGCGTCATCATCTTGCTGCGTGACTCACTTGTGCGGGCACTTGGCTTGTTGTGTGAACACTTGGCTCGCTGTGAGGGCACTGGCTCACCGTGCAGGCACGCTTTCTCTTTTTCCTTTTCACCACGAGTTCCCAGGGATTGAACCCGGGTCCTCCCATATGGTAGGTGGAGGCCTTATCACTTGAGCCACATCTGCTTCCTGGAATGAGTTAACTTTAAGAACATACTTTCCTGGGGTCCATTCAGCTTCAAACCATCACACTGCATAAAATATTTAATAAAGCAGCAAGATATTTTTAACCTATTTTTAGTGAAAAACAACATCAACAAAAACAACAAAAAAACGAAGAAGTGGAGGCTGCCTGACAGCTATGTGCAGTGTATTAGTCAGCCAGAGGGGTCTGATGCAAAATACCAGAAATCTGCTTGCTTTTATAAAGGGTACTTATTTGGGGTAGAAGCTTACAGGCACAAGGCTGTAAAGAGGAAGTTACTTCCCTCACCACGGTCTGTTGCCACGTGTTGGAGCCAGACAGCCGCTGACATCTGCAAGGGTCCAGCCTGCCTCTTCCTCCTAAGGCTCCGTGGTCCCAGCTCCCTCTGACCTTGGCTGTAGACTGGCATAAGGCTCATCTCTCTCCCCAGGGCTCATTTCTTTCTGGGCTTTCCCAGCTATTCAGGGCTCTGATCTCTTCAGCTGCAAACTAT
Source organism: Dasypus novemcinctus (assembly GCF_030445035.2). NCBI lineage: Eukaryota > Metazoa > Chordata > Mammalia > Cingulata > Dasypodidae > Dasypus > Dasypus novemcinctus. Next base: position 134,650,504 of record NC_080679.1, read on the forward strand.
CAGGCAAAAGGCTCAGCTCTCTCCCCGGGGCTCTAGCGTCCAAAATGAAACTCTCTGTGTTCTCCTTCTCTGTGCATTTACTTCCTGCATCCATTTATATAGCCTACAAAAGGAGGACTGGGGTCTCAAACCAACTTGCCCTAATGACATGGTCAAATGAAAGCCCTTATCTTGATTTAATACAGAGTGAAACCTCTGAATTTGGTAACAATCTAATACACCCAGAGGAACCTTTCTCATTTTTCTTTTTTTGCTTCACCAAACTTTTAATTTATGAACAAACAGGGCGTGCGGCTAAGAAGGACAGGATGCCGGCCTTTCCTCTGACCTTCATCCCCGCATGTGGACCTGCCAGGGTCTGGGGTCTGCGGAAGGCTCAGGCTTTGCTGTGGGCATGGTGGAGGCACAGGGCCCCGAGCGCACCCCTGCCTCAGAGCAGGGCCTCCCAGCCCACAGGTGGGTCACCTGACGCTCACAGCCTCCGCGCTGCGGGGGCCTGAGCAGCGGCTCTGGAGCCCGGAGCCCCGGGAGCCCTGCGCCTGCCCTCTGACCCCCACCCTCCGCAGTGGCTCGGACCAGCCATTCACGCGCAGGCAGGCGCCCTTGGGGTTCTGCTTGGCTCCCGCTCTCCCTTTGCCAGGCCAGCCTGGCTTCCGCCCTCTGCCTGGCCACGTCCCCAGCCTGGGCTCTCCCCGGCTTCTGCATCCCTGACCCAGCGCGCCCGAGGGCTCTGCCAGGCGCCCCTCGTAGCCAGGGCGGGGGCTGCGCGGCCTGGAGACGTCTGGGAAGGGGAGGGCTCGGGGCTGGGCGGGCGCCTCCCCTCCCACGCGCGGGCCCGGGCAGCCACAGCGTCTGTCTGCGCGCAGCTTCGGGGAGCAACCCCGTGCAGGGTGCCTGACGCCCCCCAGTGCAGGGCTGGGGAGCCCCCCCCCGTGCAGGGCTGGGGAGCCCCCCCCCCCCCCGTGCAGGGCCGGGGAGCCTCCTGGAAGTGGGCCCTGGGGCCTGGCTGCCTGGAGGGAGGCCCCCCAGAGCTGCCCTGCCTCTGCAACTTCAGGAGCTGGCGGGGGAAGTCCCCGGGGGCTGCGGTTCCCAGAGGCCGAGGGGCCGCCTGGCCGGGCAGCCCCCCGGGGAGCCCCTGCCGCCCCACCCAGCACCTGGCCGGCCAGCCCAGCGTTCCCTCTGTTGGGGGCCACCCAGGGTCCCCAAGGCCGGGTGTGGGTGCAGGCAGATGATAAGGCCCTGTTCTAGTCCAGCGATGCTCACCGACAGTCTGACTTACAGATAAAGCAAGGAGAGGAGGAGGACTGAGGGAACTTTCTAGACAGAAGTAGAAAGCGCCAGAGTAGGGTTTGCAACCCACATGGGTGCTGCCTGCCTCACACCCCCCGTGTGACCCCCAAGAGTGGGCCTCAGGCCCCATCACCCCGAGGGCCGAGCTCGTCCCCACGCCCTGGGCCTGCTCTGTGGGCACGTGTGCACACTCACACCCCCCATACGCCCACTCACACTCCACACACGCACCCAGACCCCAGAATGCCCACGTGCACTCACCACACCCCTCCTGTGTGCCCCTTCACCCACGTGCACACACTCACACCCCATCCGGCCCACTCGTGTGCACACGCTCGCTCACACCCCTTTGAGGCCCACTCACACATGTGCACACACTTGCTCACACCCCCTTAAGTTCACTTGCACACTCACTCCCCTCTTATGTGCCCACTCACGTGTGCACACCCTCACACCCCCTTAAGGCCACTTGCACACTCACACCCCTCCTGCCTGCCCCCTGCACGCACGCTCAGGTACAAGCCGACACACCCATGCACCCGCTCCCGGGTGCTCTGCCTCCTGCGATGCTGCTCTCTGAGCACGTGGTGCTCCCAGCCCCCAGCCCAGGCCCTGCCCAGACGGCAGCTGCTGCTCTTTCCGGGGCCGCCCCCTGCCTGTGGCCCTTGGTGCCCGCTTGGCTGCGGCTGGGCCTGTGGGTTTGGAGTGCAGAGGTAAAGGGAGATTTTCCCTGACGCACTCTGTGTCCAAGCCATTGTCTGCAGAGGCAGCCGGCTGCCGCTGCATTTTTCACAAGCGGTGGCTTGCCAAGAACCAGAGGCGCGTCTGCCAGCAGCCGCGGGGGAGGCGAGATGCCAGGGGCGGCCGCTCTGCAGGGCCTGTGGTCGCTGCTGCCGGAGGCGCCTCCGGGAGAGAACTGGAGCTGCCGTGGCGTGGGCTGGTGGGGTGGGCGCTGGCCCCCTGCCCGGGCTGCTGGCGGGGTCCCCGGAGTCCTGGCCAGCCGGGAGACGTGTTCCTTCAGGCCTCTGCCTCCTCTTCACTCTTTCCTTTCTTTCTTAAAATAAGTGTTCTGGTTTTTCCATCGAGGCAGAGCACTCACTGCAAAAGGCGGTCGGTGACCAGGGCCCCCGGCTCAGCCCAGCCCCGATTTCCTCCTCACCAGCGTTCCACAGTCCCCGTACATCCTTCCAGAGATATGTTCTGCAAGCAAGCAAACGTGTCCATGGCCCTCTTCGGCCCCTTTTTTGCAGAAACGGCCACACGTGCTGCAGGCTGGTCTCTGCCTTGCACTTTTCACTTAGCTGTGCTGTCGTGGAACGCGCTCCGTGTCCAGGGAAGGGTCCCTCGTGAAGTTCTGGAGCCCCACGACTGCTTCGCATTCTGCGCGGGTCATCGTCGAGGTAACATGCAGGGCACCCATCCAGGCGCGCGGAACTCCGCCGTGCAAGCGTCCGGTGGGGTCCAAGGGCAGGAAAGGAGCAGGGTGGCTGCTGTGCGTGGCAGCTCTGAGGACCACGTGGGCAGGGCCCCACGGTCACGTGGACGAGGGCCGTGGGCGCGGGTCACGAGGGCGCCCGAGCTGGGTTAGAATGGGGCGCTGTTCCCATCCTCGCCGGGAGGGTGGGTCACGGGCCAGCTCAGCCAGGGGGCCGTGCCCGAGTCGGGTCGAGCAAGCCCTGGGCTAACTGTCACACGAGGGCATTCCGGGGACTTGAGTCATGGGTGGGCTGATTGCACGGATGACCGACGACACTGCAGTCAGCTGAGGAGATGCCGTGGCCCTGCGTGAGGTCTCGCCCAGTCGGCTGGAGGCCCGAGAGGAGCCGTGATGGCAGCACCGAGTCCCTAGCTCCGCCTCCAACAGCTGGCGCCTCCTGGGCCTGGGTCGGAGTCCCTGCTTGCAGCCTGCCCTGCAGAACAGGGGCTCGTGCATCCCCACGGAGACAATTTTATAAAACCTCGTACTATTCACAGTTATCTCCTGTCAGTTCTGTTCCCCTAGAGAACCCTGACTAATGCACACTCTTCAACAGAACAACTATTGTCATCAGAACAAAGGAGTGTTTTAATAGGGTAATTTTAAAAAAAGATTTGCTTATTTACTTCTCCCCCTCCCTCCTTTGTCTGCTCTCCGTGTCCATTTGCTGTGTGTTCTTCTGAGTCTGCCTGTGTTCTCATTAGGCGGCTCCAGGAACCGATCCTGGGACCTTTCGGTGTGGGAGAGAGGTTGAGCTCTTGTGCTGCCTCAGCTCCCTGGCCTGCTGTGTCTCTTATTGTCTCTCCTCTGCATCTCTCTTTGTTGTGTCATCTTGCTGTGTCAGCTCTCCGAGTGGGCCAGCTCGCCTTCACCAGGAGGCCCTGGGCATTGAGCTCTGGACGTCCCGTACGGTAGACAGGAGCCCAACTGCTTGAGCCATAGCCACCTCCCTTAACAGGGTAATTTTAACACATCAAATTGAAAATACAAGGTATGTGTGTCCACCCCCCCCTTTGTTGCTCTGTCTCTGGGGGACTGGAACTGTCCCTGGCCCACCCCTCCCATGCCTGGGTCTCAGTGGTGTGTGGAAATCATGCTAGCACATCATGAGTGTTAGGTCTTACCCAGCTCTGGCTTCTTGATTGCGTCTCTGTCCCCCTCCAAATAAAGTCTTTGCGGAGACCGTTTCCCCAACCCCTCTGCCCCTGCTGGAAACCAGCCACCCTGCAGCGCCACTCTAGGTAGGGCTCTGTTTTCCAAAGCAGAGGAGAGGACATCAGGATTTACTGAGCCTGCGCTGCGTGTGCCTGAGTGACGGGAATACAAGGGCTGAATTAAAGAGCATGAAGCTAGCAGTGAATTAGCGTTCAGAAATTACACCATAAAGTGCACCACAACTATTGAAAGTGGGCGGTGCATTTGAAATGGAATTTCTTGGTGGCCCAAGCAGATCAGCTTAGAAAACTCAGACCCATTTTGATTCATGCCAAAGAAAGGAAGGGCTTTTAATAAATGGCACTGGGGTTACTGAATATCTAAATGGGAAAATATTTGATCCTTATCTCACACCGCAAGTAATAAATCAACTCTGGTGGATTTAGATTGAAATTTAAATGAGAGAGGCGAAGAGTCCAGCCTTGGGAGATAATGTCGGTGGCTTGGTCAGTACTTGACGAGAGAAGGGGAAAGGCAGGGCCGGTAGGTCACACACTCACACGTGTGTGTGAACAGATGTGGGTTTACGACATGGAACTGGCTTTCGCGGCTGAGCTGGCTAAGCAAGCCTGAGGTCCGTGAGGCTGTCAGGAAGGGTGGCATCGTGGCTGTTGGACGGTCTTTCTCAGAGAAGACGTAAAGTCCTTCTGTTTAAGTCAGGCCTATTCAGGATAATCTGATTAAGGACTGTGATCACCTTTTCACAGCAGCAACTAGATGAGTCAGGCGTGAGTATGCCACAAAACGACCACTGTCTTCCTTCCAGCTCCCAGCTCTCACGAGACAGTATCCCTCGTCACCTGTCCAAGCCAGGGATATGCTAGAAGGGGCATTCTGCGACTGTATGACCTAGCCAAGGTGACACATCCCAACACCGCCTGCGGTGCTGAGGCTGTGTTTACCCTGGAGACGTCCGTTCCTAAAGTGAATCCGTTCCCGTGGGGGTGGGGGTAGGACCTTTTGGTGAGCAGGATCTTAGTTTACGTTAAGACGTGGTCTGTCTCACTCCCGTGGGTCTTACTCTGCTTCCTGGAGTCCTTTATAAAGGCGATGAGTATGGAGGGAGGGAGAGAGAGAAAACCATGGAAGCCAGAGCTGGAAGCGACGACCCTGCGAGAGAAGGGAGAACAAGCAGACGCTGCCGCGCCCCGCCATGGGACGGAGGAGGCCGGGATCTCTGGGGCCCGTCTTCAGGGAGGAAGCCTCACCTGATGATGGCTTGATTCGGACGTTTTGCTCAGCCTCGAAACTGCGAGCTTGTAAACTAATAAATTCCCGTTGTTAAATGCTGACCCATTTTATGGTATCTGCTTGAGCAAGTTGAGCAAACGAGAACACCATCACGATAAGAAAATAGCGCTATGATTTTGGGGTAGGTAGAGACTTTTAAAATTTTATTTATTTATTTCTGTTAAAGAAAGTTGGGTTTATTCACTTATTGCAGGGAGAGAGGGAGTGTGCACCATGGGAAAGAGGTGTCCTCAGTAAGAGGACATCAGAAAGAAATTATTATAGGATTTGGGCTTCTGCTCGTGACTTGGAAAAGGGCCCAGGAGGCTTTGTTCTGGAATGGATATCATCAGGAAATGGGAGTAATTCCATGATTGGATATTTTAATAAATCTAATGTAGAAGGAGGGAGGAATGAAGCAAAGCTAAAGCTGTAATTGGTAAAGCAGCAGCAGTCATTCATCTTAGCCCAGATTGGGGTATGTTTGGTCGTTTTTGTCTGGGTTCAGATATGATTATGGACTCATCATGTTGTCATATGCCTCACAACGCCATCGCTTCTTACAGCTGCATGATAGTCCATCGTGTGTGTGTATCACAGTTTGCTGATCCAGCCATCGGCTGATGGGCACCTGGGTTGCCTCCATTAATCCTGAACAATGCTGCCATGAACACGGGTGTGCACGTGTCTGCTCAGGGCACTGCTCTCAGTTCTTCTGGGTGTATTTCTAGTAATAATAGCCGTATTGCTGAGTCCCATGGCAAGTCTGTATTAAGCTTCTTGAGGAACTGCCAAACAGTCCTCCACAGTGGCTGGACCATTCTACATTCTCCCAACAAGGAACAGAGGTTCCTATCTCTCCACATCCTCTCCAACACTTACAGTTTTCTGCCTTTTTAATAGTGGCCATTCTAGTAGGTATGAAATGATACCTCATTGTAGCTTTGATTTGCATTTCCCTAATCGCTAATGATCTTGAACTTTTTTTTTTTTCATCCTTTTTATTTCTTCTTTGGACAAATGTCTATTCAAGTGTTTTGCCAATTTTTAAATTGGGTTGTTTGTCTTTTTATTATTGAGTTATAGCATCTCTTTGTGTATCACGGACATTATAACCCTTATCAGACATGTGATTTCCAAATACTCCCATTGAGTTGGCTGTCTTTTCACCCTTTTGATAAAGTCCTGTGAGATGCAAAAGTATTTAATTTTGAGGAGGTCCCATTTATTTATTTTATCTTTTGTTGCTCATGCTTTGGGTGTAAGGTCCTGTTAAAACACCACCTACCACGAGATGTTTAGAATGTTTCCCTACATTATCTTCTATTAGTTTTATGGTCCTGGCTTTTATATTTAGGTCTTTGATCCATTTTGAGTTGATTCTTATATAGGGGGTGCGATAGGGGTCCTTTTTCCTTCCTTTGGTTATGGATATCAAGTTCTCACAGCACTATTTGTTAAAGAGATTGTTTTGTCCCATTAACATGGACTTGGTAGGTTTGCCAAAAACCAGTTGGCTGGAGAGGTGAGGGTTTATTTCTGGACTCTCAATTCTGTTCCACTGATTGATGTGTCTCTCATGCCAGTACCATGCTATTTTGATCACTATAGCTTTATAATATGTTTCAAGATCAGGCAGTGAAATTCTTAGCACATTACTCTTCCTTTTTAGGATACTTTTGGCTATTTATTTCCCTCCCAAATAAATTTGGTAATTGCCTTTTCTATTTCCATACAGTAGGCTGTTAGAATTTTGATTGGTATTGCATCGAATTTATTAAATCAGTTTGGGTAGGATTGACATCTTCACAATATTTTGTCTTCCGATCCATGCACATGGAATGTCTTTCCATTTGTTTAGGTCTTCACTGATTTTTTGAAAAATTGTTTTGTGGTTTTCTGCATATAGATCCTATACTTTTTTGGTTATATTGATTTGAGTCTTTTTGTTGCTACTGTAAATGGATTTTTTCCCTATGATTTCCTTCTCAGATTGTTCAATACTAGCGTATGTTGCATGTTGATCCTGTATCCTGGCACTTTGCTGAGCTCGTTTATTAGCTCAAGTAGCTTTGTGGTAGACATTTCAGAATTTTCTAAATATAGGGTCATGCCAACTGCAAATAGTGAGATTTTACTTCTTCTTTTCCTAATTGGATGCCTTTTATTATTATTTTTTCTTGTCTAATTGCCCTAGCTAGAACTTCTAGCACCATGTTGAACAATAGAGATGACAATGAGCATCCTTGTCTTGTTCTCAATCTTAGATGGAAAGCTTTCAAACTTTCCCCATTGAGTTCAATGTTGGCTGTGAGTTTTTCATATATGCCCTTTATCATATTAAGGAATTTTCCTTCTAATATTTCAAAGTGCTTTTTACCAAGAAAGGATGCTGGATTTTGTTGAATACCTTTTCTGCATCAATCGAGATGATCAAGGGTTTTTCTCCCCTTCAGTTTGTTAATGTGGTGTATTATGTTAATTGATTTTACTATGTCGAACCAACCTTGCATACCAGGAATAAATGTCGTGGTTTATAATTCTTTTGATATGCTCTTGGATTCTATTTGCAAGTATTTTGGTGGGAATATTTGCATCTATGTTCATTGGTCTGTAAGTTTCTTTTCTTGTAGTACTTTATCTGGCTTTGGTATTAGGGTGATGCTGGTTTCATAACATGTGTTGAGTAATTTTCCCTCCTCTTCAATTTTTTGGAAGAGTTTAAACAGGATTGGTGTTAATTCTTTTTGAAATGTTTTGTAGAATTTACCTGTGAAGTCATCTGGTCCTGGACTTTTCTTTGTGGGGAGACATTTTATGACTGATTCAATCTCTTTAAATGTGATTGTTTTGTAAGTTATTGTATTTCTTGTAGCATCAGTTAGGTTGTTTGTGCATTTCTAGGAATTTGTGCATTTCATCTAGTTTGTCTAGTTGGCTGGCAAACAGTTTCTTATAATATCCTCTTACAATCCTTTTTATTTCTGTGAAGGCAACCATATCTTCTCTTTCATCTCTAATTTTAGTTATTTGCATCTTTTCTCTCTTTTTTTTAGTTTAGCTAGAGGATTGTCAATTTTGTTGATCTTCTCTATTGTCTTTTGTTTTCAATTTAATTTATTTCTCCTCTAATCTTATTTTTTTCTGTTTGCTTTGGGATTGGTTTGCTGTTCTTTTTCTAGTTTCTCCAGTTGTTCAGTTAGATCTTTGATTTTATATGTTTCTTCTTTTTTTAATGTAAGGGCTTAAGGCTATAAATTTCCCTCTCAACACTGCCTTCACTGTATCTCATAAGTTTTGATAAGTTGTGTTCTTATTTTCATTCGTCTCAATATATTTACTGATTTCACTTAAAATTTCTTCTTTTACCCACTGATTGTTTAGGAGTGCATTGTTTAGCCTCACACATTTGTGAATTTCCCCTTTCCCATATATTTAAAACATTTTATATATATATATATTCCTTTTTTTGCTCTCTCATCTGTTAGCTTATTGTTTGCTCACTGTCTGCTTGTTGTTTTTGCTCATTGTCTGTTTGTGTTTTCTTTAGGAGGCACTGGGAACCGAACTTAGGACCTCCCACATGGGAGATGGTTGCTCAATTGCTTGAGCAACATCCACTCTCTGCTTGTTTATTTTTGCTAATTGCCTCCTCATTTTCTGCTCATCGTTTGTTTGTTTTCTCTGGGAGGCACCGGAAACTGAACCTGGGACCTCCCAAGTGAGGCAGGCATTCAACTTGTTGAGCCACATCTGTGTCCTCTCATCTATTATTGATTTCCAGTTTCATTCCATCATGATTTGAGAAGGTGTTTTGCATAATTTCAGTCTTTTTATATTACTGAGACCTTTCCTGTGACCCAACATTGGTCTGTCTTGGAGAAAGATCCATGAGTACTTGAGAAGTATGGATGACTTGCTGATTTGGGATGCAACGTTCTGTGTAGGTCTGTTAGGTCTAGCTCAGTCACCATATTGTTCATGTTGTCTGTTTACTTGTTGATTTTCTGTCTAATGATGTGAGTGGGGTGTTGAAGTCTCCAACTATTATTGTAGAGATGTCTGTTTATCCTTTCAGTTTTGCCAGAGTTTGCCTCATGTATTTTAGGGCACCCCAGTTAGATGCATAGATATTTATGGCTATCATTTCTTCTTGGTGATTATTCCTTTTATTAGTAGAAAGGCCTTCTGTTTTGGTTTGCCAAAGGGCTGCCAAGGCAAAGTACCAAAAATAGGATTGGTTTTATAATGGGAAATTTACTTGGAGAAAAGCTTACAGTTCTGAGGCCATGAAATGTCCAAATCAAGGCACCATCAGTGATCCTTTCTCACCGAGTCAGCTGCTGTTGATTCTGGCATCCTGCCACGTGGCAAAGATAGCTGCCATCTCTGCCTTTCTGGAGTCTACTGTCTCCCGGAGCTCAGCTGTGGGCAGCCAGGCACAGGGCTTGTCTCTTTCTGGACCTGCTCTATCAGCCTCAGCTGCTCTCCTTCCTTCCCAAGTCCAGCTGCGAGCTCTCAGGTAGAGAGCTCACCTCTCCCTGAGCCTCCGCTCCTGCAGCCTCCTGGGGCGTCTCTCCTGGAGCTCAGCTGTGGGCAAACCTGCAGTCCATTCTCTCCCGTGCCAGGATCAAACATGGCGGCTTCCTTTTCCCATGTCTCTCTCTGTGTCTCCATTTATATCAGCTCCAGTAAGAGGGCGGAGATTCAACCTGGGTCATGCTTCACCGATGTAGTCCAATCCAAAGAGTCTAACACCACCGGAATGGACTAGTTCAAAAACATAATCTTTTTTTGGGATTCATAAAAGAATTTCAAACTGTCCCAGATGGCTACCCCCAGTAACAAGAATAGGTCTCGTAAGCATCATTTTGAGTGAAAGAAGCCGGACACCAGAGTGTGCACGGTGTAAGTCTGTCTCTTTGGTGAAGCAGGGGGACCCCAGGGCTTCTGGGAGCCGGCAATGTTTGGTTTCTTTACCAGCCTGGTGGTTCCATGGCTGCTCATTTTCTGCATATTTTTGCTTTGTGCCTTTTTTTCAGTGTGAATGCATAGTTCAAAAAAAAAAAAAGCTAGACAACGAAACCCAAACAAAACAAAAAACCCAACACCCAAAGCGGTAGTTTCACGGTCGTTTTAGCAGTTCTGGGCGTGGCTTGGCAGGCAGCCCCCGCGGTGGTTCGTTGGACGCCGTTTCACCAGGGCCAAATTCCGCAGTCGGGCCTGCGGCCCTGGTGGGCGTGATCCGAGGAGCTGATGGAATGTGGGTTCTCCGGGCACTCTTCCAGCAATAATATGCCTTTGATGAAAGCTGGAGAGCAGGGAGTTTGAAGTTGTGTTCTCTGGCAACAGCCTGAATTACTGGCCTCAGTACTGGGCTGGCTGGAGGCTGGCTTGCCCAGTGAAGGATGAAAGGGGATGGTGGAGCAGATACCATTTTAAGGAGACGGGCGTCTCGGCCCCACTCTCGCCTGCACACACGTCTACACCCTGCCCTTCCCGGCGGCAGCCCAGGAGGTGTGGGATGTCTGCTCCCACAGGCACCTTCTGTGTGGCAGGTTGAGCCATGTCCCGCAGCAAAGGCGAGCTCTTCATCGTAACCTGCCCTCCTGTGGTGTGAGCTCCTGGAACACAGGACCTCTGGAAGATGTTACCTGTGGGTGCGGTGGGGCCAGCTGAAGCAGGGTGGGCTCAGTGAAATACTGCAGAAGGAACCGGAAGCCGGAAGTCATTGAAACGAGAGGAGCCAGATGGCGGAAGCCAGAAGAAGCCTGGAGAACAGGAGAAGGAGGGCATGGCTGCCTGATGGGAGGTACGGTTAGAGCCAAGGGACCCCAGGCACTGCCTGCAGCCAGCACCAGATGGCTGCAGATTTTGGGGAGAAAGCAAGCCTTGTCAGTGGCTTAATTTTGGACTTCTAGCCTCAAAGCCATGCATCCCTATATTCCTGTGGTTTTTCATCATAGCAGCCTGGAAAATAAGACACCGTGGGTAAGCTGGACCTGGAAATTGTTCACCACCGACAGTGACCATGGGTACCGAGGCTGGGCCTTCTAGCAGCAGCAGTTACCAGGTGCCCACGGCAGCAGAAGCTCCTCGCCGCTGCATGCCCGACCCCGTAGTTAAGTTTAAGGAGAGTCATTTTCACCTTTCAGAAGAAGGCTGTGGATGAGCTGAGGCGAGGGTCTGGGGCATGCCAGTCACGGCTTCTGTCCCATGTCCCTCTGCTCATGGCAGTGCCCCAAGCTGCTCTGGCCCAGGGGAGGCCCCCGTGGGTCCAAACGGGCTGACCGATGACCTAAGAGTGTGGGGTTGGTAACCCCTGAACCAATCTGATGAGGTCCCTCTGCGGTCCCTGCTCCTCCTGGGCCAGCAAGGTAGCAGCCAGGCTCGGGAAATCCGGGCACTCATGGTTCAGCACGTGGCTCCCCCAGGGCCACAGCGGATGCTGGTGGCCAGGCACTCACAGCCCGGCCTCCTCATCCCTACGCCAAGAGAAAGCAGACTGCCAGGCAGGGATAAGTCAGAAACAGACCAGGGTGACCAAGTGTCTGATAGGAGGCTTTTGTTTGCTAGAAGCAGCAGATCTACCTCAAATTGGCTTCAACCATCAGGGTATTATATTTTATTTTAGTATTGAGATATAATGCATATACCTTAAAGTCACCAATTTAAAGCATGCAATCCAGTGGTCTTTAGTTACAAGGCTAACTAATTTCAGAACATTTCAACATCCCCAAAGAAACTCTGTACCCACTAGCAGTCACTCCCCATTTTTTTCTCCCCCCAAACCCCTGGCAACCAGTGGTCTACTTTCTCTCTCTTTGGATTTGCCTATTCTGGACTGGCTTAATTTAGCATTATGCTTTCAAGACTTGTCTACATTGCAGCATATAACAGTATTCCATTGCTTTTTGTTTTTTCCTTTATTTATTTTATAGTTTTTGCTTGTTTTTGTTCTAGTTCATTGCTTGTTATTGCTGAATAATATTCCATTGCATGGATATGACACATGTTGTTTATTCAGTCTTCAATTGCTGGACATTGTTTCTATTCCGGGGGCTACTATGAGTAATGCCTATGAACACCCATGTGCCAGCTTTCATAGAGACGTGTTTTCAGTTGCGTTGGGTATCCACCTAGGAGCGGAACTGCTGGGCCATGTAGTAACTCTAGGTTATCAATTTTAGGAACTGTCACATGTTCTTCCACAGAAGCTGCTGCAGTTTACATTGTGCCAGCACCATATGAGAGTTACAGTTTTTCCATATCCTTGTCAACACGTGATAGTGTCTGTTTGAATATAGCCATTCTAGGGGGTGTGAAATAGTAACTCACTGCGGTTCTGATTTACAATTCCCTATTGACCAACGATGTTGAGCATCTTTTCATGTGCTTATTAGCCATTTGTATGTCTTCTTTGAAGAAGTGATTTCAAATCCTCTGTCGTTTTAAATTCACTTGTATTTTTTTGTTCAGGATATAGGCCTTGTCACTTCATTGATAGTGTCCTTTGAAGGATAAAAGTGTTTACTTTTGATGAAGTCCAGTTTAATTTTGATGAAGTCCAATTTTTTTCCCTTCAGTTGCTTGTGTGTTTGCTGTCACAGCTAAAAAACTGATGCCTAATGCAAGGTCATGAAAATTTGTCCCTATATTTTCTTCTAAGAGTTTTAAGGTTTTAGCTGTTATATGTAGATCTTTGAACCATTTTGAGTTAATTTTGGTGTATGGTGTGAAGTAGGGGTCTAATCATTTGTTGTCCTGTGGATATCCAGTTGTCCTAGCACCATTTATTGAATTGTCTTGGCATCCTTGCTGAAACTCAGCTGGCCATAGATGTCAGCATTTATTTGTCAACTCTCAATTCACTTCTGTGCATCTGTTTGTCCTTATGCTTGTTTCATACTGTCTTGATTGCTGGAGCACTGTAGTAAGTTTTGAAATCAGGAAGCGTAAGTATTCTGTGGCAGTTTGATATAGTTATGAATTCCAAAAATAGATATTGGATTATATTTGTAAACTGGTTTGTACCTAGGCATGATTAAGTTATGATTCGGGCTTTGATTGGGTCACATCAGTAAGATGTTGAGTCCCCGCCCCTTGGTGGTTGGGGACTCACAGATAAAAGACATCACAAAGGACAGAGTTGGAGTTTTGATGTTGGTGTTTTAATGCTGGCGTCTTGAGCTGGAGTCCCAGGAAGTAAGCACACAGAGGAGTTTGGTCATGAGGAAAGAGAGAAAGCCCCGGGAAGAGAGGAACCCAGGAAGCCTGAAACCACGTAGACGTCGGCAGACATCTTGCTCCAACACGTGGCAGTAGATTGGTGAGCAAAGTAACTTCGCTTTATGGCCTGGTAGCGTAAGCTTCCATCCCAAGTAAATACTCTTTATAAAAATCATCTGATTTCTGGTATTTTGCATCAGCACCCCTTTGGCTGACTAACACATCCTCCAACTTTGTTCTTTTTCAAGATTGTTTTTGCTATTCTGGGATCCTTGCATTACCATATGAATTTTATGACCAACTCATCAATACTTGAGAAAAAAGGCATTTGGGATTTTGATGGGGATTGCATTAAATCTGTAGACCAGTTTGGGGAGTTTTGCCATTTTAACAATGTTAAACTTTTCAATCCATGAATATGGAATGTCTTTCCATTTATTTAGGTCTTCTTTAATTTCTTTCAATAACTTTTCACAGTCTTCAGTGTACAAGTCTTACACTTCTTTTGTTAAATTTATTGCTAAGTATTTTATTACTTTTGCTGCTATTGTTAATGGAATTGTTTTCTAATTTCATTTGCAGATAGTTCTATGTTAGTATGGAAGTACTATCAATTTTTGTATATTGATCATGTGTTCTGTAACTTTGCTGAACTTACTTATTAGTGCTGATGTTTTTTGTGGAACTTAGAATTTGCATATACAAGATCATTTCATCTGCAAATAGAGATATTCATAGTTTTAATTTTTCCTTTCCAATCTGGGTGCCTTTTATTTCATTTTCTTGCCTGATTGTCCTGGCTAGATCCTTCAGCACAATGTTCTGTAGAAGTGGTGAGAACAGATATTCCAGTCTTGTTCCTGATCTTAGGGGGAAAGCTTTAAGATTTTCACCCTTAAATACGGTGTTAGCTGTGGAGTTTTCATAGATGCCCTTTATTAGGTTGAAAGGCAATTTATTTATTTATTTATTAATATATTTTTATTTATTTTTAAAAGACACATAGATCACACAAAATGTTACATTAAAAAATATGGGGGTTCCCATATTCCTCACTCCCCACACCCCCCACTTTTCCCATATCAACAGCCTCTTTCATTAGTGTGGCACATTCATTGCATTTGATGAATACACTTTGGAGCACTGCTACACAGCATAGATTACAATCTATGCTCTTTCCCAGTTCATTCCATGGGTTATGGCAGGATATATAATGTCCTGCATCTGTCCCTGCAATATCTTTAGGGACAACTTCAAGTTCTGAAAATGCCCCCGTATCACACCTCCTTTTCCCTCTCCATGCCTTCAGCAACTGCTGTGGCCCCTGTCTCCACATCAGTGATATAATTTCTTCCATTGCTAGAGTCACAATAATTCTATAGTAGGATACCAGTAAGCCCACTCTAATCCATATTTTATTCCTCCATCCTGAGGACCCTGGGGTGGTGACGTCTACTCCACCTCTCAGCTGACAGGGGTTTTCGATCCGTCATGGCTCTCGTGCCCACAGCTGTAGACTCTCAGTTCCCTGGTGTGGTGGTTGTCCATCCTCACATCCCTGTCAGCTGACCTGGGTGAGTCCAACATATGAGAGTTACAGTTTTTCCATATCCTGTGAGTCCAACGAACCAGAGAGTAGTTGCTGCAACACCACTGAAGCTCAGGGCCCAGCTGGCACATGGACAGCCCAGAGATTCAAGTCTCCTGGGCATACACTAATCCCAGTGGGAAAGGCAATTAATTAACCACTTTTAATTGGGAATTGGTTTAGCTTCCAACAGTGGAGACTCCAAGTAACAATGGCTTAAATCAGTCAGGAATTTATTTATTTTTCCTCTGGTAGAAATCCGGAGGTGGGCAGACTCCATGATGTTTTCAATATATCAGCCTCCTTCCAAAATTCTTAACCTGCAACTTCCATCCTCAAGGTCTTTTAAGATGACACTTTGCTCTGGGCAGGGGATAGCAGGAGGGGATAGGGCAAAAGGGCCCCCCAACTGAGTTGACCTTTCTTTGAAGGGACCTTTATTAGAAGGTCACCCAACAGCATCTACCTACACACATTAGGCAGAATTTAGTCATATGCTCACCCCTAGCAGCAAGGGAGGCTGGGAAATGTAGCATTCCACGTGGGGACATTGCTTCTTCACATTGCTGTGAAAAATCATGTTTCTGTTAACAAAAATGATAAAGGAGAGACTGGATATTGGGTAAGAAATCAGCAGTTCCTGCCGAATTGTCTCCTATAAATGAAATTCAAGGACTCTGGCTTCATAACCTTGTGGTTCTTCTGCCAGGGCTCAACTCTGTGAGCCCGTCTTATTCAGGCTGACTTTCCTCATGGCAGCAAAACGGCTGCTGCAGTTCCAGGTCACACCCCTGCAGTCACGTGATCTAGAGCTGGAGAAGGCCGCTGTGCCCCAGAATTCCTGGTCAAGAGTCTCTAGATGCCCTGTGATTGGACCGAGCTGGTTTACATGCTCACACCTGAGCCAATCATTGAGGCTACGTGGGCAGAAGGTGCTGATTGGCTCAGCCTGGGTCATGTGTTCTCCCCCCCCCCCCCCCCGGTGCTGGGGGCTGCTGGGAAGAGGGAAGTGGGGAATGGATGGTGTGGAGGCTGCCCACAGATTTAGGGCGATAGGTTTCCAGTTTGCCCGAGACTGTCCTTTTTCCACTGAGAATTCTGCATCCTGGGAAACCCGCTGGTCTGGGAGACATAGATGCTGGCCACGCTGGGCCTGCTCTTGTATTGGGACTGGACGGAGAGCCCGTGGCCCGTGGGCCCCACCCCGCCCCTTTCCTGGCTGTGACATCCAGGGTCCCCTCACCCACCGCCACCCCGAGAGGCTCTGCTGCCCCTCTGGGCCGGCTGAGGTCTCCAAGTTTCTCTCGAATGGAGGGAGCAGTCGATGGCCGTGCCTTACTTTGCCTGGGGAGCCGCAGCACCGCTAAACCAAGGCTTCGGAGACCTCGTTCTACCTCCCCATCTACCAGCTCTTTCCCAGATGCATTCGTGCCATTGCTGATGGTGTCTGAGGCTCCCAGGTTCCCGAGCTTGACCTCCAGGTTTTGGGGGCCGGTGCCTATGGTGTGGCGGGCCTGGGCACCTCTGCCCCTCCCGTTGACCAGCAGGGAGACCTCAGGCAGGGGCCTTGCCCTGCCCAAGCCTCTGTCTTCTCAACAACCAGGTGCCAGGAATCCTGCCTCTCCTGTGGGGTTGGAGAAAGAAATGGGATGATTTATGGAAAATGTGCCTGGCACATGTAGACATCTTAATAGATGGGCCTGACAGCGACAGAGACGAAGGTGATGCTGTATCACACATTCACATTTACTGATTCACTCTCAGCAGGGGCTAAGGACTCCTGCTCAACGCTCTGCATCCTGGTTTCTCCATTGCCAATGGTTGCTTCTGCAGGTGAAAATGCAGCAGGTCACTCCAGCCAAGCCACCCTCATGCTGCTTGGGTAGAAAAGGCATGTATCGGTATTCCCTGAAGAGGCTGGAAGTTTCCAGAGAAGGCTTTGGGTTCACTGCAGGCCTCGGGCCGCCTCGTCCTTCCTGAGGCCTCCTGCTCGTGGAGGGGAAGATGGCAGCGCGCAGCGTCCAGAAGGGAGGCCCTCCCCTCCCCAGGCTGTGAAGGCCCAAGGAAGGGCTGAGGGTGCGGCGCACGCGGGGTCATTCCACTGCAGAGCTTTCTGCGCAGACCCTCAATAGCTGCCTCCAGGGGCACGTGAGACAGACAAGCACAGGCCCTGGGCCCCTCTGGGGAGGTGAACGCCAGCAGCTGGGCGTAGCTGGCTGTGATGCAAAGGGCTTTCGCTCACCAGCCGTGCCTCCTGCACCGGGCACGCCCGGCCCGTGCTGCTGTGATTGCCATCCCGGGAGCCTCCCTGGGCTCTGGGGCCCCAGCGGCCCTGCTCACCCACCCCAGCTCGTTCCTTCTCTTTGCCAGTGCCGTTCCCATCCCCAGACTCTCTACAGCCTTCTACCTCTGGAAGATTCCCCCACGCCCCTCCCCGACCCGTGGTCCAGCCGAACCCCACCTGGGCTGGCTGCTGGCCCACCCCGCGGCCCTCCACGCCCCTGGGTGTCCGTCTGCCCCCTCGCCCGCTCTTGCCTGGGATGGCCAGGGCAGCCTTCCCGGGAGCCCTGCTTGCTGGCCCGGGGCAGGGCCGGCGGGCATGCTCTGACCAGGAAGCCGGCCGGCCGCTCGGTCCCGGGGGTAGCAGCTCCCATCCTGCTAAATGTGGGTCCCAGGTGGGTGAACGCACCAGGTCTGCCGTCAGGCTGGGCCTGCGGGGCGCCCTGGGCCTGCTCGCCGCGCCCGTCGGCAGTGGAGCCTTGGGGCCGTCTTGGCCGCGGGGCGTCACCACCCTCTTCTGCAGAGCCCAGGCCTGTGTGGCCGTGGAGGTCTCAGGCCGCTCCAGGCCCCGTGGACCCCCGTCCTCCGTGTCCCTCCTGCCCACTTCTGTCCCACCCTTTGGTCCCCAGGGTGCCTAAAGCGGCCTCTGCACCTCCTTTGGATGGGGGCAGGGGAGCGGGCCACGATTCCCAGACTTTCTGGTCTCAGGTCCTTTGCATGCTTCCCGATTCCGGAGGACCCCATGGAGCTGCTGTTTCGGGGGCTTCTCTCCAGCGCTGTGATGGGGCCTCTCCCACCAGCCGACCCGAGCCCCCGCCCGTCCCCTTCCCACTCTGTGCTCTGGGGCAGCACGGGGGGCTTACTCTAGTGCTACTCTGGCCTGAGCCTCTGAAATGGGAAGGACTGGGGAGGAGCCGGGCTGGTGCCCGGCCGGGCGTGCCCAGGGGCCTGATGGTCCCGGCCCAGAGGGCGACTCCCCGGGAGGCGCGGTTCTGGGTGGGGAGACTGGAAGAGGCAGAGAGAGCAGACGTGGGCGGGCAAGGGTCCTCTCCCCCCGCCTGGCTGAGCACCCACGCCCCCAGGGAGGGAGGCCACCCGGGCCGCAGGCTGGGAGCCCTGGGCGGGCGAGAGTGGACGGGGTGCTGAGTCCCCCCCCAGGGCCGGAAGGTCCGGGCTCCTTGTCCTTTTCACTACGGGGTCTGCCCCAGGAGGGGCTCGGCAGGACACGGCTGAGAGGCAGGGACGGGAGGACAAAGCAAAGCACTGCGGTCTCCCTGCTTAGCGAGCCCCCCACCCCTCTGCTCGCCCCGCGGCGGGGGCCAGAAGGCTGCCGCAGAGATGCCCGTCCCGCCTGCCTTCCAGGGGTGTCGAGGGAAGGCCAGAGCTTGCCGGGTGCCAGGGGTGGCAGGAGGAGGTGGCAGGAGCGGTGGGAGTGGGGCTGACCCGCCCCCGCTCCTTTCTGGGACCAGCATCTGAGCTGGGGGGGCCCTGGGGTCCTGTCTCCTCAGAGCTGCGATGTGGGGGTGCCCCGGTGGCAGGTCGGGGGCGGGGCAGGGGTGTGCAGAGGAAGTCCCCGGCTGGCCCGGGTGGGGTGGGGGGAGCCCGGCCAGCTCGGGGAGGGGGCAGCTCGGGCCCTGGGCCTCCCCCCAGCCCCGTTCCCTGAAGCCGGCTGCCGGGAGCAGGGGGAGGCCGCCAGACAGGGGCACATTTTTGGAATTCCAGGCGTGTCTGTTCCTTGGCGGCCTTCCGCCTGAAGTCAAGTCGGGAGCTTCACAGAGCCTGGGGTCCAGGCGCCTCTTTAATCTCTAGCCCCGAGGTTCAGGGGAGGGGTCTTTCAAGACGCGCCCTCCAGGGGCCCTGCACCCCGGGCAGGCAGAGGAGGCCGTGACCTTCCCTCTCTCTGCTCTGCGGCCGGGGCGAGCCCGCCCCCAGGCCGCTCCCCGCTGACCCCGAGGGGCTGGGGTGGGGGTACGCACCGCTCCCCTGACGCCTGTACCTGCCTTTCCTAAAACGACCCCACTGAAACCAGCCATCAGAGCCCCAGAGGAAACGCTTGTAAAAAAGGTTTATTTGGGACACCAGACTGAACAAGGAAAAGCAAGAACTAGAAAGGGCTCCGTGTTATCTTGTCTCCAATTTTGGTTAGGACCTTGCACTAAGAAAGAAAAGCGTGTGCGTGTGTGGCGATGGTCAGACGGGACTATACCGTGGACGGCCGGCTTTTGGGAGAGGCCCACAGAAAGAGCTGCCTCTGAAGAGTCTGCAGGTGCCTCAGTTTCCCTGGGTGCCCAGGTTGGAGGCGGGGACCACCCCTACCAGTTGTTCCCGGCAGGGGTGGCTGGGCGAGACGCCTACTCTTGGTCAGTGCCCGCCCGCCAGCGGGGCCTCCTCGGCCAGCGGTGTGGCGCGAGGGCGGTAGTTCTCCACCTTTTCTCCACTCCACCACTCCTGCATCTTTCTTGCAAGACTCAGTTTCGCCCGGCCGGTCACGGTGTGTTGCTGAGGTGGGCAGCCAGCGAGGCTCTGCAGACGGCTCTGCAGACGAGGGAGGCTCTCCTGCACGCCCGTGGGGCTGGGGTGAAGGGCCACCGCCTCCACGCCTTGGCCCCCTGCCCGGCTGGAACGCCAGGGGGCATCCACCTTCTTCTCCCCCTGGGCCTCGGCTGGGAGCCAGGGGCACCTGCAGCCCGCTGCTCCCTCGCTGACTCCTGCTGCCGCCAGGGGCTCTGGGGCTGGGCTCTGCGGCTGAAATCTAGGGCATCTCCTCGCCGAGCCCCTGTCTTGGCTGTACTGGGCACCCACGTCCTGGGGAGCTCCTGAGGAGTCCCCTGCAGAGAGGGGCAGGCCCACCTCCCCCCAGGCTTCCGACTGGGGCCAGGTGCCTCTGTCCCGCCCCACTTCCTAACTTCTCCCCACAGTGCACCTGACTCTCGTCTTTGCTGGAGCCACAGCCCAGGTACTGGCGGAGCGTCCCCGTGCCTCTCGCCTTCCTGGCAGGTTTATGCAGTCTTCTTGCCTTCCCTGGCCTGGGAGAAGGTGGACTGGGGGACCCCTTAGGTCGCCCTTCCACTGAAGAGGGGATGTGGGGGCATTGTACAAGTTGTCTATTGCTGGGTAACAAACCACCCCCAAACGTAGTGGTTTGAAATCACAGTAACTAATTTTGTTCATGAGCCTGCACTAGGGTCCAGCTTGGTGGAGACTCTGCCCCTGGTGATGTGAGCTGAGGCTGCTTGATGGAGCTGGGGGCCGGCTTCCAAGGGGGCACACTCACGCAGCCGGAGGGTGCTCACTGGAGACCCACCAGGAGCTCAGCGCAGGCTGCGGGCCTGACTTCGTTCCTCTACGTGTAGGCCTCTCCGCGGGCTGCTCGGACTTCTTCAAAGCGCCGTGGCTGGGTTCCAAAACTGGGCCTGTCAAAAAGACCAAGTGGAAGTGCCCAGACTTTTGCAATCTCACCTTAGAAGTCACATCACATCACGTCCACCATGTGCTGTTGGTTTCAACACAGAGGCCTTCCCAGGCTGATGGGCAGGGGACACAGATGCCACCTCTTGATCCATGAGCGGCAAGGTTCTAGAAGAGCTGTGGGATGCGAGATACCCCGCAGCCAATTGTGGAAAGCACAGTCGGCCTCAGGAACGAGGATGTGGCCAGCAGCCTCCGAGATGGCCCCAAGGACCCCAGCCCTGGTACCCAGGCCCTCGTGTGACCTCTGCACCTGCAGTGTGGGTCGGCCTTGTTCAGGTGCTTCTAACCGGTAGAATATGGCAGAAGCGATGGGATGTCACTTCCCAGATTAGACCACCAGTTCAGAGGCTGTGACCTCGTTGTGGGTGTTTCTCTCACTCTCCTGCATCCCTTCCGCTGGGGAGGGCGGCTGTCAACCACGAGGCAGCCCTGCAGAGAGGCTCACGGGGCACGGGGTCCAGGCTTGTCAAGACTGCTTGAGAGAGCTTAGGAAGATTCCCAGGCGGGCCTGCAGAGGAAGCTGCAGCCCCCGCTGCCGGGGACTGACTCGGGCCCCCCGCGAAAGACCTGTTCAGGTCCCAGCCCCTGGTCCTGTGGGAACCCGGCTGTCGGGAGCACCTTTGAAGATGTTAAGGCACCCACACTGAAGGAGGGTGGGCCTTCGCCCAATACAGTCCGTGCAGGCCAAGGCGATTGGATGCAAAGAGATAAGCCATGGGGGGCATCCAGAGGCTGGGAGTCAACAGACCCCAGAGGAGCCAGGAGAAGACGACGCCTCCTACATGGCCACGTGGTGGAAGAGCCAGGGAGGACCAGATCGCCCGCAGCCAGGACACGCACCCAGAGGGGGCCAGCCTTCCAGCTGCCGGAGCCGCGAGCCAGTACGTTCCTGTTGTCAAACCAGCCTTCTGCGTGGTATTTGGTTCTTTTTTCCCCCAAAGATTTATCCTCCCTGCTCCCTGTCCCCGTTGTCTGTTCTCTGTGTCCATTCACTGCGTGTTCTTCTGTGTCTGTTTGTCTTCTCCTTAGACAGCACAGGGAACTGATCCTGGGACCTTCCCGGGTGGGAGAGAGGCGCTCAGTCTCTCGTGCCGCCTCACCTCCCTGGGCTGCTGTGTCCCTCATTGTCTCTCCTCTGTGTCTCTTTTTGTTGCATCATCCTGCTGCATCAGCTCTCTGCTCGGGCCAGCTTGCCATGTGAGCCAGCACTCTGCTCGGGCCAGCTTTCCTTCACCAGGGGGGCTCAGGAATTGAACCCTGAGCCTCCCACACAGTAGACGGGAGCCCAGTTGCTTGAACCATGCCTGCTTCCCATGGCATTTGTTTTAGCAGCTGGGAAACTACAACGTGGGCTGCCTGCTTGACTGTGAACGTGTGAGAGACTCTGGGCTAGAGGTACCCCGTTAAGGTGTACCCACCATCAGGAACTGTGAGACAGGAAATGTCTGTTGTTTTAATTTGTGAGCTTTGGGGGTCAATTTTTATGTAGCAGTAGTGGTTTTGCCATAGAAACATGTGGAACACTTACTTGTCCTTTCCACCAGAAAAGATGAGAGCTGTGGGAATCCAGCACCTTCTCTTGCTTTTGCCTGCCCCATGAATAAATGACGGTCCTTGTTATGATTGTGTCCCCCAAAAAGACATGTGCAAGTGCCACCCCTGGCCCCAACACGTGGGCCTATCTGGAAATAGTCTTTGAAGGTACGATGAGTTAAGATGCAGCCCGACTGGGTGACGGTGGGCCCCTCCTCGGGATGGTGTTGTTAGAAGGAGAGGAAATTTGGACACAGACAGAGAGCGAGAGAGAGAAGATGGCACGTGCCGGGGACAGAGGGTGACTTATGCTGCAAGCCAATAGACGCCGCGCGGGTCGGCGGTCCCTCCAGGACCCTGCGGATGGGAGGGAGCGCGGCCCCACCACACCTTAATTTCAGATTCCAGAACGGCCAGACCAGACTTGTCTGCTGTTTGAAGCCCCCAGGTTTGTGCTACTTTGTCATGGCAACCCCAGGAAATGGAGACGGACGAGCCGGCAGCCGCTGAGGGTTGTCTGGATGAGTGAGAAAGGTTTCCGCATCGGGAAGGGGTGCTTTTGTGAGCCCCCTTTTCTCTCTCAATCCATTGGCTCATCCAGGCCACTCACCCAGAAGCCCCTGGGTACCACCCCTGGGCCCGGGCCGTGCTGGGGACACCGAGGGACTTGGGTGGCAGCTTGGGCCCTGGGGGCTCCCCAGGCCGGGGATGGATCCCTGTTTCTCCAGGTCAGTGCTGGGGCTGAGGGCAAACCAAGGTCGGAGGGGGGACGCTGGTGTCCTGTGGAAGAGGCAGGCTCGGGGGGCCTGCCGGGGGCCTGGGGTTTGAAGGCAGGCTGGTGGAGGGAGGGGCCTGGCTGTGGGGGAGGGAAGGAAGGGCGCAGCCTGCCAGGTGGCTGAGTCTTCCCGCTCTCTGCCTTCCCTGGCACGAGCTGCAGACCTGTTCTCCTGCCTGGTGTGGAGGCCGTGGCTTTGGAGCCTTGCTGAAGCCCAAGTCTGAGCACCTGTGTCTGAGCCGGCCGTGGGTGAGCATGGGTGTGGCAGGGGTCTGGGCTGCAGCAGCTAAGCTGCCGGCGCCAGGTGGTGCCCTCCTTTCATTGCTCGTCCCCTTTTGTAGTGTGGACCTCGGCCGCCATCCACCTGTGTCTGACTCGCACATATTCTACTGAGAAAGACTCCAAATTTTGTCACTCACCGAAGTCCCCAGCCTGGGACCTCCTGAAGGCACAGTAATTAATGTTTGGAAGGTCCCAGGGGCAACTTGGGGAAAGGCACTGCATGTCGGAGATCTTATTTTAAAAACCGATTATCAGGGCCCTCCCAGGGCGCCGTAGTTAGGCAACAGTTGCTGTCCCTGAGTGGCTGTGACTTTAATGTCCCACTAACTTGTAATTGAGCCAGGCCACCAGAACCGGATGCAGGGCCTCACCGTCAGGGAGAGAATTCCACCCGGAGCAGCTCATTGCAGGAACTCACTTGGATTCCAGGGAACCCTGCCAATTATTTTCCCTATAATGCAAATGTGGTTTTCATTTCCGTCCTTGCAATTTCCTCTTAGGTGAATGGAAATATCTGTCTGATGCTTTACACTTGTCTGCCGTTGAATGGATCAAGCACCCGTAGCCAACGCTGCGGGCCGGGGTGTCGGTTGGAACAGTCTCAACTTCAGCCCCCGCCTCAGAAGTGGAAGTCGAGGGGCTGGGGCTGGGAAACCCCAGTGGGGGCAGGGGGAGCGGATGAGGGGAGTCTGGGCATCTAACACCCGTCAGTCGCCCACCAGCTGTGGGCCTTCTAGGGCAGCAGAAGAGGGACAGGCCTGCCCAATCCCAGCTCCTTTCCTGGGACTCCCCTGGAGACTCCCGTTCCCAGGCTCCCTTGCTGGGAAGTTGGAGCCTTATGACTGGGTTCTGGCCACTGGAAGGTGGGCAGAAACGAGGGGCCCGCAGCCCACCACACTCTTGCCCATTGACCAGCAGGATGCAGAGGTTCTGGCAGAGGGCCCCAGAGAGGCTCAAAAGACAGCGCCCCACAAAGTGGCGGGAGCTGGGATTCCCGAGCCCCCAGGAGAGACACAAGTCAGAGCATCTGCAGTGGGTTTTGCAGGAACAAGAAATGACCTCTTTATTTTATTATGTTGTTCTGGGAAGAATGGTGTGTGTCCCCCCAAAATTCGTGTCTACCCAGAACTTCAGAATGTGACTTTATCTGGAAGAAGGGTCTTTGTGGTGGTCATAGTAAGTTAAGATGATGTTGCCCTGGGTTAGGGTGGGCCCTAAAGCCAATGGCGGGCTGATTGTTACAGCAGCTAGCATTATTTACCCTGACTAATATACTGGGACTCCATTTACTCACCTGCAACATGGATAGAGTGACACTTTCCCCTAATCACCTCACAGGGTTGCAGAAAAGAGCAGATAGTGGATGGGAAAATACTTTGACATGGATCCTCAAGGGAGTGGCTGTATTTGACTCAGTAAATAGTTAAATTGAAAACACACTGAGTTTTATTTTCAAAATGGCAATTCATGTGTGGTTCAGAGACTTGGTGGCAAGATAGAGAGAGAGGTGGGGTCAGAAGGTGAGGGTAAGGACCAGGACGTAAGGATGGGGCTGGAGGTGAGGTGGGAGCCAGGAGGAGAAGGTGGAGAGCTGGAGTTGAGGGTGGAGAGCTGGAGGTGAGGGTAGGAGCTGGGAGGTGAGGGTAGGAACTTGGAAGTAGGGTGGGGGGAGGTACAAGTCTGGACAACTGAGGACCCAGAATGTGGGGAGGTTAGAAGTGATTGCCAAGGGTACTGTGGCAGGCGGAGGGCATCCTCCACCCAGCCTGGCTCCCCAGAGCTGGTGTAGTCCTGCCCCGTCCAGTGGACCATGGCCCCTGCTCAGAGAGGTTTCAAGAAAGGGCTTGAGGCTGGTAGCCAGCGTCCTCCAAGCAGGGAAGTGCCAGCCCTGAGGCTGGCAGCCAGTGGCGTGGTGCTGGAGAAGCGCCAGGTGCTCTGAGCCTCCGTCCCTGAGAAGAGTGCCAGAGGTGCCTGGCTTCGGGGGCGCCCCGGTGAGCTGGAAGGCGAGGCTGCCCTGGGCCCCACGTCCTCCTCGGTGGGCCTGGTTCTCTGGAGAGGCTCACCTGCCTTCCCCAACTCACCAGGGGACCCCTCCTGCAGGACCTCCTCCTGTAGGCCCATCAGAGTCATCCAGAACTGAGCCCAAGGTGTTGGGTCTTGGGAAACGGGGCTCACGTCCAGTTCCCACCATGTGTGTGCAGACTCGGTGCCCAGGGCCCCCGATTCCTCATTTTATTTTGATAATACTCACTTTTGCAGGGATCCTGTGAGCATTCCATGGGGGGTGTTTGTGTGCACGGCCCTGGTCGCCCCCACTTACAGGTTGCCCCCCATGTGGGACCACCAGGATCTCCTCCAGGCCCTTGTCCCGCCCTGCAGACATGGTGTCGCGTCCACCCTGCTGACCCCAGAGCCTGGCAGGCTCCCAGTGGCCATGGCTGAGTGAAGCTCGGTCCATGCTCAACGCCCACGGCCAGCCCATGGTGGAAACGCGTGGGCTGCCCTTCTGGCCTGGGGCCCGCGAGCTCCGTCCAGCAGAGGGCACACATCCACGCCCCAAAATCCTGGAGGAGGGCTCTGGGAGATGGACCTGGGCTTGGGAGCCCAAGAAGAGGTTGCAGGGATCTGCAATGGGGATCCTTAGGAAGCTTCTGTGTCTCTCACCCCTTCCAGATTCTCAGAGCTCAAGGCTGTCAGGTCAGCCTTCCTGCAAAGGAGAAACCGCTTGCTCCCTTTTGGGGCAAGGCTAGGAGATGGGTAGGACCAAGGAGCTATATACCTTGTGATTTCATAATGTAGTTCCCAGTTCTGATGGCTCAGCATCAGTGTGGAAACAGTCACGTTTTCAGCAAAATAGAAAATGAAACATTAGGGATAATTCCTGGCACTTGGGTGGTGCCATGTTGATGATCACTGCGTGGGGGTCAGAGATGTGGGTCCTAATTCTGGCCTGGCCCTCGCCCACCAGATGCCCTTGATAGGCTTGGCAGATACATGGCACCCAGATGTCAGAGCCCATGCATGGTGACATCAGGGTCTCCTGAGCCCATGCAGGCATCACTAATCCACCCCTGCATCCAGAATCATCCCCTGCCCATGCAGGCATATTAACCCAATGTGACGTCAGAGCCATCCTCTGCCCACTCAGGCATCACTAATCTACCCTGGCACACTTTCGGTCTTGAACTGGCATGCAGCCTCAGAATCCTCCTTAACACACTGTCCTGGGTAGCTCTGAGCAGCATGCGCTGGTGACCGGTGAGTTAAAAAAGACCTCTTTTTCTTGAGTTAAAGTCTGAGGTGGCTCAAGGCTGGTGAGGGTCATCCTCATCTTTGTCACCTCAGGCCTTGCCCCTTGTCTGGCATGGGAGAGAGTAAAAGTTACGGGGACAGGGCAGGCTTCTGGTCTCTCATGTGATGAGAAGTCCTGTCCTGCTGCACTGAATCGAGGGAAACAGTGAGAACATGCATCCAGTGTCACAGATAGTTTCCAGCATGGTGTCGTGGTGGCGGGGGGGGGGAGGGTTGGGGGTGTCAGAGCTTCCCGCCAGGAGCTAGATTCTGCACCATACCCTCCTCCTGTATTCCAGGAAGGGTGCGATGATCGCCGTATGAGATTAGGAAACTGAGGCACGGGGGTGGGGTCCCTTGCTGAGGTGGGGCAGGAAGAAGGCAGCAGGCCCCCCCGGCCGCCTCCTCCAGGCCTCTGAGCGGGGCCCAGCGCCAGGCCCCATCTGTCTAGAGCGTCTGGGGCCGGGGAGGGGGCTCAGAAGGGCTGCTGGGAGGTGGGGCCGGCTGGGGCTGTTCCGGCTGTGATGAGAAAAAGGCTCGGGTTCTCCTGGGGAGGCTGCGCCGGGATTAAGCGGAGCATTGTTCCCGGAGCTGGGAGGGCTTTTCATGTGGGCTGCCTGGGAAAGCAGACGCCCAGGCCCCCCGCCCCTCAGCAGGAGGCTGCACCAGTCCGCAGCCCCAGAGCATCTTGCTTCCGAGTGCAGTGACACAAAACCACCCCATTGTTGTCTTTCTTCCCGGGCAGTAAGACACACTCTTTTTGCAGAGACTCTGGAAAAAGCCTGAGAGAATGAAAACCCAGGGACGCCCCAGCCCGGGGGATGGTGTGGAAAGCGGCTCTCGCAGGCGGGCAGGGGGCTCCGCGGATGGCCCTCCTGACCTGCGCCCACCGTGGGAACGGCTGCCTCGGCGGCTGGGGGCGGGACACCCATTGTCCCGGGTCCTGCCCTCCCTGTAAATCTTTCTCAGCCTGCAGTTTGGAAAGTTCCAGCGGGAAGATTGATAGGGATGCCCCCAGGCGGCCTGCTCGCGGCCTCTGGCCTGGGGGCCTGTGATTTAAGCTCCCGACAGCCTGGAGGGGCCTCCCTGGAGAAGCTGTCCCTTGCCAGAACCCTGAGGGAGGAACGGGTTCAGGGTCACCCTACAGTAATGTGGGGTCGGGGTGGCCAGAGGCCGACCTGGATCTGCCTGGTGGGAGGCTCACTGAGTAACACAGCATTTATCTTCCCTGTGCGGTCTGGGCTGCACCCATGGGGAAGGCCAAGGGGCACAGAGGGGTGCCCCATAAGCACCGCTGGAGAGGAGCTCCCCCGCTCAGTTCTGGCCTCTTGTCTGTGCTGCTCACGGCTTTGTGAGAACTTCCCAGCATTGCAGGGAAGGAAAATCTGAAATTTAAAACAACTGCACAGAACTCCGCAGGAGGAGAACTTGAATTAAATGGCTTGTCTCAGAGAAGTAGCAGGGGCAGGGGGGAAGGCAGCTGCTTGGAGCCGGGCTGCCACTTCTGAGCGCTGTGGCTTTTGTTGCACTAGCTACTTCTCTGAGCCTCAGCTGTCTTTCATCTGTATAATGGGAATGTCTCTCGGGTCTCCTTCTCCCTAAAGCCTCCAAGCCCATCCGAGAAGGCAGGGCAGACCCTGCCTCCGCCACTCTCCCAGCCCACGTGCCTTTGGTATTCGGCATTTGCAATATTATCTGTGCGTCTCCTTTGCAAACACAGGAGCTCACCTCTTCCCAACAATAGTTCTGCAGGACAGGAATGCTCAGCCCTCTTAGATGGAAGAGGAGGCCAAGTCACAGAGCGGTCCAGCTGCTTGCCTGAGGTTCCACGGCCAGGCTTGGTTTCCCTGTCCTCCTTGGATTTAACTTTACCTCTGCTCTTGGCGACAAGGACCTTGCTCCTGCCGGTACATGGAGCAGCAGCTCCTCTGTCCTCCCCAGACCTCAAGATGCCCCTCAGTGAATGGTGTCTTCCCTGAGACTCAGCTTAGACCGGCAGTATTCAGAGAAGTGTTGCTGAGCTAGGGCATAAGAAACCTTGCAGCCTTCACAGGGCCTCTTGGGATGCTCCCTCTGGCACCCAGTGCCTGCTTTTGTACAGTGCCCTAGCTGAGCCCAGGGAGAACCAGCATCAGCGGCAGTCATGCGAGTCACCAGTGCCATCTTGGAGTG
Source organism: Dasypus novemcinctus (assembly GCF_030445035.2). Classification (NCBI taxonomy): domain Eukaryota; kingdom Metazoa; phylum Chordata; class Mammalia; order Cingulata; family Dasypodidae; genus Dasypus; species Dasypus novemcinctus. Next base: position 134,679,337 of record NC_080679.1, read on the forward strand.
TGCTCTTGGAGTGTGCCCTCTTGGAGGGCATCTTTTTGGAGTGCCATCTTGGAGTGCATCATTTTGCGGTGTGCCCTCTTGGAGTGCACCATCTTGGAGTATACCCTCTTGGGTGTGCCCTCTTGGAGTGTACCATCTTGGAGTACGCCCTCTTGGGTGTGACCTCTTGAAGTGCACCATCTTGGAGTATGCCCTCTTGGAGTGTGCTCTCTTGGGTGTGTCATCTTGGAGTGCACCATCTTGCAGTGTGCCCTCTTGGAGTGCACCATCTTGGAGGACCCCCTCTTGGAGTGTGCTATCTTGGCCTCCCAGCACCATCAAGCCTTTGGATGGTGGCAGTCCAGGCTGATACCTGCTTGAGTGCTTGAGAGGCCCAGAATGATAACTTCTCAGCTGAGCCAATCCATGGGCCATAAAAGATATCAATAAGTTGCAGTTTTAAGCTACAGTTTTTTTTTTTGGGTGTGTGTGTGTGTGTGTGTCATAATGTAGAAGTAGATATCCAGAACCTCTTCTTCACCCTCCTAGGACTTCAAGGAGGGGTTGGTGGGATTGAGAGGCTTTCCCCCCACTCCTGCAGAGGGACTCTGGTCTACAAGTTTCTTCAGAGAGGCCAGTGATGAGTTCCAGAAGGGCCCCTGGCAGCTGTGGGGCCCTCACGGCTGGACTGCCAGGTGGGGGTTCATGGGAGGTAGTGTGAGAGCTGCCACCAACAGGAGCCCAGGCACAACTGGACCAGGGTTGAAATCCTGAAGCGCAGGACCCATTCAACCTCACAGTGGGTCCTCAGGGGAAAGGTCGCTCTCTGTATCTTCTCCTCTTTCTCCCTCCACCCTCTCCCAGCCCTGCAAAGACCACAAATGAGTTTATCTTATTCCTGGCCCCAGTCAGAGATCCAGGGCTGATGCCCAGGCAGTCCAGAGGGAGTCTGGGATGTTGGGGTAGAAAGCTGGGAATGCAGAGGTTGTGTTTTCTGATGTTCCTCAGGTTGGTGAGCAGCAGAGGCCCCAACCTCAAGTGCCACAGATGTGGAGCTTCCTCCAGTGCCAAGAGGTTAGAAGTCTTTGTAAAGCCCTTGAGAAACTGTGTTTAAATACAGGAGAGCCAACAGTTATCATTTCTGGACAGAATGCAAGCCCCATAGTCAGGGCTGCAAGGACCTCAGGGTCTCCCCTCCACTTTGGCAAGGTAGTGAGTGGGGGTCTGAAGGGAATGAGACTCTAGAATTAAGACCAGGCCTCTTGACTTGTTGTCTGGAGATTTCTCTCCACTCCAACCTCTTATGGCCTTGATGGCCTGTGAAGACTCTGTTTGACCTGTGACAGCTATGCTGGTGGGTTTAGCCTGCCTAGTTCAGATGCTCCTTTGGGAGTGTCAGAGGCCATGTTGACATGACCCAGGAGAGGAAGGCTGCAGGCATCTCACTCAGGCTTCCATCTACAGCTGGCTTATGTCCACATTGGGGTCTGGAGCTTGGTGTGCCTGTTGGTCCCTCATTCTAAAAGGCTGGCTCCACCACCAGGGTCTCCTGGGGCTGATGTAGGTGAGCAGTGGAGGTCCCGACAAAACCCCACACCAGTAACCAACTCCTGGTTGCAGCATACACAGGGTCCTGGGGACATGGATTCTGGTTGAGGGCCACAGGATACTGGAACATGAAGAGGTGAGAGGTTGGAGTGGACAGGGTACACAGCCCAGGGCCTCTGAGAGCCTCTGGGACAGCACAGACTCCAGCTGAAATTGCAACAAAGATGACAGCTGTACAGTTGATTTGGAGAACAAGAAAAATCAGGATTTCAGTGCTGACAAATGATCTTTAACACTTCATTCCATTTTCTCAGTCTCAGAAGCTATCTGTTGTAACCTCTAGTACCAAGGGAAAACCAAGTCCTGAGGGAAGTGCCACTGTGAAGGTTAGTGATGTTATTAGAACTAAGATTTGGGTCTCCAGTCACCAGTGCAACATGTTCACCCCTAAGTCAAAGGGCTTCATGGGTACTCTCAGTCAGATGAGACTGAGGGGACCAGTAGGTAGATTGATCCTGCAAGATGAAGAACCTGTCTCCCCACTATCTGGCTGGCTGCCAGAGGAGAAGCTCACCATATCCTAGTTCCTCTCCCTCCTCCCCACCCGTTAACACCTAAATTGTCCATGACTTCATCTATCTTACATTGGCAGGAGAGCAGCTCTCATGATGGGTAGATGGGTGGATGGATGGATGAATGGATGGATGGATAGGTGGCTAGATGGGTTGATGGGAGGGTGGATAGATGGATGGATGTGTAGTTGGATAGATGGTAGGTGAGTAAGTAGATGGATGGATAGATGAGTGGATGGATGGGTAGATGGATGGATAGGTAAATGGATGGATGGGAGGATGGGTGGGTGGATGGGTAGATGAGTGGATGGTTGGGTAGATGGATGGATGGGTGGATGGATGGTGTATTAGTCAGCCAAAGGGGTGCTGATGTAAAGTGCAAGAAATTGGTTGGTTTTTATAAAGGGTATTTATTTGGGGTAGGAGCTTACAGATACCAGGCCATAAAGCATAAGTTACTTCCCTCACCAAAATCTATTTTCACATGTTGGAGCAAGATGACTGCTGATGTCTGCGAGGGTTCATGCTTCCTGGGTTCTTCCCTTCCAAGGTTTTGCTTCTCTCTGGGTTCAGGGTTCCTCTCTTCCAAGGGCTTGCTTCTTCCTGGGCTCAGCATTCCTCTCTTCCTAGGGCTTGCTTCTGTTTCCTCTGTGAGCTTACTTCCCGGGGCTCCAGTTTAAGGCTTCAGCATCAAACTCCAACATCAAAACTCAAACATCAAAAACCCTCAACTCTGTCCTTTGCCATGACATGCCACGCCGTACCACCAAGGGGTGGGGACTCAATGCCCTAATGATGTGCCCCAATCAAAGACCTAATTATAACTTAATTACCCCCGGGTACAGACCCAATTACAACATAATCCAATATCTATTTTTGGAATTCAAAACCATATCAAGCTGCTACAATGGGTAGATGGATGGATGGATGGGTGTATGGATGGGTGGACAGGTGGATGGATGGTGTGGCAGTTTGAGATTATTTTATGAATCCCCAAAAGAGAAAGGGTATGTTTATAAACTAATCTATTCCTCTGGGTGTGATACCCTTTATTTATTAATTTTAGCCATGGGGAATTTGATAAGGTTATTTGATAAGATTGCTTTGGGTTTATGATTTGACTACCTCAGTGGGCATGACTCAGGCTTAGTCCCTATCCCCTTGCTGGGTCTGATATAAAACAGACTCTTACAGAGACAGACACAAGAAGAGAGAACTCCGCCATTTTTGATCCTGCCATGTTACAGAAAGGAGAAGGCTGAAATGCCTGAGGTCCTGGGGAGAGATGAACCATTTTGCCTGAGAGCTTTTAGCTTAGACTGGGAAGAGAGCAGAATGGCTGAGACTGATGTAGGAAGTCTGGAAAGAAACAAGCCCTATGCCAGGAGAGAGATGACTATAGGATCACTTAAGCACTAAGCCCCAAAAGGGTGCGCTCATGGTGCTCAAGAGGAAAGGGTGAGCCTGGTGGGGAAGGCAGAGACCAACCAGAGATTGGTGGCCATCTTGTTTCAACACATGGCAACTGACTTTGGTGAGAAAGCACTCCTTATGGTACCTTGAGTTGGACTTTTTTCAGTCTTGTAACTGTAAGTTTTACCCCAAATAAATACACTTTCTAAAAGTCAACAGATTTCTGGTACTTTGCAACAGCAGCCCTTTGGCTGACTAATACAGATGAGTAGATGGATGAATGGGTAGATGGATGGATATCTGCTGCCAACTGAGCTGCTCAACAACAGAAACCTGGAATTCCCTCTGCAGGGATTTCTTTTTTTCCTCTTCAGAAGGCTTTTCATCATAGGAAGGAGTGGGCTCTGGGAGGTGTTACATCATGAAATAGCCTTCTGGTGGAACATCTCTTGGGGCCCACTGAATCTTACTTTGGAGGTGGCAGAGTCCCCACCTTGGTAGGCAAAGCCAGGCGAGTAGTACCAAGGTCTTTCAGTGGTGGCATCCTTCACTGCATTATAATTTACATCCAACCCAAGCACCGTTGCCTCTGATTTCCCCCCAAACTTAGAAAGACATTTGGTGGAAATGTGGGTCTTGGAGTCATCAGTTCTGATCTGAAAATCAACTTCATCACTTATGAGTTGGGTCACCTTGGAAAGGTCACATATGCTCAGTGTGTTCTCCTGAAAACATGTACATATATGTTTCAGAATATCTTTGAGGAATATTCTGAGACACTTGTGGAATTTTCCCTTTTTTCCCACTCCCTGCACCAAGATTAACTGTTAGTTCTCTTTTGAGGGGTGTGATAGGTTGAATTATGTGCTCCAGAAAAAATATGTTCTTAATTTTAATCCATTCCTGTGGATGTGAACCCACTGTAAATAGGACCTTTTTTATTATCTTTTTTTTAAAGATACATAGATCACACAAAATGTTACATTAAAAAATATATGAGGCTCCCATATACCCCACTCCCCACCCCCTCCACTCCTCCCATATCAACAACCTCTTTCATCATTGTGCCACATTCATTGCATTTGATGAATACATTTTGGAACACTGCTATACAGCATGAATTATAGTTTACATTGTAGTTTACACTCTCTCCCAGTCCATTCAGTGGGTTATGGCAGGATCTGCAATATCATTTAGGACAACTCCAAGTCCCAAAAATGCCCCTATATCATACCTCTTCTTCCCTCTCCCTGCCTTCAGCAACTCCACATCAAAGATACAGTGTTTTCCATTGTTAGAGTCACAATAATTTTATAGTAGAACACCAGTAAGTCCACTCTAATCCACTCTAATCTTCCATTCTGAGGACCCTGGGATGGCAATGTTTACTCTGCCTCTAAATTGAGAGGGGGCTTAGATCCTACATGACTGTTGGGTGGGATTCTCCTGTCTGCAGTAGTAGACTCTCTCAGTTCCTTGGTGTGGTGGTTGACCATCCTCACCTCCTTGTTAGCTGACCTGGGTAAGTCCACCAAACCAGATAGCAGGTGTTGCAACTCTGCCAAGGCTCAGGGCCCAGCTTGTACATGGAGAGTCCAGAGATTCAAGTCTCTGAGCATATACCAACCCTAGCACTGACCACAGGTTCAGTAAAAGTGACAGAAGAGGAATGTGTAAAGAGGTCACATCTGAGACCAACTCCATTATACTCAGGAACACAAGTTCCAAAGTCAGATACACTGGCAAGGCTCTGAACTCCAGAGCCATTTGTCATGACTGTAGGACCTGGGTGTCTTTGTAGCCCTCAGGAGCACCACTACCTAGGGTTGTATCTACTTTGGCTGTCTCTGAGATCCTGCTGAGATGTGCATAAGTGCAACCCCTCTGGTGACCTCCTGACTAATTTTGAAGTCTCTTAGCTATATAATCTCATTTATCTTTACCATTTCCTCCTTTTATTCAAGGCCTTTTTCTAGTTGCATCACCAGGTGTTCTTGGTAGTAATCCCTCCACACCAGGGAGGCTCATCCCCGGGAGTCATATCCCATTCTGGGGGGAAGGTAATGCATTTACATGCTAAGTTTGGCTTAGAGAGTGGCCACGTTCGAGCAACATGGAGGCTCTCAGGAGGTAACTCTTAGGCACTCTGCAGCTCTAGGCCTAGTTGAAATTTCAAGCACACTGGCTCATAAACATAGTCATCAGTATCAAGGGCCATCATTGGCCCATCCTTCTTCACTGGTCTTTGTCCTTGCACTTGGGGGACTGTTGCTGCTCCATTGGGGAGTGTAACAGAGTTCCCCAGGATGGGAACTCAGCCCTCCTTCAGTTGTCATGTGAAACTCTACCCCTATGTCAATACCCAATGAACATCTGAACATATCCATACACCCTATATGCATACCCTGGAGAACTCCCTCCTACCCATGCATCCCTCACCAATGACACCCCACATCAGTGCTCCTCTCCTTCCATAGTTGAACCCCTCTGTGATCCAAAACTTCTTCAAAAATGAAGTCTAATACACTGCCAAATTCAATTAATAGGAAAATGAAATAGTAATGTTAGGTTTAAAGATTGGAAATAGAATACTTAATAATTTAGAAAGACTAAAATAAAGTAAATAATAAATTGGTGTATGAAAAAATGAAAAATATCATAAATTTTTTTGATGTTTTGCCTTTCATCACTCTAATGGGTGTTGCCCTGTATGTACAGTGGCAAGGCAATCTCTTTCATTTTTTTTTTCCTCAGTGTCTACATCCTTTTTTTAAAAATTATGTCTTCAAAAAGTTCTGGGTCACAGTAAAGTCACATATAGAATATAGGGGACTCCCATATACCCAACATCAAACCCTTTTCCCCCTCCCTACCAATGATCTTTGTACATGTGGATGTTACATTTGCTGCAACTGATGAACAGATATTGAAACATAGCTACTAACCATGGTCCCATTATGGTTTACATTGTGGTTTACATTTTAGACTATAAACTTTTATAAATTTTTGGTGAAATTTAACATAGCCTGTATGTATCATTGCAGAATCATGCAGAACACTTCCATTGCCCCCCCAGTTACTCCCTCTTCCAACTATTCTATTTATCTCATCCCCTCCCTCAGGGACCCACAGTGAGTCCCAATCTTCTCTGCTTGAAGGACAAGATTCATAGATACTTGCAACAATGTTGAGGGCTTGACACACTAGTCTGTCCTCCCCCATTGGGAGGCACCCATGCGCTCGAGACACACCCTCCCCTCTGTTTGAGAACATCAGGCCTCCCCAGGTTGGGAGTACAACACCTTTGTGCACATTGTATGGGTCTCCACCCACTGATATAACACACTATGACAAGGTGAACACTCACTCTCTAGAAGCCTGCCCCAGGTGCACCCTGTGCCAGATGCCCCCCGTCAAACACCTTAAACCAGTAACCCTTCCTTATATTTTCTAAAGGGTTTTCTCAACATCATAGTTTCAACCACATACCCGACAATCTCCCGAATTCATCTGCTTCCCCCAAGTCATCCCCCCAATACCTTGGACCATTTGACCCATCCTCCCAACCCTAGGCCCCCTCAAGCCTGCAAGGCCCCACCCAATAGTATCTCTATGCCCCTGTCTTAACCCTTCACTGCACAACTATTTACTCAACTGTACCATAGATTTTGGCTATATGGGTGTTGACTCACAACCTTCCTTTCCCCCCATATTTCCTGTAAGCCTATTTTACAGTCTTTAGCTCTCTGAGAGCTTGATTTACTTAGATCATATCAGAGAGGTCATGTAGTATTTGTCCTTCAGTGCCTGGCTTGCTTCACTCAACATAAGGTCCTCAAGATTCATACATGTTATCCCATGTGTTAGTACTGTATTCCTTAATACAGCTGAGTAGTATTCCATTATATGTCTATACCACATTTTGTTTATCCATTCATCTGTTGATGGGCATTTGGATTGATTCCAACTTTTGGCAGTAGTAAATAATGCCACCATGAACATTGGTGTGCATGTATTGGTTCATATCCTTATTTTCAGTTCTTTTGGATATATACCGAGCAATGGAATTGCTGGGTCATATGGCAAATCTATAGCTAGTTTTTTGAGGAAGCACCAAACTGTCCTCCAGAATGGCTGGATCCTTCTGCATTCCACCAGCACTGGATGAGGGTTCCCATTCCTCCATATTCTTTCCAACACTTGTAGTCCTCTGTTTTTTTTAATAGCCACCAGTCTAATGGGTGTAAGATGGTATTTCATTGCAGTTTTTTTTTAAGTCTCTGCAACATATATTTATTTATTAAAAATATTACATAAAAAATATAAGAGGTCCCCACATACCCCACACCCCCCTCGCCCGACTCCTCCCACATCCACAACCTCCTTCATTATCATGGGACGTTCACTGCATTTGTTGAACACACCCCAGAGCACTGCTGCACCATGTGGATAATGGTTCACGCTGTAGTCCACACTCTCCCCCAGTTCATCCAGTGGGCCTTGGCAGGACATACAATGTCCAGCATCTGTCCCTGCAGTACCACCCAGGACAACTCCAAGTCCTGAAAATGCCCCCACATCACATCTCCTCTTCCCTCTCCCTACCCTCAGCAGCTACCATGGCCACCTTTTCCACATCAATGCTACAATTTCTTCCATTACTAATCATGATAGTTCCAGAGCAGAATATCAGTAAGTCCACTCTAGTCCACACTATATTCCTCCAACCTGTGGACCCTGGGATGGTGATGTCCACTCCACCTCTATATCAAGAGGGAGCCTAGATTCCACATGGATGATGGATGTAATTCTCCTACTTGCATTTGTAGGCACTCTTGGCTCCCTGGTGTGGTGATTGACCTTCTTCATCTCCCTGTTCACTAGCCGGGGTAAGTCCAGTAAACCAGAGGGTAGGAGTTGCAAATCTGCTGAGGCTCAGGAACTGGCTGTCACATGGACAGCCCAGAGATTCAGGTCTCCTGAGCATACACCAACCCCAGCGCCAACTACAGGTCCAGTAAAAGTGACAGAAGAGGCATGTGCAGAAAGGTCATCTCTGACTCCAACTCCATCACACTCAGGAACACAAACTCCAAATAGGGCCAACTGACATGGCACTGAACTCCAGAACCATCTGCCATAGTTTTAATTTTTTTCTTTTTTAAAGGTTTATTTAGTTAATTTCCCCCCTCCCCGGGTTGTCTGTTTTCTGTGTCTATTTGCTGCGTCTTGTTTCTTTTGTCCGCTTCTGTTGTCGTCAGCGGCACGGGAAGTGTGGGCGGTGCCATTCCTGGGCAGGCTGCACTTTCTCGTGCTGGGCGGCTCTCCTTACGGGGCGCACTCCTTGCGCGTGGGGCTTCCCTATGCGGGGGACACCCCTGCATGGCAGGGTACTCCTTGCGCACATCAGCACTGCACATGGGCCAGCTCCACATGGGTCAAGGAGGCCCGGGGTTTGAACCGCGGACCTCCCATGTGGTAGATGGACGCCCTAACCACTGGGCTAAGTCCGTTTCCCCCATAGCTTTAATTTGCATTTCCTTAATAACTAGTGATGTTGAGCATCTTTTCATGTGCTTTCTAGCCATTTGTATTTCTTCTTTGGAGAAGCTTCTGTTCAAATCTCCTGCCCATTTTTAAAATGGATTGTTTGTCTTTTTATTTTTGAGATATAGGATTTCTTAATATATGCTGGATATTAGGCTCCTATCAGGTATATAGTTACCAACTATTTTCTCCCATTGGATAGGCTGTCTTTTCACTTTCTTGATAAACTCCTTTGACGTGCAAAAGGCTTTAATTTTGAGGCGGTCCCGTTTATCTATTTTTTCTTTCATTGCTCATGCTTTGAGTGTGAAGTTCATGAGGCCATTTCTTATTCCAAGGTCCTGAAGATGCTTCCCTACATTGTCTTCCAAGGTCTTTATGGTCTTGGCTCTCATATTTAGATCTTTGATCCATCTTGAGTTGATTTTTGTATAAGGCATGAGATGACATTCCTCTCTCATTCTTTTGCATATGGATATCCAGTTCTCCAAGCACCAGTTGTTGAAGAGGCCATTCTTTCCCAGTTGAGTAGGCTTGGTGGCCTTGTTGAATATCAGATGACTGTACATGTAAGGATCTATATCCACACTCTCAATTTGGTTCCATTGGTCAGTATGTCTATCCTTGTGCCAATACTATGCCATTTTGACCACTATACCTTTGTAGTATGTTTTAAAGTCAGGTATGTGACTCCTCCAATTTCATTTTTCTTTTTCAATATGTCTTTGGCTATTCGGGGCCCCTTTCCCTTCCAAATAAATTTCATAGTTAGTTTTTTCCAGTTCATTAAAAAATGCTGTGTTGATTTTTATTGAGATTGCATTAAATCTGTAGATCAGTTGGGTAGGATAGACATCTTAATGATACTTAGTCTTCCTATGAACAGGGAATATTCTTCCATTTACATAAGTCTTCTTTAATTTCCTTTAACAGTGTAGTTTTGTTGTATAGCTTTCTTTGTATAAGTCTTTTTCATCTTTAGTTTACTTTATTCCTAGGTATTTGATTTTTTAAATTTACTATAGCAAATGGAATTTTTTCCTTGATTTCCTCCTCAGATTGCTCATTGATGTACAGAAATGCTACTGATTTTATGACCTGCAACTTTACTGAACTCGTTTATAATTTCTAGAAACTTTGTTGTAGATTTCTCAGGGTTTTCTATGTATAGGATCATGTCATCAGCAAATAGTGATATTTTGACTTCTTCCTTTCCAATTTGGATGCCTTTTATATATGTTTCTTGCCTCGGTGCTCAAGCAAGTATTTATAACACAATGTTAAATGGGAGGGGTGATAGTGGGCATCCTTGTCTTTTTCCTGATCTTAGAGGGAAAGATTTTAGGATTTCACTGTTGTAAATGGTGTCAGGTGTGGGTTTTTCATATATAATCTCTATCATGTTCAGAAAGTTTCCTTCTATTCCTATCTTTTGCAGTGTTAATATCAGGAAAGGGTGCTGTATTTTGTCAAATGCTTTTTCTGCATCTATAGATATGATCATGTGATTTATTTTCTTTCTATCTGTTTATGTGGTGTACTACACTGATTGCTTTTCTTATGTTGAACCATCCTTGCATACCAGGAATGAAATCGACTTGGTTATGGTGTATAATTCATTTGGTGTGCTGTTGAATACAATTAGAAAGTATTTTGTTGAGGATTTTTGCATCTAGGTTAGAGAGTTTGGTCTATAATTTTCCTTTCTTGTGGTGTCTTTGTTTGGCTTTGGTATTAGGGTAATGTTGGCATCATAGAATGAGTTGGGCAATGTTCCTTCTATTTCAATTTTTGGAAAGAGTTTAAGCAAGATTAGTGTTAGTTATTTCCGGAAAGTTTGGTAGAATTCACCCGTGAAGCCATCTGGCCTGGGGCTCTTCTTAGTTGGGAGGTTTTTAATGACTGATTCTCTCTTTACTTGTGATTGGTTTTGTTGCGGTCATCAATTTCTTCTTTTGTCAATGTAGGCTGCTTAAGTGTTTCTAGGAATTTGTCCATTTCCTCTAAATTGTCCTTCTTGTTGGTATATAGTTTTTCAAAGTATTCTCTTATGATAGTCTTTATTTCTGTGGGGTCAATAGTGATATCCCATTTCTCATTTCTTATTTTGTGTATTTGCATCTTCCCTCTTTTTTTCTTTGTTAGTCTAGCCAAGGGTTTGTCGATTTTTTTTTATTATCTCAGAGAACCAGGTCTTTGTTTTATTTTTTCTAGTGCTTTCTTATTTTCTATTTTATTTAGTTCTGCTCTGCTCTTTGTTCTTTCTTTCTTTCTTCTTCTTGTGGGGTTAGTTTGTTGTTGTTTTTTCTTACTAATTCCTACAATTTTACAGTTAGATCTTTGATTTTAGCTCTTTCTTCTTTTTTGATATATGAATTTCTGGCTATGAATTTCCCTCTCATACAGCCTTTGCTGCATCCCATAAGTTTTGATATGTTGTGTTGTCATTTTCATTAGTTTCAAGGTAGTTATTGATTTTTTTTTGAGATTTCCTCCTTGACACACTGTTTGTCTAAGGGTGTGTTGCTTAACTTCCATATCTTGGTGCCACATCCGGGTCTCTGACCCTTGCAGATTTCCACCTTCATTCTACTGTGGTCCAAGAAATTATTTTGTATGATTTTAATCTTCCTGAATTCAGTGAGTCTTTCTCTGTGGCCTACCATGTGGTCTATCTTGGAGAATGATCCATGTGCACTTGGGAAGAATGTATATCCTGCTGTATTTGGGTATAATGTTCTTTATATGTGTATTAGGTCCAGATCCTCTAATATATCATTTAAAGCCTTTGTTTTTCATTGATTTTCTGTTGAGATGTTCTGTCTTATGGTGATAATGGTGTATTTAAGTCCTCCACTACAATATTAGAGGCATCTATTCCTCCACTTAGTTTTTCCAGTGTTTGCCTCATGTATTTTTAGGTGCCCTGATTAGGTGCATAAATGTTTATGATTATTATTTCTTCTTGAAAGATTACTCCTTTTACTAATAGGTAGTGTCCATGTTAGTCTCTCACAATAGTTTTGCATTTAAAGTCTATTTTGTCCAATATTAGTATAGCTATTCCTGCCCTGTTTTTGGTTATTGTTTGCGTGTAAGATTTTTTTCCAGCTGTTCACTTTCAACCTCTTTGAATCCCTGGGTGTAAGGTGGGTTTCTTGTAGAGAGCATATAGATGGGTCATATTTCCTTATCCATTTTGCCAGTCTGTGTCTCTCAACAGGTGAGTTTAATTCATTAACATTCATTGTTATTACTCTCAAGGAATTACTTACATTAGCCATATTTTCTTTGGATTCGTGTATGTTGTATGTTGTTTTTATTTCTCTTTTTGTCTTTTTAGTTGTTCTTACACTCTCCTCCAACTCTGTTTCTCTTGTTTTTTTCTTTCCTCCTATAGAACTCCCTTTAGTATTTCTTGAAGGGCAGGTTTCTTATTGGCATACTCTCTTCATTTCTGTTTATCTGTGAACATTTTGAACTCTCCATCATTTTTGAATGGCAACTCTGCTGGATAGAGTATTGTTGGCTGGAATTTTTTTCCTTTTAGTACCTTTTGTATGTCATACCACTGCCTTCTTGCCTCCATGGTTTCAGATGAGAAATTGGCACTTAACCTTATTGTACTTCCCTTGTATGTGATGGTTCTCTTCTCTTGCTGCCTTCAGTATTTTCTCTTTGTCTTGTTCACTGGAAAATTTGACAAGTACATGTCTTGGAGTAGGCCTGTTGGGATTTTAACTGTTTGGAGTGTGCTGCACTTCCTGGACATGTACATCTCCCTCAATAGGTTTGGGAAGTTTTCAGCCATTATTTCCTCCAACACCCCTTCTTCCCCTTTCCCTTCTCTTCTCCTTCTGCAATGCCTATAATGCATATGTTTCTGCATTTTACATTGTCATTCAGATCCCCAAGTCCCTGCTGGATTTTTTTCTATCTTTTTATCTATCAATTCCCTCTGTTTGATTTCAGATGTACTGTCTTCCACATCACTAATTCTTTCCTCTGCCTCTTCAAATCTGCTGTTATTTGCTGAGAGTATATTTTTGATTTCTTGGATTGTGCCATTCATCACCATCATATCCATTATCTTTTTGTGTATGTTTACAAGTTCTTCAGTATGTGCTCCAAGTGTTTTCTTAATATCTTTAATCTCTTCCTTTACTTCATTAAGTTGGTCCATGATATTTATTTGGAGAGTTTTGATTAGTAGTTTGACGTTCTGCTCCTCTTCCTGGTTTTTAGTTTGTTCATGGGACTGGGCCATGTCTTCCTGGTTATTAGCATGGTTTGTAATTTTTTGTTGCTGTCTGGTCATCATTATATCTTGATGGGTTTGTTCAGTTGATTAACTTCTCCATTTAGTCTTGGGTTTTATTTAGGTGCTGTTTTTCTGTTTGTGTTTAGTTTTCTCTTTGGCACTTTGTTCTTATTCTATTTCCTTGTTGTTGTCTAAGTTCACTTGAAGGAAAAATATTAGGGCCAGGGAAAGCAAAAGTGGTAAGAAAAGAAAAAGTATAATAGCAGTATTGATAGTAAATGTTAGGAGATGAACTGTATAAGACCTGGGAGAATGAATATTAAACTCATGTATGCTGTGTAGAGTTATAGGAATAAAAAAGTGGAGTACCTAAAATGAAATGGGAAACTGAATACAGATAAGAATATAGTATGAATTAAAAGGCCAGCATGATGAGGAAAGAGGGAAAGAGAAAAGAAAGGACAATAACAGAAACAGTTAATAAAAGATAGAAAACAGAATGTAAGTGTTAGAAATAAAGAGCCAGAAAAATAGGGGGCTAAACAAAGAGAGGTGGAATTTAAGAGCAACAACAGAAGTTGGAAGATAGAAAGATGTAGGAAGGAAAAGAGATAGCATTGGTAGCCAAAATCAGTACTCACAGAAAATAGGAAATTGAGGAAGAGGGAACACAGCAAACAAGAAACAAAAAACAAGCCAGCAGCACCTAATTTAAAAAAAAAAAGGTGGGGAGAGGGATAAAGTGGAAGGAAAGACAAGAAAACAAACAAAAAAAAACCCAGACAAACTCACAAGCAAGGAGTCAAGCAAACATTAAGAAAAATCAGACTTCCCTCTTAAGCCCCTATGGAACTTTTCAGGCTGCTTGTGTTTATCAATCAATTACCCTGCATCTTTCTTGCTGCAGATATTTTTTTCTAGCTGTCAGTTTATTTTATTTTTTTAAACATTTTTTATTGAAGTTAATAGATTACAAAGAATGTTACATTAAAAAACATAAAAAACATGAGGTTCCCATATACCCCACCTCCCACTCCACCCCCAGCCCATCATTTTGTAAATTGTATTTTTTAAAAAGATGTATACATCACACACAAAAATGTCACATTAAAAAATATAAGAGGTTCCCATAAACCCCCCATGTCCGCACCCCACTCCTCCCGCACTAACGACCTCCTCCATCAGTGTATCTCCCTGCAGATTTTGAAGTGGGTTTTAGTGAGTAAACTAAGTTAAATTATGTAACAAAAGTAATCTTTTTTTTTATGAAAAATAACTGACCCAAGTGAAGCTAATAGAAGGATAATATCTATGTTTTCCTTGTCTCAAAATATCAGCTAGATGCTTAATATCCCAGTGGGTCACTACTCTAAGAGGAGCTGGGAACTGAACCAGAGACCTTGCATGTTCAAGGCTGAAACTCCTCCACTGAACGAAACCCTCCTTCTGGGTTGACCTGCTCCTCAAAAAGAGTCCACTTCCCAGGGCTGGACTGACTCCTTGCAGTTGGACAGACTGATCAGGAATCTGCCCTTCCCCCTTCCTCCCTTCCCCACTTCCCTCTCTCCCAGGGCAGCAGGAAGCCCGTGCAGGAGCTCCCCTGTGAAATTCAAATGGCACCCTGGTGAACCAACCGACCACACAAACCAGTGACACTCAGTCTCCCCAAGAGAGAGCACCCACACTTTGCCAGGAACCCCAAATATGCTCCTGGAAGCCTACCAAGCCCTTCCCACTGTCCCCCTCCCCAGGCGTGCTGCACAATTGCCTGGCTCCACCTTCTCCCTGACCAATTCTCCCTATCCCAGGGAGGTTAGGCAAATCAGGTTGTGTCAGCAGATTCGCCTCTCCCTTTTTCCTGGTTTCTCCTCAAGCCAGCTGGTATACTCCTCAAATCTCAAAAAAGGGAGTCCAGATAATTGAACCCGCACTCGGGGGAACCCTCCCACCCTTCACCAGACCCTCCCCTCTTGGAGTTTGTCTCCTCCAGCTTTGTGACTGGCCAGGTTTGGGGAATGCTGCAACTTCTTGACCTGAGCGAGGGGCTTAGCCATCCCACAGCTTCAGTCTTAAGCACTAGAAACTCATAGTTTTACCTTGAGCCATCACTCCTCCTGTCGCACTCTCACCAGATCGATGGCCTGAAGCCTCCCGCTTTGTGGGTTCCCAAAACAGCTCACTCAGGCAGGATTTTGTCCCCACTCAGCTGCTTTTTTTTGCAGAAGAGATGATGTGGGTGTACTTACTCTGATGCCATCTTGCCCCTAAACAGGACCTCTTGAAGATGTCATTTTGGTTAAGGTGTGGCCAGATGAATCAGTATGAGTCTTAATCTTATTACTGGGTGGCCTTATAGAGAGAAAGTATGGGTATGAGTCAACAGCAGGAAGTCAATGGAATCAGAAAGAGAAGGGAGAGGATGTTGCCATGGGATTGGGAAGCCAAGAAACCCAAGAATGCTGCCGCCCTGGGAGGAAGCCAGCCTTCCAGCCTCTGAAACCATGAGCCAATAAATCCCTGCTGTCAGACCGCCCCATGGTGTGGTGTTTATGCACCCTGGAGACTAAGATGGGGGGCATCTTGCACAAAGAGAATCCCTGAGGTGTAAATGCTCTGCACCTACAGACCATCCCGGAGCACTGAGATGGGGGTCCTCACAGCTGACATGGCTCTGGGTGGCTCAAGACTCATGGCTACCCTTCAGGAGCCCCACAAGCTCTTGGGGTGTCCTCTGTCACTTACCAGCAGCACGCAGGGCCATGTTAAACCTCCAAGCACTCCTTCCCGGTGAGCGAGGGTGGGCCGCCCCTGGCATCAAGCCTCATTGTGGTGACCCCTGCAAAGGGCCCGCCCAGCCTCGTGTGGCCCCTGCCTGCGCAGGTGCTCGCTCAGAGCCCCTGGCACAAGACCTCAACGGAGTGCTGGGCCTTAGCCCATCGTTCCAACACTGCACCCTGCGCCCCCTTCCAGCTGCCACCAACTCCTTCTTTCCTTCTTTCCCAGCAAGGGAGGGGCTGTGGACTGCCATTCCCACCACCCAATGCCCCCGCATAGCCCTTTCTCTGCTCCTCAGAGACCTGATGTGTCTTGCTTGGCCATAAATTACGAACACGTAGTAATTATGTGGAAATTTATGAACTCCCTTTTGGCTGTGAAAACACAGCTTCTTCTTTTCTCCCTTTGAGCTGTAGATTGCTGGGTTGTGCTGGGCGTCATTCATTCCCAGGATGATGTCAGGAAAACTTGTTGAGATAATTGAAGGCCCAGACATGCAGACAAAGAATAGAGGGAAATGCACGGAAGGCGTGCTGCATGGTATTTCTCTTGGGAGACGCAGCCTTTGGGGAGATGGAAAGGGTGAAGCAGACCTTTGCCAAGGGGGCCATGTGTCTTGCAGAGGTACACACTGTAGGTGTGGCTGGGACAGAGAAGGCGTTCTCACTACTGCTCGCTGGCAGAGACCAGGGCGTCGTGGAGGAAGAGTTGGCGCAGGGGCAGGGCCCCGGGTGGGATCCTTCCACGGCTCACTGGCTGGAGCTCTTGTCTGTCTGTGTGTCCTTCCCTCATCGGTGTCATTTGTTCCCTGATCTTCATACCTGAGGCTGTTGCGAGGCTTAAACGAGATGCACGAGGGCCTGGCATGGCAGGGGTTCCACGCGCGTCTTCTGGCCCTCCGGGGAGGGTTGGGCGGGCCCAGTGGAGGAAGGGCGACCTGAACTCCAGCTCCCCTGGGGAATCTGGCCCTCGTGCTGGACTAGAGGCCCAGGAAGACCCTGGCATCCTACCGGAAGGAGGCGCTTTGCCTCACCCCCACCTCCTGGCCCATGACCTCCGCATCCCCAGCAGCTGGCATCTGGCCTGTGTGTGTCGCCTTGACTCCTGTCTCGTCTCTCCGTTCAGAAGTAGGCCTCATGGGGCCAGGACGGTGATTTTCTGCTCGTGACCACATGCCCGAGAGCTCTGCAGGAGGCGTGCACACAGCAAGCGCTCCACGAGCATCCCCCAGCCTGCACGTCAGAGGTCCTGCCCAACACCCACCCACCACGTCTGCTGGGACTCCCCGAGTCCAAGGCTTCCATCCTCCCCCACCCCGGCCCCTTCCAATCTGGGTGCCTTGAGGCCCTTCCCGTGGAGTGCACGAGGCCAACGTCAGGACTGGCCTTTGGATGGGAGGAGAGTCTCTTCCTTGCCACATTCTGCAGCAGCCCCAGGCCTCCCCAAGCTGCCCCAGGGATGCGTCTCAGATTCCAATCAAGCACAGGATCCCCCAAGGGCAAACTGCAGAGGCCGTCAGTGCCCTCAGGCTCAAGTCCCTGCTTTCCTGCAGCCTTTGGGCGTGGCGATGGGGCCCACTGGCTCACAGCACCAGCGGCAGCTGAAGAAGAGGCACTGGGCTCTCCAGGCTGCAGGTGGGGTGGGAGGGCGCTGTCCCACCTCCAGCCCTTCGCTCACCGCCCTCTCTCTCCTTGGAGCGTGCTGTACACTCGCCAGACACTTTATGACCTGTGGGGCTCGTTCCCTGTGACTTCCTCTGGGTCTGTCCCTGGTGCTCCATGGGGACTGCCCACGCTCTGTGCCCACCGTGGCCCCGGACCTCCCCTGTGGACACACGTGTCCACGTGCTTGGAGCTCCCCCCAGGCTTTGAGCTGGGCTGTTCCCTGCTCCAGCTTCTGACCCCTTGAGGCACTGGGCTGTCCGTGGTGCTCACGCCAGGGGCTGCAGCCCTGCTCGTTGGGCAAACCTGTGACTTAGCTCTCCGTCCCCTGGGCAGACTCCAGCGGGGGCCCCGGGCTGGACCTGTGCCTGTTGACGGCAGCTGCCCTCCCCGTGACAGGTGGGTCTCCATTGCAGACCAGACGTGTAGCTGCAGGACCTCAGGTGGGGGAGAGGAGGGAGCCAGAGAGCCAGTTAGGGGGACATTGGGCGGGCTGGGTGGTGGGGGGCCCTGACACGGCCGGGGGCATAGCTGCAGCTCTCGGCTTTGCTTGGTGGTGCTGGAGGAATGGCAAGTATGTGCTGTGTCAACACCACTTGCCTTCACATGCCCGGGCTGGGGTGGAGATGGGGGGACGGGGAGCTGTCTGGCCTACCTCTCTGCGCTTCCTCCCTGCAACTTGGGAGACAGGCTCCCTTTCGTCTGGACTCAGAGCAATGCACGGTGACGCTGCTTGTGCCTCGGAGAGGCACTGCTCCGACCTCCCGGGCCCTGTCCTGGCAGGAAGGAGGGCTGTCCTTCTGCAGGGGCCTCACGTGGGGCGGGCACCCACAGAGGGAACTGCCCGGGGCGAGCGAGGGGCTGGAGGCAGGCTAGGGGGCTTCAGGCACGCGGGGCAGGGCTGTGGAAGGGCCGCTGGCCTGGGGGTGAGTGGGAGGTGACAGATCATACAGAAGAAGCCCTTTCAGAAGCTGAAAAACAACACAACACACACAAACAAAACCAACCTGTGTCTGCTTGAGTTTCCTCTTTGGAAATTTGAAATTCCCACCAAGGCAGCTGCCCCAGGCAGCCCATCGGCCCCTAGTTCATTACCTTTGACCCAGTAAAGCGAAGCCCACCTGCCCTCAGCCTGCTCCTATGGGATGGGCAAACCCTGGCCCAGCCTTATGGAGGCAAGCTAACTTCTTTTCTGTCTTACAAGATCCCTTGTCATCCCTAGAACCCCAAAGCTACCGCCACTGTAGCTTCCTCGGCTGCAGCAAAAGATCAGGTGTCCCGAATAAAATGCTGTCTCTGGCAACTCGACTCAGATTTTCTTGTACAGAGTGAACAGTGAGCTTTTAAATGTCAACCAGGCTTCTCCCTTGTTCAAAACGGGAATGGGACTCCACTTTGCCGTTTAGATTTTTCTCATCTGCAATCCGAACTCGGTCCTCTTTTCCACCTCACGCTGCCCACAAAGTCCAGGGTGTCACAGAGCAGCTTAGCCCAGGGCTGGGAGGGGAGGCCGAGGGCCGAAAGCAGGGCCGCGGGGAAGCCCATGAGCCAAGGCTGGTGGCCGACGCCCCGTGGCGAGGAATTTGGAGGAAAAACTGATGGTTGTCTCTGGGTGCCACGGACGTTACTGCCTGTCAACATTGGAGAGGTTTATTATGGTGTGGTGCAAGGCTTTAGAATAAGTTAAATGTCTAATAGAAATATTAAAAGAGAGTTAGGAGAACCAGCAAGATGTTGGCGGAGGAGCTCCTAGAGTCAGTTTCTGCTACAGGGCAGTCAGCAAACACCAGAGCTCTCTGGAGCTGCTGAAGCACCTGTTTGGGGGCTCCAGGAGGCCACAAGAGCATCTGGCGATGTCCTTGCAGGAGTGGAAGGAGGAGATGCCCTTCTGCAGAGAAGACGCGTAAGTAGAGGCTCCACACCCTGGAGGCTGGTGCCCATCCTCCACTGGAAGCACAAGCTGCCTCGGGAGCTGTTCTGTGGCTGGAACTGAAAGCTCCACTTCCCCAAAACAGGGGAGGAAGAGACGGTTGGGCACCCATTTCAGCTATGATGAGGAAATTCAGTGGGCTACAGTATGATCCTGAGAACAGCTAAAGATGGAGCCTGTCCAAGTAGAAAGAGGTCCAGAGTTGCCATCTTAACCCTGCGCCAGCCTGAGGGGAAGCGTGGTGGACTGAGGATCCCAGTGCTGTGGGGACCGACTTCTTCCCATCCAGGGCAGATTGCGGCTCTAGCCTAGGGGCCAGTGCCACCTCCAGCAGGGAGGAAGCTGCGGGGGCCTGCGCCAGCCTCTCTGGGAAATTACCAGCCAAGCCGCGGAGGCTGGTGATTGTTCTACTCTGGGAGCACAAGCCGCCCCAGGAGCTGCTCTGTGACGGGAATTGGAGGCTCCATGTCCCAGAAACAGGGGAGGAGGAGACGGTGGGCTGCTGATTTCAGCTACTGATTGGTAGACTTGGCTGGCCAAGATATAACTCTGGGAACAGCTGGGGTGAGAACCAGCCCAAGTCAGAAAGAGGCCAGGAGCCGCCATTCTGCCTCTGCCCCCAGCCTGAAGGGAAGCAGGGCTGACTGAAACTCTCAGTGTCGGCAGGAACCAGTTTCTTTCACGCAGATCAGCCTGCAGCCCAAGCCTAGGCTTCAGCCCCACCTCTGGTAGGGAGGAGGCTGAGGAGCCCTGCACCAGCCTATACAGGTAACTGCAGGGAACTTTGGCTGCCATAGACTGAAAATCAGAAGTCTACCAGGGCAACTGTGGTCATCTTGGACCTGCAGTGAATAGATTGCTGCCCAGACCTGCAGCTCCATCCCTGCCCCAGGCAGGGGAGAAGGGGAGGTGAAGCTTCATCAGTCTTTCTGGGCAACTACAGTCTAGGCCTGCACTTGGAT
The DNA here is from genome assembly GCF_030445035.2 of Dasypus novemcinctus. Lineage (NCBI taxonomy): Eukaryota > Metazoa > Chordata > Mammalia > Cingulata > Dasypodidae > Dasypus > Dasypus novemcinctus. The sequence continues at coordinate 134,699,985 of NC_080679.1, forward strand.
TATTCCCCATAGCTGTGACTCTGTCCCTACCCCTGGCAAAGGAGAAAGTTGGAAGAAGCTTCATTGGTCCCTGGTGCAATGAGGGCAGCTTGAGCCTCCACAGCTTATAGCACCAACTACATGCTTGGCTCCTACTGCACAACCAGCAAGGGAGAAAGGGCAGGAAGCCCTAAACTAAAGAGAAAAACTGCACCCAGAAAAAATACTTTAGTAAGCCAGATGCCAGGACACCAACAAAAGTTGGTTAAAAGAACAATATAAGCCTGCAGATGACATAAAGGAGTTGAGACAACTAATTATAGATGTTCAAACAAATCTCCTTAATAAATTCAATGAGATGGCTAAAGAGATTAAGGATATTAAGAAGACATTGGATGAGCACAAAGAAGAATTTGAAAGCATACATAGAAAAATAGCAGATCTTATGGGAATGAAAGGTGCAATAAATGAAGTTAAAAAAAATTGGAATCATATAAGAGCAGATTTGAGGAGGCAGAGGAAAGGATTGGTGAGCTTGAAGAAATGACCTCTGAAAATGAACATACAAAAGAACAGATAAAGAAAAGAATGGAAAAAATTGAACAAGGTCTCAGGGAACTAAAGGACAGCAAAAGGCATGCAAACATATATGTCATGGGTGTCCCAGAAGGAGAAGAGAAGGGAAAAGGGGCGGAAGGAATATCTAAAGAAATAATAGTAGAAAATTTCCCAATACTATTGAAGGACATAGATATCCATGTCCAAGAAGCACAACGTACTCCCACCCAAAAAAAAATCCAAATAGACCAACTCCAAGACACATACTCATCAGAATGTCAAAGGCCAAAGACAAAGAGAATTCTGAGAGCAGAAAGAAAAAAGCAATGCATAACATATCAGGGATATCCAATAGGATTAAGTGCTGATTTCTCACCAGAGACCATGGAGGCAAGAAGACAGTGGTCTGATATATTTAAGATACTACAAGAGGAAAACATCCAGCCACAAATCTTATATCCGGCAAGACTGTCTTTCAAAAATGAGGGTGAAATTAGAATACTCACAGATAGAAACAGAGAGAATTTCTAAGCAAAAGACCAGAATTTCAGGAAATACTAAAGAGTGTACTAGAGGCTGAAAAGAAAAGACAGGAGAGAGGGGCCTGGAAAAGAGTCTAGAAATGAAGATTAGATCAATAAAAGTAACTAAAAGTGTCAAAAGAGTGGTGAAAATAAAATAATGACAGATAAAGCTCAAATAGTCAGGAATAAACTTAACCAATGATGTAAAGCACTTGTATTCAGAAAACTGCAACTCAATGTTAAAACAAATGTAAAAAAAATCTCTAAATAACTGGAAGAACATTCCATGCTCATGGATTGGAAGACTGAATATCATTAAGATGTCAATTCTACTCAAATGATATACAGAGTTAATGCAATCCCAATAAAAATTCCACCAGCATTAAAGAAAAAAATTGAAAATGTGATCATTAAATTTATTTGGAAGGGTAAGGAGTCCTGAATAGCCAGAAACATCATAAAAAGGAAAAGTGAATCCTCATCTCCAGACTTTAAATCATAATACCTACGTGTAGTGGTAAAAACAGCAGGATACTGGCCTAGAGACAAGACAAAACAGAACAATGGAACCAAATTGATGGTTCAGAAACAGACCCTCACAGGTATGGTCAAGTGATTTTTGACTAGCTTGTCAAACCCACACAGCTCGGGCAGAACAATCCATTCAACAAATGGTGCTGAAAGAATTGGACATCCGTAGCTGAAAGAAGGAAAGAGGACCCCTATCTCACACCTTATCCAAAAATTAACTCAAAATGGATAAAAAACTAAAAAGAAAAGCAAGAACCATAAAACTTCTAGAAGAAATTATTGGAAAATATCTTCAAGACCTGGTGGTAGGTGGTGAATCCTTAAAGGAGATAAAAGAAGGACTGAGTGGACTACTGATGTCTAATGCATGCAGAAGTTTTAATTAGCTTTACTGTAAAATTGTGGAAATGTATAGAGTGGATGGTAACACACAGTGAATAACAGCTAGTTTATAAATGGGGATGTGACTGAAAATGGTAGTCTAGTTATGTGAATGCCAACTGACAGAATGCTAGAGAATAATCTAGGAACTGGAGAGCACAGTAAACCAAGAGGTGGGTGAAAATTGTGGTTGATGTTACAGATGCAAGAGTGTCCTGTGTTAGCTAGAGCAAATGTATACCACTACTGCAGGGTGATGGGAATACGGAGAAGCCTGGGAAAAATACAGCTGGAGTGACCTATGGACTGTGGTTAGCAGTAAGATTTTGACAGTGTTCTTTCATAGTTTGTAACAAACGTCTCATGACAATGCAAGGTGTTGGTGGAGGGTTGATGGGTTGATGTATGGGACCCCTGGATGATGTTATGCATGTTTGCTTTGTAAGTTCACAACTTTTACTATACACTTAATTGTTTATGTATGTTCATATATAAATGATGTAAAGATAACAATCGGATAAGTTAGGGGAAAATTGTTTAGTAGTAATATTTTGACAATTCTCTTTAATCATTAGTTAAAAAGGTTTAAAAACAACGCAAGTTATTGGTGGTAGGATGAGACATTATATATATTTGTTTGACGTTATTTATGTTTGTTTTGTAAGTTCACAACTATTATACACTTATTGTTTATATATGTTTATGTATGAGTGATACAGTTCAATAAATTTAAAAAAATAGTAAGCTATGTGAGCTGATAAACCCAAAATAATAACAAGGCCTAGAGCAACTTTGTGCCTGGGAATTTCCTTCTGTCAGCCTTCATGTTACTCAAATGTGGCCAGTCTCGAAGCCAAACTCAGCATGTAAATGCAATGCCTTCCCCCCAGCGTGGGACATGACACCCGGGGATGAGCCTCCCTGGCAACGAGGGACCACTATCAACTACCAACTGATGATGCAACTGGAAAATGACCTTATACGGAAGGTTCAATGCAGATCAGCAGAATATCCATGTCTACATAAAATACCATGACTTTAAAATGCTGTTTGACCTAAAGTAAGGGGGAAATGGAAAGGAGAAATGAGTTTATATGGCTACGAGTTTCTAAAAAAGAGTCTGGAGGCTGGCAGAAGGTTTGCCCTCATGCACAACTGAGCAGAGTCAGAGAGACAGATAAAGCAGATACAACCCCCAGATATTGGTTCCTTTGAGGGCTAAAGAGACCCATGGGAGTTATGGTCATGGCCGATGGGGTTAACTACCAGGGCAGATGGCCCCTCTTTGGAAATGGTGTTTATGTGTGATGAATCTGGACTCAGATGGGATCTCCCTTCATAAGACTTTCATGCTAATGTGCTGGAGGTGCAGTTAATGTTGGGGTTTAAGATATATTTAGGGGATTTGAATCTCTGGACTGACAATGTGATAGCCAGATCCTGAGCCTCAACAGACTCCAGCACCTACAATCTGATTTATTGGACTTACCACACTCAGCTAAGATGGAGGTGAAGAAGGACAACCACCACACCATGGAGCCTAGAGTGATTACAACTGAAAATGGGAGGATTGCATCCAGCATCCAGGTGGAATCTGAGCCTCCTCTTGACATAAAGGTGCAATGGACACAACCAAACCAGTGTCCACATAGAAGAGGTGGCATTGGATTGGGAAAAGTGGACATAATGGACAAAGGGTATGGGGAAAGGCAGGAAGAGATGAGAGGTGGAGGCGTCTTCGGGACATGGAGCTGCCCTGGATGGTGCTTCAGAGGTAATCACCGGACATTGTAAATCCTCACAGGGCCTACATGATGGAATAGAGGAGAGTATGGGCCATGATGTGAACCAATGTATATGAGGTGCAGAGGTGCCCAAAGATGTACTTACCAAATCCAATGGATGTGTCAGGATGATGGGAACGAGTGTTGTTGGGGGGGGGGAAAGGGGGGGTGGGGGGGTGGGGTTGAATGGGACCTCACATATATATTTTTAATGTAATATTATTACAAAGTCAATAAAAAATAAAAAAATTAAAAAAAAAAATAGTAAGCTAAAAAAATCAATGTAGGGAAGTGGTTGTGGCTCAACTGATAGAGTGTCCACCTACTATATAGGAGGTCCAGGGTTTGGTACCCAGGGCCTCCTGACCCGTGTGGTGAGCTGGCGCACGAGCAGTGCTGCTGTGCACAAGGAGTGCTGTGCCACACAGGGTGTCCCCAATGTAGGGGTGCCCCATGTGCAAGGAGTGTGCCCCGCAAGTAGAGCCACCCCACATGAAAAAAGCACAGCCCGTCAGGGAGTTGTGCCACACACACGGAGAGCTGACGCAGCAAGAAGAGGCAACAACAGCAATGAGAAAGCAAAACAGTTTCCTGGTGCCGTATAACAAGAATGTAAGTGGACACAGAAGAACATACAGTGAATGGACACAGAGAGCAGACAATGGGGGAAAAGGGGAGAGAAATAAATAAAAAATAAATCTTAAAAAAAAAAGAGAGAGTTAGTTTGACACAGCAAATCAGGTGGGGACAGCCTGTGCAATCTGCTGAGAGGTTACTGGATGTATTTTCGGAACGAAGCTCCAGGAAAGGGAGTGATTCCCTGTGCTCTCAGGCAGGAGCTCAGCTGGCCGGACTCCACCCGTTACTCTGTGGGTGCCGGGAAGTGGGTGCCGCTGTGGCAGCCAGGCCTGGGCAGGCCAGCCTTGAGACAGCTCCCCACGTGGACGCAGCCTCACCCGCGCCCCGGGCTGGGAGGGAGCGCGAGTCAGGGAGACTGTGTGCTGCATTCCGGGCGCTGTGAGAGCAGCCCAGCACGTACCTGCTCACGACTGGTGTGTGTGTGTGTGGAGCAGAAAAGTGAGCAGGGAGCAGGTACGGTATCTTCCAACACCGCGGTGTCCGCGGAGCTAAGACCTAGCTTTTCACAAGGACGGATTTGGTGTCCATCTTACGGTTTGAGAGAAAAGCAGAAGTGATGTTTGGCTCTACAGCACTTGACTGCCTCAGCGCCCCTGCCTATTTGCCCGCAGTCCCACCATTAGAAAGTGTTTTCTTTGCCTTCAGCACTGCCTTCCTTGCTCTTCTTTTACAAGGCAAGGGCGGGCGGGTGGGGGAGGTTGTCATGTCTTGATGGCTTTCCCTGGAAACAGAAAGGAGGGGCTTGGGGGCTGTGGCCCTTGGGAGGGAGGAGAAGGATGCAGAGAAGGTGCTCTGCTGAGACTTCATTTAACACTCAATAGTCCTGCCCTGCCTTTGGGTTTCCTTCCCATGGACACAGGACCTAGGGAGAGTTTTCCAGGGAAGGAAAAGGTCCCCCTGATGCTTTGAGGAGCCACTTTGGCGGTGGTGACGGGGAGGGACGGAGAGCGCATGGGGAGGCGGGGAGCCCCTCTGGGGCTTCTGGGCTGTCCTGGCCGCAGGAGGCTGGTCCATGCAGGTGGGGTTGATGGGGCGAGGGAAAGGGGCAAGTGGGGCCGGGGGCGCGGTGAGAGGCAGGGGCACTTGAGGAAGGCCCCCAGATCCCAACCTGGGCAGCGAGGGAGCAGCACTCCCTGCACCTGGCCTGGGGGAGGAAGGAGTGGGAGCACAGGGAGGGCGGGATGCCTCTGAGCAGGGCGGAGGCTCCCATTGATGGAACCTAGAGGAAGGTCTGGGGTGGGCGCACAGTGGGCCTGGAGGGAGTGGGGGAGAGGGGCTTGGAGAGACAGGACCCAGGTGGGGATGGAGCCCGGGCACCCTGACCCCAGGGGCCGCCTGGCCACGCAGGCCACCCGCCGTGAGTCTGAGATGGGTCAGGGCTCTGGACGAGGAGGACACCTGGGTTTCCAGAAACCACACCCGGCAGCGCTGAGGGGTCGAGCACGGGTCTGTCCCCAGGCTTGGTCACCGGGGGTGTGGCCGTGGCCGGAGAGGGAGCTCGGCCTGCCGTGGAGACCACTGCGGGGGCTTCCTGCACCACGCCCTGCCTCACCTGGGTGCCGGAGCCCCCCCAGGGAGGAGGAGCGCGGCGGCCGATGGTTTTCTTGGCTAGGGCTTGAGCGGTGTTCCCCCAGGAAGCCGCGCTCAAGTCCCGTGGACGTGAATCTATTTGGAAACAGGGTCTTTGGAGATGTGATTACTAAGATGAGGCCAAGGTGGATTGGGGGCTCCCCTTAGAGGAAGGGGAGAACTGGTCACAGATGGACAGAGGACGGAAGGCCACGTGATGATGGAGGCTGAGGGAGCTGAGTCACCAGCAGACCGCCGGGCGCCAGGACAGGGCGTGGACAGGTGCTGCCCGCAGACCTCAGAGGGGGTGCGGCCGGCCGACAGCTCGAGCTCGGCGCCGGCCTCCAGGCCAGGGTGGCTGGAAACCGCCCGCCACCACGTTTGCGCCTCTCGCCGTCCTCCCTCCTCTGCGGCCAGCGGGCTGGCGAGAGGGCCGTCTCCAAAATCCCACTTCGAAGCTTCCCCCGGGAAGAGCCGCCCTGGCCAGGGGTCCCCCGGCCGGCGCACCTGCTGTCCAGATGCGGAGGACCAGGTGGGGCCTAACCTCTGGGGCAGCCTGGGGGTGCGTCCTCGAGCCTCTGGGGGCCGCGCCCTCCCTGGAGGGGGGCTGCAGGGCCGGGATGGGATTTCCTCTTCGCTGTTTGCTCTCTTCCTGCCCCACCAGTTCCGAGGACCTGCGGGAGCGGGACGAAGGAGAGACCCCACCAGGGCCAAGAACACCTGGGCCTGACTTGGAAAGGTTCACAGAGAGAGTCGGTGGCTTCTGAAGCCGCACACGGTACCAGGGAGCGCTCTCTGCCTCCCGCTGGTGGGTTCCGCCCTCCTCCGCGGCCCCTCTTGCCTGGGCGGCTCCTTGCCCCCGGGGTGTCTTGGAGGTCGGCAAGCGGGGGACACGCAGAGTGCGCCCAGGGCGCAGGGCCCCAGGTTCTTAGGTACAGAGGGGAGAATATCCTTGAAAGAGGCGGAATGGACCTGGATTTGCCCCGTGGACGGCGTCCGCCGGGCCCACTTCCCCGCTTGGAGGGCCCGAGGCTGACCAGCTCCGCGTGCCTGCGCCGCCCAAGGCCATGGCCGGGTCAGGGCGCGGGGTGCTTCCCTGCCGGCCAGCCTTGGGCCGGGAGCCCCTGGGCACGCCCGGGAGAGCTGTGTGAACCTGGGCGGCGGGGCTGCGGGGGTCTCGGCGAGCCCGGAGCCCCTCTCTCTGAGCCTACCTGCTCCTCCGGAGCCCAGGGGTGGCTGGCGCGTTACCAGGAAGGGGCCCGGGGAAGGCAAGGGCAAGCGTGGGGGCTGCTCGGAGGGACCCACGGGGGCTCGTCCCCGCTCGCAGCTCGCCCCCAAGCCCCCCGAGGCCGGGAGTGGCAGGAGGCAGGCGCTGCGCGGAGAAGGGTGGTGTTCGCAGGGTGCCCTCCGGGGAAGCTCCCGGGCCGGGGGTCTTCCCAGGTGGCTGCTGAGCTCCCCCAGGGACGCGCTGCAGTGCCCTGGGGCGTCCTGGTCATGGGCACCCAGGCCGGGACAAGACTGGCCTCGCCTCACTGCTCCAGGCCCAGCCCCCCCGCCGCGGCTTGCCCGGGCGCCCCCCCCGCGCCCCTGCGGCCTCCCCGCGCCTCCCCGCCTCCGAGCTCTGCTGCAGGTGTCCAAGGCGTCTCCATGCAGGACCTCTCTTCACCCTCCCATGTCTGTGCACAGGCCTGAGGAGGCAGGGGAGCGCCGGCACGGGCCCTGGGGCGCAAGCTGGAGCCCCCCTGGAGCCGAGAAAGGGGCACGGTCGACCCCTGCCCCAGGCACAGCCAGCCAAAGGAGTCCCCGTCTCCTGCCCCCAGAGGGACTCCTGCCGGGCTTTGCCTCCTGCACCAGCTCAGTTCCCTGCACTGCGCCCTGGTTTCCCCTGTCCTCCTGGGGTCCCGGGCAGCCCCTCCTCCCTGCCGCTGGGTTTCTCCCCTTGGCCTGGTCTCCAGGGCTCTCGGGCTCCGTGGCTGCCCAAGTCTTTCGGGACTGCCCGGTGGCCATGCCTTGGGGTCCCCAAACCTCATCATGGAGCTTCCCCCAGAGGACTCTTAGACACTGACATCAGCTCCTGTTGGAGGTGATAAAATAACAACGGTAAGCCGTCGTAGCCTTTCCTGGAGCCCCAGCTGGGTGCTGAGTGCCATGCTGAGCTCAAACAAGGTTTCATTTAACTCCCACCACAGTCCTGCCAGGAATATATTATATTACCCATCTTCTAAGTGAGGGACCAAAGTCCAGAGAGGTTAAGTGACTTTCCCAAGGCTGCACAGCCATTCACAGTGGAGCTGGGATTTGAACAGACTCTGTCTGAGATGGAAGCGCCTCACACGAGTTCCCACAGTGGGGTTCCGGAGCTCCTGGGAAGATGTCACCTCGCTACGAAAGTTACGTACCTGTGAACCCCAGCAGTCCTCACATGCTGACCAGGGACAGCCGCCTTCCTTCCCAGCTTGGACCCTGGGCTCGCCTCTGCTTGTGTGAGCTGAACCCTTCTGTGCCTCAGTTTCCTCCCTGGGAAAACAGGATGGCACGAGTGCATTAACGTGAAGAGCTTACAATGGGACCTGGTATGGAGAGTGCTAACGCGTTTTGCAGTTATTAATATTAGCCCTGCTTATCGCCGCTCTTTAGCCCCAGAGTCGCTCCTTGCTTTTTTCTGAGTGGAAGGGCTCCTGGAGGCACAACCTGGACCCTCAGGGTCTGAGCTTAACAATGGGCGAGAGGAGCTGGAGCACAAAGCCGCTCTTTGCTCTTCGTATGGGGTCGACCTCTGGGGAGAGGGTCTGCGCGGAGCAGCTGGTGGGCGGGGCCGCCTGGCGCCCTCCAAGGAGCTGAGTCCCCGGCTGAGGGCCACCACTGGCTCTCACGGGCTGGCCGAGGGGGCGTGGGGGGGCTTCCAGAGGCCGGCGGGGGGCGCAGGCCTGGGGAAGCGTTTTCTTTGCTATGCCCTCTGTTTTATTAGTATATTATTGTACTATTGCATTATATCGTTAGGTATCATATTATATTACATCAAACGTATTATTTCATTATAAAATATTTTATTTAATATTTGCCTTGCTGAGCATTTTATTATATAATTCTCTTCATATGTTGTTGATTTGTTTAACGGTTTTGTTTAAAATACATACTGAATTTAAACTATAATGTAAAGTATAATCCACACTTAGTGGCAGTGCTCCAATATGTGCTCATCAATTGTAACAAATGTACCACACTAATGAAGGGTGTTATTAATGTGGGAAAGTGGGGGAGGGGAGAGGGTGGGGCATATGGGAATTCCCTATATTTTTATGTAACAGTCATATAACCTAAGTATCTTTAAAAAAATAAAAAACAAAAATAAAAAACAAAAAAACCCTTTTAAAAATAAATATTGAAAACTTGTTTAGAAATAATTTTTAAAATTATTTATTTGTTGTGAATTGATAACACCTAGACAGAGTGAAAACATCCCAGGGAAGGGAAAAGGCCAAGAACGCTCGCTCTGACCCCCGCAGGCCTCCCTGGGACAGTTTCCTGTGTGTTCTTCTGGAAGCGTTCTCCTCCCACGCAGAGCGAACCCTCCCTCCTCCGGCGGCTGCTTCTGTGGCTCCCCAGCGCTCCTTGGAGACGTGTCCCTGTGGAGTGCCGTCGCTGTGTGTCAGGCACCCCGGGCTCACCGTGACTCAGGCGCCACCGTGCAGGTGCATGCCGAGGCGTTCCTTCTCGGCCCCTCGGAGGGAGGCCCTGGCATTCCGCTCAGGGCAGGTCTCTTCTCATGGGCGACCTCGGCCCCCTGGCGCTTGCCCCCTGGGGTGTGCCCCGCCCCCTCATGGGGCACGGTGGCGTGGGGGAGAGCACCCTTGGGAGGGCCTCAGGGCTAGCTGCAAGGGCACACGCCACCCACCCACTTCTGGCTGCCAGAGCTCCCCCTGGGCCTGGCAGCTGCGAGGACGAGGGGCCACGGCTGGCCACGTGTGCAGGAGAGGAGGGAGGAGGGCTTGTGGGTGACTGTCCCCGCCAGGGTCGCCTCTGCCCGCTATCTTGACAGAGCGGGGGAATCGCAGAGCGCCGGGGCCCCTGGAGGTTCTGATTCTGAGGGTTGGCAGGAAAATTTGTATTCTGCAGCAGCGGGTCTGCTGGCGGGTGGGGAGTCCGCGGGACCTTTCCAGCTCTGAAAGATGAGGGTCTGTTGTGAACTAGGAAGGGCTAGAAGAGTCTGCATCTTGATCTGTGGGAACACAGGGGCGGCAGCACAAGGGGCTGTGAGAGGCTGGAGGCAGTCGCTCGCAGGGGAAGCGGGAGAGGAAGCAATGCGTGTTTGCTGCACGCTTACATGAGTCATTTTCTCATGGGGCCATCACTGCACCTTACAAGGAGGATATTCTGATTTATCCCCAGTTTTCTAAGTAAGGAATATTGTTCCAGTTATGGAACAATGTTATGGAATATTGTTCCAGTTATGGAACATCCAGCTGAGTGTGATGGTTTGAAGCTGTATGGACCCCAGAAAAGTGTGTTCTTAAAGGTAATCTGTTCCTGTGGGTGTGGACCATTCTAAGTAGGATCTTTTGGCGAGTAAGATCTTAAGTTAAGGTGTGGCCCACCTCATTCAGGGGGGTCTTAGCCCTCTTACTGGAGTCCTTTATAAGAGAATGAAATTCAGGCAAAACGAATGCCATGGGAGGAAGAAGGAAAACAAGGAAACCCAGACGAGAAGGGAGAGCCCAGCAGCTCTGCCGTGTGCCTCGTCATGTGAGAGAGGAGTCCAGGATAGCTGACAGCCAATCTTGGGCAGAAGGTATCATCTTTTTTTTTTTTTAAAGATTTATTTATTTATTTATTTATCTCCCCTTCCCCCCCGCCCCAGTTGTCTGTTCTCTGTGTCTATTTGCTGCATCCTCTTTGTCCGCTTCTGTTGTTGTCAGCGGCACGGGAATCTGTGTTTCTTTTTGTTTCATCATCCTGTTGTGTCAGTTCTCTGTGTGTGCGGCGCCATTCCTGGGCAGGCTGCATTTTCTTTCGTGCTGGGCGGCTCTCCTTATGGGCGCACTCTTTGCGCGTGGGGCTCCCCCACGCGGGGGACACCCCTGCGTGGCACGGCACTCCTTGCGCGCATCAGCACTGCGCATGGGCCAGCTCCACACGGGTCAAGGAGACCCAGGGTTTGAACCGCGGACCTCCCATGTGGTAGATGGACGCCCAACCACTGGGCCAAGTCCGCTACCAGACTTGATGATGCCTTGATTTGGATATTTTCACAGCCTCAGAACTGTGGGCTTGTAAGCTAGTACGTTCCCTTTGTAAAAGCCAGTCCATTTCTGGTATATTACTTTCCACAGTCTGGCAAACTAGATCACCATGTAAAAATTCTCTCAAAGCTTCGTGGCTGAAAACAAAACTATCATTTATTTTACTCAAGTGTTTGTCATTTCGGCAGGGCTCAGTAGGAGTGTCTCATCTCTCTTCCTTGTGAGGTCAGCAGGACTGGCTCGACTCGGGGCCGGAAGATCTACTGTCAAGGTGGCCTACCCATGCGACAGGCAAGGTGGGCTGGCGCTGGCGTGAGCTCAGCTTGGGGGTCCCTCCTACGACAGGCAAGGTGGGCTGGTGCTGGTGTGAGCCCAGCTTGGGGGTCCCTCCTACGACAGGCAAGGTGGGCTGGCGCTGGTATGAGCTCAGCTTGGGGGGTCCCAGCTCAGCTTGGGGGTCCCTCCTACGACAGGCAAGGTGGGCTGGCTCCTATGAGCTCAGCTTGGGGGGTCCCAGCTCAGCTTGGGGGTCCCTCCTACGACAGGCAAGGTGGGCTGGCGCTGGTATGAGCTCAGCTTGGGGGTGTCCCAGCTCAGCTTGGGGGTCCCTCCTACAACAGGCAAGGTGGGCTGGCTGCTGGCATGAGCTCAGCTTGGGGGTGTCCCAGCTCAGCTTGGGGGGTCCCTCCTACGACAGGCAAGGTGGGCTGTCGCTGGTATGAGCCCAGCTTGGGGGTCCCTCCTACGACAGGCAAGGTGGGCTGGCACTGGTATGAGCTCAGCTTGGGGGGTCCCAGCTCAGCTTGGGGAGTCCCTCCTATGACAGGCAAGGTGGGCTGGCGCTGGCATGAGCTCAGCTTGGGGGGTCCCAGCTCAGCTTGGGGGTCCCTCCTACGACAGGCAAGGTGGGCTGGCGCTGGTATGAGCTCAGCTTAGGGGTTCCTCATTCCTCTTCCCATGGGCTTCTCCTTGGGCTGCTCCACGAGTGACCAATGAAGAGCAAGATAGAAGCGCGTGGCATTTTAATGCAAAGATCCATCCAGGTTTAAGGGGAGGAGGGATGTGGGGTCCCCCACCTCATGAGAGGGGTGTCGAGGTCACAGTGCAATGGGAACATGGGGGAGGGGAGATGTTGTTGCCTCTGTCATTGGAAAATACCACTTGCCACAAATGAGAACATTTGGGGATGTTCTCTGCACACAGAGAGCAAGGGACAGCTGGCTCGGGGCCGCCCTCCTCTCACTTCCTGAGAGCACACCTCAAGCACCTCCCCTTTCACTCCAGACCCAGTTCCTCCAGCCAGCACATTGCTAAGGACAACAGAAATATTTTGTGCTTCATACGATTATTTTAGAGATTTTGGATGAACTAGAGATAAGATCACTGCATTTTACAATGATTGCATATGTCTTATCTCATTTACTTTATTCTTGGGGTGAGTCACTGTGTGGAAATAATTTCCATCTTCAATTTCAAAATGGTGGACTAAGCACAAGCTGTGTCTGTCCCCTCTAGGAATGAAAAAAGGAATCTTAGAAGTAGACTCAATAAATACACAACTGTGTTCAAAAACAAGGATGAGCTCTCTCAGGGAACCAGCTGCTTTCAAAAATAAGGGTAGAGGGAAGCAGCAGGCCTGGATTGGAGGGGCCCTCCAGCACGAAAGGCTGGCAATTCCACTGTGCAGTCATGGCTGAGGGAAGTGAGAGAAGCGTGAAGATGGTGGAGACCTGGAGAGGACAAGACCAGGGCAGCCTCAAGGGGCTGAGGGCTGGGAGGGCTGGCCCCTTGCTTTGTCACTCCTCTTGGTGTGGGCAGTGAGAGCACTGCCTGACTCCAGCTGGCAACAGGGACAGTGGGGTCTTGGGTTAAAGAGACAAGGCAGTGCCTCGGGTAAGTGATGCGACCTGGGAGGAACAAGGCCGCACAAATTTAGAAAATTACCTGTATAGGTAACTCCCTGTCCCCTCCCACTTCTCACTACAAAACTTCATAGGCAGGCTTCTTTAACCTATGAAGAAGACAGTGTGATTGTGCCTTGACACAGTGATTCAAGTACAGAGACTTGAATTCCCAAGAGTCATGAAATAGAGTAATTCTAACATGAGAAATAAATATACGAAGAGAGAAACTCACACCTAGGGACATGGAGGAATGAAGAAATTAGAACCTTAAAAGTATGATAGATATTATTCTGAGAGGTAAGAGATACTATCACATGCATGAAAAAAGAACAGGTAGCCATGAAAAAGAATGAGTCAAGAGATCTTGGCAATGAGAATTCAATATACGGTTGGATAACAGGATAGGTAGAGCTGATGTATAAGCTGTGCTTGGAAGATTTAAGCTGAGACAATATGCTAGCACTTTGCTGCTCACCGTGTGGTCCACAGCCAGCAGGGACAGCATCACCTGAAGCTTCTTAGGTGCAGACTCTCAGCCGCCTTCGACACCTACCTGTTAGACTGTCAGCAGCCTGCTTGCTCTGCCATTCCGTCAGAAGGAACGAGAGTCCCAAGAAATGCCAATTCACTCCAATACAGGTGTTGGAGTTGCCAGCGAAAGCTGACTCCCACAGGCGCTGATGGAAAAATGTTTCCTCATGTAGAGGAGAGATAAGGGCAGCTTCCTTAGCAGGTGCTGGAGCCATGCCTGATGCAGGGAGACCTAATCTATGTACACCTCCCTCTTGAGCCGAAGGGGAAGGATGTCGTTCCCTCCCCACGAGGAATACATATAGCTGTGGGGATGGGCCAGGGGCCATGGAACTTACATACTCAGCCTGGGAATGTTCACACGTGCTCAGGGCAAAAGGGGAAGAGATGCACGGGTAGAACACCATCTGCTGAGGTGCGCCCCAAGAAAGTAGGCAGCCCACATCGATCATCTTGTCCGAGGAGCCAGGCCAACACAGCTGGGCCTGAGCACAGGGTGTATTTGTGAGTCCCCAGGGAGGGTGGCAGGCCACACTCAGCTTCCACACTACCGAATCAGAATCTCTGTTTAGCAAGGTCCCAGGCCATGTGTGTGCATACTAAAGTTTGAGAAGCACCAGTCCTAGTAACACAAGGAATAAGAAAAAAGAAAAATTGGCACAAGGAGGTATATTCTGGAATTCAAACACTCCTCTAATAGATGGTCCACAGTGAAAGAATAGAGAGAAAGGAGTGAGGCAATATTAAAAAGAAGAAAAAAATAAAGGTGAGTATACCAGAACCACAGAGAGACTTGAATCCTCAGATTGAAAGAGGTGAGCAGATGCCAAGCAAGATAAAAACAAATGAACAACCAAAAAGTCTCCACTTGGTGACCCATATTGGAATTTCAGAACAGGAATGATAAAAGAGAAATGCAAAGCTCCTAGAAAAAACTAAAACAAATCCAAAACAAAGTGAAAGTAAATAAATTTGTTTGCAAGGGAATTAGAATCAGATGGCATCAGCTAACATTTTCTAACAACGTTTGAACAAGAAGAAATGGAGCAGGGGAGTGGATGTGGCTCAAGTGGTCGGGTGCCGGCTTCCCACACGGGAGGTGCTGGGTTTGGTTCTCCATGCTGCGTAAAAAAAAACCAACCAACCAACCAAACAAAAAACCCCAAGCAAACTCAGGAGAGCCCATGTAGTTCAGTGGATGAGTGTCCGCTTCCCACGTAGAGGTCCCAGGTCCAGGAAATTTACTGGGCACGCTCCTCTCTTGGTGAAATTAATAGAGGACTAATTCCAGCAAGAAGAAAAACAAATCCAGGATTCCTTTCTTTTTTTCTGATGCAATGTAGGTGTGAGGAAGCTGCAGCTCAGTGAGGTTGAGTAAACTGCCCATGGTTGCACAGCTCCACAGTGGCAGGGCTGGGACTCCAAGCCAGGCCTGAGTCCTTCTAAAGGGCTTCCACCCCATCAGCAGTTACTCTCTAGAAACATCGGTGGACTTGCTTCAAGTAGAGATTCTGGAGCTACAGACTCAGCCTTCATGGCAGGGGGCTCAGGTCTGCTGTGGTCCAGCCGGAGAGGAAGTTCTAATGGGACCTGCCAGGTGTCATCTGGGGAAGCCCATGACGTGGTGGAAAGAGAGCTGGGCTGGGCTCCCAGGGAGGCGTCATGAAGGGCAGGTCCTTGGATCCTGGGGAGGCTGTGAGTACGTGGTGGAGAGAGGAGAAAGCCACCCTCGCCCGGTGGAACAGCATGAACTAGCGGTGAAGGAGGGAGAGGAGAGATGGCAAACTTGCCGTGGAAGGGGGCTGACTCCCAACCTATTCTGTCCAGAATCATCCTCAGGTGTTGCTAGACTTGCAGACTCTGGGACTTTGAGGGCATCCTTGAAAGGACTAAAACTCTTGGGCAAAGAATGAACCAATCAGTTCAGTAATGTTGGCATTTATAACATCCCCTGCACCTCTCCCCCTCACCTTGTGTCCTTCCATACTCTCCTGCACAGCACAAAGCAGAGTTCTCCTGCATTCCTGTCTTCCCTACGTCCTGGCTTGGCACCATGCCACCTCCCTCTGCTCCTCCACAGCGCACGAGGCCCGGTTTGCTGGTGGCCACAAGGTCTGGCCGTGGGCATCCTCCACGGAGGCTCAGCAGAGGCCAGTCGGCAGCTCCCATGGAGGGTTTGGTACCCAGGATGCTGAGGCACTCAATCGAAATCTCCATCTGGGGCTCAAGGAACCCCGTGAATTCTCTAGAAGGACTCTGTTGGGGAGCCCATTTCATGTGGGTGAAGGGCAGGCTTGCAGAAGCCTATTCAGTCTCCATTTCCCGGTTTTGTTGACTTTTTTTGCTTAATGGGAAATTCTTGCTGGTTATAATCCTAGGCTGTCTGGAGATTTGGGGCGGGGGGTGCAGTCTCTTTCTCAGCAGGTCCAGTCCCTGCTGGGGTGTATGAGCCTGGGGCTAAAAGCTGCACCTAAATTAAAGTAAGAAGTTTATTCTTGGCAAAATACAGTTTCCTTTTCCTTGAGAAGAGTACTATAATGACTTATAAAAGGTTGAAGAAAGGGTTTTGTAGGATGAAAAAATTCTTGCAAAACATGTTTTTAATGATTTGAGTGTAAATTTAATAAGAAACAAATGCATAGTATTTTTTTTTCTTTGCAGACCATGAAAACAAAAAAAAAAAAAAAAGGAAAAAGGGTTCATGGGAAAAGTAATGTGTGGCATTTTCCTCTTCTGGAAGGCCAAGAACTCTAAGGGCGTCCCCCTCCCTGAGCTGGATCTGGCGCAGCTCCCTGGCTGTGGCTCCTGGACAGCCGCTGGCCTGCCGAGGGCCTGAGCAGGCGCTGGGTGATGGGTGCTGGGCCTCTTTCTAGCCTCCTTAGCCGGATGCGGGGGGGGAGGGGGGGGGCTTGCTCAGGTGCGCCTCCCTGTGTACTCAGCCACTCTGTGCAGCGAGATGCACCTGGACCTGCGGTGATGCTCTGAGGACCTCCCAGGGAGGCCCTTTCCAAGCTGTTGTGCAGGGGCCCAACTTTCAGAAGTGGCTTAGGGAAGGGGCTTCCCAGACAGACACTCAGTCCCTATGGACTGGAAATCAGAGCCATTCCTGTTTCCCGCTCTGTGCCTGGCAGGACAGGAGACATGCCCCCATCTCCCTTCCGGGCAAGGCTTACCATGATTACCTCTTCCTTTGAGATCTCCCTGCCCCCTCCTTGTGGGGTTCAAAGACCCACGTGTTGGCTTCTCCCACGTATCCACCAACCCTAGTGCTCCACGACTCCTGCTGAGTGCAGTTTACCTTGGGAAGGAAATTTGCAGGCTCCCCAGCCAGCCCTCACGCCAGATGGGCAATTGGCAAAAGGGTCCCTCTTGGTAAGTTTTTTTTCCCCCCATGGACATTTTTGGTTTACTCCAGAAAATGTACTAAGAGTTGCCACCAGGAATGGGCTCCAAGCGCTTGCTCCCACTGTCGGCGCGAGCAGGACAGAACGGGGCGGCTCATTCTCTCCCTCCACAGCCTTCTCCTTGGCCTTCTCCTTCTCGTCCACCGTTCCCTCCTTCTCCTGCCTTGCCGCCATCTCAGCCCCCTACTGGTGGTCCATCAGCTCAACCACCGCGACCACGTCGTCCACATCAACCGTGCTTCCTGTTCCTGTCCCTGCGGACCCCAGGTGGTGACGAGCCTCTTCCTGGAACGCGCCTGGTTTGCTTCACAGCACTGATGAGCTCAGTGACTCTGATGACGCTCTCCCCCGGGGGCACGTCTCCAGCAGCGAGTTGGCCGTGCGCCCTCTCCGTCAGTCTCTTGCTGGCTGGAGGTCTTCCAGCAACTCGCCTTCTCCAGTCTTGGAAAGTTCCTTCCTGGTCTCTCCCAAGTCCTCTCTGTAGGCCTGCGCGTCCTCCTTCAGCAGCTGCAGCTCCTCCTCCTTCTCGAGGGCCAGGCGTGCAGCACGAGGCAGCGGACTCAGTCACGGCCCTCTGGGTGACCCCCCTGGGCAGGTCACCTGTCTCACCCCAGCCATCATAGGACCCACCTGGCAGGTGGGGTGTCAGGATGATATACCAGGGAGAGTCGGTCCACCCTGAGAGGTGACCTGATGGTTTAATGCTGGGATTACTGTAGGATGCCTGCAGTCACGATAAACTGGTTTCGTGGTCTGGGCAGCTGGTTGTTCCTAAGCCTCCTCCAGGCAGGCATGTGACCTTTGAGCACCTTAAACTTAAACTCAAAGCAGGGAAGGGCATCTCTGAGGACGCAGCAAAGCATTCTGGCCAAGAGCGCAGGTCTGGGGCTGCTTCCTGCATTTAAACTCCCCCCTGAACATAGAGAGACCTAAAAGCTTCACTCTGAATTACCCTCTCCCATCTTACAAATTATCAACACCTCGTTTTTAGTTCCACCGTTCTTTATTTTTTTTCATTTCATTTTTTAGGAGGTGCCGGGGATTGAACCTGGGACCTCATACACGGGAAGCAGGTGCTCAACCACTGAGCTACATCGCTCCCCATTCTTCACATTCCCTGTTTGAGTTTCCTAGGTCTGTTGTAACAAAGTACCAAAAAGCTGATGACTGAAAACAGCAGAAATGTATTCTCTCACAGTTGTGGAGGATAGAAACCAAGCCTCAGAAACCCGTGGGGAGAACCCTTTCTTGCTTCTTCTAGCTTTGGGGTGCAGTCGCTGGTGCTCCTCGGCTTGTGGATGCCTCACTGCCATCTCCACCTGCTCTGTCACCCCACGGCCTTCTCCCCAGTGTCTGTCCAGTTCTCTGCTTCTGACAAGGACACCAGTCCTAGAGGGTCAGCCCTCTCTAATCCAGTTTGGCTGCATCATAATTAATCACATCTTCAAAGACCTTACTTCCAGATAGGGTCATACCTTGGCACGCGACTGCTTTGAAACTCTTTGAATTTGGTACTCCATGCATTTTGATGCAAAAATTTGGTGCTAGTACACGTCGCATCATTTGTTTGGTGCTCAGTGCGCAAGCTAGAACTTGTGGGTGTCGTTTGCCTCTGCCTCACTACACTTTTCAGCTGAAACAAAGGGTCATGCATTAGTTACTGGTAGCTCTTGCCCTGGGCACATCCCATTGTGCCTTCTCTTAGATTTGTGGTCATTTTGTGTACTTTTGCATTTTTTTCTCCTCATGGGTCCTAAAAAGATGAGCAGTGATAGCGCTGAGCAGAAAAAAAATTACTTTGCACCACCATTGAGCAAAAAAAAAAAGAAATAATAGGTAAGCATGAGAGCGATATTCGCACTACTGATCTTGGCAGGCAATGCAGTATGCCTAGAACAGCGGTCTCCACTATCAAGAATGAAGAAGCAATAAAAAAGGCTGGTGTTGTACAAGGAGTTAAAGCAGTAACAAAGCAGCGTTCCCAAACACTGGAGAAAGTTGAAAAGCTGTTATTAATTTGGGTAAATGAGAAGGAGTTAGCGGGCGACAGTGTATCGGAAGCCATGATATGTGAAAAAGTGAGTGTCGCATGCCGATCTTTTGCAGAATAAGCCAGAGCTGAGTGATGAGAGTGTTCAAGTTTTAAGGCCGGTTGGTTTAATAATTTTAAAAGGAGCACTGGCATCCACAGTATTGTGAGGCATGGCAGGGCAGTGAGTCTAATAAAAAGGCTGCTGCTGAATTCATCAATGAATTTCAAGATTGCATAGAGGGCGAGGGTTTTATTTCCAACGAAGTTTTTAAGTGTGATGACACAGGAGTTTTTTGGAAAAAGAAAATGCCAAGTAGGACCTACATCACAAAAGAGGAGAAGGCATTACCTGGCCCCAAACCAGTGAAGGACATTGCTGTGTGGGAAGGCTAGTGGGGACTTAACACTTAAGCCTCTACTAGTCTATCGTAGTGAAAACCTGTGAGTCTTCTAGAAGGATGTCATAAAATGCAAACTCTACGTGATGTGGGGGGCAAACAGCAAACTTGGGTCACGAGGCAATTTTTCACCAAGTGGATAAATGATATGTTTGGTCCCTTCGTGAAAAAATATTTGCTGGGGAAAAATTTGCTTCTGAAAGCGCTCCTGCTTTTGGACAAATGTGCCTGCCCACCCTGCAGGCTCGGAGGATGACTTGCTGGAGTTCATCTTCACCACCGTAAGGCTCCTGCCCCCCAACTCTACTCCTCTCATCCAGCCCGTGGACCAGCAGGTCATACCACACTTCAAAAAGTTGTCCACCAAGATGCTTTTCCAGAGGTGCCCTGAGATCACCTCTGACACCAACTAGACCCTCACAGAATTCTGGAAGGAGCATTTCAATGTCCTACCTTAACCTTATTGATAAGGAAGGCCTGGAACAATTCTCTTATAGGACAATGAATTCCACATGGAAGAATCTGTGGCCAGAAGCTGGACTCAGAGAGACGTGGGAGGGTTTGAGGCTGACCAAGCCCGCAGGTGCAGAGGGTGCCGCTGTGCAGGATGATGTCTCTTTGGGCCAATCCATGGGTCTGAGGACGATGCTGCTGATGCTGAGGAGTCAGTGGAGGACATCATAAGAGCTCAGCCCCGAGGAGCTGCAGAACCACAGAAGGAGCAGCAGCTAGAGGTGGCTGAAGAGATTTCTTCAGGTGAGGAGACAAGGGAGGATGCCCCCAGCTCCCTGATAAAAGAAATGTGGGCAAAAAGGGCACAAGTTCAAAACTTTGTGGAGAATTACCATCCAGACAAAGCTCTGACCAGCAGAAGTGTGAATTTTTGAATGACCAAACCATTTCACACTTCCTAGGAATTCTGAAAAGAAGACAGAAGCAGTCCTCATTGGATGTGGTTTTAGTGAAGGTGACAAAGAGTCTGTCAGAGCCTGTGGTGCAAGTTGAAAAACGGCAGGAAAGAGAAAGAACGTCTGAAGTGCGAGTGCCCGATGCTGTACTGGAGGGACCCTCCTTCCAAGCAACACTCCATGTACCTCCCTCCTCACCACTCTCCTCCACCAGCCGGTTAGGTCACGGGCTCTTCTCAGCACAGGTGAAGGGAAGGTTTTATTTTATTTAATCTAAGTATTTATTAATTTTTAGGTTTATTTCTCTCGTAGAGTAATGATATACAACCATATCTTTTTACATATTTCCTTAAAAATGTCCATTGTCTTTGGTTTGGGAATGCATTAGATTTATTTACATTATTCCTTATGGAAAATTTTTGTCTGGCACTCATCATTTTTGGTACTAGTTGCGCCTCCCAGAAACAATTAACAACAAGTACGAGATACCATTCTAGGGTCATATTTGTAGGAAGGGATGGGGTTAGGACTTGAACATATCTTTTTTTTTTTTTTTTTGAGGGGGGGACAATTCATCTCATAATATATCCCCAAATCAGTATCATTATTCAGATTCGTACAATCAGCTCATTATTTATACAGTCAAGACTTGAATCAATTATTTATACAGTCAAGACTTGTGAACTTGATGACCAACTTCTTTGTCCACTCTTGCTTCTTGGGTCCCACCCTCCCTTCTGGATGCATTTACTGGAAGGTTATTTCTTGAGTCATTCTTTCAGTGAGAGTCTGAGTGGTAAACTCTCTCAGAAGAGTTTCAGCATTTTGAAAACATTACCCAATTTTCCCATGGTCTCTGCTGTTAGTATTGAGAAATCTGCTGTCCATCTAATTGTTCCTTTGTAGACTGATCTGGCTTTTCTTTCTGGGTGATTTTAAGGTCTTATCTTTGTCTTGGTGGTTCTATAGTTTTATTTTGTGGGTCCAGGGTGAGTTTTTTTAATTTTTAATTTTTAATTTTTTAATTTATCCTGCTAAGGCCTCCATGATTCATGAATATGTGGATTAATATTCTTTGGGAATTTTCTCCATCATTATTTCTTCAAATATTGCCTTTCCCCATTATCTCCATTTTTCTTTCTGGAATTCCTTCAATTAGGTGAATTTTCATATTCAATCTGCCTATCTCCTAAACTCTCAATCACACATTTTGGTTTAATTTCTGCAGATCTGCTCCTAGGTTATATAATCTCTTTTCAGTTGTCTCTAATCTTTAAAGCCATACATTAAAATTTCCATTTCAGTGCCTTTGCTTCTCATTTGTAGAGGTTCTATTTGCTCATTTGTTTTCAAACTGACCTATTCTTTAAAAAAGTAGTTGTTAGAATTCTTCTTTGATGAAATTATCTTTGATAATTTGAAACCTACTTATTTTACAGTCACATCAGATTATCTACCAACTGCACTCCCTTTTAGGGGATTTGCTGACTGTCCCTCATGGTGGATGATTTCATTGTGTGCTTTAAAATTGTGAGCTCATCTTCACAGTGGCTTCGTCTTTGGGAATCTCTTATGGACTTGGTTGAGGTCCCAGATTTTGTTCTTGCCTTTTCTAGGTGCCCCAGGGATATCACTAACCTGTAACTTAATTTTTATGTTTTTTTTTTCCTTAGCGTGGTGGTTTCTGGAGCTTGAAGGCCATGCAAGTTTTAAAATCTGAAAGGTGTGATTCCCAGGCTTGTGCTTCAGATTCTTAGGGGAGAATTCTTTTTATCTTACTTAGAGACCAGGTAGGAAGAGGCGAGCTTCCTTGTTGCTGCCCAGTGCCAGTGGACGGACTTCTTTCCCAGGTGACCTTCTCCGGGTCTGCAGCCCTCTTAGGGTTTGTCCCGGCTCCTGCCCTCACTCAGCGCAGGCCTCCTGCTCTCACTGCCGTGCCCACTCACGCCTGCCCTCATCTATGCTCCCCCAGTGTAACCCTGGTCCACATTTATTATAGAGCCAATTAATACACGTAATACAAGCACGTTAAGCGCCTACTGTGGCCCAGGATCTCGGAGCCGAGACCTTGTCCTGTTGGCTGCTTCGAGCCTGGGGATGAACCCCCCGCACTGGGCACCGGGGACCCAGCTTCCTCCTCCCTCTGCCTCTGAAATAGTCCCAGATCCTTCTCATTCCACATCTTAGTGGGAGCCATGAGAGAAGAGACTGCTGCTATAGAGCAAATTTTCCCCGTTCCAGACTGCAGTGGTGTTACTTCCCTGGCTTTCTTTCTTTTTTTTAATTCTTCAATTGGGACCTCAAAAAAGCTGGCCTGGCCCTTTCCCAGGTCCCCTGGTGTGAGTCCACGGTGGCAGCATTCACAACGTCATTCCTTTGTTGGTGTAAGGCTAGCTTGGAGCCATAAGGGATGTGCTAATTAATTAGAAATCCACTTCAGGAAGAAGAGCAGGCCGCCGGCATGCTAATGAGGATAACTGGACGGGAGGGTTGTGCCTAGTGAAAATTCTCTCTTTTGTCCTTTGCGATCCAGATGAATTTGGGAGCTGGAAATCCAAAAGTTTAGTTTAGCTTACTTTAGAGTTTTGTTATTTCTACCTGCAATAACAGAAGTGGAACGTCGGCCGGCCAGGTGAATCCTGGAGTGTTCAGGTGTGTGGGTGGAGGGAGGCCTTGGGAGTGTGGCTCCAGCCCCAGACGTGGACTCAGGAGATGCTGCTCCTTGGCTGTGTGAGCTCTGACAGATAGCTTAACCTCCCTGAGCCCTAGTTTTCTCCTCTGTCAGCTAGGTTTTATAATACCTGACTCGCACAGTTATTGAGACAGTCAAATAAGATAACATACAGGGAAGAAGGTTTTTTGAGATAATTTTAGAGTATTCCAAGATGCAAACGCTTATGAAGTAACCCGATTTGACCTGAGAAGTTGTTCAAATAGTAATGCTTTTAACAAAGGGGTGAGATAGTAGACGCCGTCTCTTCTGGGTGGGGCTTTCCCCGGGCCCGGCGCTCTTGTCTTGGGAGCGTCCCGCTGTGTTCTTCGGGGGAAGCTTTCAAGCTGCTCGGCTGCAGCCGTGGATGTGCCCAGGGCACGCTGGCAATGCCGCGCTGGGCAGCGACGGGAAGCCGCTGCTGGGGGAGCACACGTGAGCGGTCGGCGCTCTGGGGCTGACGAGTGCCGGTGCTGTGGGCCCAGGGGCTGTTCAACTCCAGTCCCTCCTGCTGGGACTTTAGGTGGGAAGACTCCGGGACGGGAGGGTGGGTGGGTGTCCTTTCAGGTTGTGGGGTTTCCGTTCAAACAGGACTTTTTTTAAAAAGGATAAATATTTCACTTACAATAGTTGTGTATTTTAAAAAAATTTTTATCCCCCTCCCCCCCAGATGGCTCCCTGGCCTGCCTGCTTCCTTGCTCGTCTTCCTCAGGAGGCGCTGGGACCTGACCTGGGGACCTCGCGTGGGAGAGGCAGGTGCCCCGCTGCTTGAGCCACCTCCGCGCCCTCCCACAGGCTTCCCGAGCGGTGGCACATTGCTGTGGGTTGAACTGTCACCCCCAAAGCCACATTCGCGTCCTAAGCACCAGCACCTGTGGATGTGCTCTTCCTGGGAAACGGCGTCTGCAGGTGGCATCAGCTTAGCCGAGGTCATGCTGGGCTGGGGCGGGGGCCCAACTCCAGTGACGGTGTCCTGGGAAGAGGAGAGGACGCACAGACAGGGAGAACCCACGGGGAGATGGAGGCACGCACGGCGTGATGAGTCTACGGGCCCAGGGAGGCCAAGGACTGCTGGCCACCCCCACAGCTGGGAAGAGGCACAAAAGGCGTGGCAGAGTGGTGCCTGCGCTCCAAAGAGACAGGTCCTTAACCTGCGTTTCTGTGCGTGGGACCCCATTTATAAACAGGACCTTGAAGATGCTGATTTTAGTTAAGGCGTGGCTTGACTGAATCTGGGTGGGCCTTACGCTGTATAACTGAGGTCCTTTATAAGCAGAAGAAATCAGATGCAATGAGTTGGGTAGGAGCCAGAAACTGGAAATCAGTGGAAATCAGAAGAGAAAACACATGGAGAGACTGCCATGTGAAGGAATCCCGAGGAGCAACAAGGATTGTGGCAAGCAAGCTCCAGAACTCTACAAATTTTGGGAGAAAGCATGGCCTTGCAGCCTTCCAAACCTTGAACCCTTACCTTCCTGTGATAAGCTGTCCCATTGTGTGGTATTTGTTATAGCAGCTCTGGTAAACTAACACAGAAGGATGCCTTCCTAGAGTCTTCAGACAGAGCTCAGCCCTTCCCACACCTTGGTTTTGGACGTCCAGCCCCCAGCACTGTGAGAAAATACATTTCCATGGTTTTAAGATGCCCTGTTTATGGTCATTTGTTGTGGTGGTCCTAGGAATCTAAAATATTGGTGCAAAAGTAATTGTGGTTTTGCAGTGTTGAAATTTGCTATTTGAGATTGGCATACATTCTTAAATAAATGTGGTTATGTTAGACATCATTTTAATGTGCATTTCTTGCTCTATTTTATTTTTTGCTAATACTTATTACTTTCTGTTTATTTTATATTTATTTTAGACTGTGGAAATGATGTTGGACAACAAGCAAATTCGAGTGATTTTCTTATTTGAGTTCAAAATGGGTCATAAAGCAGCGGAGACAACTCACAACATCACTATTTGGCCCAGGAACTGCTAACGAATGTACAGGGCAGTGGTGGTTCAAGAAGTTTTGCAAAGGAGATGAGAGTCTTGGAGATGAGGAGCATAGTGGCAGGTCATCGGAAGTTGATGACAACCAGCTGAGAGCAATCATTGAAGCAGATCCTCTTAAACTACCTGAGAAGTTGCCAAAGAATTCAACGTCGACCATTCTATGATCATTCAGCATTTGAAGCAAATTGGAAGGATGAAAAAGCTCAAGAAGTGGGTGCCTCATGAGCTGACCGAAAGTAAAAAAAATCATTTTGAAGTGTCATCTTCTCTTATTCTATGCAACAACAATGAAGCATTTCTCAATCGAATTATGAAGTGTGACAAAAAGTGGATTTTATGTGATAACCGGTAACTGCCAGCTCAGTGTTTTGACCAAGAAGCAGCTCAAAGCACTTCCCAAAGCCAGACTTGCACCAAAAGAAGGTCATGGCCACTGTGTGGTGGTCTGCTGCTGGTCTGATCCACTACGGCTTTCTGAGTCCTGGTGAAACCATGACATCTGAGAAGTATGCTCAGCAGACCAACGAGATGCACTGAAAACTGAAATGCCTGCAGCCGGCATTGGTCAACAGAAAGGGCCCAATTCTTCTCCACGACAACGCCCACCTGCACTTTGCACAACCAATGATTCAGAAGTTGAACGAATTGGGCTACGTATTTTTGTCTTTTTTTTTTTTAAAGATTTATTTTTATTTATTTAATTCCCCTCCCCCCCGGTTGTCTGTTCTCTGTGTCTATTTGCTGCGTCTTGTTTCTTTGTCTGCTTCTGTTGTCGTCAGCGGCATGGGAAGCGTGGGCGGCGCCATTCCTCGGCAGGCTGCTCCCTCCTTCGCGCTGGGCGGCTCTCCTTATGGGTGCACTCCTTGCGCGTGGGGCTCCCCTACGTGGGGGACACCCCTGTGTGGCACAGCACTCCTTGCGCGCATCAGCACTGCGCATGGGCCACCTCCACACAGGTCAAGGAGGCCCGGGGCTTGAACCGCGGACCTCCCATGTGGTAGACGGACGCCCTAACCACTGGGCCAAAGTCCGTTTCCCCGAAGTTTTGTCTTGTCCGCCATATTCACCTGACCTCTCGCCACCAACGACCACTTCTTCAAGCATCTTGACAACTTTTTGCAGGGAAAATGCTTCCACAACCAGCAGGATGCAGAAAACGCTTTCCAAGAGTTCACTGAATCCCAAAGCACGGATTTTTACCCTACAGGAATAATCATACTTATTTTTCGTTGGCAAAAATGTGTTGATTGTAATGGTTCCTATTTTGATTAATAAAGATGTGTTTGAGCCTGGTTATAATGATTTAAAATTGACGGTCCAAAACCATAATTCCTTTTGCACCAACCTAATACATGAACATAAAAATTTCAGATGTGGCTCAAAGTTTAGACGCATGAGAGCAACATCTCTGCTACAAAACAAACTTTGGAAGCAAAGAAACTTTTTATGTTGCAAATGATGACCTCGTGAAAGGTTTTGCTTGTAAAGTGTGTGTTTTCGCCTACTGGATCTTCTGACGCCGGGGCGGTCTGAACGTTGGAATTGTCAAGTCTCCTTAGAGCTGGGTGGGGGTGAGGGTGGGGCACTCTTCCTTGGTCAGTTCTCCCAGAGCCTCCACGGGTGCTGGGACAGTTCCCAGTGCTGCCTCCTCCAGCCACGGGATTGCCCAAGCGGCCCGTGACCCTGGCCTCAGTTGTTGCACCTGTAAATCATGGGATTAAAGCACCAGACCCGGCAGGTGCCTCGGTGCCTGATAAATCCCATCAAATGAAAGAATGCAGAATTACGGCCCCAGGAAATGACCGCTGCCTACCAACGAGCCTCTCCAGCTTCTCTCCGGGGAGGAGCCGAATGCTCAGCCATGGCTCCCCTGGGTGTCGCCATGGTCGCCGTTTCACAGGAGGGAAACTGAGCCTCCCTGGGGGTCACGGGACGCCGCAGTGTCCCTGCCGGCACCTAGACTCGGGGTCCCTGCTCCTTCCCGGGGTGAGATGTCCCTGGGGGCAGGCTCTTCCCCTGGGCATCCTGGGGGCCGGCTGTGAGCTGTCTGGTGGTTGCACATTAGGCTAAAGTCTTGCCCACTTCCCTCTTGGGTAGAAAACACAGGGAAGACATTCTCACCATAGGCTGTTCTTCCAAGAATTCCGAATACTGCACCTCCCTCACTTAGAACTTACGAGCATTGGACGGAGACCAGGTCATTACTTTGCTTAACAGTCATGGGGAAAAAAGAGAGGCGGGCCAGTGAGGCCCCGGGTCCACGAGGCGCCCTTGCCTGCCGCTGGGACTGGCATCTCAGCCCTGCCCGGCCCGGTAAAAGCGTGTGAAATCGGGACAAACCCGAGTCAGCGCTTAAAGGGTGCCACTGCTCCCTCGCGGCGGAGGGGGCTCTTTCCCCTGCCACGGAGGGGGTTCTCCAGCGCTTGCCAGCGCGCTCCCCACCTTGAGAGGTCTTCGCACTCTCCACTTTCAACTGCCAGAGGGGCGGCAGCTGGGGAACCAGATTTCTGGGGGCGGGAAGAGGCCGCGTGTGCAGCGATAGCTCATCATGGACGTAATTCGCATTTCCCCCACCTCCAGTGATGCTGAACGTATTTTCATGTGTTTCTTTGGCGTCCATTTATCCTCTTCAGTGAACTGATTTTTCGAGTATTTTGCCCATTTTCTGATTGGATTTTTTTGTTTTGTTGGGTTTTAGAAATATAAATAATGTTTCATAAATTATGTATAAACATATACATTTTATAGATTTTTATGTTTTACAAATTACATAAAAAGAGAGTTATTTAAGCATTCTAGATACAGGTTGTTTGTTGGATATGTGGTTTGCAAATATTTTCTTCCAGTTTGGAGCTGGTCTTTTCATCCCTTGGCAGGATCTCCCACAGAGCCAAAGTTTTAAATTTTGATGAAGTCCAATTTATCCATTTTGTTTTCCTTTTATGAATTGTGACTTTGGTGTCTTGTCTAAGAACTCTTCCCCAAGCCCAAGGTCCCAAAGACGTTTTCTTGTTTTTTTTCCCTAAAGGTTTTGTAATTTTATGTTTTGCATCTGAATTCATTTTGAATTAATTTTTGTGTAAGGTGTAGCTGAAGTTACTTTTTTTTTTTTTGCCTATGGATATCTAATTGCTCCACCACCATTTTTTCAAAAAGGCTTTCTTTCCTTAATTCCTGAACTGAATTGCTTTTGTACTTTGTAAAAAACCAGTTGGCCACTCTTATGTGGGGCTATTTCTCCTTTTTCCTTCTATTCCCTTGATGCATGTGTCTATAGCTCAATTTGTCTGTAGCTGTTCTGTTTTGATTTTAAGACTAAAAATCAGGTAGAGTGATTCCACCCGCTTTATGCTTCTTTTTCAAAATTATATGAGCTATTCTAGTTCCTTTGCCTTTCCATATATATTTTAGAATAGTCTGTGTATAACTGCAAAAATTCTTGCTGGGATTTTCCATTAAACCTATAGATCAGTTTGGGGACATTTGACATCTTTACTAAACTGAGGCTTAAAATCCATAGACACGGTATGTCTCCATTGATTTAAATTTTTGTTTCTTTCCTTAGCATTCTGTAGTTTTATTAGATTTACACACGAGTAATGCATCTTTTTTTTTGGCAGGGTTATTAATGATGTTGTAGTTTTAGTTTTGGTTGCCCTGTGTTCATTGCTGGTAGATGAGAACACAGTGAGTTTTGCGCCCTGCAATCTGGCTGAACTCACTTACCAGTGCTGGGAGTATTTTGTAGATGTCGTGGGGTTAACTAGAGTCCATCATGTCATCTGTTTCATTTCTTCCCTGTTTTTTTTTTAGGTTTATTTTATTTACTTATTCCCCCCTTGCCTCACCCCATTTGCTCTCTGTGTCCCTTTGCGGTGTCTGCTCATCTTCTCTTTAGAAGGCACCAGGGAACAAACCTGGTACCTTCCATGTGGGAGAGAGGCACTCAGTCGCTTGAGCCACCTATGCTCTCTTCTTTGTTGTGTCTCTCATTGTGTTTCCTCTTTGTGTCTCCTTGTTGCATCAGCTTGCCATGCCAGCTCATCATTCCAGCTCACTGTCTTGCTCTTCTTCTCCAGGAGGCACCAGGAACTGAACCTGGGACCTCCCATGAGGCAGGTGGGAGCTCAGTCGCTTGATCCACATCTGCTTCCCATTTTTCTTCCCTTTTTAAAATATATTTTTATTACAGAAGTTGTGACCTTACAAAACAATTATGCACATGTGTATAATTCCCGTACAACACCCCTTCGCCAACACACCACACTGTTGTGGAACATTTATTACAGATTATGAGATAATATCATATGACTATCACCACTAACTATTGTCCGTACCTTACAGTTGATGTATTTTTTCCATATCCCCTATTATTAATATAGTACATCTTTGGCATTGATGCAAGAATATTACAGTATTGCTGTAAACTATAGTCCACAGGTTACATTAACTGTATTTTTCCCATGCTTCTCCACATTCGTACCACCTTGCAATAGTGACATGCCTTTACTCTAGTTCACAGAAGGACGCTTCCATATACATACTGTTAGCCACAGTTCTCCTCCACCTCTGGGTTCGCTGTGTTATTCAGTCCCTAGATTATTCTCTAGCTTTCTTTCAACAGACATTTACATCCTGAGAATACCCTTTCCACCCACAATCCCATTTATAAACCAGCTGCATTAGTTATACTCACTATAATGGTTTACCATTAACTCCATCCATTACCACACTTTTACAGTTTTAACTCCGTGCAGTTATTCTTTGCATTTAGTTCATGTTAGCATATGTCCTTTTGTGTCTGGCTTACTTCACTTAGCATGTCTTCAAGATTCATCCATATTATCATATGTGTCCCAATTTCATTTCTTCTTACTGCAACATAGTATTCCATTGTGTGTGTATACCACATTTTGTTTATCCATTCATTGGTTGCTGGACACTTTGGTTGTTTCCAACTTTTGGCATTTGTGAATAATGCTGCTATGACCATCATTGTGCAAATGTCTCTTCACATCACAGTGTTCAGTTCTTCTGGATATATACTAGTAGAAGAATTGCTGGATCATAGGGCAGTTCCGTATTTAGCTTCCTGAGGAACTGCCAAGCTGCCTTCCACAGAGGGTGCACCATTTTACAACCCCACCAACAGTGAAGGAGTGCTCCTAGTACTCCGCATCCTCTCCAGCACTTACACTTTTCTGTTCTTTCAATAATGGCCATTCTATGTGGTGT
Organism: Dasypus novemcinctus; assembly: GCF_030445035.2. Taxonomy (NCBI): domain Eukaryota; kingdom Metazoa; phylum Chordata; class Mammalia; order Cingulata; family Dasypodidae; genus Dasypus; species Dasypus novemcinctus. The sequence continues at coordinate 134,730,310 of NC_080679.1, forward strand.
GAGATGATAACTCATTGTCATTTTGATCTGCATTTCCCTAATAGCTAATGATCTGGAACATTTTTTCACATGTTTTTTGGTCATTTGTATTTCTTCTTGGGAGAAATGTCTACTTAAGTCTTTTATCCATTTAAAAAAATTGAATCTTTTTGCTCTTTTATTGTTGAGTTGTATGATCTCTTTATATAGAATGGAAATCAAACCCTTATTGGATATGTGGTTTCCAAATATTTCCTGCCAGTGAGTGTGCTGCCTTTTCACCTTCCTGATGAAGTCCTTTGAATCACAAAAGGGTTTAATTTTGAGGAGGTCACATTTACCCATGTTGACTTTCATTGCTCATGCTTTCCACGTAAGGTTTAAGAATGCACCACCTACCACGGGTCTTGAAGATGTTTTCCTACATTTTCTTCTAGGAGCTTTATGGTTCTAGCTTTTATATTTAGGTCTTTGGTCCATTTTGAGTTAATTTTTATATAAGGTGTGAGCTAGCGGTCCTCTTTCTTTCTTTTGGATATGGGTAGCCAGTTTTCCCAGCACCATTTGTTGGATAGACTGTACTTATGCAGCTGGTGGGTATGACAGACTTCTAAAAAATCACTCGACGATAGATGTGAGGGTCTGTCTCTTAACCACTAATTTGGTTCTATTGGTCTATGTATGTACCATGCTATTTTTATGCCAGTACCATGCTATTTTTACCACTATAGCTAGGCAATATAATTCAAATCTGGAAGCGAGAGTCCTCTAACTTCACTTTTCCTTTTTAAGATGTTCCTGGCTATTCGGGACCCCTTACCCTTCCAAATAAACTTGATAATTGTGTTTTCCATTTGTTTAAAAATGCTGGTGGAATTTTTTATTTGGATTGCATTGAATCTGTATATAAATTTGGGTAGAACTGACATTTTAATGATATTCAGTCTTCCAATCCATGACATGGAATATTCTTCCAATTATTTAGGTCTTTTAAAATTTCTTTTAGCAATTTCTTTCTGAATGCAAGTGCTTTACATCCTTTACATCCTTGGTTAACTTTATTCCTAAATATTTGATTCTTTTAATCGCTATCGTAAATGGAAATTTTCCCCTGATTTCCTTCTCAAATTGTGCCACTGAATAGAAACACAGTTTATTTTTGCATATTGATCTTTTATCTTGCCACTCTACCAAAATCATTTATTAGCTCTAGCAGCTTTATTATAGATCTTTTGGGACTTTCTAGATATAGGATCCTATTATCTTTAAATAGCAAAAGTTTTATTTCTTCTTTTCTGATTTGGATGACTTTTATTTATTTTCTTGCCTGGTTGTTCTAGCTGGACCCTCTTACACTATATTGAACAACAGTGGTGTCAGGGGGCATATTTGTCTTGTTCCTGATCGCAACAGGAAAGCTTTCAGTCTTTCACTATTGAGTACAATGTTAGCTGTGGGTTTTTCATATATGGCCTTTATCTTGTTGAGAAAGTTTCCTTCAACTCCTAAATTTGTAGTATTTTTATCAAGAAAGAATGCTGTATTTTGTCAAATCCCTTTTCTGTGTCAATTGATAGGATCATGTGGTTTTTTCTTCTTTGATTTGTTAATGTATTATGCTAATTGATTTTCTTGTGTTGAACCAGACTTACATGCCTGGTATAAAACCCACTTGATCATGACGGATAATTCTTTTATTTATTTATTTATTTATTATTTTTATTTTTTTTAAGATTTATTTTATTTATTTCTCTCCCCTTCCCTCCCACCCCCGCCCCCAGTTGTCTGTTCTCTGTGTTCATTCACTGTGTGTTCTTTTTTTGTCCACTTCTGTTGTTGTCAGAGGCACAGGAATCTGTTTCTTTTTGTTGCGTCATCTTGCTACGTCAACTCTCTGTGTATGCGGCGCCATTCCTGGGCAGGCTGCACCTTCTTTCGTGCTGGGCAGCTCTCCTTACAGGGCGCACTCCTTGCCCGTGGGGCTCCCCTACGCAGGGGACACCCCTGAGCACATCAGCACTGTGCACGGGCCAGCTCCACATGGGCCAAGGAGGCCCGGGCTTTGAACTGTGGACCTCCCATGTGGTAGATGGACACCCGATCCACTGGGCCAAGTCCGCTTCCCCGGATAATTCTTTTAATGAATTGTTGGATTTGATTAGCAAGTACTTTTTTGAGGATTTTTGCATCCATATTCATTTGGGAAATGTATCTGAAATTTTCTTTTTTTGTAATATCTTTATCTGGCTTTGGTATTAGGGTGATATTGGCGTCATAGAATGAGTTTGGTAGTGTTCCTTCTTGTTCAATTTTTTGGAAGAGTTTGAGTAAGATTGGTATTAAATCTTCTTTGAATGCTTGGTAGAACTCATGTGTAAAACCATCTGGTTCTGGGCTTTTCATTTTTGGGGAGTTGTATGATGACTGTTTCAATTTCTTTACTTGCAATTGGTTTGTTGAGGTCTTCTCTTTCTTCTAGTGTCAGTGCAGGTTGTTCATATATTCCTAGGAATTTTTCCATTTCAAGTACATTGTCTAGTCTGTTGGTGTACAGGTGTCCAACTATTCAGTCTGTGTGGGTCAAAAGTACCTGCAGTTTCCCAGAGAGGCTGGGGAAACACTGCCCTCTCTTGTCCTATTGGGGGTGGGGGTGTAGCCACAGGCACCCAACAGTGGCGATCTTGCAGGCCAAAAGCAGCCTCCAGAGAGGCTGAGGAAACACCAGCCCCCTCTTATCCTATGGGGGGGTGGGGCAGGTGGAGATGGAGTTAAAGGCACTCAGTAATATAGTTCAGGTGGACTGAAAGTGCCTGCAGGTGCCCAAGAGGCTAAGGAAGCACAGTTCCCCTCCTATCCTATTGGGATATGGGGATGGAGCTACAGGTCTCTGAATATCCAGTCTGTGTTAGCCAAAAGCACCTGCAGTTGCCCAGAGAGGCTGGTGCTGGTCCCCCGAGTTTTTTCCCTGCCAGAGGTGGGGCTGACGCCAAGGCTAGGGCTGCAGTCCAACCTAGGTGGAAAGAAGCCCATCCCTACTGTCACTGTGCTTTTCAGTCAGCTCCACCTCCTCTCACGCTGGGGACAGAGTTAAAATGGCAGCTACCCTTCTCTTTTCCAACTTGGACAGGTTCAAACTTTAGCTGTTTTTAGGATTATATTACACTTTAGCCAGCTGAATTTACTAATCGGTAGCTGAAGTTGGTGCCCCACCATCTCTCTCTCCCATTTTTGGGAAAAGGAGCTTCCAACTCCAGCAACGGAATAGCTTCCGAGGTGGCTTGTGCTACCAGTGGAGGATGGGTACTGGCCTCGGTGGCATGGGGTGTTCTACTCATGCAACTTCACTGCAGCAGATGGGCAGTCTCCTTCTTTCATTCTGGGTCTCCCAAACAGGCACTTTAGATAGCTCTGGGTGATTACTAACTGCCCTGTGGGACAAGCTGAATCTTGGAATGCCTTGCTCAGCTGCCATCCTGCCCCCATTCCCCAATCCATTTCTTTCTTTTTAAAATCTGCCTGCCTTTTAAAAATTGCCTTATTGGGAAGTGGCTGTGGCTCAGTCAGTTGGGCTCCTGTCTACCAGCATGTGAAGGGAGGCTTGTCCACATGCTGCAGAGAGCCCCCTGGCCCACAACAGCCCCCTGGCCCACAAGCGCTGCAGAGCGCCACCCAGCCTGCAGACGCTGTGGAGTGCTGCCTGGTCAGCAGATGCTGTGGAGCTCCACCTGGCCTGCAGATGCCGTGGTGAGCTGACTCAGTAAGTTGACACAACGAGAAAGGGAGACCAGCAAAAACACAGACGAGTGTGCAGTGAATAGACCCAGAGAGCAGACAGCAAGCAAGTCACAAGGGGGGAGGGGAAATAAAATAAATAATACAGACACAGAAGAATGCACTGCAAATGGACACAGAGAGCAGACAGCATGCAAAAAAAAAAAAAAAAGCTGCAAGGGGGGGAGATTAAAAAATTGCCTTATTACACTGGACAGAAATTTCAGTACTATGTTGAATTAGAATGGTGAGAGTGGATATATTTACTTTGTTCTCAACCTGAGGGGCAATGCATTCAATCTTTCACCATTATGATGCCAGCTCAGCTTTATTGTAAATGTTCTTTTCTTTTTCTTTTTCTTTTTTTTTTTTCATGTTAAGGAATTTCCCCTCTAGTTTAGCTTTCTAAGTTTTATCATGAATGAGTATTGATTTTGTCAAATGTTTTTTGTACTTCAATTGATATTGAAATTCTTTTCTTTGGCTTGTTAATATGGTGAATTACCTTGATTAATTTTCAACTATTGGATCAGCCTTGCACCTCTGGAATATTCTCCACTTGGTCATGGAATTTAAATCTTACTTCTGAATTCTATTCACTAATATTATGTTAAGGACTTTTGAATTTTTAAAAATTCTCTGCCTTATTTTGGTATCAGAGAATAATGGCAAAATTATTATTTTTAAAAAATATAAAATGAGTTGGGAAGTGATTCCTCTTCTTCTGTTTTTCCAGAGAGATTGTGTAGAATTGGTATTAAATTTTCTTTAAATGTTCGATAGAATTGTCCAGTGAAATTCTGGGCCTGGAGATTTTTTTTTTTTGGTGAGTTTCAGAAGTTTGATTGTAATGTTTCTTCATGTAGGCTTCTTAGGTTTATCCTACTTGGAATTCTCTCAGTTTCTTGACTCTGTAGATTTATGTCTTTTCCTAAAGTTGTGGAAACTTTTCATCAGATACTTTTTAGTCCTTCCCTCTTTGTCCTCCCCTTCTGGGACTCAGATGACATGAATGTTAGTTTTAGTCCTACAAGTCCCCAAATATCTGCTCATATTTTTTTCAGTCTCTTTTCTTTTCTCTTTGTTGTAAGATTGTGCAATTTCTATTCTAACTTCAAATCTCCAAATTCACTGTTTATTTCCTCTGCCCTGTCCATTCTACTTTTGTGTCTATCCATTCAGTTTTTTATTTCTATCATTGAATTTTTCTGTTCTAAAATTTCCATTTGGTTCTTTTTTTAAATTAAAAAATTTTTAAATTGAAGTTTATCATTCATACATGAACACATATATAAACAATAAGTGTATAGCAAAGATTGCAAACTTAGAAAATAAACATACATAACATCACACAGGGGTCTCATACATCACCCCTCCACCAATTCTTTGCATTGGCATGAAACATTTGTTACAAACTATGCAAGAGCATCATCAAAATATTACTACCTACTATATTCCTTATCTTACATTTGGTGTATTTTTTCCCCAACCCATACTATTTTTTTAAAAATACATTTTTGTTACAGATATAGTAAACTTGAAAAACAACCATACAGATATGTAGATTTCCCATACAATTCCACACCCTGGTGGAACATTTGTTAGAGATTATGAGATAATATCATCAGACTATTACCACCAATCATGGTCCATCACATACATGGCACACTTTTTCCATACACCTCCATTATCAACACAGTACAGCTTGACATTGATGCAAGAATATTATAGTATTGCTGTTAACCATAGTCTATAGGTCACACAAATTGTAGTTTTCTCATGCTTCTCCATGCATCATCCTGCAATAACGATGTACATCTGCTCTAGCTTACAGAAGGACTCTCTTGCATTTGTACCCTTAACCACAATTCTCAACTGCCTCTGGGTTCACTGTATTATTCAGTCCCTAGATTATTCTTTAGCTTTCTTTCTGTTGACATTTACTTCCCCATACTACCTTTTCCAGTCACAATCCCATTTATAAACCAGTTTCTACTCACTATAATGTATTACTATCAACTCTATTCATCTCCACACTTTTACAGTCAAGTTAATTAAAACTTCTACGTACATTAAGCATCCATAGTTCTTCTCAACCCTCCTCTTATCTCCTCATAACCTATACTCTAGGTTTTAATTCCATGTGTTTATTATTTGTATGTAGTTCATATTAATGAGACCATGCAATATTTGTCCTTTTGTGTCTGGCTTACTTCACTTAGTATAATGTCTTCAAGACTCATCCATGTTATCATATATGTCCCAATTTCATTTCTTCTTATTGCAGCATAGTATTCCATTGTATGTATATACCACATTTTGTTTATCCATTCATTGGTAGATGGACACTTGGGTTGGTTCCATCTTTTGGCAATTGTGAACAATGCCGCTATGAACATTGGTGTGCAGATGTCTGTTCGTGTCATAGTTTTTGGTTCTTCTGGATATATTCCTAGTAGAGGAATTGCTGGATCATATGGCAGTTCTATATTTAGCTTCCTGAGGAACTGCCAAACTGCCTTCCACAGAGACTGCACCATTTTATGCTCCTACCAACAGTGAAGGAGTGTTCCTATTTCTCCACATCCTCTCCAGCACTTATTGTTGTCTGTTTTTAAAATAATGGTCATTCTTTGTGATGTTAGATGATATCTCATTGTTGTTTTAATTTGCATTTCCCTAATAACTAGTGATATGGAACATTTTTTCATGTGCTTTTTGGCCATTTGTATTTCCTCTTTGGAGAAATGTGTATTTAAATCTTTTGCCCATTTTAAAAACTGGATTGCTTGCTCTTTTATTGTTGAGTTGTATGATCTCTTTAGATAAAATGGAAATTTTCTCCCATTGACTGGGCTGCCTTTTCACCTTCTTGATGAAATCCTTTGAATCACAGAAGTGTTTAAATTTGAGGAGGTCCCATTTATCCATGTTTTCTTCTGTTGCTTGTGCTTTTGGTGTAAGGTTTAAGAATCCACCACCTACCACCAGGTCTTGAAGATGTTTCCCTACATTTTCTTCTAGGAACTTTATTGTACTTCCTTTTATATTTAGGTCTTCGATCCATTTTGAGTTAGTTTTTGTATAAGGTGTGAGGCAGGGGTCTTCTTCTTTCTTTTTTTGGCTATGGATATCCAGTTCTCCCAACACCATTTGTTGTTCTGCCCCAACTGGGAGAGCTTGACAGGCTTGTCAAAAATCACTTGGCTGTAGATGTGAGGGTCTTTTTCTGAACCATCAGTTCGGTTCCATTGGTCTATGTGTCTATCTTTATGCCAATACAATGCTGTTTTTTACAACTGTAGCTAGGTAATATGATTTAAAGTCTGGAAGTGAGAGTCCTCCAAGTTCACTTCTCATTTTTAAGATGTTTCTGGCTATTCGGGGCCTCTTACCCTTCCAGATAAATTTAATAATTGTGCTTTCCATTTGCTTAAAAAATGCTGGTGGAATTCTTATTGGGATTCCATTGAATCTGCCTATTAATTTGGGTAGAACTGACAATTTAATGATATTTACTCTTCTAATCCATGAGCATGGAATGTTCTTCCAATTATTTAGGTCTTTTTAAATTTCTTTTAGCAATGCATTATAGTTTTCTGAATACAAGTGCTTTGCATCCTTGGTTAAGTTTATTCATATTTTGCATATTGATCTTGTATCCTGACACTCTACTGAAATCATTTATTAGCTCTAGCAGCTTTGTTGTAGATTTTTTTGGGATTTTCTAGATATACAATCATATCATCTGTGAATAGTGAAAGTTTTAATTCTTCCTTTCCAATTTGGATGACTTTTATTTCTTTTTCTTGAATGATTGCTCTAGCTAGAACCTCTAGCACTATACTGAACAAGAGTGGCGACAGTGGGCATCCTTGTCTTGTCCCTGATCTCAATGGGAAAGCTTTTCATTTTTCACTATTAAGTACAATGTTAGCTGTGGGTTTTTCATATATGGCCTTTGTCATGTTGAGAAAATTTCCTTCAATTTCTATTTTTTGTAGTATTTTAATCAAGAAAGGATGCTGTATTTTGTTAAATGCCTTTTCTATGTCAATTGATAAGATCATGTGATTTTTCTTCTTTGATTTATTAATGTGGTGTATTATGCTGATTGATTTTCTTGTGTTGAACAGCCTTGCATGCCTGGTACAAAACCCACTTGATCATGATGAATAATTCTTTTAATGTATTGTTGGATTTGATTAGCAAGTATTTTGTTGAGGATTTTTGCATCTGTATTCATTAGAGAAATGAGTCTGTAATTTTCATTTTTGTAATATCTTTATCTGTCTTTGGTAGTAGGGTGATATTGGCTTCATAGAATGTGTTTGGTAGCATTCCTTCTTATTGAATTTTTTGGAAGAGCTTGAGTAAGACTGGTATTAAATCTTCTTTGAATGCTTGATAGAACTCATCTGTGGAACTGTCTGGTCCTGGGCTTTTCATTTTGGGGAGCTGTTTGATGACTGTTTCAATCTCTTTACTTGTGATTGGTTTGTTGAGGGTCTTCTATTTCTTCTAGTGTCAGTGTAGGTTGTTTGTACATTTCTAGGAATTTTTCCATTTCATCTACATTGTCTAGTTTTTTAACATAAAATTGTTCATAGCATCCTCTTATGATCTCCCTTATTTCTGTGTGGTCAGTAGAAGGTTCCCCTTTTCATTTTTTATTTCATTTTTTGCATCTTCTCTCTTTTTCTTAGTCAATCTAGCTAAGGATTTGTTGATTTTGTAAATCTTCTCAAAGAACCAACTTTTGGTTTTGTTAATTTTCTCTATTTTTTTTTTTGTTCTCAATTTCATTTATTTCTGCTCTGATCTTTGTTATTTCATTCCTTCTACTTGCTTTAGGATTAACTTCCTGTTCTTTTTCTAGTTCCTCCAGCTGTGTAGTTAGGTCATTGATTTCTGCCCTTTCTTCTTTTTTAATGTAAGTATTGAGGCCTATAGATTTTCCTCTCAGCACTGCCTTCACAGCCTCCCATAGGTTCTGATAGGTTTTTTCTTATTGTCATTCATCTCAAGATATTTATCGATTTCTCTTGAAATTTCTTCTTTGACCCACTGATTATTTAAGAGTGTGTTGTTTAATCTCCATATATATGTGAATTTTCCCTTTATTTGCTGCTTGTTGATTTTCAGCTTTACTCCATTATGATCAGAGAAAGTGCTTTGTATAATTTCAATTTTGTTGAATTTATTGAGATCAGCTTTGTATCCCAACATATGGTCTATCCTGGAGAAAGATCCATGAGCACTTGAGAAGAATGTATATCCTGCTGTTTTGAGGTGCAGTGTTTTGTATATATCTATTAGGTTTAGCCCATTTGTCATATTATTCAAACTCTCTGTTTCTTCATTGATCCTCTGCCCAGATGTTCTAGCCAATGCTGAGAGTGGTGTATTGAAGTCTCCAACTATTATTGTAGAGATGTCTATTTCTCCCTTCAGTTTTGCCAGTGTTAGCCTCATATATCTTGGGGCATCCTGGTTAGGTACATATATATTTATGATTGTTATTTCTTCCTGGTGAATCATTCCTTTTATTAATATGTAATGTCCTTCCTTGTCTATAATAGCAGTTTTACTTTTAAAGTCTGTATCATCTGATATAAGTATAGCTACCCTAGCTTTTTTTTTGGTTGCTGCATGTGTGGAATATCTTTTTCCAACCTTTCACTTTCAATTTATTGGTATCCTTGGGTCTAAGATGAGTCTCTTGCAAACAGCATATAGATGGTCTATATTTTCTTATCCATTCTGCCAGTCTGTGTCTTTTGATTGGGGAGTTTAATCCATTTACATTCAATGTTATTATTGTAAAGGCATTTCTCATTTCATCCACTTTAATCTTTGCATTTTGTCTGTCATTTTATATTTGTCGCTTTTAGTTACTATTACTGATACAGTTGTCATTTCTAGACTCTCTTCCAGGCCTCTCTCTCCTGTCTTTTCTTTTCAAACTGTAATGCTCCTTTTAGTATTTGTTGCAAAGCTGGTCTTTTTGTTATAAACTCTCTCAGTTTCTGTTTATCTGTAAATATTCTAATCTCACCCTCATTTTTAAAAGATAATCTTGCTGGGCATAAAATCCTTGGCTGGGAAGTGGATTTGGCTCAATGGATAGAGTGTCCACCTATCACATGGGAGGTCCAGGGTTCAAACCTAGGGTCTCCTGACCCATGTGGTGAGTTGGCCCATGTGCAGTGTTGATGTGCACAAGGAGTGCCATGCCATGCAGGGAGGGGTGTCCCCCGCATAGGGGAGCCCCACGTGCAAGGAGTGTGCCCCATAAGGAGAGTTGCCCTGTGTGAAAAAAAAGTGCAGCCTGCCTAGGAGTGATGTTGCACACACAGAGAGCTGATGCAGCAAGATGACACAACAAAAAAGAGATGCACTTTCCCAGTGCTGCTGACAAGAATACAAGTGGACACAGAAGAACACACAGCGAATGGACACAGAAAGCAGACAACTGGGGCAGGGGGAAGGGGAGAGAAATAAATAAAAAATCTTTTTAAAAAATCCTTGGCTGACAGTTTTTCTCCTGCAGTATCTTAAATATATTATACCACTACCTTCTTGCCTCCATGGTTTCTGATGAGAAATCAGCACTTAATCTTATTGGGTATCCCTTATATGTCATGCATTGCTTTTCTCTTGCTGCTCTCAGAATTCTCTCTTTGTCTCTGGCATATGAAATTCTGATTAGTATGTGTCTTGGAGTTGGTCTATTTGGGTTTATTCAGATGGGAGTATGTTATGCTTCTTGGACATGGATATCTATGTCCCTCAATAATGTTAGGAAATTTTCCACCATTATTTCTTCAAATATTCCTTCTGCTCCCTTTCCCTTCTCTTCTCCTTCTGGGACACACATGACATGTATGTTTGCATGTCTTTTGCTGTCATTTAGTTCCCTGAGACCTTGTTCAATTTTTTCCATTCTTTTCTTCATCTGTTCTTTTGTATGTTCACTTACAGAGGATATTTCTTCAAGCTCACCAATCCTTTCTTCTGCATCCTCAAATCTGCTGTTATATACCTCCAGTGTATTTTTAACTTCATTTATTGCACCTTTCATTCCCATAAGTTCTGCTATTTTTCTATGTATGCTTTCAAATTCTTCTTTGTGCTCATCCAATGTCTTCTTAATATCCTAAGTCTCTTTAGCCATCTTGTTGAGTTTATTAAGGAGATTTGTTTGAACATCTAAGATTAGTTGTCTAAACTCCTTTATGTCATCTGCAGGCTTATCTTATTCCTCTAATTGGGTCATCTCTTCCTGTTTCTTGGTATGGATTGTAATTTTTTTGTTGGCATTTCTGCATCTGGCTTGCTAGATGTATTTATTCTGGGTGCAGTTTCTCCTTTTAGTTTAGGGATTTCTTATCTTTTCTCCCTTGCTGGTTGTGTAGTAGGAGCCAAGGATGTAGTTGGTTCTGTAAGCTATAGAGGCTGAAGCTGCCCACATTGACCCAAGAGGTAACAAAGCTTCACCCACCTTTCTCCTCTGTCAGGGGTAGGGACAGAGCTGCAGCCATGTATAATAATCCCAGTTGGGCACAAGACTGTCTGTAGTCACCCAGAGACACTGGTGAAGCATCACACCCCTTCCTCCCCTACATTAGGCAGGGATGGAGCTATAGTTTTGGTCAGCAATCTATGCTGTGTGGGTCCAAAATGACCACAGTTACTCAGGTAAACTGTTGTATCACCAGACCTTCTCTCTGCTGGAGTAGGAATGGACCCTCTGGAGTGCCCAACAATCTAATCTCTGTGGGCCAAATATGCCTGCAGTTGCCCTGAGAGGCTTAGGGAGTACTGTCCCTTCTGCCCTTTAGGGGGTGGGAACAGAACCACAAATGCGCAACAGTTCAGTCCTGTGGGCTGAAAATACCCACTGTTGCCTGGAGAGGCTGAGGAAGCACCAGCCCCCTCCTATCCTACTGGGTGGTTGGGGTGGTTCTATGGGTGCTCAACAGTTCAGTCATTTTAGGCTGAGAATACCTGCCATTGCCTGGAGAGGCTGAGGAAACACCAGCCCTCTTCTTCTTCTTAAGGTGTGGGGTTGGATCCACAGCCACACATCAGTCCAGTCCCTGTTGGCTGAAAGTAGCCACTGTTGTCCAGAGAGGCTGTGGAGACACCAGATCCCTCCTATCCTATTGGGGGTGGGGGTGGATTCATAGACATTCAATAGTCCAGTCCATGCAGGCTGAAGGTCGGCTGTTGCCCAAAAAGACTGTGAAAAGACTAGCCCTCTTGTTTCCTATTGGGGGGTGAGGGTGTGTCCACAAGTACCCACCAGACCAGGCTGTGTGGGCCAAAAACACTGCAGTTACCCAAAGAGGCTGGGCTAACACAGTCCATCTCTTGTCCTATTGGGGATGGAGGTGGAGCCACAGGTGCCCAACAGTCAGGCTTGTGCAGCCCAACACTGTTGCCCTGAGAGGTGAGGCAACACCAGCCCCCTCTATCCTGTGGGGGGCAGAGGTGGAGATGGGCTCAAAGGCACTCAACAAACCTGTTTGTGGGGGCTGAAACTCCTGCCATTGCCTGGAGAGGCCGGGGATACCCAGCTCCTCTCCTATTCTCTTGGGGTGCAGGGATGCAGCCCCAGGTGCCCGACTATTCAGCCTCTGCCAGTGGAGAGCACTTGCAGTTGCCTGGAGAGCCGGGTGCAGGTCCCGCCAGCTTCCTCTCTGCTGGAGGTGGGGCTGGAGCCTAGGCTAGGACCGCAGTCTGATCTGGGTGGAAAGAAGCCGGTCCCTAACTTCACTGGATTTCAGTCAGCCAGGTCCCCCTCATCCGGGGGTGGCGTCAAGATGGCAGCTACGAGATTTTCCCACTTGAACACACTCAGACCCTAGCTGGCTCTAGGATTATACTTTAGCCAGCAGAGTCCACTAATCAGTAGCTAAGGTCACTGGAATTCTGTCTCTTCCTCCACTGTTTATGGAAATGGAGCTTCCAGCTCCAGCCACAGAGCAGCTCCTAAGGCGGCTTGCGCCCCCAGAGTAGGATGGGCGCCAGCCTCTGTGGCGTGGCTTACAGCTCCTCAGAGAGGTGGTGCAGGTCCCCCCAGCTTCCTCCCTGCTGGAGGTGGGACTGGGGTTTAGGCTAGACCTGCAATCCAACCTGGGTGGGAAGAAGCCGGTCCTTACAAGCACTGTGATTTTCAGTCAGCACCACTTTGCCTCGTGCCTGGGGCGGAGTCAGAATGGCAGCCACTGGCTTCTCTCTGACCTGGACAGGCTCAAAGTTTAGTTGTTGCTAGGGTTCTACTTCAGCCCGCCAGATCACTAATCAGCAGCTGAAGTTGGTGCCACAGAATGGGTGTTTTCCTCCCGTTTTTATTGGGGGAGATGGAACTTCATCTCCAACCACGGAACAGCTCCCGAGGCGGCTTGCACCACACAGGAGGGGAGGGCTCTACTCACAATTCTTCTCTGCAGGTGGGCAGTCTCCTCCTTCCAACTGTCAAGGATGTTGCAGGATACTCCTCTGGTCCCTGGGTCCTCCAAAAGGTGCTTTAGGGAGCTCTAGATCACCACTAACTGCCGTGTTTCATGAGCTGTCTCCAGGAGCTCCTTACTCTGCCGCCATCTTGGCTATACCCATTTGGTTCTTTTTAAAAAAATATATTCAATTTTTTGCTGAGGTTTTCTATTTATTTTCATTTGTCCCACATATGTTTGTCATTGCTTGTTGAAGAATTTTTATGATGGCTGCTTTGAAATCCTTGTCAGATAATTCCAGCATCTGGGTCATACCAATATTCACAACTGTTGATTGCATTTCCCCACTCAAGTTGAGATTTTCTTGGTTTTGGGTATGACGAATGAATTTCGTTTGAACCCTTGACGTTTTGGGCTTTGTATTCTGGATCTTACTGACCTTACCTGCCTTAGCAGGCTTCTCTAGCCTTGGTTCTGATGGGAGAAGGGTGCTGCCTTATCGCTGTCAGGCGGGGCGGAATCTGGGTTCTCCTCTTTGCCTCTTTTGGCACCTTGTGGGGAGGGCGTAACGTCGTTGCTGGGAGGCAGGGGGTTCAGACCCCTCACTAGGGCTCTGCTGAAGAGGCACCTCATTGCCGATTCCCATGTCGCCTCCACTGACGGCATGGGGGGGGAAACGATCTTTTCATTGCCGCTGGGTGGTGGCCAGGTCCCGGCCCCCCATCAGGCGTCACTGATACCCCCCAGCAGGGTGGGGTGGGGCGTCTCCTTGCCACCGTGTCGGGGTGCACCCCGGGGTCCCTCCGTGGTCTACGGCAGCCCCGCGGTGTGCTTCTGTGCGGGGCTCGCTACTCCTGGGTAGGGGTGAGAGCCCCGCTCTCCACTCAGCCTTCGCTGGTGGGGGTGGAGGGAGGGTTACAGATTTTTTTCTCTTTGGTTGGAGGGGGACAGCTACTGTCTAAAAATTTTCTGTCTTGCTGTACTGCCTCTTTCTTGATCCGTTGGCTGTCAAGAGAGGACTTTTCTTAGGGCTTTAAAAATCTGTGCGCATTGATGTCTCTGGGCTGACAGTCTCTGCAGCACCCAGTCCAGGATATACGTGGCAAAAAGAAACCCCAGCAAACCCACGGCCACGCCGCTCTCCAGCTCCCAGCTGGGTTGCCTTCTCCTCTCCACCTTTCAGGGTTTTCTTATATTTGCGTTGTGTGTAATGTCCAGAATTTTCACTGTGCACAGTGGGGAGCAGGGAGCAGGGAGCAGTGTGTCCATTCCACCTCGCCCTGGACTGGGACACAGATGGGTTTTCAGCCACCACGCGGGGGAAATTCCCCGTTGTTTCCCCTTACCCCGTGCCTGCGGGTGGGGAGCGCAATCAGGAGCCCCTCAGCTGGTGAAAAGCCGGCAGGACATGGCTCCCACCACCAGGGACACCCACCCTGGAGGGAGGGGGCAGGCAAGGCCACCCGCTCCCGGGCTAGGAGCAGTGCTCCCCTGCCGCTGGCCGGGCCGCGGGCTCTTCCTTTCCTGGTTCCTCCCCGTCGGCGCTCTGCAGGCTGCTCCTTGTCGATGGTCCCAGGCTGAGCGGTCAAGATCTCCCCTGCTACTGGCCGTGGCCTGACCCGAGGTGCTGCCTCGTGGTGCAGCCACCTGGGTGCTCGCAGCCTGCGGAGCACCGTGCCGTCCTTGTCACCGTGACCGTTTTGTCCCTTTCGCTGTCCCGACCTCCAGCACAGGGTCTGCTCCTCACGGTCATGCCCTGAGCTGGGAGCAGCGGCCTGGCTCGGAGGCCGCGCGGCGCTCGGCCAGGGTGCGCGGGGAGCACCTCGCTGGGGCCTGAGCTGCGGCGGCTGGTCGAGCGCCTTCCTGGTCGAGCGCCTTCCTCCCGGAGCCCGATCCGCGGGATCCCCCGAGGCCCTCAGGTGATAAAGACCCACGCCAGGCTTTTCTGCAGGTCACGGCCGCTAAAGCTCCTCTCTCCTCTCACTGAACTCTCAAATTGCCGGGGATTCTAATGAAAAAGAACAGAAGTCAGGATTTAAGTAAATAAATGAAAGATTAGCTCCTGTTTGAACTACCCAGGAGTTTTGAATATTCAGCGCTTCTCAGAGGAACAGAAGATTATCTCAGAAAAGAAATGGAGATTATCCAAATTTGTAGACAGTGAAAGTAAGTTTGATTAAAGAGCTATGCTGGTTCCTCAAAGGCAGGAGCCGGCAGAGGTGGGGGTGGAGAGAGGCAAGGGGAGGTGATTCACCAGATGATGCTGGGCGGAGAGCCGGGCCTGGGTGTGAGGTTTGCCCTTCTTTCCGAGTTGTTCTGCTGTGTGACCGTGGGTGATTTCCTTCCCTCTCTGGGCTTTGGTCTCCTCATTGGCCATCTGAAGCAGTTGGACTTGTAGCCCGCAATCCCGTAAGCAATGTAAGGATCCTCCTAAAAACTCTACGGGACTGTGAATGCCCAGCTGGGCCCCCGGCTCTCAACGACCCTGCCCCTCTGGCCCATCCACCTCTCCCTTGGCATGTGCTTCCATCACCCTGGCAGCCGCCAGCACGGGCGAGGTTCTGCTGTGCCTCTAGGTCTTTGCCCCTGCTGTTCCAGTTGCCTGGAAAGTCCGCCCCCAGCTCCTCGCCCAGTGAATGCTGCCTTGCCGTTCTTTTAAAGGCAGTGTCCCCTCCTCCAGGAAGTCCTCCCTGATCTCCCCTACAGTTGTCTATCATGAGTGAGACTGACTGTTGGGTTTGGACTGGGAGAAGGCCCTTGTGAGACTTTCTTGTCTGCTTCTCCTCACTTAATCTTAGGAAAAATCGACCTACTTGAAACGAATAGGCCTAAAGCTGTTTCTGTTACTGTCATATTTTGAATGGACCATCTATGCATTTTCCAGTTCTTCCGAGGTGGTTAGAGCAAAGGAGACCAACTGTCCCAGGCAAAGCTGGTCATCGTGGTCTGAGTTACGTGAGTGGAGGGGGCCCTGCCTCCCCCCCAGAGTCGGGCTTGCCGTGGGAACCCCAGGGGTCGCCTACAGGAAGCCGGCGTTTGAAGGTGACAGGTGAGGCCCCACCTGGCTGGCTCCCGCAGTGGGAGGGAGAGTTTAGCAAAACTGCCGCTGCAGGGGAGCGGGTGCGGCTCAGGGGGTGAGCGCCTGCCGCACAGGAACAAGGCCCGGCTCAGTCCCTGGTACCTTCTAAGAAGAAGAAACTTGCTCCTGCGGGCCTCATTCCTCCCCAGACGGGAGAAGGCAGAGCCCCGGGGCGTGGGCGCCGGTGCAGCCCTGTCCCACCAGCCCCTGCCCTTCTAGCAAGGAGTCTTTTTTTTGGATTGTTTTAAGTTGTCTTTTTTTTCAAAGGATAAATAGATCACACAAACCGTTACATTAAAACACATGCGGTTCCCATACCCCCCACCCCGCTCCTCCCACACGACAGCCCCTTTCATCAGCAAGGCACATTCGCTGCATTTGGCAAACACACCTGGAGCACGGCCACAGCGCACGGGCCATTGTCACGTTGCAGCCCCCACTCTCCCCGTCCATCCAGGGGCTTATGGCCGGACATTCAATGTCCCGCATCTGTCCCTGCGCTTAGCAAGTAATCTTGAGCAACTTCTTTAACCCCATGGGCCTCCGTTTCCTACGATGTAAAATGGGGATGAAAATCCTCTGCCGGGTGGATGGGAGTTTCCAGTGTGGAGGGGCGAGGAGGCGACGGCTTCTGCCTCTCGTGGGGACGCACGCTTAGGCCACCTTACAAGTCTGGACTAGCCCCAGTGACCTCCCTGTGCCGAGGAGGAGCTGTTTCCCAGGCTAAGGGCGGAGGTGGCAGGTCTGAGCTGTCCTCAGACGCCCAGAGGCGCTGCAGGCCGTGGGGGCTGAGGCGGGTGGGCAGGGGTGGGGGCACTGGGGAGGGCTGTGCACCTGAGGCCAGGCGGGCAGGCCCGGGTCCCTGGGCTGGCCCCTCCGCCCGGCCGCCCCCTGTGTGCTGCCGGCCTGCGAGGCCGGGCTGGGCCGGCCTGCTCCTCGCACACCAGGAAGCGCAGACGTGATGAGCAGTGGGCCAGGGAGGCAGGGCCTCGGGAACCAGTGACCTCCTCCCCAGGGGTTAGGGCGGGGAGCCTGCGCTGGCCCAGGGCGGGCGTGGAGGGTGAGAGGGCCACACCGGGAGGCCGCCTTTCTGCGGCCCAGGCAGAGGCTGAGACTCTGACTTGAATTTGGAAAGAAAGATCTCACTTGCCCGCCTTCCCGGGAGCAGGCTCTCGGTCGCCCTGGCAGCTCCACGCGCTGGTTTGCACAATATACCATTTCTTTTGCATAACAGACAGAATAATCTTATTTTCTCACTGGCTACACAGCTTAGCTTTCAATCAATTATCCCCAAATAACATTAAACAAAAAAAAGGACTCTCCATGTCATATCTCCGCCAGCTCTGCCTCCGTTTTCCCTGTCAAGGAATTTGCAAATCAATTGCTTTCACAATGCTTTCCACAAATTACCTTCGAATGCCTGTGATGTCACCCGCGGTTAATGCGCTCCTGATAAATAATGCATCAGGAAGTGGGGAGGCTTTTTTCCCCTCTCCTCTTCCCTGAGCTGCAATAAAGAAAACGGCCCATTCTCCTCTTGAGCAGTCTGACTTGGGGCTCGGGGCAGGCGTGGCGTTGGGTGCTGGGAGGCGGGGGTGCAGGGGAGGCGTGTGGGTTTGACAGCCGGGGTCTGGGTGGGCCTGCACCCGCCCTCTGCGCTCAGCGGGGAGCCAGGGCTGGAGGCGACGCCCTTGGGGAGCCTGGCGCTGGATGAGTGCGGGGCCCCAAGGACCGGCCTTGGGACCTTGGGGAGCAGGAGCCCCGCTGCGAGCAGAACCCTTTCCCTGCCGCTGTCCAGTCCCGGCCCAAGGAAGCCCCAAACGCGGCTTGTCTGGGTTTTGAGTGCAGCGGGACCTGGAGCTGAGCTTGGGGCAGCGGAGGGTCTGAGCAGCTCCTTCACCACCTGCCGTTGGCTGTGCGTGTGTGAGCGTGTGTGAGCCCTTCAGCCCGGCACAGGCTGGGGTCCTGGGCCCTGAACTGCCCAGGCTGAAGCCCCCCCGGGGGGCCTCCCGGTACCTGGGACAGGCTGGCCCCTGTCTTAGGGGTGGTGGGGCCCGTGGAATGCGGGCAGATGTTGCTCTGCCTTTTCTTTCATAAACTGGAAGACGGGAAAATGAGAGATGCTTCCAAGTTCCCATCGATTGTGGAAAAGGAGCTAGGGGCTGTGGAATTCCTGGCTTGCAGGAGTAAGGTTCCTTTTCCTGCACAATTACAAGTAGGAGTAGTGGTTTTCTTAAGTAGCTATACGTGTATGTTGATAGTGCCGGCTCCCATCCTAGGGTTTCTAGAAAATCAAAATAAACGGCTGCAAGGCTGACAGGAGCCACCGCGAACACACGGTCCAGAGGTCCCCTGGGCGCCCGGACGGCGGAGGCTGCGCGGCCCGGCCCCGCCGCCCCTGCCTGGAGCCGGGAGCCTGGATATGGCGCAGGCCACGTCCTTGTTCGCCGTGTCTCCCGGTCGCACGTGGTGGAGACGCGCAGCGCCGGGGAAACGCGCGCACCTGGAAGGGCCGGCTGGGGAGGGCTCAGCTCTGCCCGCGGGGACAGGGTTCGGGGAGGAAGGAGGGCGCAGGGGGCTGAGTGTGCAGAACGAGGGGCGGGGGACCCCGAGGCTGAGTGTGGAGAACCAGGGGCGGGGAACCCCGAGGCTGAGAGGGCTGGGCCGGGGTCCTGGGGCCGACCCAACCGTACCGCGGAGCCCGCCGTGCGCCGGGCGTTTGGGGAGCCGGCCGAGCGGCCCTCTGGCGCCGAGGGGCTGCAGCCGTCGTGGGCGGTGGCTTCCGTGGGCCTCGGGCTGGATTCTGGCCCGGGTGGGGTGGGAGGCCCCGGCACCGGCGGGTGGGCCGGAGCCCCCAGGCCTGGCGGAGGTCTGCAGGGGCCCGGGGCTGCGGGACGGCACCGTCACCGTGGGGCGTGTGCCCTCGTCCCCAGGCTTCCTGCGAAGGGCCCCGAGCCGGGGCGTAAGCCGACGAGGGAGAAGAAGTAGAATTTGGAAGGTGTGGTGTTAGAGCCACTTGGGATCACTTTTCTGGATTTTTAGGCCTCACGCGGCCTGAATCCAAGCTGAAGGGGGGGCAAAAATCCCTGGGCGCAGCGCTGGGGAGCGGGCGGGAGCCGGGGCGGGCAGGGCGAGGGTGCGGGCGCATGGAGGCGGGGGCCCGCTGCCCGGCCAGGGGCTCTTGCCCGGGCTGGCCCCTGGCTTCTCAGAGGCTCCAGGAGCTGCCGGCGCCCGCGGCTCCGACTCCCTGCCCGCCCCGTCACCCGCGGGGTCAGTGCTCCCGCGAGCTCACAGGCCAAACTCCCAAGGGGGCACCGGGGCGTCGCGAGCGGCCGAGGAACACCCAGGGAGCTGCCCACCTCATCAGGTAGGGGCCGAGGTGCCCCGCGCGCGCCCGCAGCTGGGAAGAACCCCTCAGTCGCACCGTGGCGGAAGCAGGGCCCTCGCGTCCCGGGCGCAGGAGCCAGATGTCGGCGTTTAGAGACGTTTAGACTAGGTCAGCCTCGGGCCTCAGGCTCCCCCAGAAGCGTCTGCGGCGGCACCAGGCAGGTGGAGAAGGAAGGTCAGCAGGCGCGAAGCAGGGGCCGAGGCGTGGACAGGCGGTTAGGATGAATGGAGAACAAGGTGCTGCCTGCAGAACCAAGGGAGGTGACGAAATCCCCGGCGTACCTTAAAACACAGACTCAAGGGAGCTGCGCTGGCGCAGGAGAACCAGCGCCTCTCTCCCACTCGGGAAGGTCTCAGGGTCGGTTCCCGGAGTCGCCTAAGGAGAAGACAAGCAGACACAGACGGACACGCAGCGAGTGAATACAGAGAGCAGACAACGTGGGGAGGGGGAGAAATAAATAAAATAAATCTTTATAAAAACAAAAGACAGCTTTGAGGAAGTGCACACATTCCGGGCAGCAGGCCTCCCAGATGGGAGAGGACGGCTCCTGTGGGGACAAAGGGGCCAGAGTCTCAGCGTCCCCCTGGACATGGAGCGCGGCCAGGACGGGATGCTAAGGCGGGCGAGGATGGGTGGGGCACGGGCGGAAGTGCGAGCAGACGTGGGCCGCCACCCCACGGGCACCCACGGGCCCCTCGGGATTTCTCTGGGGGGGCCCTGAGCACAGCCCTCAGGAGGGGGCGGGAGGAGCGGGTGCCTGTGGCCTCCCGCCTCCCCGGGCAGCATCGTTGGGTCTGTGGGCAGCATCTCAGCCTGAGTCTGGGCCTGGCGGGGGGCACAGGCTCAGGAGCTGGCTGGCAGGCTGCAGGCAGAGCCGCAGAGTGGCTGGGGGTGCGGGGCTGAGGGCCAGGACTCCCCGAGACCCCACCCGGGAGGAGGCTCGCGTGGTCCCACGAAGGAGCCCCTGGACTCGTGGAAATGTGTGAGTTGGCGTCCTTAGGGCAGACGATGTACAGTGCAGACTCAGGATGGAGAAAGGCGTCGCCCCTGAGAGAAGTGTGACTGTCCCAGGCCCAGCACGCAGGGGGCACTTGGTGCCTGCAGTCCTTGTGCCTAGGCTGGGTGGGCAGAGCGAGCCCCAGGCGCCCAGCGTGCCCGGCGGCCCTCCAGCCCTGCCTGGAGCCCAGGACTGTCGCCTCTTTCAGCTCCCCTTGCAACAAGCCTCCTTAGCAGGGCAGCTCGGCCTCGCAGTCCTCCAGGAAGCCCCTTCCTCTAGGAAGCTTTCCTGGAGAAAACCACCCGTCTCTCTTTCCTAACTGAGCACACCACTTATTTTTTTCCCACTTGGGTTTCTGTGTTTTGACACTTGGTTACATCCAGCTTTGCACTGAATTC